>NC_083881.1:73132759-73738830 GCF_032452875.1 Bos javanicus | reverse complement strand
GCTATGATAAACCTCAGTTCAGTTCAGTCGCTCAGTTGTGTCCGACTTTTGCGACCCCATGAATCGCAGCACGCCAGGCCTCCCTGTCCATCACCAACTCCCAGACTTCACTCAGACTCATGTCCATCGAGTCAGTGATGCCATCCAGCCATCTCATCCTCTGTTGTCCCCTTCTCTTCCTGCCCCCAATCCCTCACAGCATCAGAGATAGACAGTGTATTGAAAAGCAGAGACATCACTTTGCTGACAAAAGTCCTTATAGTCAAGACTATGGTCTTTCCATTAGTCATATACAGATGTGGGAGCTGGGCCATGAAGAAGGCAGAGTGCTGAAGAACTGATGATTCTGAACTGTGGTGTTGGAGAAGACTTGAGAGTCCCTTGGATAGCAAAGAGATCAAGCCATTCAATCTTAAAGGAAATCAACCATGAATATTCATTGGAAAGATTGTCGCTTAAGCTGAAGCTCCAATACTTTGGCCACCTGATGCGAAGAGCCGACACATTGGAAAAGACCTTGATGCTGGGAAAGATTGAATGTAGAAGAAGAGGGTGACAGAGGATGAGATGGTTGAATGGCATCACCAATTCAATGGACATAAACTTGGGAAATCTCTGGGAGATGGTGAGGGACAGGGAGGCCTGGCATGCTGCTGTCCATGAGATTTTAAAGAGTTGGACATGACTTGGCGACTGAACAACAACAACCACCAATAATAGTATACTAATTTGTATTCTGGAGCTATTTTAGAAGATTGTATTGATGATGCAAGACTAGGGTACTAAATGCAATGAAAACAAAAAAAATGAAATTAGAAAATACTTTTAAAATCTTCAGGAAAGCAAAATATGATAGTCAAAAAAAAAATGGTGGACACTTGGGAAGAAAATTAATAAAATCTCCCAGAAAGTTGAAAAAACACATATCATTGGAAAATTTATGAGAAAATATTACATATATTTAAGACCAAGACAAGAAACTCAAAATCCAGTTAAAGAGTTTGAGAAAGTGAGAACAGAACAGAGGAAATTTTGAAAGGAATAACACAGAGTGCCTTTAAAAGTTTCATGAAGTACACATGTCTCCAGAGTGAAAGGATAAATATAGGCATATAATTTACCCCTTTTCCCACTCACTTAGGTAGAAAGACTTTCTCTTAGAGATGTATATGCCCATGTTGCCATGTGGTTCTGCATGACTAGGACTGCTTTTGGGGTAAAGCGGTGTGAAAAAGGAGAGAATAGAATGATGGGGTTTGCGTCACACACATGGGGCTGCAGGGTCCACCCCTCCTGCTCCTTCGGCCAGAACACTAGCTTTAAGTGTCTGCACAATCGCTCCCGCTGCTGCAGTGAAGCTCTGTAACTGAGGTTTCCTCTAGAGGCGGGACTTGGAGAAAAAAGTAATGAGAAAAGAACAGGAAACGCCAACAAACAAACACACATATTCTCTGGAACACAGATGTTGGGTTTGAAATTTGAGAGAGACAAGATTGATTTCTGCATTTTTGCTTTCCACACCTGCTACATAGCTCTGCACTAAAACTAGCCTTGGGCTAAAGCCGGGAGATAGATAATCATCGGGATAGATAAACCGTAGTGGGCTGACGGAGAAGAAAGTGAACGTGAAAGTCACTCAGTCATGTCTGACTCTGCGACCCCATGGACCATATGGGTCCAGAATTCTCCAGGCCAGAATACTGGGCTGGGTAGCCTTTCACTTCTCCAGGGGATCTTCTCGACCCAGGAATCGAACCAGGGTCTACTGCATTGCAGGTAGATTCTTAACCAACTGAGCTATCAGGGAAGCCCTATGAAAGTCTAAACCAGATTTTGTTGTGTAACTTAAGTATAAGAAGAAAAGTCCACAGAATATAAGAAATATGAAACTAGAGAAAGTGCTATATGATTATGTATAGAAGGTTAATTAAGTAATTGAATCAATAATGATTTAGTTTCCGCATCGTCTATGGACAAGACCCTTTACTTTGGGGAGTAACAAATACATACAGAGGCATGAAAGTGAAAGTCTAATCGCTCAGTCATGTCCGATTCTTGTGACTCTATGGACTGTAGCCCACCAGGCTCCTCTGTCCATGGAATTCTCTAGGCCAGAATATTGGAGTGGATTGCATTCCCTTCTCCAGGGGATCTTCCCAACCCAGGGATTGAACCCTGGTCTCCCGCATTGCAGGCACATTATTTACTGTCTGAGCCACCAGGGAAGCCAAGAGGCACACCTCAGAGATACTTTGGGTTTGGTTCCGAACAAAGTAAATATTGCAATAAACAACTACATGGAGTTTTTAGTTTTCAGTATATATAAAAGTTAAGTTTATACTATAGTCTATTAAGTATACAATAACATGTGTCCAGAAAAACAATGTACATATGTTAATTTTAAAATACTCTATTGTTAAAAAATGATAGCCACCATCTGAGTCTTCAGCAAGCTGTAATCTTTTTGCTGGTAGAGGGTCTTCACTAGATGTTTACAATTGGGGATTGATCAGGATGATGGTTGCCAAGGAGTAAGGTAGCTGTGTGCCAATTTCTTAAAACAATCAAGGTTGTTGCATTGGTTGATTCTTCCTTTCATGGATGTTGTCTCTGTAAATATAACACTGCTTGATAGCCTTTTGCCCACAGTAGAACTTCTTTCAGAATCGTAGTCAATATTTTTAAACGCTGCTGCTGCATTATCAACTAAGTTTATATAATATTCTAACTTCTTTGCTGTTGTTTCAACAATCTTCACCAGCATGTTCACCAGGAGTAGTTTCCATCTCAAGAAACCTTTTTTTTTTTTTTTTGCACATCCATAAGAAGCAACTCCTCGTCCATTCAAGTTTTATCATGAAATTACCACCATTCAGTCACACCCTTAGGCTCTACTTCTGATTCTAGTTCTCTTGCTGTTTCTACCATATCTGCCGTTACTCCCCCCACTGAAGTCTTGAAACCCTCAATGTCATCCATAGGGTTGGAATTAGCTTCTTCAAAACTCCTGTTAATATTGATATCTTGACGTCATTGCATGAATCACAATTGTTCTTAATTGTGTCTAGAAAGGTGAATCCTTCCCAGAAAGTTTTCAATTTACTTTGCCCAGTCCGATTTGAGGAGTCACTATCTATGGCAACAATAGCCTTACAATTTGCATTTCTTAAATAATAAGACAAGAAAGCTGAAATTTCTCCTTGACCCATGGGCTTCAGAACGGATGCTGAGTTAGGAGGCAGGAAGAGAACATTAACCTTGAAGTCCAGTACATCCCCATCAGAACTCTTGGGTGGCCAGGTACATCATCAGTGGGCAGTAATAATTTTAAAGGAATTTCTTTTGGAGGCCATTAGTCTCAGCAGCAGGCTTAAAGTAATCAGCAGACCATGTTGTAAGAGGTGTGCTGTTATCTAGGTTTGTTTTTCCATTCAGCACAAGTAGAGTAGATTCAGCATAATTCTTAAGGACCGTCACTCTTTTGGAATGGTAAATGAACACTGGCTTTAATGAAAGATACCAGTAGCATTAGCCCCTAACATGAAAGTTAGACTGTCCTTTGAAGCTTTGGAGCCAGGCATTGACTTCTCCTCTCTAGCTATGAAAATCTGAGATGGCATCTTCTTCCAATATAAGGCTATTTTATCTACTTTGAAAACGTGTTTAGTGTAGCCACCGTCATTAGTGATCTTGGCTAGATCTTCTGGATAACTTGCTGCGGCCCCTACATTAGCACTTGCTGCTTCACCTGCCCTTTTGTAATTTGAAGACATTTTCTTCCTTAACCTCCATGAATCAGTCTATGCTAGCTTCAAGCTTGTATTCTGTAGCTTCCTCCCCTCTCTTAGCCTTCATAGAATTGAAGAGAATTAGGACTTTGCTCTGGATTAAACTTTGACTTAAGAGAATGTTGTGACTGACTTGATCTCCTATTGTAACCAATACAACTTTCTTCATGTGAGCAATAAGGCTGTTTCCCTTCCTTATCATTTCTGTGTTCACTGGAGTGGCACTTTCAATTTCCCTCAAGAACTTTTCCATGGCATTCACAGCTTGGTTAGCCATGTGGTGCAAAAAGCTCAGTTTTCAGCCTGTCTCAGCTTTTGACATGCCTTCCTCGATGAGCTTAATCATTTCCAACTTTTTATTTAAAGTGAGAGACATGCGACTCTTCCTTTCACTTGAAGATTAAGAGGCCACTGTAGGGTGGTAGAGTTGGTCTAATTTCAGTATTGTTGTGACTCAAGGAATAGGAATGCCCAAGGAGAGGGAGAGGGATGGAGAAAGGCCAGTTTGTAGGTCAGTCAGAACTCAAACAACACTTAGAAAGTTCACCATTGTATATGGGTGTGGGTCACGGCTCTCCAAAATCATTACAGTAGTAATATCAACGTTCATTGATCACAGATCACCACAAAATATATAACAATAAAATATTTGAAATTTTGCAAGAATTACAAAAATGTGATAGAGAGATACAAAGTGAGAAAATGTTGGGAAAATGGTGCCCATAGACTTTCTCAATGCAGGGTTGCCACAGAGCTTCAATTTTTAAAAAATGCAGTATCTGCAAAGCACAGTAAATGAAAAGAAATTAAATATGGTATGCCTATAAAAGAATATGATTGAAGAGATATTAACCTTAACGTTTAGGATAAGGCAGAGACAGCAGAAGTGATAGGGGCTTGAGAAGATGCAAAAAGATGTAGGATTCTGACCTTTAGATTTTAAAGTGTTAAGGAAAAGAGCTCTCATACAAATGTTGCTGTCAAATATATTTGCCTCCTAAAGAGTGTTTTCTCTAGTGTCTCAGGCACAGTACAAATGCTGTAAATGCTCCAAGGTTCAACTGATGGTAGCCGAGATGATTAATCTGTTATGAAAAAGATCAAGAGTGAGCCCTGTCATAAGCTCCTTTAGTCAAATGACAAGAATTTTGCAGAGTATTAACTGGAATAGATGAAGACAAAATGAACACATCTTGTTGAGGGAGTTAATTTTGAAAAAGAAGAGGAAGAATGAAGGAAACTAGCAAGGAACAATGATAGAAAAACAACAAAAAAACTATTTTGTTAAAAGAAAATAAATAAAATTTGAGCATTATTAGTGGGGTGTTTTCAGGAACTGCCATTTCCAGTTATCAAGTTTTGCTCATTGTTTCATTGCATTAAATAACAACATAGAAACATCTGAATGAATTTGTTAACTTTTGATATTAAAGAATTATTTTAGGTTAACATATACAAGAAATTTTAAGTACAGAAAATCCATTTGCATAATCATTTTCATAAAAGAATATTTTCATTATATCTTTATTAAAACTGTGTGTGTGTGTGTGTGTGCTCAGTCATGTCTAACTCTTTGTGACCCTCTGGACTGTAGTCTGCCAGACTCCTCTGTCCATGGAATTCTCCAGGCAAAAATACTGGAGTAGGTTGCCATTTCCTCCTCCAGGGGATCTTCCCAACCCAGGGATAGAACCTGCGTCTCCTGCATTGCAGGCAGATTCTTTATCACTGAGCCACCTGGGAAGGACATATTAAAACTAGACTATGTATAAAAACTTGTCAAGAGAAAGAGTTCTTAACTGGAATCAAAAAAGCACTAACTCTCAGAAAAAAATATTGAAGACTACATTAATTTTAAAAGCATCTGTCTGTGACAAGGCACCTTTAAGAGCAATAAGGCAAGTAGAGTGACCAACCATAGTCATTTGGTCAGAACTGAAGGTGTTTTCCAAAATGTGACATTTTTCAGAGCTAAAACTAGGAGAGTCCTGGCAGACTAGAACGGTGACTCCAAAGGCAAGCAATAAAAGCTGTAACTCTACTTGTAACATCTCTTGGACAAGGGGCTTGAAAACTGAGGCCATTTACATCTGCTTGGTTTAAGTCTCAGGACCGAAAACAAACTGTTCACAATTTCTTCCTGAAAACATTTGCCAAGAAAGAAAAATATTTTAAACCAACAAATAACTTCACAGCTTGTTTCAGGAAACTAATAAAAACTAAATAAGGTCAAACAATAGACTGTCTGGGAAAGCAACCTCCTTGTCAGGATAATAGGTTGCTTCCCTGGTCAAAAAGCTCACACGAAACAAGCGAAGAAGGGTTGTCGCTTCAGGATTGTTGCCTTTTGTGTCCACCAACTCTAAACTCTTATATCATAAAGTTTTCCTAGTCCCAATCATATACTTGTATTGAAAGATTTTCCTTAAATTACTTGATGCCAGGTATAAAATCCCAGGGGCAGCCACTCCTGCCTTCTCCTTTCAGAAACTTCGAACTATCAAAGCGGTGCTCTCCATTACCGCTGAAGTTTAGTGAAGTTGGTTTTGCTTGATCAACAAATTGTTCTAGCAGCCTCTTAGAAGAGTTAGCAGTTGACAAGTCACTTATATAATATAAATAATCTCCTAAAAAAATAAGAAAAAGATAAGACCACTAAATAAAAATTGACAGAAAATTGAACAATTTATGAGAAAATATGCAAATGGGTAACAAACAGAAAAAGGGCTCACCTTCCCTAGACATCAGGAAAATGCACATGAAGATCATCCAGCAGAATGACTCAAATTAAAAAGTTTTGGGGTGGAACATCTATGTACTGGTGATGAAGGCCAATTGGTACAATCATACTCAAAGATAATTTTCTATAATAAATAAAGGTGAATATCTATATATTCTATGATTCAGAATTCCCACTCCTAGGTATAAATCCCAAAGAAATGATGAATATGTACACTAAAAAACATGCACAAGAGTATTAATAGCAGTATCACTTGTCACAACCCTAAACGTTAACCAATGGTAGAAGAGAAAAAGTATTGTCTTCATACAACAGAATAGCAATAAGAATGAATGAATCACAGCTACGTGCAACGATATGGATTAACTGCACAAAAAAATATCAAGAAAGAAATTAAAAACTTAGTTGCATGAAGAAGAAAAGTCATTAATTTTTTCCATGAAGGTGCAATTTAGGCAAGGTTTAGCAGGATCAGCATGCCTCTGTTCCTTGCTGTAGGCTGGGTTGAAGCGTGAGGGTGACTTGGAATTATCAGAGTTCTCTCGATCATTTGTCTAGCAGTTAATGCTGGATTGGTTTGAGCCTCAGGTAGGGCGATAGACTGGAACATCTGTAAGTGGCCTTTCCATAAAGCTTCTTGGCTTTCTCATAGCATGGTGACTGGGTTGTGAGAGGAAGCATACTAACTGAACAGAGCAGATAAGCCTACCATCTTAATGACCTACTGACGCAATGTTACTTTCACCATATTTCAATAGCGGAATTACAGAAGTCAATACTGATCCATTAGAAGGGGGACAGGCACCTTTGCTCAATGGGAGGAATGGAAATGTCACTTGTAGGAAGAATATGTGAGATAAAATATATTATTCTGGCTCTCTTTGGAAAGTACAATTTGCAGTAGTGTGCCAGTTTTTAAAAGCATCATAATACAGATTTGGGAAGTTAAAAAATATAAAATAGCAACCTCTAGTGGTTATTTGTAAGTACAGAGAGTCCATATGATAAGCACACATCCAAGGTAAAATGTAATCATCTGAAGCTATCAACTTCCACAAATTAACTCTTATTTATATGTTAATAACTAAGCATTCAGTGTTTGCCAAGTCCTGGGGTCTATACACATGAGGAAGATAAAGTCTGGTTCTAATAAGAAAAATTACTTCACCATAATTTTAATGCTATTGCCTAGATTTGGGGGCATGCAGGGTGCTGGCATGGTAAACTCTTAGAAGAACTGGTCTCTGTTTCAAGACACCTTTTAGGATATTTCATATCTCATTATTTCCCAGTGGGTGTAGCCTACTTTTCATGTGACCTATAGTCAATGTGTATTCATTGTCCCTTTGAATCTGGTATGCAAATCTACCACTTGTTTCTGGTAAGCCCTGGTATTGCTATTCACATTATCATTGATTTCAATAACCATGGTGCTTGCTTCTCAAGGATACCACTCTGGAGGGTGTACAGATTTAGCTAGAATTAAAGTAAATTGGGGCACTGTATTTAGTTACAGAATATAGCAGTGTGTCCTACTAAGGACAGCTTCTTCACCAGGGGAAAGCTATAATTAACTAACTCTTTTTTAATTGCTTTGATGTAGTTCTAAGAGCATTGAAATTTAATCTCATAGGAACCCTCCCCTTTTTATAGATCACTGGCCTTTCTTGGGTTTAAAAAATGCATTTACCTCATTTTAGCAAAGAACAGATACTCCATTATGCAAAATAATATTAATAGGAAATATACTTCCTGTTTAAAATGATGCATGTTTCAATAACATCTAAAGACATGAAATAGACAAGTGAATAAACCTCAATAAGATTAGTGTTTTTGTGCACTTACTTTCTAGCTAACTCATATGAAGATGGGGCACAAAGCAAATTTGTGTAAAATTGGGGCAGTAGCTACTATGGTACCACAAATAAAGTGGGTCATGAAGACTGCAGAATATATCTATATTTCTCTATTTCTATTCATGATATAGACAATATGAGTATGATGGCCCACTCATTCTATTTGCACAGTGCAGGAGCATATTCAGTTGAGCTGGTGTGGCATTTTTCTGGCATATCTGAGAATCTTTAGAAATCATGAAGAATAATCTGCACAATGGAATAGTCTTATAGAGTGACACAGTGGACTTTCTTGGTAATATATAAGGTGGTTTGTCCCACTAAAGGAGACCTATCTTCTAATCTGCTTCTAATCTGACAGGCATTTAGCATTTCACTACAAAGCACTCTTCCCACTCCCTCAGTTCTTCCCATTGCTAAAATATTTATCTCTGTGCTGAATCTAAATCTCCCTCCTAAATTATTTCTTTTTAGATGTATAAATACAAGTCCATTTTAAGATGGATTATGGAACTTTATTAAAAAATGCTTGAAAATTCAAATATGTCTACTTATCCAGAGGAAAATACTTCTATATTTTTAGCCATTCTCCATATAATGTCTTTAGGCCTTTCTATTGTTTTTTTCATCATAGGGAACTGGAATGCAAAAGTAGGAATCAAGGGATACCTGGAGTAACAGGAAAGCTTGGACTTAAGAGTGGAAAATGAAGCAGGGCAAAGGTTAACAGAATTTTGTCAAGGGAATACACTGATCATAGCAAACACCCTCTTCCAACAACACAAGAAAAGACTCTATGCACAGACATCACCAGATGGTCAATACTGAAATCAGATTGATTCAATTCTTTTCAGCCAAAGATGGAGAAGCTCTATACAGTCAGCAAAAACAAGACCGGGAGATGACTGTGGCTCAGATCATGAACTCTTTATTGCAAAATTCAGATCTAAATAGAAGAAAGCAGGGAAAACCACTAGGCCATTCAGGTATGACCTAAATAAAATTCCTTATGATTATACAGTACAAGTGACAAATAGATTCAAGGGTATAGATCTGATAGACAGAGTGCCTGAAGAACTATGGACAGAAGATCGAAACATTGTACAGGAGGCAGGGATCAAGACCATCCCTAAGAGGAACAAATGCAAAAAGGCAAAATGGTTGTCTGAGGAGGCCTTAGAAATATCTGAGAGAAAAATAGAAGCAAAAGGCAAAGGAGAAAAGGAAAGATATACCCACCCAAACGCAGAGTTCCAAGAATAGCAAGGAGAGGTAAGAAAGCCCTCGTAAATGCCAATGCAAAGAAATAGAGGAAAACATAGAATGGGAAAGACTAGAGATCTCTTCAAGAAAATTAGAGATACCAAGGAAACATTTCATGCAAAGATGGGCTCGATAAAGAACAGAAATGGTGTGGACCTAACAGAAGCAGAAGATACTAAAAATAGGTGGCAAGAATACACAGAACTATACACAAGAGATCTTTATGATCCAGATAATCATGATGCTGTGATCACTCAACTAGAGCTAGACATTCTGGAGTGTGAAGTCAAGTGGGTCTTAGGAAGGGTGCCTACAAACAAAGCTAGTCGAGGTGATGGAATTCCAGCTGAGCTATTACAAATCTTAAAAGATGATGCTGTGAAAGTGCTGCATTCAATATGCCAGCAAACTTGGAAAACTCTGCCGTGGTCACAGGACTGGATAGGTCAGTTTTCATTCCAATTCCAAATAAAGGCAATGCCAAAGAATGCTCAAATTACCACACGATTGCACTCATTTCACACACTAGCAAAGTAACGCTCAAAATTTTCCATGCTAGGCTTCAACCATATGTGAACTGAGAACTTCCAGATGTTCAAGCTGGATTTAGAAAAGGCAGAGGAACCAGAGGTCAAATTGCCATAAATCATAGGTAAAGCAAGAGAATGCCATAAAAATATCAACTTCTGTTTCATTGACTATGCTAAAGCCTTTGACTGTGAAGATCACAACAAACTGTGAAAAATTCTTAAAGAGATGGCAACACCAGACCACCTTACTTTCCTCTTGAGAAATCTGTATGCAGGTCAAGAGGCAACAGTTAGAACTGGACATGGAACAACAGACGTTCCAAATTGGGAAAGGAGTACCTCAAGGCTGTATATTGTCACCCTGCTTATTTAACTTATATTCAGAGTACATCATGAGAAATGCTGGGCTGGATGAAGCACAACCTGGAATCAAGATTGCCAGGAGAAATATCAATAACCTCTGATATGCAGATGACACCACCATTATGGTAGAAAGGGAAGAAGAACCAAAGGGCCTTTTGATGAAGTGAAAGAGGAGAGTGAAAAAAGGTGGCTTAAAACTCAACATTCAAACAACTAAGATCGCGGCATCTGGTCCCATCACTTCATGGCAAGTAGATCAGGAAACAATGGAAACAGTGACAGACTTTATTTTCTTGGGCTCCAAAATCACTGTAGATGGCAACCTCAGCCATGAAATTAAAAGATGCTTGCTCCTTGGAAGAAAAGCTATGACAAACCTAAACAGCAAATTAAAAACAGAGAAATTACTTTGCCAACAAAGATCTGTCTAGTCAAAGCTTTGGTTTTTCCAGTAGTCATGTATGGATGTGAGAGTTGCACCATAAAGAAAACTGAGTGCCAAAGAATTGATGCTTTTGAACTGTGGTGTTGGAGAAGGCTCTTGAGAGTCCTTTGAACTGCAAGGAGATCCAACCAGTCCATCCTAAAGGAAATCAGTCCTGAATATTCCCTGGAAGGACTGATGCTGAAGCTGAAGCTCCAATACTTTGGCCACCTGATATGAAGAACTGACTCATTAGAAAAGACCCTGCTGCTGGGAAAGATTGAAGGCAGGAGGAGAAGGAGATGACACAGGATGAGATGGCTGGATGCCATCATCAACCTGATGGACATGAGTTTTAGCAAGCTCCAGGAGTCAGTGATGGACAGGGAAGCCTGGCATGCTGCAGTTCATGGGGTTGCAAAGAGTCAGACAGGACTGAGTGACTAAACTGAACTGAACTGAACTAGAGAAAAAAGAGCCAAAAACAGAAAACTATAAGACACCGATGAAGGAAATCAAAGACAACATAAACAGAGAGATAGTCCATGCTTCTGGGTTGGGAGAATCTATATTGTGAAAATGGCTTTACCACCAAAAGCAATTTACTGATTCAGTGCAACCCCTATTAAACTACCAATGGCATTTTTCACAGAACTAGAACAAAAAATTCACAATTTGTATGGAAACACAAAATAGCCAAGGCAGTCTTGAGATAGAAGAATGAAGCTGGAGGAACCAACTTATCTGATTTCTGGTTATACTACAAAGCTACAGTCATCACGACAGTATGGTACTGGCACAAAAACAGACGTATAGACAATGGAGCAAGATAGAAAGCCCATAGATAAACCAAAGCACATACGGGCAACTTATTTTTGTCAAAGGTGACAAGACGGTACAGTGGGAAAAAGACAGTCTTCAATTAGTGGTGCTGAAAGAATTGGACAATGATGTGCAAAAGAATGAAATAAGAATACTTCCTAACACAATACACAAAGAAAAACTCAAAATGGATTAAAGACCTGAATGTAAGACCAGAAACTATAGAACTCTTAGAAGGAAACAGGCAGAACACTGTATGACATAAATCTTAGCAAGATCCTTTATGACCCACCTCCTAGAATAATGGAAATAAAAACAAAAATAGATCAGTGGGACCTAATTAAGCTTAAAAGCTTTTGCACAGCAAGTAAGCTATAAACAAGGTAAAAAGACAATCCTCAGAATGTGAGAAAATAATACCAAATAAAACAAGTGACAAAGGATTAATTTCCAAAATATGCAAGCAGTTCATACAACTCAATACCAAAAAAACAAGCAACCCAATCAAAAAGTGGGCAAGGATCTAAATAGACATTTCTCCAAAGACATACAGATGGCTAATACACATATGAAGAGATGCTCAACATCACTCACTATTAGAGAAATGCAAATAAAAACTACATTAGATATCACCTCAAATCAGACAGACTGGCCATAATCAAAAAATTCACAAACAACAAGGGCTGGAGAGAGTGTGGAGAAAAGGGAACACTCCTGCACTGCTGCTGGGAATGTAAATTGATACAGCCACTATGGAAGATGGTATGGAGATTCCTTTAAAAATTAGGAATAAAAGCATGATATCACTCAGCAATACCACTTCTAGACACATACCCTGAATAAACCAAAGCTGAAAAAACACTGTACCCCAATGTTCACTGCAGCACCTATGTACAATAGCCAAGACGTGGAAGCAATCTAGATGTTGATTGACCAGTGAATGGATAAAGAAGTTATGGTACATATATACAATGGAAAACTACTCTGCCAAAAAAAGGAACACATTTGAGTTCATTCTAATGAGGTAGATAACCTAGAGCCTATTATACAGAGAAAAGTAGGTCAGAAAATGAAAAACAAATATCATATATTAAACACATATATATGGAATCTAGAAGGATGGTACTGACGAACCTGTTCTCAGAGCAGCAAAGGAGATGCAGACATGGAGAACAGACTTATGGACAAGTGTGGAGGAGGAGAGGGAGAGGGTGAGATGAATACAGAGTAGTATGGAACGGTATACACCGACATATGTAAGTAGAGAGCCAAGGGGAATTTGCTGTATGACTCAGGGAACTCAAACTGGGGCTCTGTAATAACCTCGAGGGGTGGGAATGGGCAGGAGGTTGCAGGGAGATTCAAGAGGGAGGGGATATATGTAACCTATGGTTAATTCATGTTAATGTATGACAGAAATCAAACCAATCTTGTAAAGCATTCATCAATCAATTAAAAATAACTAAATACTAAAAAAATTTTTTTAATGAAAAAAGGATAAAACAAGAGAATTGCAGGAAAACATCTGCTTCATTGACTATGCTAAAGCCTTTTGTGGATCACAACAAAATTTGTGGAAAATTGTGGAAAATTCTTAGAGTTGGGAATACCAGACCACCTTACCTGCCTCCTGAGAAATCTGTATGCAGGCCAAGACACGTAACAATGGACTGGTTCAAAACTGGGAAAGGAGCACGTCAAGGCTGTATATTGTCACCCTGCTTATTTAACTTCTATGCAGAGTACATCATGCAAAATGCCAGGCTGAATGAAGTTTAAGCTGGAATCAAAACTGAAGGGAGAAATATCGATAACCTCAGATATGCAGATGACACCACCCTAATGGCACAAAGTGAAAAGGAACTGAAGAGCTTCTTGATGAAGGTGAAAGAGGAGAATGAAAAGCTGGCTTCAAACTCAACATTCAGAAAACTAAGATCATGGCATCTGGTCCCATCACTTCATGGCAAACAGATGGGGAAGCAACAGAAATAGTGACAGCCTTTATTTCCTTGGGCTCCAAAGTCACTGCAGATGGTGACTGCAGCCACGAAATTAAAAGACCTTTGCTCCTTGGAAGGAAAACTATGACAAACCTAGACAGCATATTAAGAAGCAAAGGTGTCACTTTGCTGACAAAGGTCTGTATAGTCAAAGCTATGGTTTTTCTAGTAGTCATACTGCAGGAAGGAAGCCAATTCTGACCCCATGTTGAAAACTGTTTCTTTGACTTGCTTTTATTATTATAATCATACTCAATGGCCTGACTGGAGGACCCTGCCCCTTCCGCTTGTGTGTAAATAAAGTGCCATTGTCCAGCTGATGGAGAGATAGTTTGTCCCTGCCCACGTGTGAATAGATTAATACCCGCCTTCTGAAGGCTGGCCATTCCCTTGGAGATGTTTTGCAGGACGAAGACCCTTTCACTTTACTTCCCCACTGCATCTCCCTCTCTATTCTGCCTTTTGTCTTATTTCCTCATTGCTTCTTTCTCTCTGATCTATAAAGAATTCGGCATTCAGACTCCGATAAGATGATTATTTTGAGGTGTTAGCCTGCTATCTTCTCGGTTGGCTGACTCCCCAGTTGAAGTCTCTTCCTTGCCTCAGCACCTTGTCTCTCGGATTCATTGGCCTGTTGTGGGGTGAGCAGAGCAAGCTTTGACTCAGTAACAGTCATGTATGGATGTGAGAGTTGGGTCATAAGGAAGGCTGAGAGCCAAAGAATTGATGCTTTCATTCTGTGGTTTTGGAAAAGACTCTGGAGAGTCCCTTGGACTGCGTGGAGATCAAACCAGTCAGCCCTAAAGATAACCAGCCTATTCATTGGAAGGACTGATATTGAAGCTGAAGGTGCAACACTTTGGCCACTTGATGAGAACAATGGACTCACTGGAAGAGACTCTGACGCCGGGCAAGATTGAAGGGAGGACGGAGGATGAAAATGTTGGATCGTATCATTGACTCAATGGAAGTGAGTTTGAGCAAACTCTGGGACATTATGACAGGGAATCCTGGCATGCTACAGTCCATGGGGTTGCAAAGAGTCAGATTCGACTGAGTAACTGAACTATAACATTACAGTATATGAAATTTACGTATTGTTTTAATCATATAAAATCTTTTATCTCATTTAAAATAATCATAACAAGTTATTTATTCATTTGAGATAATTCTTTACATTTCTAGCTGTTGGAAACAGTAGATAGACTTCCCTTACAAGTTTTTCTGTTAACATTAATTATTCTAATACTATTAGCATCCATAAGACCCACCGAGGGAAGCAAAGACCACAGTTAGAGTTTCCCAAACTAGTTTTTCATGTTATAAACAATTGAAGTTCTTAATTATTAGATATCTTTTTCTCACATTTAATTTGATTTTTATTTTATGCGTATGTGTGTGCTCAGTCATGTCCCACTCTTTTGCAATCCATGGACTGTAGCCCACGAGGCTCCTCTGTTCATGGGATTTTCAAAGCAAGAATACTGGAGTGGGTGACCATTTCCTACTCTGGGAGATCTTCCAGACCCAGGGATCAAACCCACATCTCTGTGTCTCCTGCACGGGCAGGCGGTTTCTTTACCACTGTGCCACCTGGGACGCCCAGTACTTTTATTTCATATGTACCAGTAAAACAGTTGTTTATAATGAGGGCTTTAGATTCACCAGTGTGTTAGTTTCTCCAATTTAAAAAGGATCCGTCATTTGGCCATTAATAAAAGGTATGTATTAATAATGATTCCCTAGGACTCAAGAGGCCTCCCCGTAAGATGGTGGGGTAGGATGTAACCTAAATCCGGAGAGTTGACCCTGGGAAACAGTATGGCAAAGGCCAATCAAAAACACGAACAAACAAAACACACAGACACAGAACCACCTCGGAAGATCAGATGGAACATTTGTATCTGAAAGACAGACAGAAATGCTAGTTTCTCCCTAAAAGCCTTTGTTTGAAGTCTGAAAAGACATCTTTATTAAGGCAACTTTTAACCTTAAGGTAACTTAACTGCATAAGCAATGAAAGAGCCCCCTCAATTTTTAGGGCAAGTTTTCCTTTAATTTCCAATGAAGCAAATACTTGCAAGTTTTGTACATACATATTCACAGCTGGGGTATTGGCAATCTGTTGTTCCTTTTTATTTTGAAGCCTTTCTTTTTCATTTTGAAGTCAGTTTGTTGAGATAAAATTGCTAGTGATGATCGTGTAGTGGGCCAATGCGTGCTACTTGAGAGCTTAACTTTTCTGATTTCTCAATTAAAAAGTCAAGTCACGACTTGAAAGTAGAGACTTATTTTATTTGGCGAGAACGTTTAGGACTGAGAGCCCGAGAATCAGCATCTCAGAAGCTGTGAGAAAACTGCTCCAAGGAGGCAGGAGAGAAAGTCAGACTATATACAAGTTTCCAGCAAAGGGAACAGGCAGTCTGAACATCAGAGATGAGGTATCAAGTTAAGGAATTTAGCATTCTGTGTACAGGAAGACGCAAGCCTCTGGGCTCCCTGAATTCACTTCTTTCATACGCACCTCAGGTGTCTGGGGCCAATCCTGTTTCGTTGTTCACCTTGCTTCTTGCATTTCCCCAGCTCCTCAGCAATCCCCATGAGGGGTGGCAGCATCTGCTGGATCGCAGTTTGGGGAGTGCTCATTCATATTTGGAGGCCACAAATCGCTGATGGCTGCAGCATTTCTTGTTTATTAATATGGCAGGAGATCATCTCATTTCACAGATTTCCCCCCAGAGTTGTTTCCGCTCCCCCCACCCCCCCGCCCCCCGCCTTAGGGGTCTTGGGTAATGCCTGTGGAGTGTAAGACTTCCATGGGTGCTCAGATGGAAGAATGGCCAGTTCTTTTGTGTGTCCCTGGTTGAGCAGTTTGTTGATTACATGTGTGCGTTTCCCTGTACTGAGAAGCTGCAGGGCATGATGACCTGCCTCCACCACTCCTGCAGGTTTCCATCACCTGAGAAAGCCATTGCTGGTCAGCAGGAGAGAGTTCCTTCTTTGCTGCTCAGAAGCTCTCATAAGATTTTGGCTTTTTTTTTTTTTTTTTGACAAGCCCGATTAAGGTAGCCAATTCAAGGGAAAACGACAGGGCAGTCTTCCCTCCCGACCATCTCAGTCCCAACTTACTCAGTGTTTAACCGAGCAAAGTCTTCCTAGCCTCTAAACTGAGAATAACCAACCGCTCAGTATCCAAACAGTCTTCCCAGCTCCTTTTACAATGAGAAGCCGCCACTCACTGCCTAAACTGAGCAAAATCTTCCCAATCCTTCCACTGATGTCCCACCCTGTGTCTAAACGGAGCAACCCAGCTCTCTTCTGGAAAGGTATCCTTTCAAGGATAACCTCTTCCCCCACCAAATAAAACTTAGCATTATCAACCAATAATGGGAAATCCTAGAACTCACTCAAATGTGTCTGGACTTTCTGAGGAGGTGGACGGGCACAAGGGGCTTCTGCTAGTATGAAGGCTCTGGGTCCTCGGAGAGCTCAGGTGGAGGTGAGGAATCTGCCCTGGTCCTTTCATCAGTCACCATAGCTGTTGACTGAAGAAATATTCACAACCTAAAAGTTGGAGTAGGTCTTATTTGGTGGGGTTTTTTAGGATTTCAGGACTGGGAGACCGCATCTCAAGTAGCCCTGAGACAACAGCTCTGAGGAAGGGAAGGGAAGAAGGAGAGGGAGGGAAGGGAGGACCCAGCTAATCTGAACACCAAAAGATTATTATTAAAGAAAATTAGATATCTCAAGCTAAGGAATTTAGTGCTTTTCTATATATGAAAAGTTGCAAGAGTCAGGGCTCACTGAAATCATTTCTTTCCTATGCATCTCAGCTATCCTGGCCAGTGTCCTGTGTTTTTCACATCCTGAGCTCCCTTGGGGTTCACCCTAGGGAGTGGCAGCAGCCACTTGCTGAGGGCTCTTAGGACGCATGCTGGAGGGCTGCAAATTGTGCATGACTGTGACATTCATGTTTACTGATGTGGCAGAAAATACTTCAGTTCTCAGCCATTCCGTTTAGATTAAAAACTAGAAACAGCAAACTATCAAACTTCCTCTCAGGAAAGCAGAAGGTAGAGTCCTGGGGCCCATGGTATGGATGAAATAAAGAGAACTAAGTCAGAAAGGCAATGATTTCAGCCTGCAGTCTTAGCTTATGTTAGGACAAGCCTTGCTAGTGGAAGGACAAATCAAGTGAAAATTTTCAGTTCCTAAAAACTATAGCAAGAAGCTGTGAGATGGTTGTAAGGAGAGAAATGAGAAACAGTCTCCAGGAGAAAGAGGGCTGGAAAATAAAACACACACAACCACATGCTTCTTTCCTAAAACTAATACTTGCCTGTGTGTCTTATTACACGCCACAAACCATTCACAAGTAGTCTTTATCTGCCTATTTTACAGAAGAAATACTAAAACTCAGAGATTATAAGTTACTTGCCCAAGATTATTAAATGAAAATAGAAATTACAATCAGAGATGTCTCCTGTAGTTTGTAGAGATGATTATCCACATTAGAAAGACCAGGCTCAAAGGATCAAAGCTACGGAGAAAGAGTCTGCCCCTACATGTTTGTTTCCCCCCCCTCCCCCCCCCCAGATTTTTAAGCAGCAATTTTAGGATGTTCCATTTGACTGATAATAGCCAAATTTGCATTGAAAAATCATTGAAGTAAGGAAGTAAACACCCAAGCGATTTCATGTAGATTATTTATTGCTACAAAAACAACTTGCTTGATACTTGATGGTTACAGGCTGAACAGATCTTGCTTTTTGTCCAGGAAATGAAAAACTGAAGGAATGCAAATTTGCCAGGCAAGGAACACATTAAGCTCATAAAATGAAAAAATGAAACCAACTGTGAGAAATTTTTTAGAGTTTTTTTTTTTTTTCCTGAGCAATCTTCTTTAGGCCTACATCCTGGTTTAATGATAAATGTTTATACCTTGTTGTCATCTATTTTGCTTACTGGCACCCTGAGGCTGACTACTAAAATGCTCTGAAATCTTTTATTCCCAGCCATAGTTAAAGCACTCAAGCATTTGAGCTACCTTTCAGAACCATTTTCAGATTCTATAGTCACCAAAGAAACCTGCTTCTGTGATGCTATGGAGATAGAATGGGCATCTAAAGCCCGTAACTGTGAAACTGTTTCCTATCTACTAAGATTGTGCCTATAATTAGTAGATACTATCAACAAGATGGTGGAATTTAGGCCCTTTGGGCTTCCCTGGTAGCTTAGCTGGTAAGGAATCCTCCTGCAACGCAGGAGACCCTGGTCCAATCCTGGGTTGGGAAGATTGATCAGCTGGGGAAGGGATAGGCTACCCACTGCAGTTTTTTTGGGTTTTCCTGATGTCTCAGACAGTAAAGAATCCACCTGCAATGTGGAAGACCTGGGCTCAATCCCTGGATTGGGAAGATCCCCTGGAGAAGGGAATGGCTACCCACTCCCGTATTCTGGTCTGGAGAATTCTGTACAGTCCATGGGGTCACAAAGAGTGGGATAAGACTGAGTAACTTTCACTTCCACATTGGGGCCTTTGGATTTACCTGGTGGCTCAATGGTAAAGAATGCACCTGCAATGCAGGAGACATGAGTTTGATCTCTGGGTCAGGAAGATCCCCTGGAGAAGGAAATGACAACCCACTCCACTATTCTTGCCTGGGAAATCCTATGGACAGAGGATCTTGGTGGGCAATAGTCCGTGGATTTGCAGAGTCAGACATGACTTAGCAACTGAGCAAGCACATGTACACTGGGGCCTATGTAGTAAAGGAACTCCAGGAATCAATGACTAAAAAGTCAGGATTTAGCTTTATTTAAAAAAAAAGATCTTAATTAAACCAGACACAGTAGGAGAAATGTTGTCTGATTCTACTTACATGAGGAACCCAGAATAGGAAAACTCGGGGAGACAGATGTATGGTAGCTATCAGAGTCTGGGTGGGTAGAGGAGAGATGGGGAATTATTGAATTCAAAAATAATGAATTCAAATGTATTCAGATAAATGAATACAGAGTTCCGGTTGGAAAGATGAAAAAAACCTGAAGATGGATATTGGTAATGTGAATGTACATTTTTGCCTCTTCATTGCATGCTTACAAATGGTTAAAATGGTAAGTTTCCTGTATATTTTATTTACCACAATAAAAAACTCTTAAGGCACAACAGTAATGCAATAATACCTGAGTAATGAAATACTTCCTGCATATCAGCAAACAAGGATGTCCTCATCGGTGGTTGCATCCTCCAATGTGAGCTGGCGAGTCCTAAGGGCACTCAGGAAGAAGTACCTGCGACCTAGCAGCCATCAGGACTGCAGCCACTTCCCACAGTGAGCTCCAACGGGGCCAAAATGTGAAAAAAACCACACAGGATACTGGCCCAGGATAGCTGAAGTGCATATCGTAGGAACGGCTTCAGTGAGCCCAGGCTCTTGCATCTTCCCGCAGATAGAAAAGCACTCAATTTCTTGAGATATCTGATTTTAATTAAGAATAATTTTGATGTTCAGACTACCTGCCCTTTGTCGCAAAACTTCTCTATAACCTGGCTTCTACCCTCACCTCCTTGGAGCAGTTCTCTCAAAGTACTTGAGATGCTGTCTCTTGGGCTTGACGTCCTAAAAATCCCCACCGAATAAAGCCTCCCAACTTTTAGATTGTGACTACTTTTTAAGTCGACATAAAAATGTATGGTGTTGACAGTTGCACTGGACAATGTGCTAAATGCTTTTCACCCATTCTCTTAGATAACTCTTAAAATAAGTACTAGAGAATGAAACATAAAAACTTAAGTCATCTATCTGGACTTCACACAGATAGTAAATGGTAGAGGAGGCTTTGAACCTGGGCCTGTTTACAAAGCTCATGCTATATATGAGACTTTAGAGAACTTTTGTAAGTTTTTATAAAACTTTTATATTAGATGTATATTTCCATATCAAACCAAAGGCAAGGTTTAAATAAATAAAAACACTGAAGCTCAGTGTTCTGACAATTGGTTTTATTCTCAGGTGATGCTTTTTCAACTCTCCTTCATTTACAGAACCTCACACACATAACAAAAGCAAACTCAGGGGCCAGCACCCATCTTTCTGACAGTATAGCGTGGAATTCTGACAGTAAGATGGAGGAGAGGCAGAATGTATTTCTTCTTTCCCTTTCTGTTTCCGACTATTGTTTCTGATTATAGTGATGGCCTCTTTTATGATTTCAAGAATGGACTTCTCACTTTGATTTTGCCCTCATATCACACTCTGCTCTCAAAACCATTCCCATCTCTACCTGGATAATCCAGCAGGGGCCCAACCTCCACCTAGAGGTGGGTAAATGACTGCAGCAGAGACAGAATCACTTTGAAGGAGTGTTGACTTTGCTACTACTTAAGAAAAACCTGCCTGAAGATGAGGCCAGTACATAGAAAACCAGAACCGAGAAATGGAGAGTTTCCTTGACACTGTTTTTAAAATGTCTGGCTTTTGTTCCAGGAATGCCTGGCACACAATGAGTACTGGGTTATATTTTCCGTGAAGTGACATTTTCTGACCAACATATGAGAACTCCAAGATCTTGATTTCTAAAATATGGCACTGAACACAGTCTCTTTTTAACCCACTTCTCCCACTCATTTAATCACTAAATATTTATTATGTAGCCGGTGAGACAACTTGATCACATGTCATAGTCTATGGTGAACATAGCATCAGAAACATTCACAGTATATTACAGGCCACAAGGGAAGCAACTCTGCCTCTGTGGGAAGAGAATTCCAGGTAAGGATGGAAGGTACAAGCCCTCAGGGGATTATGCTGGGTGGGTTCAAGGATATCATGGAGACCAGTGTGGACTGTCTCATTTTTTGCCTGCCTTTCTCCTGTGAAGGCTGTTATGCAGGCAATGTGTCCTTTAGTTTACCTTTTCCCTTTATTCCTTGGAGAGGTCTCTTTCATGCCTAAGGCTAAAAACAGGTGGCCCTTAACACAATCTTCCATCTGAATCTTTCCACACAACCCCAGACAAGCATTTTCAATTGCTTTCCCTGGCATCTCATGTGAATCACATACCCAGTTGTTTGGTCGCTCAGTTGTGTCCAGCTCTTTTGTGACCCCAAGGACTATAGCCTGCCAGGTTCCTCTGTCCATGGGATTTTCTGGGCAAGATAACTGGAGTGGGTTGCCATTTTCTTCTCCAGGGATTTTCCAGACCCAGGGATTGAACCTGTGTCTCCTCCATCACAGGTCGATTCTTTTACTGCTGAGCCATTGGGGAAGCCCAACAAAGAATACAATACCCTCAGCACTGAATTCACAGTTCCTGTAGCAACAAAGTTATAAAGTTCCAAGGATGGCACCCGTCAAGGTTCTAAACCAGAGTAACATGTGTAATTGGGCAATCATTCTCTGGCCATTGCAACCAAGGGGAAATTTTATTTTCCTTTTTGACTCACCTGCAATGTCGGGGTCCAGCCCCGGCTGATCCAGGGTATTCGAAGGGGAGATGGCTTAGGCGACTATTTAAATATTCATCAAAGATATAAAGAGTAATAGAATGAGGATAGCTCAGTAGGAAAATTCAGTGGAGAAAAGAGGCTGAGTAGCTTGGTTTACGCGGGAGACCAATAAAACTTCAAGACAAGAAGTTTGCGCCACTTACGTAGGCCACAGGCGTCCTTCCGTTCTCCCCAAAGGAGAGGAGACACTGAGGCCTCCCCGGTCGGATCTTAGAAGCCCAGGCATAATTAGTAAGCATGGCGGGTTCCACGCTCCAGGAGACTCAGCCAGAGTGAGAGAGAGAGACATGGGGAGACCAGTCTTTCGAGGAACTGATCCCAATTCTTTATTTTCCAGAGTCTGTTTTTATACACTGAGGTGTTATACAAAAGTCACGTGGGGACAGCAGTCCTGACTTTTATTAAAGTCAGGTGCTTCATACAAATGAATACAGAGGTCTTAGGGGTGTTACATCATCTTCTGGCCAGGGGGGCCTGCTGACAATTTATGACCCTCTCCTTGTGACAGTGGTCAGTCAACCAGAACACTTTTTTCTCCAAGGGTGATTATTCTTAAAACAGACGCCACCCAAATAAAGTTATATTCCTATAGGGTGAGGGTATAGTGGGTTTTAGTTAAGGAAAGAATTTACTTAGCCTAAGGTCTAATGTGATTAATATCAAAGGTTAATACTTATTTCTTCTATATATTCATTAATGTGTGTAAGGGCAGGGGATGTGGAGTCTTAGCAACAAACATTGGCTCAACAAATGAAAAACCCTTCACCAATACAATTTTTAATCAGCCCATTATACTAATAGTTTTCTGACTTTTCTAAGGAACCTGTTTTTAGAAGGTTTAAAGCATCTCGTGCCTCTCACGGTTGGGAGGCTGTGAGCAATCACATGTGGCCGGACAAGCCCGTCAGGCAGGCTAGAGAACCTTCAGAGGAGATTGTAGGTTGAAAAACTATCACGCCCAGGAATTATTATTAACTGGAGCTCTAAGTTAACTCCTTCTCCGAAAGAGGTGGTGGGGGACAGCCCCCCGTAAAGTCAGAGGTGTAGGTGAGCACAAAGTAGTAAAGTAGGCAGGCTCTGGTTATGGGGGTAGATGCTCGAGGATTTCCAGGGGGACTCCTGAGGCTCGATCCCGCCTTTGCGTATGTCGAGCCTCCTTCCTCATGACCTTTGCCACGGGCGGAGTACCTCACTCTGGCCCCCAACACTGCAACATTTACCTTTACCTGAAAAGTTGTACTGAGGTAGAATCAGGAAAACCACAAACTGAAGCATGGATGAGCTTCCATGCTTAATGCATTGTGAGTAAATGATTTTAAACACTGTGAAAACACTGGAGTGGAAGTGTTTATGCATCACTACACTTTGATTTAAACCAGTTAGGATTGCTAGCTGTGTTCCTCCGTGCTGTTTCTAAGGGGCCCAGGGATTCTAAACTATTCAGTTTAGAATATTTCATCCTGGCATTGAAGTGATGTGAAGTCCCAAAATTCACTTCAGTTCTGTGCAAGGGCTTCTAAATAGCCCAAGTTTTTCCTTATTAAGACAGCATTCCTATTCTCTCCATATTTTTTAACTTTTTATTTTATATTGGAGCATAGTTGATGTGGTGATAGTTTCACCTGTACAGCAAAGTGGTTTAACTATACATATACATGTATCTGGGCTTCCTTGGTGGCTCAGATGGTAAAAAATCCTCCCAAATTGTGGGAGACTCAGGTTCAATCCCTGTGTTGGGAAGATCTCCTGGAGGAAGGCATGGCAACCCACTCCAGTATTCTTGCCTGGAGAATCCCCATGGACAGAGGAGCCTGGTGGGCTACAGTCCATGGGGTCACAAAGAGTTGGACACGACTGAGCGACTAATACATCTATCTATTCTTTTTCATTCCAATGAAGCCAGTTTTCATTCCAATCCCAAAGAGTCAATGCCAAAGAATGTTCAAAATACCACATAATTACACTCATTTCCCATTCTAGCAAGGTAATGCCCCAAATCCTTCAAGCTAGGCTTCAACAGTACGTGAACTGAGAACTTCCAGATGTACAAGCTGAACTTAGAAAAGGCAGAGGAACCAGAGATCAAATTGCCAACATCCATTGGGTTATAGAGAAAGCAAGGGAATTCCAGAAAAACATTTGACTTCTGCTTCATTGACTATGCTAAACCCTTTGACTGTGTGGAGCAAACAAATTGAGGAAAATTCTTAAAGAGGTGGGAATACCAAACCACCGTATCTGCCTCCTGAGAAACCTGTAAGCAGGACAAGAAGCAATAGTTAGAAATGGACATGAAACAATGGACAGGTTCAAAACTGGGAAAGGAGTATGTCAAGGCTGTTTACTGTCACCTTGTTTATTTAAATTATATGCAGATTCAGTTCACTCACTCAGTCGTGTCCAACTCTTTGTGACCCCATGGACTGCAGCACACCAGGCTTCCCTATCCTTCACCAACTCCCAGAGCTTACTCAAACTCATGTCCATTGAGTAGGTGATGCCATCCAACCATTTCATCCTCTGTCGTCCCCTTCTCCTCCTGCCTTCAATCTTTCCCAGCATCAGGGTCTCTTCCTGATGAGTCAGTTCTTTGCATCAGGTGGTCAAAATATTGGAGTTTCAGCTTCAACATCAGTCCTTCCAATGAACACCCAGGACTGATCTCCTTTAGGATGGACTGGTTGGATCTCCTTGCAGTCCAAGAGACTCTCAAGAGCCTTCTCCAACACCACAGTTCAAAAGCATCAATTCTTTGGTGCTCAGCTTTCTTTATAGTCCAACTCTCATGTCCATACATGACTACTGGAAAAACCATAGCTATGAAAAACCATAATGTCTCTGCTTTTTAATATGCTGTCTAGGTTGGTCATAGCTTTTCTTCCAATGAGCAAACATCTTTTAATTTCATGGCTGATTATATGCAGATTATATACAGATTACACCATGAAAAATGCTGGGCTGGATGAATGACAAGCTGGAATCAAGACTACTGGGAGAACTATCAATAACCTCAGATATGCAGATGACACCACTCTAATGGTAGAAAGTGAAGAACTAGAGAGCCTCTTGAGGGTAAAAGAGGAGACTGAAAAAGTTGGCTTAAAACTCAACATTCAAAAAACTATCATGGCATATGGTCCCATTACTTCATGCAAATAGATGGGAAAAAAATGCAAACAGTGACGGATTTTTTTCTTGGGCTCCAAAATCACCGCAGATTGTGACTACAGCCATGAAATTAAAAGACGCTTGCTCCTTGGAAGAAAAGCTATGACAAACCTAGACAGAATATTAAAAATAGAGACATCACTTGGCCAACAAAGGTCTGTCTAGTCAAAGCTATGGTTTTTCCAGTAGCCATGTATGGATGTGAGAGTTGGACCATAACGAATGTTGAGCACTCAAGAACTGATGCTTTTGAACTGTGGTGCTTGAGAAGACTCTCAGAGTCCCTAGGACAGCAAGGAGATCAAATGAGTTAATCCTAAAGGAAGTCAACCCTGAATATTCATTGGAAGGACTGATGCTGAAACTGAAGCTCCAGTACTTTGGCCACTTGAGGTAAACAGCCGACTCACTGGAAAAGACCCTGATGCTGGGAAAGATTGTAGGGGGGAGGAGAAGAGGGAGACAGAGGATGAGATGGTTGGATGGCATCACTGAGTTAATGGACATCAGTTTGAGCAAACTCTGGGAGACAGTGAAGGACAGGGAAGCCTGGTGTGCTGCAGTTCATGCGATCGCAGAGCTGGACACAGCTTAGTGATTGAACAAATAAACTGAAAAGACAGTGGAAAACTACTCAGGTTCCCTGTCCTTCCAGCTTTGGTCAACTTGGGAACAGGACTGTAAGAAATGAGTATGAAACAGACCATGTCTCAAAACATTTCTACTGAAAATGGCTTTATAACTATGAAAGGCAGAATAAACAAATCCACTCAAGGTTTCTACTTTATGGTGGTTATGAGTTTTATGCCATCCTAAGATAAAAATATTTATTAAAATATACTAGTCTAAATGTATACCTACTTTTAGAATTATGTAATTCTCAAATTGCTCTTTGTTTTGGTTCAGTATATATTCTATTCACTCTTTTCTATCCCACTTCATGCATATTTTGTAATTTTTAAGCCTTTCAAACAGCAGGTTAACCCACAGAATATTAGTCACTTTTAAGGCTAATCACTTAATTTGGATAGTCAACTTCATTGAAACATGACAATTACTAAATACAAATTTACCAATATATACACCATTTTAACACTACCACACCTATAACGCTTTCCCTAAAAATGTTCAATATTTAACTTATAATACAGTTAGTATTAAGATATGTTTTCCCCACACTCTGAGTATGGATAGGCAGCCTCAACCAAGGAAGGTGACCATGGCAGAAAGTACTGTACAGCCTCGCATAACGAATACACACACACTGCCAACGTATTTATTCAATGAGTGCTCCACTGTACCACCACAGCTGAAGGCAGCCTGCAATGTGTGGTAGCCTATTTGTGCTCTAGCAAGCAATTCTGATCTAAAATGTCTAGGAAAAATGTACATGCAACAGTATGGGATCAGCTCTTGATGAAAGTGAAAGAGAGTGAAAAAGTTGGCTTAAAGCTCAACATTCAGAAAACGAAGATCATGGCATTCGGTCCCATCACTTCATGGCAAACAGATGGGGAAACAGTGGCAGACTTTATTTTTGGGGGCTCCAAAATCACTGCAGATGGTGATTGCAGCCATGAAATTAAAAGACACTTACTCCTTGGAAGGAAAGTTATGACCAACCTAGAGCATATTAAAAACCAGAGACATTACTTTGCCAACAAATGTCGGTCTTGTCAAGGCTATGGTTTTTCCTGTGGTCATGTATGGATGTGAGAGTTGGACTATAAAGAAAGCTGAATGCCGAAGAATTGATGCGTTTGAATTGTGGTGTTGGAGAAGACTCTTGAGAGTCCCTTGGACTGCAAGGAGATCCAACCAGTCCATCCTAAAGGAGATCAGTCCTGGGTGTTCATTGGTAGGACTGATGTTGAAGCTGAAATTCCAATACTTTGGCCACCTGATGTGAAGAGCTGACTCATTTGAAAAGACCCTGATGCTGGGAAAGATTGAGGGCAGGAGGAGAAGGGGACAACAGAGGATGAGATGGTTGGATGGCATCACTGACTCAATGGACATGGGTTTGGGTAAACTCCGGGAGTTGGTGATTGACAGGGAGGCCTGACATGCTGTTCATGGGGTCGCAGAGTCAGACACGACTGAGCAACTGAACTGAACAAACCAACAAGGACAATGTCATTCCAAGTACTAAGAAGAAAGTTTTATGGTGGCTGGAACGGGCCCTTAGGAAATAGTCATAGAAACAGGGTAGACGTCAATAGGAAATTAAGACTGGTAAAAGTCGTTTAACATTATGAAAGGCATCATAAAGATTTCTATAGCCTGGGCAAATGACTAACTGTTATTTGACTGGCAGGTAGCATTTCATGATTTGCGGATGTTAGAAAAAAAGCACACTGAAGATTGAGTGCCAATGTAAGACACCAAAATCATTTCTCCACAGGGCCTCTGCCATAACCATAACCACCCTCATCTAGGGTCAATTATGAGCATTATCACTTTTAGAAACATGTCCACCATTCCTCCTAAACTGCTCCCTCCCCTTGCAAATGGCCCTAAATTCATTAAATTATAGAGGGGAAGTAAGAGAAGAGAAAAGGAAAATAAAACATAACCTTTTATTTTCTCAGGCACACAAGTGATTTAGGATACCAATTATCAAGAGATTTTACTGATTTACCTTTAGAATTATTTATTTTAAACCTTTAGCTACCTTAGAAAATAGTTTACAGCAATCACTTTGCCATTCAGAAGTACCAAGTTATAATTCAGTTGCTGAATCAGTTAACAGTTTATAGTCAACATATGTGAGGTTACTGGAATTCCTTAGTTTTAAATATCCTGTGGAACAAGTTTTCCACTTCTTTTAAGTTTTTCAGGTTAAAGACATGACCACTAAAAAAGTAGATCCTAAGCAGTGTATTATTAACAAAATTAGCAATGTAAAATTTAAAAACCAACTAGTGTTACTCTGACGACCATTCTGGTACACTAAGTGGCTTGTGTTTGAAACAAAATTCCATCACTGAAGTCAATAACTTAGTATCATTATTCCTGAGGTCCTCATTAAACCTCTCTTTTCCTCTGCACATGGTGACTGGTTTTGAACAGCATGGATTTACCATGTACTTCAGAATTTACCTGTATCAACCTAGCATATACATAGCAACTTTCAGCATTCTAAAGACAGTCCTACAACTGTAGATGTACATAAGCCACAGCACCCTTCCTAAGATCAGTTCCAATCAGCGTTGCACATTAACAAACGCATACTGGTATATGCTAATAGTCTCCACCACTTAGCTCAGTTAGAGCAATGGTAAATCAGAGTAGATACTGAATTCTATAGCTTCTCAAGGAAGGAAATGCTTTATAGTCATAAGCTTGACCTGATCATGGGAAAGTCTTCTTAGAAAGGTTTGCACTGGTTACAAAGTACATACAAGGAGAGTATGGCTGGCTCTGAATAAATCCACAAACTCACTTCTGAACATAAACTCAAAATATACATTCTAACGACAGAGATTTGGTTCTATTATTTTCACAAACCAAAGTATAGATTTCAAGTTATTTCACAAATCACATGATCAAATGAAAATGGACATGAAAACATGTAGTAAATTATTATGTACATGTTTTTAAAAGGGGATGTTGCTGTTTAAAAATAATTCACAAGACAAAACTTGGCAAAGAGTAAACAAAATCATTAATAATAAACCAGAAAATGTGGAAAACTAAGAAAAAGGTCCAAAGAATTAAAAACAGCACATATCTTTCAAAAGGTTTGAAACAAGTGTTTTGCGTGCTTTTAAAAATAAGCATAAAGCAACTTTAACTGTACTTTAAATGATTTGAGAATCCAAATCTTAAATGATTTGAGAAATTAAAAAAATCCAATATATATATATTATTTATATATATGTAAATATATATATTTAAGAAATCCAATATATAATATATATATTAATATATACTCTATGACTGGAGGCAATATTAGGGCAACATAAAAAGGATCCTATAGAAATTTGTTGCTGCCAGAAATCTGGCATGTGGGATTAAAGATGGAATGAATATAACATTGTATATGTTTTGCCAATACAGCATGTTTTGTACAATTTATAGATAGCACATATATTTATAAAAAAACAGCAACCAAATGCAGCTATCAAACAGCATGACTATAAGGGATAACAGTTTATGTGGAGGCTGGAAACAATGAACAAAAGGAAAACTGCAGTTTTAGATTAATGTTTTAAAAATAGTACATCCATACTATTTTAAGTAAAAATGGATGATTTTATTATATAAAATCATGTTGGCAGAATATAGAAAAGTTACTTCTCTTTTACCTTTACATATTTAAGTACTAAGCAAAATGCAACAGTTGGAAAAACTCATGACAAACTACCAATAGTTTTTCATTTGGCAAAATTATTCAAGTTACAAAATGCCAAAGTAAATAAATGCACTTCAAAATACATGAAGTGTAATACAAGTGTATGAAAGTAGTGATCTTAAATTATTAATTTCTTTATAAAAAAACTAAACAAACAGAAAGCACAAGATAGTTTCAAGTTAGACAAGAATAAATCAAATCATTGTTTATTAGGATAATTAAACTAAAATAATTATTAAAGAAACGAAACAATTAGGATTTAAAAAAAGAATAACATTTCAATGGTATTTTTCTATCAATAAAAGAAGGAAAGATTTGTAGGTCAGTTGACTGCTATAGACCCAGGTCCCTATAAAATCATCTGGACTATACCAAAAGAACTTGGTATAGACATAAAAACAAACTTCACTGTTATTCAAAGGTGAGAAAACTTATTCATTATGAAGGAAAGGGAAATAATTATACCTGCAACAGGGCAAAAATTTATATACTAAAATGATTAAATGTATCCGTAGCATAAAATTAAAATAATTGCTTCTAAATAGTTCTTTTGCACTTTAGTAAATCAGGGTAAAGATTTTACCCTAATGAAAAGGCAAATGGGAGGTCTCTGATAAGGTGGCACCTTCATAGCTAAAAAACAGATACATACCAGAAAATCTGCATTCATATCAATAATCTCCACTGTAAAATAAACTAATCATTAAGATCACAATTAAGCTACTTTAAAAATATAAGGTGATAAATGAATGTCATATGAATCATATACCAAATTATTATATTCTATACACATAAGTACTATTAATAAATACACTCAATTCATTCTACAGGAAAAAGAACTGAGACTTAATTTCACATTTCAGAATTCCTGAGTCTTATCAGAGGAAAACAAGTACCAAAAAACAAACAAAATAAGCCTACTCTATAGTAGGGCAAATATATAATACAAATCTGGGCATCAAGATAACATTACTTACAGTTGTAAAGCTGAAGACTATGGGGACAAATATATATGTACTTCAACAGAATTATAAACCTGATTTTAAAGCTTAATTTTTTAGATAGGCATTTTGATCAAACAAGGCCATCAGAGTGACATCTTCAGTGATTGTAAGCCCACCACTTTAAGGAATAACATCTTTATTTCAAAGCCTAATAATGAATACAAAAAGAAAAGAAGTTTATTTTAATAAAATTTTCAGTAAGACTGTAATAGGACAGCCCTTTGATGGAAGACCTAAGGAGGCTAAAGCCAATGATGTGAAATTAGAACACAAGTTCTAATTTGAGCCACTACGCATTAAATAATTTCCCTTTCGCTTTGCATATTACACAGCAAAAATAAAAAAGGTATCTTAAGAGCACTTCAGTCCCACAATGTAGGATTTAAACTTGTGTGTATAGGTGTAACAATTTGATCCTTGCAAAAATACATTTAAACAAAAGTTCATGTCTATTTTCTAACTAGCAAGGAAAAGGAAAGCAAAGTAGTTCCAACTAAAACATTAAAAAAAAACAAAACAAGACATCATTTATCCTTTCTGGAAACACTACAAAAGCAAAGAACATCCAATAATATTATACATTTAAAATTGCATACTTTTACTCATTTTTATAAGCAGGAAAGACACATACAACTATTCATAGTCTTTATAAATGAAGACACTAAACAGAAAAATATTTGGATTATTTTTCTGTTCGTAAGTACTCATAAAGAAAATGACAAAAAAAAAAACAAACCCAAAACCTAAAGTGCAGACTTATAGGCCACTAAGGGCATAATAAATGATAAAGAGCTGCAGCCAAAGGTGCATCGACATTTACACTTACATATCCAGAAAATGATTCCTGTTTTTAAAAACTGTGCAATTTAAAAACTAGTCATTTGTGTGTGTGTGTGTGTGTGTGTGCCATAAGACAATTAAAACTTGCATCCCTGCCCAGTAGTAAGGGAACTGCTAGATCTTGGACAGCACACTAGGCTCTTGACAATTACACATTTCATTAGAATTATACAATATTGATTCCATCTCCAGAAAATGTTAGGGTCCTCTTGTAGAATGAAGAGCCACTGATATTTGGTTGATTGCCTTTAACCAGAGAGGTTTTCAGTTCCATTTCGCAAGCTACAATAGCTGCATTCAATTCCACTTGAGCTCGATGAACTACATAAAACATGAGGCCTATACTTATAATAATCTGTGAATAAAAATAAAAATTACAGTTAACAATATTTTATATAGTAAAAAGGGAGAGCTTTCTAAGCCAATAAATGTTGTCTTAGAAATATTGCAAACAGGATATTTATAATAATCTGTGAATAAAAATAAAACATTACAGTTAGCAATGTTTTACATAGTAAAAAGGCAGAACATTTCCAAGCCAATAAATATCGTCAGAAATGTTTCAAACAGGGCAGTTTTCAAATACAGTAAGGTAACATTTTTAAATAGTTTACACAAAGGTGTCATTTATTTCTTGTCTGCTGGGTGTAGAGGGCCAACATCTACACAGTGTTCATAACAGTGTCAGGTTAACACAATGCAAGCATATATCCCTTTTAGTCCATATTAAATGATGTTTGTTTGATGTCAAGCTTCTTTCTTTGTATCAAAAAGTTTCCTTCAATGAATAAAAAAATACACATTTCTACAATAAAGCTGGCTAAACTTTGTTAATGTAATTCATGTAGTATTACTTCTGTGCAAAACTATAAATGTCTGTAGGTATTTTTAAGTTGACTTAGAAACACTACTATTTGCAAATGACCTACCTGGTACAGCTGAAATGAAAAATATTAAAACACTTGAAAAATGAAATGCCAATAAGCTTTAAAAGAAATTAACAAGAGACTGTGAACATGAAGTTGTCTACACTTTTCAAAATAAAAACACAGAAACGTGATAAGGGGAAAAATTCCAGTAAAAGGAACAGAAAAAGCACCAAGGCTCTAGTCTCAGTTCAGCCGCTCACTTAGTGATCTGATTTCAAGTAAGCGCCTGGGAACCACGTGGGCTTCTCCCGCCGTCCAGAAGCTGTGCTCCCTCTGTACTTAAAACATTCTAGACAATTCAGCTCAATGACTGTCTAAGCAGTCTACATCTTCTAAATGATATTTATTCCAAAGTTCATTTGTAAAGCAGTTCTTCAGGGTTTGGAGCAAAATATTCTCAGTAGATGTTTAATGTTTCAGCATGCTTTCAAAAGCTGCTCTAAGCATAGTGATCCTGAAATACAATACTGTTTCAATTAAGCCTACCTATATTTTTATGGGAGAAATACTCCAGGTACAAATGTTGAGGGTGGAGGGGGAAGGTGGTGACCTACCTCACACTGATGGTGAGGCAGGTTAAGGAGATGAAGGAATCTGGAACTTGTACAAGGGATGTACATTAAGTGAGTACCCATTACTCAATACAATTCTAAGCAAAGTAGTTATTTTATCTTATTTTTTATGCTACAGGAGACAAAGATAATTAATTTTCACCCATAGTTAACATTTTTCTTTCTTTAATGTTACTATAGTTGATTTACAGTGTCATGTTAGTTTCAGGTGTCTACTCATTCTCTTTTAGATTCTTTTCTCACATAGGTTATCACAGAATACTGAGTAGTTTCCTGTGCTGTACAGTAGGTCCTTGGCTGGTTCTCTACCTTATACAGAGCAGTGTTTGTGTGTTCATCCCAAGCTCCTGATTTATCCTCTACTCATCTCCTCTTTTGTAACTGTAAGTTTGTTTTCAATGTCTGTAAGTCTGTTTCCATTTTGTAAATAAGTTTATTTGTATCTTTTTTTAAAAATTAAATTCCACATAGGAATATCAGAGAAGGCAATGGCACCCCACTCCAGTACTCTTGCCTGGAAAATCCCATGGATGGAGGAGCCTGGTGGGCTGCAGCCCATGGGGTCGCTAAGAGTAGGACACAACTGAGCGACTTCACTTTCACTCTTCACTTTCATGCATTGGAGAAGGAAATGGCGACCCACTCCAGTGTTCTTGCCTGGAGAATCCCAGGGACGGGGGAGCCTGGTGGGCCATGGTCCATGGGGTCGCACAGAGTCAGACGTGATAGAAGCGACTTAGCACGCATGTTGTTCTGTGTAGTGGCTGCACCAATTTACATTCCCAGCAACACTGCAGAAGGGTTCCCTTCAAATCAGTTATTTTAAACGTAGGCCTTTAAATCTTGCCATTGTTCTCTAGTATGTTATCTCTCTGGAAAATATAAGTTATACTTATTGAACACCCTAAGTCTGATACTATGTGGATGGTAATACCATAAAAAGAGATGGAAAAATGTTAGTTAGTTACCTAGTTGGGAGAGGGTGTGAATGAGATGCTAAGTTCTGCTCTGGATATGCTGAATTTGAGGTGCCAATTAGATATCCAAAGCAATTCAGTGAATAGGTCTAAAGGTATGGAAAGAAGACTAAGCTGAAGATGCATATTAGGGAGTCCTCACAATGTCCTTAATAATAGCAGCCACTATAGTAACTGCATTTGCCAAGAAGAAAAGTTTTCAGAGTGAGACTAAAAAGCTTTGGCTAGAGTCTTGAGGAGGACCAAGTTAGGAGTAAAAGGAGGAGGTGCTGATAAATGAGCCAGGAAAACAGTGAAAAAGCTCAAGATAGTGGTATCAAAGAAGCTAAGAGAAGAAAACATTTTTAAAAAGCATAGTTGTGAGTCTTAGCTTGCTAAGATGAGAACTAGAAAGTGTATCTGATTTACAGAAGGTTAGTGATGAAAGCTCAAGGGAAGGATTTGGCAAGGCCATAGAAAGTAAGTTTACAACTAGTGAGAAAGTTTTTCAGGTTCCCTGCAAGGGTGAATTGGCTCATCTTTACATGGGATTTTCTCCAGATGTCTTTCTGGAGCCCAGGGGTTGGAAATTTATACTGACTCTTCCTAACAGCCCAGTGAAGTGTTAAAATAATACAAAACAAAACCAAACCTTTTTATAAAGTTTCCCTACTAAAACAAAAGAATCAAACATAAGTAGAAAGACAGCCTTATACAAGAAAGTGATTTCTTCCACTGTTAACTGAAAAGCAGGCCAAGAGTATAAGCAGAACATAAGGTTAGGAGATTCCATAGCTGTAAATTGAGGGGTTTCCCATTTGAAGGCTTTTGATTTTTCTGTTAAGCAAGAAAGGTAATCTGTTGTGAATGAAGAAGGAAGTTGGGGCAGGAGGAAGAATTTGTGAGGGGAGTGAGGATAAGTTTGAAAGTCATAAGGAAAAATGGGGAAATGGGAAGACGAAGGGAACAGAATATACAGCAGTGTTGAGAAACCAGCTGAACGCTTGCAACCATGAATTAAATATCACCAGTCTACTTAGATGCATTACTTCCCCAAAAGAGCAGGTGCAAGAGCAGATCAAAACTTGGATTTATCCAGGATTGGGTTTTGGTTGATGAGTACACACAAAAATATATGGAAAAGACTAAGTTGACAAACCATGGAATCTATGTTGGATTTCAGTACAATGAAGAGTTGTGCCTTCCTCTGAATATCTATGTGGTACTGCTCTAATGTTAATGGACACTCTGGATTCTCTTTCGGTGGCTTAGGTGGCTATACTGGGAGGCAAATTTGTGGCTTACTTCTACCAAGTATGAGGAAGCTTATGATACTAACCCTTTCATGGATCATAGCTCTATCATGGCAAAGGGGCTTGTGTAACTCAATAAAGCTATGAGCCATGCCATGCAGGGCCTCTCAAGATGACGGATGACAGTGAAGAGTACTACTGTCCACTGGAGCAGGAAATAGCAAACCACTCCAGTATTCTTGCCAGGAGAACCCCATAAACAGTATGAAAAGACAAAAAGATACAAAACAAAAGATGAGCTCCCCGGGTTTGAAGGTGTCCAGTATGCTACTGGGGAAGAGTAAAGGGCAATGAAATAGCTCCAGAAAGACTTAAGAGGCTGGCCAAAGCAGAAACGATGCTCAGCTGTGGATGTGTCTGGTGGTGAAAGTAAAGTCCAACACAATAAAGAACAATATTGCACATGAACTTCAAATGTTTTTTGACCCTGTGAACTGTAGCCCATCAAGCTCCTCTGTGCATGGAAGTTTTCAGGCAAGAATCCTGCAGTGGGCAGCCATTCCCTTCTCCAGGGGACCTACTTCACCCAAGGATTAAGCCTGGGTTGCATGCGCTGCAGGCAGATTTTTTTTGTTCTACTGTGGGCAAGAATCCCTTAGAAGACATGAAGTAGCCCTCATAGTCAACAAAATAGTCCAAAATGCAGTACTGTGGTGCAGTTTCAAAAACAACAGAATTGTCTCGGTTTGTTTCCATGGCAAACCATTCAACATCACAGCAATCAAAGTCTATGCCCCAATCACTGAGGCTGAAGAAGCTGAAGTTGACCAGTTCTATGAACACCTACAACACCTTCTAGAATTAACACTAAAAAAGATGTCCTTTTCATCATAAGGGATTAGAATGCAAAAGCAGGAAGTCAAGACATATTTGAAGAAACAGGCAAGGTTGGTCTTGGAGTACAAAATGAAGTAGGACAAAGGCGAACAGAGTTCTGTGAAGAGAACTCGCTGGTCACAGCACACACACTTTCCACAACCCAAAAGACAATTCTACATTTGGACATCATGAGACGGTCAATACCAGAATCAGACTAAATATGTTTTTTGTAGCCAAAGATGCAGAAGCTCTATACAGTCAGCAAAAACAGGACCTGGAGCTGACTGTGGCTCAGATCATGAGTTCCTTATTGCAAAACTCAGGGTTGAATTGAAGAAAAGTAGAGAAAACCACTAGGCCATTCAAGTATGACCTAAATCAAATCCCTCATGATTATATACTGGTGGTAGTGAATAGATTCAAGGCATCAGATCTGGCAGAGTGCTTGAAGAACTATGGACAGAGGTTGGTGACACTGTATAGGAGGCAGTATCCAAAACCATCCCAAAGAAAAAGAAATGCAAGAAGGCAAAGTGGTTGTCTGGGGAGGCTTTACAAATTGCTGAAGAAAGAAGAGAAGCAAAAGCAAAAGAAGAAAGGGAAAGATATACCCATCTGAATGCAGAGTTCCAGATAATAGCAGCGAGAGATAATGAAATCACTCAGTCATGTCCGACTCTTTGTCGACCCCATGCACCAGGCTCCTCCGTCCATGGGATTCTCCAGGCAAGAGTACTAGAGTGGGGTGCCATTTCCTTCTCCAGGGGATATTCCCGACCCAGGGATTGAACCCAGGTCTCCCCACCTTGCAGGCAGATGCTTTATCCTCTGAGCCACCAGGGAAGCCAGCAGGAGAGATAAGACCCCCTTAAATGAAGAGTGCAAAGAAACAGAGGAAAATAACAGCATCAGAAAGACTAGAGATCTCTTCAGGAAAACTGGAGATATCCAGGGAACATTTCATGCAAAGATGGACACAATAAAGGACAGAAATGGTAAGGTCCTAACAAAAGCAGAAGAAATTAAGAAGAGAATTAGACAAAAAAGGTCTTAATGACTTGGATAACCATGATGGTGTGATCACTCACCTAGAGCCAGACATCCTGGAATATGAAGTCATGTAAGCCTTAGGAAGCACTACTATGAACAATCTACTGGAGGTGATGGAATTCCAGCTGAGTGATTTAAAATCCTGAAAGGTTTTAGACTGAGTGCTGTTCAAGTGTTGCATTCAATATGTCAGCAAATTTTGAAAACTCAGCAGTGGCTACTCTCAGGACTGGAAAAGGTCAGTTTTCATTCCAATCCCAAGGAAGGGCAATGCCAGACAGTGTTCTACCTACTGTACAATTGTGTTTATGTCACAGGACAGCAAGGTTATGCTCAAAATTCTTCACTTTAGGCTAAAGCAGTATATGAACTGAAAACTTCCAGATGTATAAGCCTGGTTTCGAAGAGGCAGAGGAACCAGAGATCAAACTGCCAACATTCACTGGATCATGGAGAAAGCAAGGGAGGAGCTCCAGAGATAGGTTTATTTCTGCTTCACTGACTATGCTAAAGCCTTTGATTGTGTGGCTCAGAACAACCATGGAAAATTCTTAGATGGGAGTACCAGACTACCTTACTCATTTCCTGTGAAACCTGTATGTGGGTCAAGAAGCAACAATGAGATCTCCTGCGTGAGCATAAAAAATCACAACTATGTTTTGAACAATCATTGACAAAAGGATGCTGGAATCCCTCAAAGAAAGGTACCCCATGTCCAACGGAGAAGCTGTAACGAGATGGTAGGAGGGGCACAATCACAATGAAATCAAACTCCCACAACCACCAGGCAGATGACCCTCAAACTGGAGAACAATAATACCAAAGAAGTTCCCACACAGCCGTGAAAGTTCTAGGCCCAGATCAGGATTCCCAGCCTGAGCATCTGGGAAATGGACTAGGAGATGCCAGGGAATCTGACATTGAAGGCCTGTGGGATCTGACTGCAGGTCTTCCACAGGACTGGGGAAACAGAGACTCGGCTCTTGGAGGGCACAAACAAACCTTGTGTTCACCAGGACCAAGAACAAAGGAGCAGTGACCCTACAAGACACTGAGCCAGACCTACCCGGGAGTATCTGAGGGTCTCCTGAGGCGGGGGTCAGCAGGGGCTCACCGCGGGGATGAGGGCACTGGCGGCGGCAGTCATGAGAGGTGCTCCTTGGTAGCGTTAAGTCCTCTTGGAAATCACCATTAGCCCTACCACAGACCCTGCAGACTCCAGGGCTGGGTCACCTTGGGCCAAACAACTAACAGGGAGGGAGTACAGCCTCACTCAGGAGCAGACAACTGTATTAAAGGTTTACTAAGCAGGCTCTGCCCACCAGAGCAAGACCCAGCCAGTCCCTCCCATAAGGAAGTTTGCAGAATCCTCTTAACCTCATCCACCAAAGGGCAGACTGAGGAAGCAAGAATTACAGTCCTGCGGGTACAGAATGAGAAACACAATCATAGAAAGCTAATTAAAATGAAAAGAATTAGGATTACATCCCAGATGAAGGAACAAGATAAATTCCCAGAAAACAGCTGAATGAAGTGGAGTTAGGCAACCTTATAGAAAAAGAATTCAGGATAGTGATAATGAGGATGATCCAGGATCTCGGAAAAGAATGGAGAAAATGCAAGAAATGTTTACCAAAGACCTAGAAGAATTCAAGAACAAACACAGAGATGAATAATACACTAGAAGGATTTAATAGCAGAATAACTGATGCAGAAGAACAGATAAGTGATGTTGAGGATAGAATGGTGGAAATCTTGCTGCAAAAAAGAATATAGAAAAAATAATAAAAAGAAATGATGACAGGCTAGCCTAAGAGACCTCTGGGACAACATTAAACATACCAACATTCACATTATAGGTGTTCCACAAGGAGAAGAGAAAGATATAGGACCAGAGATAATATCTGAAGAGATAACAGTGGAAAACTTCCCTAACATGGGAAAAGAAATAGTCAACAAAATCCAGGAAGCACAGAGTTCCAGGTAGGATAAACCCAAGGAGGAACACATGAAGACACATAGTAATCAAAAATTAAAGATAAAGATAAAATATTAAAAGCTATAAGGGAAAAATAATAAAATATACAAGGGAACTCCTGTAAGGTTATCAGTTGATTTCTCAAAAGAAATTCTACAAGCCAGAAGGGAATGATACAATATGTTCAAAGTGATGAAAGGGAAGAACCTACAACCCAGAATACTCTACCCAGAAAGACTCTCATTCAGATCTAATAGAGAAATCAAAAGCCTTACAGACAAAAGTTAAGAGAATTGAGCAACACTAAACCAGCTTTACAACAAATGCTAAAGAACTTCTTTAGTCAGCAAACAAGAGAATGAAAAGCCTTACAAAAAATAAACCCAAAATCAATTAAGAAAATGGTAATAGGGTCATACATATCAATAATTACCTTAATGTAAATGGACTAAATGCACCAACCAAAAGACATAAACCGGCTGGGTAGATAAAAAAACAAGACCCAATATACACAGCTGTCTACAAGAGACCCACCTCAGATCTAGGAACGCTTACAAACTGAAAGTACGGAGATGAGAAGAAAGTATTCCACGCTAATGGAAATCGTAAGAAAGCTGATGTAGCAATACTCATATCAGACAAAACATACTTTATAAAAAGATGGTTATAAGAGACAAAGGACATTACATAATGATCAAGGGTTCAATCCAAGAAGATTTAACAATTATAAATACCTATATATGTACCCGGAGAAGGCAATGGCACCCCACTCCAGTAATTTTGCCTAGAAAATCCCATGGACAGAGGAGCCTGGTAGGCTGCAGTCCATGGGGTCGCTAGAGTCGGACATGACTGAGCGACTTCACTTTCACTTTTCACTTTCATGCATTGGAGAAGGAAATGGCAACCCACTCTAGTGTTCTTGCCTGGAGAATTCCAGGGATGGGGAAGCCTGGTGGGCTGCCATCTATGGGGTTGCACAGAGTTGGACACGACTGACGTGATGCAGCAGCATATATGCACCCAACATAGGATCACCTCAATATGTAAGGCAAATATTAACAACCATAAGGGGAGACACTAACAGTAACACAATCATAGTGCAGGACTTTAATAACCCACTTTCATCAATGAACTGATCATCTGGACAGAAAACTAACAAGGAATCAAAGGGCTTAAATGACACTTCGGATGAGCTGGGCTTTTTTTGATCTTTATAGAGCATTCCTTCCCAAAGCAGCAGACTACACATTTTTCTCAAGTGCAAAGGCATATTCTCCAGGACTGATCACAAGCTGGGCCACACGGCAAGTGTTAGTAAATTTAAGAAAATCAAAATCAAGCATCTTGTCTGATCAAAATGCTGAGACTAGAAATAAACTATATAAAAAAAATCTAAAAAAACAAAACACATGGTAGCTAAACAATATGCTACAAAACAACCAAAGGATCACCAAAGAAATCAAAGTGGAAATAAAAAATACCTAGAGACAAATGAAAACAAAAGCATAACACTTCAATACTTATGGGAAGCAGCAAAAGCCATTCTAAGAGAGAAGTTTACAGCAATACAATCTTACCTCCAGAAACAAGAAAAATCTCAAGTAAACTATGTAACATTACACCTAAAACAACCAGAGAAAGAAAAAACAAAATCTAAAGTTACTAGAAGTAAAAAAATCATGAAGATTAGAACAGAAATAGATGAAATAGAGAAAAAGAAAACTGCAAAGATCAATGAAACTAAAAGCTGGTTCTTTGAAAAAATAAACAAAATTGGTAAACTTTTAGTCAGACTCATCAAGAAAAAAAGGGAGTTGACTCAAATCAATAAAATAAGAAATGAAAAAGGAGAAGTTACAACTGATTCCATAGAAAAGCAAGTGTCACAAGAAACTACTATGGGCCAATAAATTGGACAATCTGGAAGAAACAGACAAATTCTCAGAAAGGCACAATCTTCCTAGACTGAACCTGGGAGAAACAGAAAATATGAACAGACTAATCACAAGTGCTAAAACTGAAACTGTGATTAAAAACCTCCCAAAAAACCAAAAGCCCAGGACCTGACAGCTTCACAGGTGAATTTTACCAAACATTTAGAGAAGAGTTGACACCTACCCTTCTGAAACTGTTCCAAACAACTGCAGAGGAAGGAAAACTTCCAAACTCATTTTGTGAGGCCACCATCACCCTGATACCAAAAGCAGACAAAGATACCTTCAAAAGAAGAAATTTACAGGCTTGTATCACTGTTGAATATAGATGCAAAAATCCTCAACAAGATAATAGCAATCCATATTAAACAATACATTAAAATACATGGTCAAGTGGGATTCATCCCCGGGATGCAAGGATTTTTCAACATCTTCAAATCAATCAATGTGATTCGCTGTATCAACAAACTGAAAAGTGAAAAACATACGATCCTCTCAATAGATGCAGAAAAGCTTTTGACAAAATTCAGCACTCATTTATGTAAAAATTCTACAGAAAGTGGGCACAGAGGGTACATACCTCAACATAATAAAGGTCATATATGAGAAACTGATAGCTAGCATCATATTCAATGGTGGAAAGCTGAAAGCATTCCCTCTATGATCAGGAACAACAGGAGGATGTCCAGTACTGCCACATTCATTCAACACAGTTTTGGAAGTCTTAGCTATAGCAATCAAAGAGGAAAAAGAAGTAAAGGGAATCCAAACTGGAAAAGAAGTTTGACCCCAAATAGTCAAAGCAATCTTGAGAAAGAAAAACAGCTCGAGGAATTAGGCTCCCTGACTTCAGACTATATTACAAAGCTACAATCATCAAAACAGTATGGTACTGGCTCAAAACTAGAAATATCGATCAGAGGAACAAGACAGAAAATCCAGAAAGGAGACAGAGTCTGGCACACTGCAGTCCAAGGGGTCTGCAAACAGCTGGATATGACTTAGCTACTGAACAACAAGAACAACATGATACTGTACTCTTTCAACCTTAACATGTGCTTCATTCTTTTTTTATTCCCCCCATGCTAATTTTCCCTTCAAGATGACATCTTTCTCCTCTCCATTTTCTTTTAAACCTTTTATTTTATATTGAAGTACAGCTGATTGACAATGTTGTGGTAGTTTCAGGAAGACAGCAAAGGGACTCTGCCATACATATCCATGTATCCACTCTCCCCCAAACTCCCCTCCGATCCAGGCTGCCACAAAATCCTGAGCAGAGTTCCTTGTTCAGAGTTCTATACTTCTTTAAGCTAAACTTAATACTCCCTGAAATAAACTATAAATAACATCAATGTATCAAATCAAGACATAAATATGCCTTCACATTTTCTTTGTGGTGGTTGCTTTTTGTAAATGTCTGGGCTAAGAAACGTGTTTTTTTTTTCCCTTTTGTTTTGTATCCTAAGCTTAAGTTTTCCAACTCAAGCTAAAGGGTAAGAAATCCCTTAGAAAAAGAAGATCCTATATTTTAAGAAGTACACTGACAAATGCATGAACTATTTTGTTCTATTACAATTTTACTGATTATATGAGTAATCTACTAAGATGCATGGAAATATAAAGTATCAAATAGTGAAAATCTTCTGAAAGCTACTAATATGAGGAATTCTAATTGCAATGTCATAAAAAAATGTTTTAAATTGTTTTCAGGAAACTAGAAAAACATAAAATTACTTAAATATACTAAAAAATGTATCTGAGAATGTAGCGTACATCAGAATCTTAGAGTACCTTGGGATGATTATAAACATAAATCATTAACATAGATACTACATAACACTTTGGCAATAAGGAGTTCATGATCTGAGCCATAGTCAGCTCCCAGTCAAAGAAACTAGGGAAAACCACTAGACCATTCATCTATGGCCTAAATCAAATCGCTTACGATTATACAGTAGAAGTGACAAACAGATTCAAGGGATTAGATCTGATAGGTAAAGTGCCTGAAGAACTATGGATGGAGGTTTGTGATGTTGTACAGAACACAGTGATCAAGACCATCCCCATGAAAAAGAAATGCAAAAATGCAAATGGTTGACTGAGGAGGCCTTATAAATAGTTGAGAAAAGAAGAGAAACTAAACGCAAAGGAGAAAGGAAAGATACACGCATTTGAATGAAGAGCTCCAAAGAATAGCAAGGAGAGATAAGAAAGCCTTCCTCAGTGATCAGTGTAAGGAAATAGAAGAAAACAATAGAATGGCAAAGGTTAGAAATCTCTTCAAGAAAATTAGAGATATCAAGGGAACATTTCATGCAAAGATGGGCACAATAAAGGACAGAAATGGTATGGACCTAACAGAAGCAGAAGATAAGAAGAGGTGGCAAGAATACACAGAAGAACTATACAAAAGAGATCTTCATGACCCAGATAACCACAATGGTGTGATCACTCACCTAGAGCCAGACATTCCAGAATGTGAAGTCAAGTGGGTCTTAGGATGCATCACTACAAACAAAGCTAGTGGAGACGATGGAATTCTAGCTGAGCTATTTCAAATCCTAAAAGATGATGCTGTGAAAGTGCTGCACTCAATATGCCAGCAAACCTGGAAAACTCAGTAGTGGCCACAGGACTGGAAAAGTCAGTTTTCATTCCAATTCCAAAGAAGGACAATGTCAAAGAATGTTCAACTACCGCACAATTGCACTCACCTCACATGCTAGCCAAGTAATGCTCAAAATTCTCCAAGCCAGGCTACAACAGTACATGAACTGTGAACTTCCAGATGTTCAAGCAGAGGAACCAGAGATCAAATTGCCAACAATCACTGGATCATCAAAAAGCAAGGGAATTCCAGAAAAACATCTACTTCTGCTTTATTGATTATACCAAAGCCTTTGACTGTGTAGATCACAACAAACTGGAAAATTCTTCAAGAGATAGGAATACTGAACCACCTTACCTGCCTCCTGAGAAATCTCTATGCAGGTCAAGAAACAACAGTTAGAACTGGATATGGAACAATGGACTGGTTCCAAATTGGGAAAGGAGTACATCAAGGCTGTATATTGTCACCCTGCTTATTTAACTTACATGCAGAGTACATCATGTGAATTCATTCATGCTGGGCTGAATGAAGCACAAGCTAGAATCAAGATTGCCAGGAGAAATATCAATAACCTCAGATATGCAGATGACATCACCCTTATGGCAGAAAGTGAAGAAGAACTAAAGAGCCTCTTGATGAAAGAGAAAGAGGAGAGTGAAAAAGTTGGCTTAAAACTCAACATTCAAAAAACTAAGATCACAGCATCTGGTTCCATCACTTCATGGCAAATAGATGGGGAAACAGTGGAAACAGTGGCAGACTTTATTTTTGGGGGCTCCAAAAGCATTGCAAATGGTGACAGCAGCCATGAAATTAAACGATGCTTGCCCCTTGGAAGAAAAGCTCCGACCAACCTAGATAGCATATTAAAAAGCAGAGACATTACTTTGCCGACAAACATCCATCTAGTCAAAGCTACAGTTTTTCCAGTAGTCATGTATGGCTGTGAGAGTTGGACTATAAAGAAAGCTGAGCACCAAAGAATTGATGCTTTTGAACTGTTGTGTTGGAGAAAACTCTTGAGAGTACCTTGGACTACAAGGAGACCCAATCAGTCAATCCTAAAGGATATCAGTCCTGAATATTCATTGGAAGGACTGATGCTGAAGCAGAAACTCCAATACTTGGGCCACCTGATGCGAAGAACTGACTCATTGGAAAAGACCCTGATGCTGGGAAAGATTGAAGGCAGGAGGAGAAGGGGACGACAGAGGATGAAATGGTTGGATGGCATCACCGACTCAATGGATGTGAGTTTGAGCAAGCTCTGGAAATTGGTGATGGACACAGCCTGGTGTGCTGCAGTCCATGGGGTTGCAAAGAGTCAGACATGACTGAGCAACTGAACTGACTGACTGACATAACTCATAGAAAGTTTAATATGTGATTAGCATGTTACATTAATAAAAATAAACCAACTATAACAAAAACTCTAAACGTAGAGCAGGTTATCTTTTAGAAAATGTAGCTGTGAAGAAAAAAACAGTAAAGGAAAATAAAAACTGATTTTCTGAATATCATAAATATTACAAAATTTATGTTAAAGCAAGTCTTCTGACAAGCTTATTTATAGTTTAATGTAAATATTCCTGGGCTCATTTTGTTTACTAAATTTGTACTGTCTAAGCACAAAGAAAATTACCTCTAACTTTATCATAGTATTTTTGAAACAATATAGTGCCTCAAAAACTTGAGAATAATAGCATTAAGAGTAAATCTGTAACATGATACCATATATTCAAAAGCAGTATAAATTAAAACTTACAGTTCAGGAGATCACTAAGTCAGCTATCTAACTGGTATTATCTGCTCAGTAGACTTATGAGCATGGTCTCTAGAACCAACTGCCTTTGTTCAAATCCTAATTCTACCCCTTGCACAAATTACTATCTAATGGTGTGCTGGTAAACACACACCTCTGATCTTAGGGATCAGAGGTGGCAGGCTTGATTTAGAACACTTGCCAATTTCCATAATTGTAAATACCCCCTGTCATGACCAATTTCAAGCTACCAATGTAACATTACTGAACACACAATTGGCTTTGATAATAGATAATAAGTATATACCTACTAAGGTTTTGGTAGGCATTAAATGAGCTTAAATATATGGCATATAAAGCATTCAATAAATATTAGCTATCATCATCATCACCATCTTACTAAACTATCAAAAATAATAATTTTATATTTTGGTAAATCCTAGGAATGAAATGTGTTACAAGCAAATGAAGTTTTAACTCCTTCAGCATGTAATTTAAGGCACTGAATAAATCCGCCTACTTAGCAGGATTTTCCCCTTTTATCAATCTCTTATATGAAATTATACGTACCTCAAACTATATTATAATTTGCACAGTAGTACTAATCTATTATACAAATATTATTTGAACTTGAAATAGAATAATACTTTTATACTTTATATAAAGCAATAGTTTCTAAAAAAATTTGTTCACATCAAATTGTCCTAGAAAGAAATTTACATTGCCAGTATAATAATCTAAAAAATATCAATAGAAAAGTTCAGTATCTTCAAAATTTAAAGATATAAAGTAACTAAGATTAAAAACCCAACTTCATCAAATCTCATTAAAACTACCTTTAGAAACACAGTATTAACAATAATTCATATAAATTCAGAATATTTGATTTAGTCATGATTTTAAAAATAATCACTGCAAAAAGAACCCTATTTCTGTCATTCCCTTTTTTGTGCTTAGAAAATTTTCAATAAGTGTCAATTCAGTTCTATATATTTCCACATATTCACAAGATTAAAAATGTAAATGTCAAAATATGAAATAGTGTTGAAAGAATAATAAAAGATGTGAAAAAGAAAAAAATCAAATTATTTTCAGTGAAATTTCTTAGAGTTAAACTAAGAGACAACAAAAAAAGGCAAGCCTTGGCCTTAAACTCACCTGTAAACAAAAAACAAAATATCCACTAGCGCTTTGCTCTGCAATGACATCCTCCATGGTCCTCAGGGTGGTGCCCAGGTAAGAATTCAGGAGCTGGGTAGGAAGCAGGCCAGCTGAAGACGCCACCAGATAGTTGGGTAAGGAGAGGTCAGTGATCTAGAGGAGCATTAAACGGGATGATTCATTACCAAGTAAAACTTCAGTGTCACATAGAACTGTGCATGCAAGTCTTCCTAGCAGTTTTCTTTCAGAAGCAGAGAGAGCTGAACTACTTTTCAAAGCGTTCTGATTTTTAAACATGATTATACATGGAATATATACAGAATGTAAAAGATCTACAACGAAATAAAAGTTAAAGAAAAATTTTAACATTCTATTGCTGTCATTGAAAGCTGACATGTGTGACTATTGTTTTTTTCTTACACATAAATAAAAAGGTGCAGACACACACATCACTTTGTAGAAACAGTTTTTAAAGTCTTCCTCATGTCATTAAATATTCTTCATGCTTGTTTTTGTGCTTAGTCACTCAGTCGTTTCAGACTCTTTGCGACCCCATGGACTGTAGCCCGCCAGGCTCCTCTGTCCACGAGGATTTCTCCAGGCCAGAATCCTGGAGTGGGTTGCCATGCCCTTCTCCAGGGGATCTCCCCAACCCAGGGATCGAACCCAGGTCTCCCACATTGCAGGCAGATTCTTTACCATCTGAGCCACCAGGGAAGCCCAAGAACACTGGAGTGGGTACCCTAACCCTTCTCCAGGGGATGTTACGGACCCAGGAATCAAACCGGGGTCTCCTGCACTGCAGGCAGATTCTTTACGAGCTGAGTTACCAGGGAAGCCCCTAAATATTCTTCATAAACCTAAACAGCAATGTGGTCACTGGGTTTTGAAGCCAGGTAACTCTAACTCTAAAATGACATTTAAGTACAGTCTTTGAATGTCAGTTTTTCCATCTGTAAAACGTGCGATATGTGTAAATATCTTAACAAATGCCTGGCACATGATCAGCACTCAAAAAGGTACAAAGTATCATTATACATTTATACTACATAGCACAATTTAACCATTCTTTTCCTGTGGAACATTTAAACTGCTTCCTTAATTGTTTCTTTGTGTACATGTGACTATGTATTCTTTGGCTATTACAAATTTTTTAAAACCTGTATGAAAACCTTTGTGTATAACCTGTATGGGAGTCAGTATCTAAACTATTTCCAGTAAATCCATCTCATGGTATTCATGCCCTTGTGTAATCCTCTGCCCTAGAGTGTGGGCTGGACCTAGAGCTTTCTTCTGGCAAATAGACTATCACATAAGTGATGAGATGTTAGTTCCAAGATTAGGTTACAAAAATAACAAGACCTCCATCTCTCCCTCAGGAAGGTAAGTTACCATGCTGTAAGTAGCTCTTTGGAGAGGTCTCTGCTACAGCAAGGAATTGATGTCTTCAGCCAAAAGCTAGTAAATGCCTAAGAGCTGCCAACGGCCACCTGAGAGCGCCTGGAAGCAGATTCTTCCTCAGTTGTGTCATAAGGTGGCTGCAGCTCTGGTCAACATCTTGAGTACTGTGAGACAACCTGAATTAGAGGCACCTAGCTATTCTGTGGGCTTCCCTGGTAGCTCAGTTAGTAAAGAATCCGCCTGCAATGCAGGAGATCCAAGTTCGATTCCTGGATTGGGAAGATCCCCTAGAGAAGGGATAGGCTACCCACTCCAATATTCTTGGGCTTCCCTTGTGGCTCAGCTGGTAAAGAATCTGACTGCAATGTGGGAGACCTGGGTTCGATCCCCGCGTTGGGAAGATCTTCTGGAGGAGGGCATGGCAACCCACTACAGTATTCCTGCCTGGAGAATCTCCATGGACAGAGGAGCCTGGTGGGCTACAGTCCACGGGGTTGCAAAGAGCTGGACATGACTAAGCAACTAAGCACAGCATAGCTATTCTGTACAGGAATTCTCGACTGACAGAAGCTGTGAGATATTAAATGTTTATTAAGCTATACAGTCAGCAAAAACAAGACCAGGAGCTGACTGTGGCTCAGACCATGAACTCCTTATTGCCAAATTCAGACTGAAATTGAAGAAAGTAGGGAAAACCACTAGACCATGCAGGTATGACCTAAATCAAATCCCTTACAATTATACAGTGGAAGTGAGAAATAGATTTAAGGGCCTAGATCTGATAGATAGAGTGCCTGATGAACTATGGAATGAGGTTCGTGACACTGTACAGGAGACAGGGATCAGGACCATCCCCATAGAAAAGAAATGCAAAAAAGCAAAATGGCTGTCTGAGGAGGCCTTACAAATAGCTGTGAAAAGAAGAGAAGTGAAAAGCAAAGGAGAAAAGGAAAGATATAAACATCTGAATGCAGAGTTCCAAAGAATAGCAAGAAGAGATAAGAAAGCCTTCTTCAGCAATCAATGCAAAGAAATAGAGGAAAACAACAGAATGGGAAAGACTAGGGATCACTTCAAGAAAATCAGAGATACCAAAGGAACATTTCATGCAAAGATGGGCTCGATAAAGGACAGAAATGGTATGGACCTAACAGAAGCAGAAGATATTAAGAAGAGATGGCAAGAATACACAGAAGAACTGTACAAAAAAGATCTTCATGATCCTGATAATCACGATGGTGTGATCATTGACCTAGAGCCAGACATCCTGGAATGTGAAGTCAAGTGGGCCTTAGAAAGCATCACTACGAACAAAGCTAGTGGAGGTGATGGAATTCCAGTTGAGCTATTTCAAATCCTGAAAGACGATGCTGTGAAAGTGCTGCACTCAATATGCCAGCAAATTTGGAAAACTCAGTAGTGGCCACAGGACTGGAAAAGGTCAGTTTTCATTCCAATCCCAAAGAAAGGCAATGCTAAAGAATGCTCAAACTACCGCACAATTGCACTCATCTCACACACTAGTAAAGTAATGCTCAAAATTCTCCAAGCCAGGCTTCAGCAATACGTGAGCCGTGAACTTCCAGATGTTTAAGCTGGTTTTAGAAAAGGCAGAGGAACCAGAGATCATAGAAAAAGCAAGAGAGTTCCAGAAAAGCATCTATTTCTGCTTTATTGACTATGTCAAAGCCTTTGACTGTGTGGATCACAATCAACTGTGGAAAATTCTGAAAGAGATGGGAATACCAGACCACCTGATCTGCCTCTTGAGAAATTTATATGCAGGTCAGGAAGCAACAGTTAGAACTGGACATGGAACAATAGGCTGGTTCCAAATAAGAAAAGGAGTTCATCAAGGCTGTATATTGTCACCCTGCTTATTTAACTTATATGCAGAGTACATCATGAGAAACACTGGACTGGAAGAAACATAAGCTGGAATCAAGATTGCCGGGAGAAATATCAATAACCTCAGATATGCAGATGACACCACCCTTATGGCAGAAAGTGAAGAGGAACTAAAAAGCCTCTTGATGAAAGTGAAAGAGGAGAGTGAAAAAGTTGGCTTAAAGCTCAACATTCAGAAAACGAAGATCATGGCATCTGGTCCCATCACTTCATGGGAAATAGATGGGGAAACAGTGTCAGACTTTATTTTTCTGGGCTCCAAAATCACTACAGATGGTGACTGCAGCCATGAAATTAAAAGACACTTACTCCTTGGAAGGAAGGTTATGACCAACCTAGATAGCATATTCAAAAGCAGAGGCATTACTTTGCCAACAAAGATTCATCTAGTCAAGGCTATGGTTTTTCCTGTGGTCATGTATGGATGTGAGAGTTGGACTGTGAAGAAGGCTGAGCACCGAAGAATTGATGCTTTTGAACTGTGCTGTTGGAGAAGACTCTTGAGAGTCCTTTGGACTGCAAGGAGATCCAACCAGTCCATTCTGAAGGAGATCAGCCCTGGGATTTCTTTGGAAGGAATGATGCTAAAGCTGAAACTCCAGTACTTTGGCCACCTCATGCGAAGAGTTGACTCATTGGAAAAGACTCTGATGCTGGGAGGGATTGGGGGCAAGAGGAGAAGGGGACGACAGAGGATGAGATGGCTGGATGGCATCACTGACTCGATGGACGTGAGTCTGAGTGAACTCCAGGAGTTGGTGATGGACAGGGAGGCCTGGCGTGCTGCGATTCATGGGGTCGCAAAGAGTCGGACACGACTGAGCGACTGATCTGATCTGATCTGATCTGAAGCTATTCAATTTTGCAGTCATCTGTTACACAGCAAGAATAATAGAATATGCAACTCCATATTTTAGGATAGATCATTAGGAATGGAGTAACTAGATCAAACAGTAAAAACTGCTTTCCCAAAAAGTTCACACTGATTGACATTCTTATCAGTGAGTAACGTATGTGTGACCATTTCATCATACTCTGGCCAATTAAAAGTTTTAAATTTTAATCCTTAGTTCCATGGGGTTGCAAAGAGTCAGACATGACTGAGCATGCACACATGCATTAGTTTGAGAGGGGTAAAAATGATTTCAATTATTGTTTAATCTGGCTTTCCTTGTAGCTCAGTCAGTAAAGCGTCTGCCTGCAGTGCAAGAGATCTGGGTTCGATCCCTGGGTAGGGAAGATCCCCTGGAGAAGGAAATGGAAACCCATTCTAGTATTCTTGCCCGGAAAATCTCATGGACAGAGGAGCCTGGTGGGCTGCAGTCCACGGGGTCACAAAGTTGGGGGCAACTGAGCGACTAACACTTCCTTACTGTAATTTTAATTTACGTTAGTTTTAAATATGCACTTTTCTATTTACATTTCTTTGATGGCTTTATTTGTTCACATTTATTCATTTTTACTGAAATGTTAAAGTGTTTTCTTATTTATTCATGACATTTATTCTTTGTATAAAAAGGCAACCTTTGCCCATGCTGTGTGCTAAGTTGCTTCTGTTGCGTTAGACTCTTTGCAAACCTATGGACCACAACCTGCCACGCTCCTCTGTCCACAGGATTCTCCAGGTAAGAACACTGGCGTGGGCTGCCATGTTTTTCTCCAGGGGATCTTCCAGATCCACAGATGAAACCCACATCTCTTATGTCTCCTGCACAGGCAGGCAGGTTCTTTACCACTACTGTCACCAACTTTTGTCCATAATATGTAGCAAGTATTTTCCTCTGAACTGTCTCTTATTTTTTATTTAGACATACAAACATTTCTAAATTTATATAACCAAATATTATTGTTTCCTCTGATCTTCCATTGCTTTTAGCTTCAGAAAGTCTTTTCAGATCCCATTATTAAATTTCTCCCTATATTTCTTTTCTCAGTATATTTTCCTCTTTAATATTTACCACCAATTCCTTCTGCAATTTATTAGAATTAAAGGTTGATGATATATCCTTACTCCTGCCATTCCCCAGTAGCCAATTTTCCTAGTATCATTTATTGAATAATCAGTAACTTCTTCAGCAACTTGTGATGTTTATTATAAATAAAGTTACTGTATTTAAAGGAGCCTATTTGGGGTTCTAATACTGTCCACTGATAATCTTTTATATATATTTTAAATTAGAGGATAATTACAATATTGTGATGGTTCTGCCATACATCAACATGTCTACTGATATCTTAAATCTTGTGTTGAAACCAAATTATTGTAAAGACTATCAGTTTAATATCTCACAAGGAATTTCTAACTTTCAAATTCCTTTTCTTACTCTTCTTTTTAAAACTTCCATAACTATTCTTACCTATTCATTTTTGCGAATACTTTTTAGGATCACTCTGTCATTCAAAAAACTAGTAAATATTATACTAGGATTAAGATAAATTTATAAATTAATCTGGATAGAGATGCAACCTCCAGAATATTCAGTATTTTTATCAAGAAATGTTTTTATAATAACTTTAAATCTTCCATATTTATTACTAAAATTTGGTGGTTTTATTTATATATATCAAGCATTTCTTATTAGTTTATTTCTAAATATTTTATGTTACAGATATTGTGTGTGTGTACTCAGGCACTTTAGTCATGTCTGACTCTTTGTGACCCTATGCACTGCAGCCCCCCAGGCTCCTCTGACCATGGGATTCTCCAGGCAGGAAAGAACACTGGAGTGTGTTGCCATGCCCTCCTCCAGGGGATCTTCCTGATCCAGGGATCGAACCTGCATCTCTTATGTCTCCTGCATTGGCAGGTGGGTTCTTTATCACTAGCACCAACTGAGAAGCCCATAGTTGTTACTACAGCCATTAATTTTGAGAATAACTTCCATATCTTTATCTGGGTATTGCTGTTATATAAGAAAGCTAGTGGCCACTTTATTAAATTTTATTTTTATTAATATTAAAATCTGGTGTTTTAATGAGTTATAGGTTATTCTACAACTGTAGTCTAACCTAAAATTATGTAAAGCTACATTCATCTCTACTCATAGGTGATTAGTAGCAGACACACCACTGCTGATTTAGAAAGAATTCTGCAGTGTGACTGGTTGTTAAGATTCTGCTAAACAATGACTGACTCAGTGACTGCAAGATGCTCTGGAAGGTATCTGCCAGAGATAGACACAATGACACAACTTTTACCTTGAAGAATTTGCACACTGACAAGTACACACAGGCAGAAGGGGAGCCTTGAGAAGAACTGCGTGGGAAGTATTACAGAGTAAACAGGGACTAAAATCTCTGTAGGAGTGGGGGCCAAAGGGCAACACTGTGGGATAAGAGGAATTTGAACTGAACGTCACAAGCTGAACATGGGCTTCACAGGGGAAGACGGTGGAATGGAGAAGGGAAGGGGTTCCAGGAAGGGAATGAATGGGGTCAGCATGGCACTCAGGGTGAGGGCAATGCAGGGTTATCAGTAGTCAGCAGTGTAGTCTGGAGTGTTTAAAGTGCAAGGCGCTCCTGCAGAACAAAGACAGGGCAAGTCTTTGAGAGGACACTTGGGGAATGAGTTTGTACTCAGCAGAAAAGCTCTGAGGAACGTAATCCAAGAATGACATGAACGGGGCTAAGTTTTAGGAAAGTTCCTCTGCCAGTTTGGGGCACTTGCAGTAATGGAAAAACTTTCTTTAGAATTAAACATGTCCAATGTATAAAGTAAGTAAATATGACAAAAATCAATGTCATAAAATTATATTATAGTAATATTATGTGTTATGCAAGTTATTTTCTAAGTAAGTATTTAAAATGTCAGAATGCAAAGCTTCAGTTCATAATCTTTAAATGTAATTAAAGTTTCCCTAAAGAAAATATATATTTGACATTTATGGATGACAGCAATAACATCTAAATGGCTATTTTAAGAACAGATATTATAAATCTGAAACAACTCTGCCACTTAACTCTTTTAATGAGACCTTTGTCCAAAGCATACATGAAAGTTTACCAAACCTTTCATTACCAAATCTCACCCTACAGAAAAAGGAAGTGTTATGATTTACATATAGTTCTTTTTTGAAAAGCTGCATAGCTAAATAAAGCAAAGAAACTAATTTCAGCCAATCACAGTAAAACTGTTTTGCTAGCACATCAAATAATTTAGCCAATATATCAAAATAATAATGTACACAGGCACACACAGTTTTCAAACTAAGTGTATTAAAGATAAACAAATTTTAAATTATCCTAATATCACATTTCCTATAAGCCAAGATCATACTCAGACATCTGCATCCAATCTTGGACAAACATAGTTAACGTACAGCACTTGATCTCACAAAGAGATCCATCCAACCTTCTTTCCCTAGAAAGCCTTTACCCATGGACATTCTGTAAAATCATTTATTTATTATCTTTCGTCCACACTGGCTCTCTCTAGCTGTGGTGAGTGGGGGCAGTCCTTGCCGTGCGGTGGGGGCGTCTCTTGTTGGGGAGCATGGGCTCTAGAGTGCGGATGCTGCAGCAGCCGCTGCCCATGGGCTCCGAGCACAGGCTCAGCAGTGGTGGCAGATGGGCTTAGCTGCCCCACAGCATGTGGGATCTTCCAGGACCAAGGATCGAACCTGTGTGCCCTGCACTGGCAGGCAGACTCTTAACCACTGGTCCAGCAGGGAAGTCCTACCCACTGACTTTAAAAAAATATGTCTCCTTATCCTACTTTCCCAAAAGACACTCAATGTGAACCCAGAATAATCCTACTGGGAAGTCCTGCCTATTATACCCTGGGGACTTGACTCAGGACTGTTTTCCTACTCCAAAGACTCAGAAATCTCAATCTAGGATGTCAGTGTTATCCTGCTGGTTAGCTTCTATGATCAGAAATACTTCAGTGTGGCTTTCAGGGATGGTGAATGCTCCCTGATTGCCACCCTCCCATACTTTCAGAACTCCAGAAGCACCGTGAAAGCACACACATTCTTATGCCCAGAAGTACTGTGATTCACTTGGAGATGTAATTCACTTGCCTTGGTGGGTAAGGGTTACTGTAGAATATTACCACATACCAGACAGATCCTGAAAACAAAGTGCCCATCTGAAGGGAAGAAAAAAGAGGGGAAAAAACCCTTAATCTTAAAGAGTAAGAACTGATTCTTCACTGAACACACATTTTTGAAGCTGATAATAACAGAACTCTTATTATTCTTATTATCACTTGAATGTACAGATGATCACTTGAATGCGCACTGAACCTCAGACACGGTACAAAGCACAGCTCCTCTGGCAACCCTGCCTACACAGTTCCTCTACCTTCTCCATTTACAACTGTTTACACAATGGCTTTACAGGCCTTAACAAACTAAAAAACTTTATCATTTTTACACAGAATATCTTGACACAGATCGAATGAAGAATATAAAGGTGATCTGTGTATGGAAGACCTCAAATTTTATCCATAGTTTTGTGAAACGACATTAGTTTTGGCAAATCACACCTTCCTGTAGAGGTGTGTTTCCTAGTTTATATAAAAGCAATGTTGGTTATTGACAAAGTTATATTAGTATAAATTTCAATTAAAACATATATTTAGTAATATTATGCATAAAAAATCATGAATCCCCATAATAATTTTTAAGGAATGGTCAAAAGAAGTTAAAGTGACTGCAGTTTGATCTTTTCATCTACTTATTACTGATGAATTATATTTTATAATGTATATCCTCAAAATACTATCAGTATTTCAGAAACAGAAAGGAGGGAGAAAGAGTTAACAAATGGCAACCAGCTTTCACTTCTAGAAACATGAAATTTTAAAAACTGCTTTAAGGAAAAATACTATCATTCTCTTCCCTCCTCAAAATACTCCTTTTCATGTTTCCAATCTTAGCTGCCCTACCTAGACAGACAGCACTCTTCCCTCATCCCCACAACCAATCATCTACTCTTTCTTACAGATTCTACCTTCTACGTCCGTAAGAAATCTACCCGTCATCTGTTCCTATTCTTGTTCAGTCTCCTCCTCTTTGGTCTTGATACGTTAGATCTACCCACCACCACTCACAACCTAAGTTAAATTTTGCAGATATCTTTTAAAAAAGGGCAAATCCAATCCCGCTTAAACTTTTTCCTATTGCCATAAGAATGAAGTTCAGATTCATCAACATGCAAAGTACAAAATGACTGTGCGGTCATGAAAGTCATTCTGTACTATACTTAATGATCAAAATGTTCATTACATTCAGTAAAAAGTCTCAGAAATCATTTACAACATTCACTCACAATGTTATATAAAGAAAACACATGCACTGATAAGTGAAAAGACTAGAAAAATAAACACTAAAATGCTGAATGTTTTCCTCCTTATACTTACTATACTTTTCAAAGTTTTTACAATGAATACTTATTCATAGGCAGAAAAAAAAAACACTTTTAAAATAATTTTTAATAAGACTCTCTGCCTCCAAAGACATTTTAATCTAGGAAGGGGTAATAAGATATACTCTATTTGTTACTATGATACAATAGGCTAGATATACAGGTTTGTGAATTCTAACCCTATATACGACCATGAAAACCACAGAAGCTGGTGAGATGACTGAAGAGACACAAAGAGAACACAGTTTTAAGGAAGTAACAGCCAGCTATATTCAGTGATTCTGTGAGGTCTACGGATGAGGTGGCAAGGCATTTTTCAACTTGGTCATTATATCTCAACCTTCAGACTTAATGACTCCAAGCTCCTTCAAAACAGGCTGTGTCTCTGTCATCTATTCCATCTGAACTGTACCAATGGCAATGAATCAGGATACTAATAGTAAGAAGAATCAGTATGCTTTAACAGCAAGAAGAACTAATCATTAGTTAAGCTGGCACAGTGTGTATTGTGACTCATACACAGAATAAGACTTTAAGATGAAAAAACATTTTTATAAAACATACCATCACCAAACTGTTACATACAAAGTAATGTTAAATAGTTACTCAGAACATTTGTCTTTTTAAGAGTAAACTCTGAGACCCTGTCTAACCTCTCTAATTTTACAAATAATGATAATTGGAGGCCAGATCATTAAATGACTTCACCAAAGTCACACAGGACCTGAGACAGAACTAAATGTCCCCAAACAGTCCATGAGACTAAGATTTTACCATTTTTCTGGTCTCATAGTCACTCGTCAAAAAAATATTTTTATTTAACTGCAGTAAATTTCAGTTCAATTGTGAACTAAATTATTAGAAGCAATTTATCTTTTTCTTGATTACTCAAGGCAAATTCTAGGGAAATACAATACAGTTTAGTTATATTTGCTTCAACTCTGTTTTTAATCTTATTTTACCATCATTATTTTAGCCAGTACACCAGTTTAACAGCTCCCTGCCCTCCCCCCAAACAAGCAAAAACACTCTCTGTTGCTGCTTCTAACCTACTCGGGGCTAATAAAAATAGCCAAAGTAACTAACAGTTTGGTAACATAAAATTCTTCAAAATGGTTCTACTGAGAAGTGAGCCAGGCTGATGGGTCAGGCCTTCCACTTTTATATTTACTCATTTCTTTTTTTTTTTCCTTTTATTTATTTTTTCATTTTACCCACAATACATACATACATACATACATATATATATATATATATATATATATATTTATTTATTTATTTATTTAAAGGCTTTTGTTAAATACAAAGGTAAAAAGATATATATGGGAGCTTATGGGACTCTTCTTACAGTTTCAGGGGCTTGGACTTGGTGGTTATTTTACTACAGTGACTGTTTATAGCTCTAATGCAAACTTCTGTAAAGTCCAAGGTAGGAAATATTTTCGGCTTTGCAGGCCATAGGGGTTTTGTCACAACTACTCGACCTTGATGTTTTAGCTTAAAAAGAGCTACAAACTATACATCCACGAATAAGCATGGCTGTATTCCAATAACATTATTTACAGATGCTGAAATCTGAATTTCATGTAATTCTCACACACACACAAAACATTATTCTTTTGATATTTTTTCCAGTTATCTCCCTAGGATGATGCCTGATTCAACTGTGGAGAACCTGGCCCAGTGCGTGACACATGGGAGGTCCCAGGGCTAGTGCTCTGGAATTAGAACCAGGAGATCTCTGAGAAACCAGAAAGCTCTCTGCTGATCTTCTCGGATTAACAACAGAGCCTCAGGTAAGTTCATGGCTCTACCATTTTCCAACTGCTAGGTAAATGGTACCTACCAGCTGCTAGGTACATGGGTCCTAGGCTATCTATTTCACCACTCTGCCTCAACTGCCTTAGTTCAATATGAGAATTAGGGTTCATATGAACATTAAGTAAGTAATGTGTACATGTTAGAACAACAGTGCCTGGCAACTGCTAAGTACAACATAAAAAAATGGTTAACTTAAAAAGAAAAAAAAATTCTCTCAGTTTCAATGTCCTTATCTTGGAATGCAGAGGATGGAGAGAAGGAAATAGTAAGTAATGAGCAAGCTATACATTTTATCACAGCTATGCAGCAGGTAATGGCAAACACATTTCACAACAGAAAGCATGGCTCGAAGAGTAGCTCAAGATGTCAGAGTAAAGGTCAGAACTAAGTCTGACTTCAAGTATGTGATATTTTGTCCTCTATGTAACTGCCTGTAAGTCACTGGTAACTCCTCAAAGTTATGATTAAGCGATAGTATATATGTAAAATATATGCAAATTTTCTCTACATCCTGTAAAGTGCTATACAACATATGATCAAGAGGATCTTCCATGCTATGTTTTATGCTTTTATTTGAGGTTTCAACCATGAAAACATTTCCCATGTGGAATTAAGTTTTTCTATGATCAAAGTGAAAAAAGAGAATAATTTTTAGGCTCTCCTGTGGAACAACAGTAACAACAACATCAAACCCTTTTAGAAGTTGCAAGCACCAATATGCATACTGTTACCCATTAGAACCACTTATTATGTAATATATTTGGATTAACAGGGGCTTCCCTCCAAGCTCAGGCGGTGAAGAATCTGCCTGCAATACAGGAGACTCAGGTTCAATTCTTGAGTCAGGAAGATCTACTGGAGAAGGAAACGGCTACTTACTCCAGTATTCTTGCCTTAAGAATCCCATGGTCGGAGGAGCCTGGCAGGCTACAGTCAATTGGGTCACAAGAGTCGGACATGACTTAGCAACTAAACCGCCACCAAACCACCATATTTGGATTAAAGTTGATATTTCACAGGTGGTAGCTTTAAACTGTTGAAGTCCAGATATCTCCACGGGAGTATCTTACAAGAGACTTTACAATGATGCATTAATGCTTTCTAAATAGTTATTTTTATGAATGCTTACGGTTTTCAACTTTATCAACAAAAAGGAAATCCTGAAGTTTTGAGGCTACAGACAAAATCTGCTATGTTTAAGTCAGAAATAATCATGTTTACCTCTTAGAATGTTGAGGATGAAATACATTAACATATTAAGGGGTACTTAGTAATTGTGGAATGATAAGACAGAGAGGCTTGGAGAAGGCACCCCACTCCAGTGTTCTTGCCTGAAGAATCCCAGGGATGGCGGGGCCTGGTAGGCTGCCGTCTATGGGGCCGCACAGAGTCGGACATGACTGAAGCGACTTAGCAAGCAGCAGCAGCAGCAAGAGAGAGGCTAGAAGAAAGCTGAGGGTTGGGAAAATGTCCTGAGGGGAAAGAAAACCCACTTGATGGTTTCCCTACATGGAGTACCAAGATTAGATTTGCATTCTACAAAGATCATTCTGGAGGGAGAAAAAACTGGAAATCCTTGCTGGAGACTAGATAGGAGGCTGAGGCTGAAATGCTGCCAGAGTTGTGGCAGTGGACTGGACTCAAGGATCTGGGAGGCAGGATCCAGAAGTCAAGGGCCAGAGTCAAAGACTACTGCCAAACACTCAACTTCTCGCTCCTTCCCGGCACACACATTGCCTCTGTGAAGTCAGCTGTGGCCATGCCACTTGTTCAGGCTAGTAAAGAGTGAGATTACTTCTAGGTGAAAGCATTAAAAATCCGTACAGAATTCACTATGTCACATACACCAAGTGAAAGACGGTGGCTCTGTCAACCTGGATCCCCAAATAAAAATAACATAAAGCAGAGACTCCCGACTCCTTCCCCAAAGCTGAACCTGGATCTGCGCCAAGTAAGGAAACAAACCTTTGCTTTTTTTTTTTTTTTTTAATACTTAAGGAACATATATTTATGAGAAATCATGAGGAAAAATATGGCATCATATGCAATATAGAGTCTACTTAATTAAAACATTTTTTAAAGGATATATCATAAATGCTAGGAGCATATATAGCCCTCCAAATCATAAAAGTGGAATTCAAAATATAAATTAAATTTATCTCCCTTCACTATAAATAATAATATAAGCTGCACTTTTTACAAATCTTTTGCTTTTCAACCCAGTGAGGTTTGGGGGTTGTTGTTGTAGCACCATTTAGCCTATCCTGAGTGAAGCAGTAAGAAACAGTCATTCTAGATATGTGCCCAGATAAGAACAGTACTTAGAAACACTCACAGACAACACATCTAGAAATCTGTCTTAATGTACAATAATACCTACAGATTCAAGATTACATCAAAAACGTTGGTAGATGGGGGCCTTTATTTCCCACAGGAAAAATGAGTACATTTTAAAAAGTAGAAATGATTCTAAAATGTACTTCAGAAATTATATTTCTTATGATCTAACAATTCATACTATAAAGTGTTATGTATTTAATTTCCATTTCAAAAGTGAAGTGTCAATTTGTTCATCCCTTTTTAGCGCACATGGGAGCAGGAAAGAAAGTTAAGAACAGACAGCAAGCAAGGGAGAGCCTTTTTCCTTCTTCTATATATTCATCTTTTACAATCGGCTCCTGCCTCTAAAATATAAAAACTACCTCCACCATAATAATAATTGCTATTAATTTTTGAGAAATGAGCATGTGCCAGGCAAATACTCAATGCCTTCCCTGCATTAGCTTATTTGAGCCTCATAACTCAGCATAGATTGTCAAGGACTGTCTATTTCCAAACCCTGTGCCTCTCATGACCACTACCTTTCCTCATGAGCATTGATTAAAGGTCAGTCAATCATGGACACTGAAGATGAGTTTTAACTGGAATGGAGAGGAGGAAGGACAATTTTAAAAGACAGGTAGGGAAGAAGAAAAAGAAATATGCCTGGAAAGGGGGCAGCTTTGGGTAGCCATAGGGGTATAAGGACAGAAAGGATAGAATCAGAAAGAGGTTCTAGAAGGCAGAAGCAAAAGCCAAGCTAAAATAAAAATCAGCATTAACTAAGCTTTTTTTTCACTCACATACCCTGGGTGAATTCAGTAAACAGTTTCAGTTGCAGAAGCTATTATGTAGATAGTTAAAAACAAGAAATGAACAAGATATAGACTATATCCAATAGGTCCACAAGCCACCTTGCTTAAGGCCAAGAGTGAGAGTTTGACACAGTACCATGAACTTTTTCAGATAATCTGGGGTTTATAACTCAGCTCCACCACTTGGTCCTTAGAGACCCTTCATGGATTACACTCTTGTCAAGGCAAAGGGGCCTATGTAACTCAGTGAAGCTGTGAGCCTGCTGTGCAGGGCCACCCAAGATGGATGGGTCACAGTGAACAGTTCTGACAAAATGTGGCCCACTGAAGGAGGAAACAGCAAACCACTCCCGTATTTTTACCACGAGAACCCCATAAACAGTATGAAAAGGCAGAAAGACAGGATAATGGAAGATGAGCGCCCCAGGTCAGAAAGAGAAGAAAGAAAGTGAAGTCACTCAGTTGTGTCCAACTCTTTGCGACCCCATCGACTATAGCCTACCAGCCCCCTCTGTTCATGGGATTTTCCAGGCAAGAGTACTGGAGTGGGTTGCCATTTAAGGAGTCCAATAAGCTACCGGGAAGAGAGGAGGGCAATTACTCATAATTCCAGAAAGAATAAAGTGTGGAAACGATGCTCAGCTGTGGATGTGTCTGGTGGTGAAAGTAAAGTCCAATGCTATAAAGAACAGCATTACATAGGAACCTGGATTGTGGTGCTGGAGAAGACTCTTTAGAGTCCTCTGGACTGCAAGAAGATCAAACCAGTCAGTCCTAAAGGAAATCAACCTTGAACATCCATTGGAAGGACTGATGCTGAAGGTGAAACTTCCATACTTTGGCCACCTGATGTGAAAAGCCAACTCATTGGAAAAGACCTTGATGCTGGGAAAGATTGAAGGCTAAAGGAGAAGGGGATGGCAGAACATGATATGGTTAGATAGCATCAATGACTCAACGGACAGGAATATGAGCAAACTCCAGGAAATAGTGAAGGACAGAGGAGCCTGGCATGCTGCAGTATGTGGGGTCACAAACAGTCGGATATGACTTAGCTACTGAACCATCACCACCATTACCACTTGGTAGCTGGGTGATCTTGAACAAGCTCCCGGATGCCTCCATGTCTTCCTCAGTTAAACTATGCCAATAATACCTATTTCAAGAGGCCAGTTTTCTTTTTTCCTTCTTTTCTCTTGACCCCACAAGGCCAAACTGAGATCTGCCTCTTGTCAAGTTCGTTTTCAATTAATTACCTTAAATTACTTCCAAGTACAAAGTATAAATTACATGTTTAATATATTTGATTATTTTTTAAAACTTATATAGTTTTAATTAACAAATTATAATGAGCCCACATTATGTACCCAGGACAAAATATAAAATGAAGAAATGGAGTCATGGGTTAAGACTCTATCTGCAAACAATTATTTAGTACCTAGGTGATCCTGGATAATAACAACAGTAATGACGACATGAAATTAAAAGACGCTTACTCCTTGAAAGGAAAGTTATGACCAACCTAGACAGCATATTAAAAACCAGAGACATCACTTAGTCGACCATTACTTGGTCTGTCTAGTCAAGGCTACGGTTTTTCCTGTGGTCATGTATGGATGTGAGAGTTGGACTATAAAGAAAGCTGAGCAAGCACCAAAGAATTGATGCTTTTGAACTGTGGTGTTGGAGAAGATTCTTGAGAGTCCCTTGGACTGCAAGGAGATCCAACCAGTCCATCCTAAAGGAGATCAGTCCTGGGTGTTCATTGGAAGGACCGATGCTGAAGCTGAAACTTCAATACTTTGGCCACCTGATGCGAAGAGCTGACTCATTTGAAAAGACCCTGATGCTGGGAAAGATTGAGGGCAGGAGGAGAAGGGGATGACACAGGATGAGATGGCTGGATGGCATCACCGACTCGATGGACATGAGTAAACTCTGGGAGTTGGTGATGGACAGGGAGGCCTGGTGTGCTGCGGTTCATGGGGTTGCAAAGAGTTGGATGTGACTGAACTGAACTGAATTGAATGACGACAAAAGCCAGAATGTTTGTTATTCCAGGCTTAGTAGCATTTATTTAAGCAATTGTCTCAATAATCCTATAAAGAAGGTAACATTACCTTCCCATTTTGCATATAAGAAAGTGAACCATAAAGAGGATAAGCAACTTGACCGAGGGGCAACAGATTCAGATTCTATGGCGAATTCTATGGAGACAGCAGAATTTCAGATCATCAGCCCTGTGTTCCGGACTATTAGATAATAATCTATAATATATGTATAATCACTCTCCATAGAACTAGTTTAAAGATTAGAAATAATATGTGGAAGCAGTCCAGGACAGTAGGCACACAGTTGGTAGACAAGAAAATGCACAAGGAAATAAGCTATACTGGAGAGGATGCAAACTAACAGAATGAAACTATTCAGGTTCCTTAGTTCCAACTCTCTTTCAAAGTTTAAGGATACTTGATCGATTATTAGCCAAGGCTGGGTCAAAATTCAAGCTTATAGGAAGCTGTGAAAAGGTAAAAATTTAAGGAAGAGAACTTACTAAACCACCTGTAAACATCAAACTTTCCGTGTACAGAAAACTCCTTATCTATTTCCATGTCGCCTCAAGCCTCACTCTAGTCATTGCTGCAGTTGGTTAGAATCAACATGAGATTTGCAAAAGGCATTTAAAAAGAAAAGGGTAGGTTGGTTAGAAATATTCTTAACATAAAACAAAATGAGAAAGTTTCTAGAAATAACTATTTTTGAAACAAATTTGTCAGGTTCACTAATGATTCCTGTGGATTTGAGTGCTAAAACTCTTTCTTCACACAGAGTTTTTTTTTTAGGTCTAGTTGGGTTGAGTTTCTGGGCATCTATATGAAAATTCTTTGAACTTCAGAATCACTGAATTTGAAGAACACAGTAACTAGTTTAACCCCTTCACCTTAAAAAAGAGGAAAGCAAGGGCACATAGCCAGTGGTAAAGAACCTGCCTGCCAATGCAGGAGACATGAGAGACACAGGTTCGATCCCTGGGTCAGGAAGATACCCTGGAGAAGGGAATGGCAACTCATTCTAGCATTTTTGCATGGAGAATCCCATGGACAGAGGAACCTGGTGGGCTACAGTCCATGGACACAACTGAAGTGACTTAGCATACAGCATGCGCTGAAGACACTAAGTTTGTAAACACTGGATCCTTTTTTTCCCCAATGGGATGGTCCTCAGTAGCAGAGTTCCATTCTTCAATCATTTACTAGCAGTGTTTCCATTACTCAATCATTTACAACGCGATGTACATTAGTTAAAAACACCTTAACTGAATAAGCAAAGGATATGAATACAAGACAAAAAAAAAAGTGTACAAGGTGTATAAAAAGACATATATTCTCAATTGGGAAAAAGGTTACCTGTCCAATTTTGCTTTATCCACTACCAAGTGATTTTAAAATGAATTCCTCCAAAGAAAGGTAAAAAGGAGGCTTCCCCCCTTATTACACTGTATTAAAAAAGCAAATTACTCGATGAAAAAAAATCCTATTAAAAATTTTAGGAAACTCCAAAATAGAGTCTACTTTCTCCTCTATTTACCCAAACTCTTCCGTTAGCCCCACATTGTTAAAAACCTGAGCTAAAATACTGGATGCATTTTGGCAAGTTAGAGGGAAAGCCAGCCTTTATTTATTCCCTGACTGGTGCGACAGCTGCTACAGAGTAAGATGACAAATGTTTAAAATAGATATTTCTACTCCTCTCCTCTCGTAGTTGAGAGAGCTCATTTCTAACCAAATTCATATGTCAAAAAAGGAGTAGTTCTTTCTCTACCAAATCTCCTATTGAGGGGGCCCGACACAGATTGGCTTTATCTGTTTGAAATGTCTCAGGGTACGTCAGAAAGTAATTTCCACTTCTGTTAATGTCACTCCTCTGCCGGCATTCCACAGGACGGAGCACCCTCCCAGGGCCGCCCCAAGATCGCTCAAAACAAACAAAAAGACTTGGGAGAACAGCCCAGTGGCACGCCACTTACCGAGAACACTGCGTTCTGCAGCCCGAAAGGTATGGGGGTGAGCCTGGCCAGCGCCACCACTTTGAGGCCGCTGCCCCCCTCCACGACGCGGATGACGGCGCTGAGTTTCTCGCTGCTCTGGATCCTGGCGGCTACCCAGGCGGTGAGCAGCCGCTTGCAGACCACGTGGGCGATGAAGGTGCCAATGAGGACGCCCACCACCATCAACCCCATGCCCAGCACGAAGCCGTACAGGTAGCCGGCCGCCACGTTGAGCACGATGTAGCCCCAGCCGCAGGGGAACGAGACCACGATGAAGCCCACGACGAAGAGCAGGACCCCCAGCAGCGAGTCGAGGCTCTCGGCCCAGAGCAGGAGGTGCTGCAGGTAGCGGCGGACCAGGGCCAGGGAAGCGAAGCACACGGCGGCCAGCACGCAGACCAGCACCAGGCTCCGGCACCAACAGGTGCTGCCGAGGCAGCAGCAGCGCCAGCTTCTCACCTCGGCCACGTCGACCACCACGCCGCCGCTCCCCGGGCCGCCCGCTAACGCCCCGCCCGGCCCCGGCAGCTCTGAGGCGTCGGACGGAGCGTGGCGCTCCAGACAGGCGCCGAGCAGCGCCCCCGGGGCGGCCGCCGCCACCGCCGCCGCGCTCGCCCCGCCCCCGCGCGGGGGCAGACGCTCCGCCGGGCCGTCCCCGCCGGCCGCCCGCGGCAGGGCCCAGCCGGCTGGCGGCGGCGGCTCGGTGTGGCCCGGGAGGGCGGCGGCGTACTGCAGAAGCCGGGGCAGCGACTGGAGCAGGCTGCCGCCGGCGCTCCACATGCCTCGGCCCAGCGCCGGGCCCTCCTCAACCGGCTTGCGGCTCCGCCGCCGCGGCGGCCGCGCTAGTCAGGCGACGGACCTTCATAGCGCCCCGCGCGCGTGGCCTGACTCGCCGCGTTCTCTCGAGGGGCAGGAGAGGGCCTCAGGGAAAAAAAGCTGAGGGCTCGCTGACGGAAGGATGACGCCGTGAAGAGGGAGAAAACTCCCGACGCCACACAGTGGAGGCCGCCTCTCCGGGGGCCGAGGGGGCGGGGCGTCAGCACGTGGGGGCGGGGCCTGGCTCGAGCTATATTTGGCCCCGCCCCCGTGACGGACAGCGCCCCGCCCCCGCCAGGGTAATGAGGAGGCTGGGTAGCGGCGGCGTCTGGAGGGCTGACGCGCTGAGGGAGCCTCTGGGAGGAGAGAAACCGCAGAGACTATGGGGGCGCCAGAGAAGGACAGGGGCTGCAGTGAGGTGGAGAGTTGGGTAATGCGCGAGGAACCCTGCAGGGGCCTTCCCGGCCTTCCTAGGAGGCGCAGGCGTGCCTGCCTGTCAGGGCAGTGACAGGCCCGGTCCCAGTCAGCCAGCCGCTTGGATTCTCGCCCAATACCTGTTGGCTGTTTCTGCAGTAACCTCTGATGGTTTATATCCACAGCCACTGTGGTGATATTAGAGGGAAAAGAGTTCTTCATCTGCGTTAAGGAGGCTTTGCTCATTTTTACCTCCCCGGGTAGTGAAATCTCCGTGCAGGTTTCAGGTCGTCGTTTGGTACTTAAGGAACTTAAGGAATTAAGTATAAAAGCCCAACCTCGACAGAATGCCACTTCTGACCCAGAAGTCTTTAATTGAGCGCCAGACACCTGGGCTAGCGACTTCTCGAAAAGATACACCGAAGAACATTCTTAAGGATTAGCCGTACCAGATGACTCCTTCTCATGCTGCTTTCCTTTCTTCTTTTTGCCTAGACTCTAAGGTTAGTGTTCCTCAGGCGCTCTTTCCTTCTATTTAGAGCTCGCCGAGCCCTCTCATCTGAGCTCATAGATTTGATCCCACTTGGTATAACCCCCAAGTCTATCTCTTCCGTCCCTCCCTTGCACTCCAGCCTGTGGACACACCTAGATGGAATTTCTGTAGGTACCTCAAACTCAGCATAGCTCTGGTGCAAAAAGGACGTAGGAACTGGTCAAGGAATGATGCTAAAGCTGAAACTCCAGTACTTTGGCCACCTCATGCGAAGAGTTGACTCATTGGAAAAGACTCTGATGCTGGGAGGGATTGGGGGCAGGAGGAGAAGGGGACAACAGAGGATCAGATGGCTGGATGGCATCGCTGACTCGATGGACATGAGTCTGAGTGAACTCCGGGAGTTGGTGATGGACCGGGAGGCCTGGTATGCTGCGGTTCATGGGGTCGCAAAGAGTCGGACACGACTGAGCGACTGATCTGATCTGATCTGATCTGAACTGGTCAAGTCATTAACCCCTGAATCTCAGTATTTGTTTTTAAACTGCAAAATGAAGATGATAGTACAATTTTACCTCATAAAACTGTTGTGAGGATTAAATAAAATAATAAAGATACTTGACACTATTCCTGGAATCAGTATTCAGCCATGAGAAGGTATCTCATAGTTTAAAGTGTTGTTCCCCATAGATTTGCTCTTTCTTTTGAGTTTCTTGTCTCAGTGGACGATCTTCCAATTACCCGCCAAATAGCCACCAGGACACTTTGAGACCTACTGATTAGGTACCTGCTTTCTCTTTCATGTCATTCCTCTCAAGCCATTGGGTTTGGCCAGAGTCAGTTAAAGCTTTTCAAAGGTATCAGGCACAAGCTGCTTCACCTTTTTTAATTCCTGTAGTTCACCTGGAGGAGCAGCTTCCTTGTTTAGCTAAAGTTATACTTCCTATCTAGAAACTTCCAACACTACCTTCCCATTACCCAGTCACACCCAGTTTGTTGTTTCGTTCCCATTCTCATTCTTCTTTCTACTTATTATATTTGTCCATTATGTTGAGATTTTTTGTTTGCATCACTGTTTCCCTCTTTAGACTGGATTTCTTTAACATGGGCCCATTACTTATTTAATCTTAATAAGTAAAGAAACAGTAAGTACTCTATATGTTTTTCTGAATGAATAAGTTACAGTTTACAGGGGAGGATAAGAAAGCCAGACAGGAGGCTAACAGAATTGTTTGGGCAAGAATCCATGATGGACTAAAGTAAGGTAATGGTCATGGAGTTAGTAGAATGGGGATAAATTAGAAGCTATAGGCTTGGCCACCGATTGGGTGTTAGGAGAGAGAAAGAGTCAAAGCTAATACCTGGGTTTTCTATTTGAGGTAGTGGATAGATAATGGAGCCAATGACCAAGAGAAAAAGTACAGAAAGTTTCTGAGAAAGGTGAAAGTACAGAAAGTTGTGAGAAAGGTGAAACTGGAAATGTCTATGATATCATCCAGTTGTGACATGTTGGTAGATGGTTGACAATGTGGATAAAGAGAGAAAATGGGGCATCTCTCCTAGAAATTTTGACATTGGTATATAGACAGCAGTTAAGCCATGGTTTGGGTGAGTCAATGGTGGTGGATGTGCCAAATATCTTCTGTTGTCTTTCAGGTTCATGGTAAAATTGCATTTCCCAGCCTCCTTGTGGTTGGGATGAGATACATGACTCATTCTGCCCTTGAATTATGAACACAACATTTAATTGTTGATGCAAGACCTTCCAGAACCCTTTTCCTCTTTGCCATGGCAATCAACAATGTTCCATAGTATTTGCTGTATTAATCTTGGTCTTCGAAGGATAATGCAGAATAGTGTTGCATCCACCTTGTGATGGGCTATTTAAAGTCAGTGAGAAGGCAACTTTGGTTGTTTTAAGTAACTGAGATTTGAGGGGTTTTGTTGTTGTTTGTCTCAGAGTAAATCTTTGTCACTTCTTAGTGAATGAGAAGAGTGAAACCTTGGGGACACTATTGTACTCATTAAATTATTTTGCATGCAAGAAAGAGAGACCAAAAAGCCACTTTAATTAAAAGGGTTGGAAGCAGGAGTATTTATATACATATATGAGCAGCTATTAGGAACTGAAGCACCTCTAAAGAAAAGCTGTTCTTTTATTCCCATTGTATCTCTGTTTTTCTCTGCCTCTTTGATCAGTTCTCACTCTACTGAGTGCTAGTTAACCCTTTTCTTATCCTATAATCTGCATTTCATAGGAGCACAATTCAGTTGCAAGAGTTCATAGCTCTAAGCCATGTCATGGGCTGCCAACAAGCCTGTGGTTGAACCACTCTTGTATCAGGTGCCCATCGTGATCCAGACAGTGCCACCACTTTGGAAATACCACTTCTGAAGATGGGAACTCTGGTCAGGGCAGTGTAAACTATAATGGGACATTTCCATTCTTGTCCCACTACAATTTATTTTTCAATAAATTGTGAAATTAATAAAGTTATATTTTACAAATGGAAATTAGATATGTCTTAACCTGCAAACACCCTAACTTCCCACCCTCTGCCTAAAACCTTTCTGTTGCTTTTGCAAAAACACCCAACTCCTTGCCTGGCCTACAAAGACCATTATGATCTAGCCTTTGCCTACATTCCTACTTCCTCTCTTACAACCCTTCCTTCAGTCACAATGGCCTTCTCTCTCTCTCTTAAATAAACCAAACTGGTTTCAACCTCAGAAGCTTACAGTCTTTCTTGGCTGATCTCTCTTGTGTCAGTATTCTTCCCCTTCCTCTTAAAAAGCTTTCTTATTATTCCTTTCTTCTTATTATTCACTTTAAGCTCTTCTGCCATCACCTCGTATATGTTAGTCATAATACTCCTTTCCTTCATTGCATCTACCATTTGAGACAGTCTTGTGTGGATAATGTGTTACCATCTGTCTTCCCAAGGAGAATGAAAACACCATGAAAATGAGCATCTTTTCCTGTCTTATGATCCCCTATATCCTGAGAATAGTCCCTGGTATGCAAAATACTGTTTAAGTGAATGAAGGAGATGATAGGGACTGTGCTTGTCTGCTGGTTATTTGTTGCTGATCCTCCATCTGGATTCATTCTCTACTCTTTCCTGCCTTGATGTGAATCTCAGGGGTTGACTTCTGGAGTTTGCCATCACTCAATCTTCATTGTGCTCTGGGTTTCCAGTTAGGTTTGACCAATGAGAGGCACCAGAAGACTGGAAGAAAGTACAGTGAGAGGTGATCAAGGTATTTATCTCTGTCTAACCCAGCTTCACTATGTTTTCTTAGTAACTGAATTCTTCCATGTCCAAAGGTCTTGTTGAGTGGCCTTTTAGTTTCTAGCTCTTTCCCAACTCTGGTAATGGTTTCCTGATGCTTCATCCCTTGTAATACTCCTTTGATTAGACACTTCATTATGGCTGCTAGATCAGTGGAGAACTAACTCCAGAAAGAATGAAGATATGGAGCCAAAGCAAAAACAACACCCAGTTGTGGATGTGACTGGTGATGGAAATAAGGTCCAATGCTGTAAAGAGCAATATTACATAGGAACCTGCAATATTAATTCACAGGTCCATGAATGAAGGTAAATTGCAAGTGGTCAAATGAGACAGCAAAGTGAACATTGACATTTTAGGAATCAGCAAACTAAAATGGACTAGAATGGGTGAATTTAACTCAGGTGACCATTATATCTACAACTGCGGGCAAGAATTCCTTAGAAGAAATAGAGTAGCCATCATAGTCAACAAAAGAATCTGAAATGCAGTATGTGGATGAAATCTCAAAAGCAACAGAATGATCTCTGTTCATTTCCAAGGCAAACCGTTTAATATCACAGTAATTCAAGTCTATGCCCTGACCAGTAATGCTGAAGAAGATGAAGTTGAACGGTTCTATGACAAGACCTTCTAGAAATAACACCCCCCAAAAAATGTCCTTTTCATAATAGAGGACTGGAATGCAAAAGTAGGAAGTCAAGAAACACCTGGAGTAACAAGCAAATATGTCCTTGGAGTACAGAATGAAACAAGGAAAAGGCTAGTAGAGTTCAGCCAAGACAACGCACCGGTCATAGCAAACACCCTCTTCCAAAAACACAAGAGAAGACTCCACACATGGACAACACCAGATAGGCAACACCAAAATCAGATTGATTTTATTCTTTGCAGCCAAAGATGGAGAAGCTCTATACAGACAGCAAAAACAAGACCAGGATCTGACTGTGGCTCAGATCATGAACTCCTTATGGCTAAATTCAGACTTAAATTGAAGAAACTGGGGAAAACCACTAGACCATTCGGGTATGACCTAAATCAAATCCCTTACAATTATACAGTGGAAGTGAGAAATAGATTTAAGGGACTAGATCTGATAGACAGAGTGCCTGATGATCTATGGACAGAGGTTCGTGACATCGTACAGGAGACAGGAATCAAGACCGTCCCCAAGAAAAAGAAATGCAAAAAAGCAAAATGGCTGTCTGAGGAGGCCTTACAAATAGCTGTGAAAAGAAGAGAAGTGAAAAGCAAAGGAGAAAAGGAAAATGAAAAGCAAAGGAGAAAAGGAAAGATATACTCATTTGAATGCAGAGTTCCAAAGAATAGCAAGGAGAGATAAGAAAGCCTTCCTCAGCGATCAATGCAAAGAAATAGAGGAAAACATTAGAATGAGAAAGACTAGAGATCTCTTAAAGAAAATTAGAGCTGCCAAGGGAAAATTTCATGCAAAGATGGGCTGGATAAATGCAGAAATGGTATGGACCTAACAGAAGTAGAATATATTAAGAAGAGGTGGCAAGAATACACAGAAGAACTGTACAAAAAAGATCTTCATGACCCAATAATCATGATGGTGTGATCACTCACCCTCACCTAGAGCCAGATATCCTGGAATGTGAAGTCAAGTGGGCCTTAGGAAGCATCACTACAAACAAAGCTAGTGGAAGTGATGGAATTCCAATTGAGTTATTTCAAATCCTAAAAGATGATGCTGTGAAAGTGCTGCACTCAATATGTCAGCAAATTTAGAAAACTCAGCAGTGGCCACAGGAATGGAAAAGGTCAGTTTTCATTCCAATCCCAAAGAAGGGCAGTGTTGAAGAATGTTCAAACTCCCCTGCAGTTGCACTCATCTCACGCACTAATAAAGTAATGCTCAAAATTCTCCAAGCCAGGCTTCAGCAACATGTGAACCATGAACTTCCAGATGTTCAAGCTGGTTTTAAAAAAGGCAGAGGAACCAGAGATCAAATTGCCAACTTCCAGTGGATCATGGAAAAAGCAAGAGAGTTCCAGAAAAACATCTATTTCTGCTTTATTGACTATGCCAAAGCCTTTGACTATGTGGATCACAATAAACTGTAGAAAATTCTGAAGGAGATGGGAATACCAGACCACCTGACCTGCCTTGTTGAGAAACCTGTATGCAGGTCAGGAAGCAAAAGTTAGCACTGGACATGTAAAAATGGACTGGTTCCAAATAGGAAAAGGAGTACGTCAAGGCTGTATATTGTCACCCTGCTTATTTAACTTACATGCAGAGTACATCATGAGAAACGCTGGGCTGGTAGAAGTACAAGCTGGAATCAAGATTGCCGGGAGAAATATCAATAACCTCAGATATGCAGATGACACCATCCTTATGGCAGAAAGTGAAGGAGAACTAAAGAGCCTCTTGATGAAAGTGAGAAGAGAGTGAAAAAGTTGGCTTAAAGCTCAACATTCAGAAAACTAAGATCATGGCATCTGGTCCCATCACTTCATGGGAAATAGATGGGGAAACAGTGGAAACAGTGTCAAACACTATTTTTTTTGGCTCCAAAATCACTGCAGATGGTGATTGTAGCCATGAAATTAAAAGATGCTTACTCCTTGGAAGGAAAGTTGTGAGCAACCTAGATAGCATATTCAAAAGCAGAGACATTACTTTGCCAACAAAGGTTCGTCTAGTTAAGGCTATGGTTTTTCCAGTGGTCATGTATGGATGTGAGAGTTGGACTGTGAAGAAAGCTGAGCACTGAAGAATTGATGCTTTTGAACTGTGGTGTTGGATAAGACTCTTGAGAATCCGTTGGACTGCAAGGAGATCCAACCAGTCCATCCTAAAGGAGATCAGTCCTGGGTGTTCATGGAAGGACTGATGTTGAAGCTGAAACTCCAATATTTTGGCCACCTGATGCGAAGAGCTGACTCATTTGAAAAGACCCTGATGCTGGGAAAGATTGAGGGTAGGAGGAAAAGGGGACAACAGAGGATGAGATGGTTAGATGGGATCACCAACTCAATGGACATGGGTTTGGGTAGACTCCGGCAGTTGGTGATGGACAGGGAGGCCTGACATCTACGGTTCATGGGATCGCAAAGAGTTGGAGACGATGGAGCAACTGAACTGAACACATCAATGGACAGATCTTCCAGACAGCGAATTAATATGGAAACAGATATTAAATGATATAATAGAACAGTTAGATTTAATTGATATTTTCAGGATATTACATTTTAAAAAACCAGAATACAAACCTTTTCAAGGATAAAGGGAACATTCTCTGGGATTGACCACATACTTGGGCACAGAACTAACCTCAACAAATTTAAGAAATTTCAAGCCTCTCCTCTTACCATGCATGCATACTAAGTCGCTTCAGTCATGTCCGACTCTGTGTGACCCCATGGACAGCAGCCCACCAGGCTCCTCTGTCCCTGGTAGAATACTGGAGTGGGTTGCCATTTCTTTCTCCAATGCATGCATGTATGCTAGGTCGCTTCAGTCGTGTTTGACTCTGTGCAACCCCATGGACAGTAGCCCACCAGGCTCCTCTCTCTACAGGATTCTCCAGGCAAGAATACTGGAGTGGGTTGTCATTTCCTTCTCCCCTCTAACCAAAATGGTATGAAATTAGAAATTAACCACAGGAAATGAGGGGGAAAAATGCCTGTTTTGGAGACTAAACAACATGCTACTAAAATTCCAATGAGCCAACAAGGAAATCAAAAAGGAAATTAAAAAATACCATCAGAGAAATTACAATGAAAACACAACCAAAAAAATCTATGTCATGCAGCAAAAGAAATTCTTAGAGGGAAGTTCATAACACTACAGGCCTTCAAGAAAAACCCAAGAAAAATCTCAAGTTAACAACCAAACCTACCATCTAAAAGATTCAGAAAAAGAACAAACAAAACTTAAAGACAGTAGAAGGAAGGAAATGATAAAGATCAGGGAGGAAATAAATGAAATAGAGATTTAAAAATATAGAATAAAATCAATAAAACCAAGACCTGGTTCTTTGAAATGGTAAATAAATTTGGCAAACCTCAGACCAGGCTCACCAACAAGAAAAGAGGGAATCCAAATCAAATAAGAATTTAAAAAGGAGAACTCTCAACTGATACCACAGAAATACAGAAAACCCTAAGAGATTACTATGGTCAATTATATGCCAACAGAATTGACAATCTAGAAGAAATGGACAACTTTCTAGAAAGATAAAGCCCATCAAAATTGAATCATAGATGATTTGAGCAGACTGATCACTATAAGTGAAATAGAATCTGTAGCAATAATAATAATAATAAAACCCCTATAAACAAAAGTCCAGTTCCAGATGGCTTCAAAGGCAAATTCTACCAAACATAGAAGTCATACCAATACTTTTCAAACTCTTCCAAAAAATTGAAGAGGAGGGAACACTCCCAATGACATTCTATGAAGCCATCATCACTCTGACACCAAAACCAGAAAAAGACACCACTCAAAAAGAAAATTACAGGTCAATATCTTTGATGAATATACACAAGGGAATACTACTCAGCCATGAAGAAGAATGAAATAATGCCATTTGCAGCAACATAGAGATGACTAGAGATTATCATACTAGTGAAGTAAGTCAAAGAGAAGGACAAATACTGTATGATGTTACTTATACATGGGATCTAATATTGGCACAAATGAACCTATCTACAAAATAAATAGACTCCTAGGGAACAAACTTTTGGTTGCCAAAGGGGACTGGGGTAGGGGAAGAAAGGACTTGGGAGTGTGGGATTAGCAGATTAAACTATTATATATAGGATGGATAAACAGCAAGGTCCTACTGTATAGCATAGGAACCTGTATTCAATATCCTGTGATAGATCATAAAGGAAAATATATACATAAAAAGAATCCATATATGTGTATAACACTAACTTTGCTGTACAACAGAAATTGGCACAACATTGTAAATCCACTACACTTCAATTTAAAAACTTATAACAAGAAGAAAAGAACTTGAAGGGCAAACATTCTATATGTTTTAGCAATAACTATTAAGTACCAAGAAATCATATGAACACTTTTAATATGTTTGTTAATTCCTCTCTTCTTTGGAAAACAGTTTCTTCAATAATTGGTTAAATAAAGGTGAATAGGTCTTGAATTTAGTTAATAACTATCAATAAGTACAAGAACTAATACTGCCATGTATAAGAAAACTGAAGTTTAAAATAAAATACTATGGTTAAATTTTTGTTGGTTTGCACAAAATAATCTGACCTATCTATCTCCTTTAAAATGGAATACAAAAGATTAGAAGTTAGGATTATTGTGGATCTGGACTCCTGTTTTTGTATATTTGTTCTTACAAGTTGATGAAATAACATTCCCTTCTAACCAGTGAAAATCTCCAATTTAAGGTTTAAAACTGTTTAACAAAGAGAATTTTTCTTAAGTGAAGGAATTATTGCTCATAATTCCTCCTCACATCCCAGTTTATAAAATCCACCTTTTAATATTTGGGCCTTCCCTCATGTCCCATGAGGGAATCTGCCTGCAATGAAGGAGAGCTGGGTTTGATCCCTGGATTGGGAAGATCCCCTGGAGAAGGAAGTGGCAATCCACTCCAGTATTCTTGCCTGGAAAATCCCATGTACAGAGGAGCCTGGTGGACTACAGTCCATGGGGTGGCAGAGTTGCACACAACTAAGCGACTAACACTAACATTTACTGGAGCCATTTTTCAGGTTAAAACAATGCAACAATTTGTCCTGTGGTCACAACTGGAAGAATGCTTTGAGCATTATACCTATAGCTTTGACTATGTGGACCTTTGTTGGCAAAGTAATGTCTGTGCTTTTGAATATGCTGTCTAGGTTGGTCATAACTTTCCTTCCAAGGAGTAAGCGTCTTTTAATTTCATGGCTACAATCACCATCTGCAGTGATTTTGGAGCCCCCCAAAATAAAGTCTGACACTGTTTCCACTGTTTCCCCATCTATTTGCCATGAAATGATGGGACCAGATGCCATGATCTTAGTTTTCTGAATGTTGAGCTTTAAGCCACCTTTTTCACTCTCCTCTTTAACTTTCATCAAGAGGCTCTTTAGTTCTTCTTCACTTTCTGCCATAAGGGTGGTGTCATCTGCTTATCTGAGGTTACTGATATTTCTCCCGGCAATCTTGATTCCAGCTTGTACTTCTTCCAGCCCAGCATTTCTCATGATGTACTCTGCATATAAGTTAAATAAGCAGGGTGACAATATACAGCCTTGACATACTCCTTTTCCTATCTGGACATCAGGCACCCAGAAAAGCAGCCCATTGTCTTCGGAAGAAGGTAGGAAAAAATATAAAAGACAAAAAGAGAGACAAAAGAGGTAGGGACGGAGCTCCATCCTGCGAAGGGAGTCTTAAAAAGAGAGAAGTTTCCAAACACCAGGAAACACTCTCACTGCTGAGTCTGCGGCGAGCCTTGGAACCACAGAGGGCAACATAAACCAGGAGGAAAAATAAATAATTAAAACCCACAGATTACGTGCCCAACGGTAACTCCCCCAGCAGAGAAGCAGTGCAGACGCCTGCACCAGTAGCAAGCGGGGGCTGGGCAGGGAGGCGCGGGCTGCAATGCTTAGAGTAAGGACCAGGCCTGAATGTCCTGAGGGCAATCTGAGGAAACTAACTTGGGCTAGTAAACCAGACTGTGGGATAGCTACCACGCGAAAAACCCTGACCTAAGACACCTCAGGCCCGTTCACAGAACAAAGGACTGAACAGAGCCAGCCAGCTGCAGACCAACCCCCTCCGGTGACAGGAGGCCAGAGCCAGAAGTGGGCAATCGCAGCCCCAGAGAGGCATTATCTACCAAACTGCAAGCAGGCTTCTTTGCTAACTAAGACTTCTTGGGGTTCTGGACAGTCAACATCCACCTGAGAAGGTGCGTCAGTTGTACACCCAGAAAACCGAGAGGCAGGGACGGGGGAGGCGATAAGTTGCAGCGATGGCACTTGCCAAACACCTCATCACCTGAGTTGCTTGGACCTGGGAAGGGCACAAAACGCAGGCCCAACCGAGTCTGCGCCTCTGAGGACTACCTGAGTTCCTGAACCTGAGCGGCTTAGACCTGGGAGGTGCATGCAACCCAGGGCCAGCCTCGGACGGTTCCAGCAGAGCAACCTAGAGCCTGAGCAGTGTGCGCAGGGAGGACACATGCACAGTGAGCAGGGGCAGGCCCAGTGAGGCTGAGACACTGGGAGCACACGCCAGTGTTATTTGTTTGCAGCGGCCCTCCCTCCCCACAGCGAGACTGAACAAGTGAGCCTAAAAAAGTGTTCACCACTGCCCCCTTGTGTCAGGGCGGAAGTCAGACACTGAAGAGACCAGCAAATAGAAGCTAAAACAGAGGGAACCGCCTTGAAGTGACAGGTGCAATAGATTAAAACCCTGTAGTTCATACTGACTACGTAGGAAGGGGCCTATAGACCTTGAGAAATATAAGCCAGACCAAGGAACTATCCGAAAATGAACTGACCCCACACTGCCCACAACAACACCAGAGAAAGTCCTAGATATATTTTTACTATCATTTTTTTAATTAAAAAAATTTTTAAGTCCTCTATTACTTCTTTAATTTTCATTTTTATAACCTACTATTACTTTGCAAAAAAAAGAGACCCCATTTTTTAAAGCAAACTTCATATATATATATATTTTTTATAATTTTTGTGACTTTGCTATTGTTGTTTTTTCTTTAATATTGTATTTTTGAAAATCCAACCTCTACTCTAGATTTTTAATCTTTGCTTTTTGGTATTTGTTATCCATTTTGTACTTTTAAGGACCCAATCTTCAGTATCCATTTTTACTTGGGAGTGAGATTACTGGCTTGACTGCTCTCTTCCCCTTTGGACTCTCCTTTTTCTCCACCAGGTCGCCTCTATCTCCTCCCTCCAACTTCTCTTCTCTACCCAACTCGGTGAATCTCTTTGTGTGTTCCAGATGGTGGAGAACACTTAGGGAACTGATTACTGGCTGTCCGATTACTGATTACTGATCTGTCTCTCTCCTTTTGATTCCCCCCCTTTATCCTCCTGGCCACCTCTGTCTCCTTCCTCTCTCTTCTCTTCTCTATATAACTCCATGAACATCTCTGAGCGGTCCAAACTGTGGGGCGCACATAAGGAAGTGATTACTGGCTAGCTCGCTCTCTCCTCTTTTTGATTCCACCTCATCTCATTTGGGTCACCTCTAACTCCCTCCTCCCTCTTCTCTTCTCCATGTAACTCTGTGAACCTCTCTGGGTGTCCCTCACTGTGGAGAAACTTTTCATCTTTAACCTAGATGTTTTATCAACAGTGCTGTATAGATGGAGAAGTCTTGAGGCTCCTGTAAAAATAAGACTGAAAACCAGAAGCAGGAGGCTTAAGTCCAAATCCTGAGAACACCAGAGAACTCCTGACTCCAGGGAACATTAATTAACAGGAACTCATCAAACGCCTCCACACCTACACTGAAACCAAGCACCACCCAAGGGCCAACAAGTTCCAGAGCAAGACATACCACACAAATTCTCCAGCAACACAGGAACACAGCCCTGAGCTTCAATATACAGGCTGCCCAAAGTCACTCCAAACCCACTGACATCTCATAACTCATTACTGGACACTTCATTGCACTCCAGAGAGAAGAAACCCAGCTCCACTCACCAGAACACCAAGACAAGCTTCCCTAACCAGGAAACCTTGACAAGCCACCTGTACAACCCCACCCACAGCAAGGAAACTCCACAATAAAGAGAACTCCACAAACTGCCAGGATACAGAAAGGCCACCCCAAACACAGCAATATAAACAGGATGAAGAGACAGTGGGATACTCAGCAGGTAAAGGAACAGGATAAATGCCCACCAAACCAAACAAAAGAGGAAGAGATAGGGAATCTACCTGATAAAGAATTCCAAATAATGATAGTGAAAATGATCCAAAATCTTGAAATCAAAATGGAATCACAGATAAATAGCCTGGAGACAAGGATTGATAAGATGCAAGAAAAGTTTAACAAGGACCTAGAAGAAATAAAAAAGAGTCAATATATAATGAATAATGCAATAAATGAGATCAAAAACACTCTTCAGGGAACAAATAGTAGAATAATGGAGGCAGAAGATAGGATTAGTGAAGTAGAAGATAGAATGGTAGAAATAGATGAATCAGAGGAAAAAAGAAAAACGAATCAAAAGAAATGAGGACAATCTCAGAGACCTCCAGGACAATGTTAAATGCCCCAACATTCGAATCATAGGAGTCCCAGAAGAAGAAGACAAAAAGAAAGACCATGAGAAAATACTTGAGGAGATACTCGTTGAAAACTTCCCTAAAATGGGGAAGTAAATAATCATCCAAGTCCAAGAAACCCAGAGAGTCCCAAATAGGATAAACCCAAGGCGAAACACCCCAAGTCACATATTAATCACATTAACAAAGATCAAACACAAAGAACAAATATTAAAGGCAGCAAGGGAAAAACAACAAATAACACACAAGGGGATTCCCATAAGGATAACAGCTGCTCTTTCAATAGAAACTCTTCAGGCCAGGAGGGAATGGCAGGACATACTTAAAGTGATGAAAGAAAATAACCTAGAGCCCAGATTACTGTATCCAGCAAGGGTTTATTCAAATATAAAGGAGAAATCAAAAGCTTTACAGACAAGCAAAAGCTGAGAGAATTCAGCACCACCAAACCAGCTCTCCAACAAATGCTAGAGGATCTTCTCTAGACAGGAAACACAGAAAGAGTGTATAAATTCGAACCCAAAACAATAAAGTAAATGGCAATGGGATCATACTTATCAATAATTACCTTAAACGTAAATGGGTTGAATGTCCCAACCAAAAGACAAAGACTGGCTGAATTGATACAAAAACAAGACCCCTATATATGTTGTCTACAAGAGACTGACCTCAAAACGGGACACATACAGACTGAAAGTGAAGGGCTGGAAAAAGATATTTCATGCAAATAGAGACCAAAAGAAAGCAGGAGTAGCAATACTCATATCAGATAAAATAGACTTTAAAACAAAGGCTGTGAAAAGAGACAAAAAAGGACACTACATAATGATCAAAGGATCAATCCAAGAAGAAGATATAACAATTATAAATATATATGCACCCAACATAGGAGCACCACAATATGTAAGACAAATGCTAACAAGTATAAAAGGGGAAATTAACAATAACACAATAATAGTGGGAGACTTTAATACCCTACTCACACCTATGGATGGATCAACTAAATAGAAAATTAACAAGGAAACACGAACTTTAAATGATACAATAGACCAATTAGACCTAATTGATATCTATAGGACATTTCACCCCAAAACAAAGAATTTCACCTTTTTCTCAAGTGCACACTGAACCTTCTCCAGGATAGATCACATCCTGGGCCATAAATCTAGCCTTGGTAAATTCAAAAAAATTGAAATCATTCCAAGCGTCTTTTCTGACCACAATGCAGTAAGATTAGATCTCAATTACAGGAGAAAAACTATTAAAAATTCCAACATATGGAGACTAAACAACACACTGCTGAATAACCAACAAATCACAGAAGAAATAAAAAAAGGAATCAAAATATGCATAGAAACGAATGAAAATGAAAACACTACAACCCCAAACCTGTGGGACACTGTAAAAGCAGTGCTAAGGGGAAGGTTCATAGCAATACAGGCATACCTCAAGAAACAAGAAAAAAGTCAAATAAATAACCTAACTCTACACCTAAAGCAACTAGAAAAGGAAGAAATGAAGAACCCCAGGGTTAGTAGAAGGAAAGAAAGAAATCTTAAAAATTAGGGCAGAAATTAATGCAAAAAAAACAAAAAACAAAAGAGACCATAGCAAAAATCAACAAAGCCAAAAGCTGGTTCTTTGAAAGGATAAATAAAACTGACAAACCATTAGCCAGACTCATCAAGAAACAAAGGGAGAAAAATCAAATCAATAAAATTAGAAATCAAAATGGAGAGATCACAACAGACAACACAGAAATACAAAGGATCATAAGAGACTGCTATCAGCAATTATATGCCAATAAAATGGACAACTTGGAAGAAATGGACAAATTCTTAGAAAAGTACAACTTTCCAAAACTCGACCAGGAAGAAATAGAAAATCTTAACAGACCTAACACATGCACAGAAATTGAAATTGTAATCAGAAATCTTCCAGCAAACAAACAAAAGCCGAGGTCCAGACGGCTTCACAGCTGAATTCTACCAAAAATTTAGAGAAGAGCTAACACCTATCCTGCTCAAACTCTTCCAGAAAATTGCAGAGGAAGGTAAACTTCCAAACTCATTCTATGAGGCCACCATCACCCTAATACCAAAACCTGACAAATATTCCACAAAACAAAACAAAACAAAACAAAAACTACAGGCCAATATCACTGATGAACATGGATGCAAAAATCCTTAACAAAATTCTAGCAATCAGAATCCAACAACACATTAAAAAGATCATACACCATGACCAAGTAGGCTTTATCCCAGGGATGCAAGGATTCTTCAATATCCGCAAATCAGTCAATGTAATACACCACATTAACAAATTGAAAAATAAAAGCTATATGATTATCTCAGTGGATGCAGAGAAAGCCTTTGACAAATTTCAACATCCATTTATGATAAAAACTCTCCAGAAAGCAAGACTAGAAGGAACGTACCTCAACATAATAAAAGCTATATATGACAAACTCACAGCAAACATTATCCTCAATGGTGAAAAATTGAAAGCATTTCCCCTAAAGTCAGGAACAAGACAAGGGTGCCCACTTTCAGCACAACTATTCAAGATAGTTTTGGAAGTTTTGGCCGCAGCAATCAGAGCAGAAAAAGAAATAAAAGGAATCCAAATTGGAAAAGAAGAACTAAAACTCTCACTGTTTGCAGATGACATGATCCTCTACATAGAAAACCCTAAAGACTCCACCAGAAAATTACTATAACTAATCAATGAATATAGTAAAGTTTCAGGATATAATACAACACACAGAAATCCCTTGCATTCCTATACACTAATAATGAGAAAATAGAGAAATTAAGGAAACAATTCCATTCACCACTGCAATGAAAAGAATAAAATATTTAGGAATATATCTACCTAAAGAAACTAAATACCTATATATATAAAACTATAAAACACTGGTGAAAGAAATCAAAGAGGACACTAATAGATGGAGAAATATACCATGTTCATGGATTGGAAGAATCAATATAGTGAAAATGAGTATACTACCCAAAGCAATTTATAGATTCAATGCAATCCCTATCAAGCTACCAACGGTATTCTTCACAGAGCTAGAACAAATAATTTCACAATTTGTATGGAAATACAAAAAACCTTGAATAGACAAAGCAATCTTGAGAAAGAAGAATGGAACTGGAGGAATCAACCTGCCTGACTTCAGGCTCTACTACAAAGCCACAGTCACCAAGACAGTATGGTACTGGCACAAAGACAGAAATATAGATCAATGGAACAAAATAGAAAGCCCAGAGATAAATCCATGCACCTATGGACACCTTATCTTTGACAAAGGAGGCAAGAATATACAATGGAGAAAAGACCATCTCTTTAACAAGTGGTGCTGGGAAAACTGGTCAACCACTTGTAAAAGAATGAAACTAGAACACTTTCTAACACCATACACAAAAATAAACTCAAAATGGATTAAAGATCTAAACATAAGACCAGAAACTATAAAACTCCTAGAGGAGAACATAGGCAAAACACTCTCCAACATATATCACAGCAGGATCCTCTATGACCCACCTCCCAGAATATTGGAAATAAAAGCAAAAATAAACAAATGGGACCTAATTAAACTTAAAAGCTTCTGCATAGCAAAGGAAACTATAAGCAAGGTGAAAAGACAGCCTTCAGAATGCGAGAAAATAATAGCAAATGAAGCAAATGACAAACAACTAATCTCAAAAATATACAAGCAACACCTGCAGCTCAATTCCAGAAAAATAAACGACCCAATCAAAAATGGGGCAAGGAACTAAACAGACATTTCTCCAAAGAAGACATACAGATGGCTAACAAACACACGAAAAGATGCTCAACATCACTCATTATCAGAGAAATGCAAATCAAAACCACAATGAGGTACCATTTCATGCCAGTCAGAATGGCTGCTATCCAAAACTCCACAAGCAATAAATGCTGGAGAGGGTGTGGAGAAAAGGGAACCCTCTTACACTGTTGGTGGGAATGCAAACTAGTACAGCCACTATGGAGAACAGTGTGGAGATTCCTTAAAAAACTGGAAATAGAACTGCCTTATGACCCAGCAATCCCACTACTGGGCATACACACCAAGGAAACCAGAATTGAAAGAGACACGTGTACCCCAATGTTTATCACAGCACTGTTTACAATAGGCAGGACATGGAAGCAACCTAGATGTCCATCAGCAGATGGAAGAATGGATAAGAAAGCTGTGGTACATATACACAATGGAGTATTACTCAGCCATTAAAAAGAATACATTTGAATCCGTTCTAATGAGGTGGATGAAACTGGAGCCTATTATACAGAGTGAAGTAACACATATATATGGAATTTAGAAAGATGGTAACGATAACCCTGTATGTGAAACAGCAAAATAGACGCAGATGCATAGAACAGTCTTTTGGACTCTGTGGGAGAGGGAGAGGGTAGGATGATTTGGGAGAATGGCATTGAAACATGTATAATATCATATATGAAATGAATTGCCAGTCCAGGTTTGATGCGTGATACAGGATGCTTGGGGATGGTGCACTGGGATGACCCAGAGGGATGGGATGGGGAGGGAGGTGGGAGGGGGGTTCAGGATGTGTACACCCGTGGTGGATTCATGTTGATGTATGGCAAAACCAATACAATATTGTAATTAGCCTCCAATTAAAATAAATAAATTTATATTAAAAATTAAAAAAATAATGAAAAATAATGAAAAAGGAAAAAAAAAGGAAGGGAGAAAAGCCATACAAAGTGCATTACTATCAGGTATTTGCTCCTAAAAGACAGAAAACTAAGATGACAAAAACAGGCCTTTTTTATTTATTTGAAATTAAAAGCCTTACAACTGAAACAAAATCTTACAATCTTGTTTTTAGTTTTAATTGAAAAGTTCAAGCTAGTCTAAAGCTCCTAAGAGCTTATTTATCAGTCCTTTGCGGTGGCTAGCCCTTCACCTGATTCACAGTGACATCACCACTGGCCAGAGACATTATTAATAATTATCCACCAAGATATGGGAAGGTAACTATTAGACAAAAACATTTGCTTTAAGTTATATGTGAAATTTTAAAATATTTTGATTGATCACATTGAAATTTTGTCAAATGAAATAAATTTTATACTTGCAAAAATAAAAAATAAAAACTCTCATATTCTGAGACAAATTGAAAAAAATGTTTCACTGGGTGAAACAGTGATTGCTATTATGATGCATAATTAAATGAAAATAAGGGCAAGCATAGACAAATACTAAAGAAAAACTTTATTGTGCAAATACATATTTTCTTGAAAGTAACCTTGGAAGATGTACCTCCCAGCTGAGTTTACACAAAGGTGTTGTTTATTGAAGCCAGTAGGAGTTATGATCATAAGTTTTTAAGGATTGCTAAAACCTCATAGAAAGGTCTATATGATTTTTTTGACTTAAACAGGAGTTCTTGTTTCCACATTCAGTTTTTTTGCTAATTAATTTTTGAAACACCAGTTACCTAAAAATTAGGGGATGATCATTATTTTGGTTGTAAACTATCAGTTACACTGTTTGCTTTTGCACCTGCTTTGCAATTATTTTTAAACTATTTACATTTTAGTATAATACCAGATAACCTCATGTCATGTTTTGGTAATGTCTATATAGATATTTCATCAATGGGAGGGCTACTGGCCATTGTGGATCAATCAGCTGGTAAATTGTGCTTATTTGAAGTTTTCTGTTTTTAGCCTCATGATTTATTTACATGACTTTTGGGGATAGTTAAAGAAAAAAAAATACCAGAATTAAAAACAATTCAAAATACTTGTCACAAATAGAGGAAATGTATTATAAAGAATAAACTAGTTTTAGTGTATCACATTTGATGTAGGCCCTATGCTTTGCTGCCTATATAAATTGCCTTCTTTAGCTTACTTATCTCCAGATGTTGCCAAAGAACCTCAACCTGTCAACCTCAACCCCTCAACCCCAGCTCCATTCATACCTTAAGATAATCTGAATCAAGCTGGCATCCCCCACACCCAGAGAGTTGTTCAGCAAGCAAATGAAAATACCAGTTAGAAGATAAGAGATAAATTCAGCAAGGGGATGTATAGTTTAGAAGGCCATGCCAGTGGGTGAGATCTAGGAAAAAGTAGAACTGTTATCAGCTATCTAAAATCCATGCCCTTTTTGAATAAATACAACACCTCCTCACTGTATTCCCTAATCCTTATCAAAGCCTCAATATCCACAGGTTTTAGCTTTAGTTTGTGTGGTCTATTTTCTTTCTTCCTTTTTTTTTTTTTTTTTTTTTTGCCAAGTTATGTCAAGATCCTTTATTCCTTTTTGTTAAAACCGGTCACAACACTAAGCTTCTGGCCCATCCTGCTGATACACAAGCCACAGATGCTCGCTCAGCAGTTGAAGCCTTTAGTAGCATGTTTGAAAAGTGAATAAAAATCCATACAAAACAAATATTCAAATAGTTTCCATAGGAACACAGATAAGTGTGACCCCATCTCCCAGTCTTCCATATTGGTGCACCTGTGCCAACCCTATTCACATAGACATCTCAGAACTAGCAGTAATTAAATGGTACCCCCAAACCCTTAAATCAAGCTATACCCGCAGTTAACAACTACAAGAGTGGCATCTACATGTTAATATACGTGGAAGCGCAGGCTGCCGAGTGCCGCTCTCCTGGGCACAGGACATGGGCAGGGGACCGACGTCTGGCTCCTCCACTCTGGGCGGAATTCCTGGGTCCGGATCTGCTGCATCAGTTGCCATGTTGGCCCTGACATCACATAGTAGATGGTGGGTCTCTGGAATCCATTGAAGGTAGAAGCAGCAGCAACAGTGTAATCACCCATGTTCTCAAAGAGCATCCAATCACCCACATGCATCTCGGGCAGGTTACAGCGCTCAACAATGCGGTCCAGGCCGTCACAGGTCGGTCCCCAGATGCTGGATGAATAATACTTCTCATCTGATTTGGGTCTCTTCTGCAGAAGAGGCTTCACGTGTGCATGATCGTAAAGGATACAGTTGAATGACCCATATACTCCATCGTTCACGTAATACATAAATGTCCATTCACTTGACTCCTCTTCGTCATCAGAACCTGTCTGTTCCTTTAATACAAGTTTTTTGGCAATGATATTAACTGCGAGCGTGAAAGCTGATGCAACATAGTATCTGCCAGGCTCAGCTATGATTCTCGCTCCAGAGTCTGATGGAAAATACTTGTCCAGTGCTGGGTTGATTACATTGGTGATCTCTTCAAATTTAAGCTTTACATCCTCGGATCCAGGAAAGCCACCACCAATTTCAAGCAGATACATGTTGAAACCAACCTCAGCGCCCATGTCAAAGACACAGCGGGCATCAGAGATGGCCTGCACAAAGGTCTCAGGATCAGTACAGCCACTTTCCACGTGGAAGCTGACACCTATGACATCAATACCTAGCTCTTTCGCCCGTTCCAAAAGGGCGAAAGAGCTTTTTTTTTTTTTTTTTTTTTTGAGAGTGGCACCAAATTTAACACTGAAGCGACAGACTGCTTTGGAATCATCAGTGGTGATCCGCAAAACCAACTTGGCCTTTGGATGTGCCCTGGCAACTTTCATCAGCTCAACTTCACTATCAAAAGTCATCATCTGGACTCTGTTATTGGCAGCATACTTAATCTGAGACACTTGTTTACATGGATTTGCATAGATAATCTTCTCTGGGGGCACCCCGAGACTCTGCACCAATTGTATTTCAGTCTTGCTGACACAGTCAAATCCTGTCCCAATGGCAGCGAGTGTCTTCACTACGGTTCTGCTATCATTGCATTTGACTGCATAAAAGGGGGTGACCAGAGGAAGAGCTTTCAACCATCTCAGATGTTTCTTCAGAATGTATTCCAGGTCCGCAACATAGAAGGCATCCTTATCATCAGAAGAAACTTCATTAATTTTTTGGTCTAGAATGTTCTTGGCAGTAAAGCCTTCATCCAAGAAATAGCAGTCAAACTCTTCATTACTAAAGCTGTTCATGGTTTCTTCATGTCTTTTTGAGACACAACAAAATAGGAAACGTAAAAGAGATGGAATTTAAAGGGATTATGTCAACTTTTCACAAAGGCAATTCTCCAGGAATTCCAAGTCTACCGAAGATGCGTGTGCTCTCTGCGCAGCAGTGGAAATGTTCGATAAACACACAATCTGCTGTCCACCTCAGAGCGCAGGGGCAGGGGCGCGCGGGCCAAACCCATGGAGACAACGCGCCGGCCGCCCCGCCGCCCCCGTCAGCCGCTAGCCCGGCCGCCCGCCGCCTCGCTCCCTCCCGCGGAGGACCGCCGGCCCGAGGTGGCGCCGGAGCGCTGGCAGGGGGCGGCGGCGGCAGAGGCTGAGGCGGAAGTGACCTGTGTGGTCTATTTTCTAAAACTAGTATTTTTGCTTCACTTTCAAATTACTATAAAATTTAATATGCATTTCCAGACTCAGTTCGTTCAGTTCAGTCAGTCATGTCCCACTCCTTGCGACCCCATGGACTGCAGCACGCCAGGCCTCCCTGTTCATTGCCTTCTGGAGTTTACTCAAACATGTCCATCGAGTCAGTGATGCCATCCAGTCATCTCATCCTCTGTAGTCCCCTTCTCCTCCTGCCTTCAAACTTTCCCAACATCATGGTCTTTTCCAACGAGTCAGTTCTTTGCATCAGGTAGCCAAACTATTGGAGTTTCAGACTAGAAATGATAAATGAGAAGAGCAGCGAGCTGAGCATGGCAGCTTTACTAAAGTAATAGCCGTGGCTTCCTACTCATCTCATAGGATTGCTAGGAGCTGCAAACAAAACCATACAGGTTGAATCCTCTGAGGCTCAGTATACAAAAGTCAGAATTTACAGGATGCTCTTGCAGGAAACAGATAACTATTTCTAAACATACGTGCCATGGACAATCTCTAGCGTTTGTTTTGGGAAACCCTGGCATGTTATAGCAATTGGTGGTTTTATTCATTGTACAATATCAATCATATGGTTGCAGTATGACTCAGCCATATACATTTTATTACTGGTATTCAGATCATTTGCATCTAACTTAATGGGTAATAGTTCTTTAATTCTAAGCCTAGCAAGGCAGACAGAGAAGCTCATGAACGGTTGTGGGTAGTGGCACAGGTCTCATATGTTCGGTATGGGGAGTCTTAAGTTCATTATCAAGATTTTGTAAAAATTTTACTGCTCTGTATAATTCTGCCTTTGAGAGGCCTTTACTGGGATCAGTATCAGTAAAATACTGCAAACAAAAAGAGCATTTAATTATTTAGCTGCCTCACATCTTGGTTGTGGTGCACAGGAACTTCAATTGCAGCAATGAGAACTCCCCATTGCAGCGTGCGGGATCTGGTTTCCCAGTGAAGGATCAAGCCTAGGCCTTCTGCGTTGGAAGCACAGAGTCTTAGCCACTGGACCACCAGGGAATTCCCACATTTTCACTTTTAAATCAATTATTCATGCTTACATTGTTTAGAAATTTGAATGGGATTGGGGTGCTATAGTCAGTATCTTTTGTAGATACTGATCATTAAGTTCAGGGGTACCTCTGAACTTAGTTCAATCAATTAACTCCTTCCCTCATACTTCTGAGAGGTATCTTCTTATAAAGCAGATTTCAAGGGCAAAAATAACCAAATAGTTTTTTTAAAAAGTATATTAGCTGGGAATTTGGCTTAGAAGCAGAGTACAGAGCTCTAGTACAATAAATTGGGCTGAACACATGAAAAGTCTCTATTTCTTTAGCTTGTTAGGCCTAAATAACCTCAGGTGAAAGCAGGCTCCAAGGATTGCTCTCTCACTTTTAATGTTGCAAAGGGAATCCTAATATGCCAGTGGGCACTAGTGGAAATGGAAAGAATGCCAAACAAGAGACCTCTGTTAGCTCTCCTATGTATTGCTGAAGTTAACTTCTTGTGCTCCAAACCTAGGGAGAGGGAGGAGGGGGAGAGGACAGCCCCAAAGTGCCTCCACACCCCTTGCCCTGTCCTGCAAAAGAGGAGAGAAAATTGTATGAATTGTAGTTCCTTGGAAAACATTGACTCTTGAAAAAAGCGGCTTAATCAATATTCTATGATATTATTCTCCTCCCTAAAGTGGAAAAAAGGGGATGAATGTGGAGCAACAAAATTATTTCAAGTTATTTGGGTATATTTCTTGAAGGAAGCAGCATACTGTTGTTTTCTGTTAGATCTTTGATAAAAAGAGGTTTTGGAGGGACCCTCAAGTCCCTGAAAAGTCATCCATCTTCTTATTCCTCGGGGACTAGTGGAAAAGTCTAAGCACACACATGCATTCTTTACAATAAATCTCTTTTTATCCCAGAGCCCTAGTGGGCAAGGCTGAGTCATAGAGTTCTACAAGGACTCCTTTTGTGCTGTTGGCCTAAAAGCCTAAATGAAAAGAAAGCAAAAGAGGCCTATTTGACTCCTCTTTCCTAGGCCTGTACCTAAATTCTTGCTTTTGGATTTTCTACTTCAATAAGAAGGGAGAAAAGACAATTTTGAGAAAAACTGCAACAAAGGTAAAAGTCTTTATGTTTAGAACTTTAGAACTGATCTTATCTGTCACCAAGTCTTTTAGGCCACTCAACATTTGAGGGTGTGTGTGTTGGGGAGCATTTCAATACCAAAGTCACATGAAGGAACACACTGTATATGAGACAAAGAGGAGCAAAACTGAGACACTCATAGAACCCCAAAGATACCAAAGTCATAGCTACTGACGTACCTAAAAATCTCTTGGAAACCTTCAGCCAATGGCTGACTGGCTTTACTCCTTGATTATATTTCCCCTAGCTCCAACTCTTAAGACACCTATCAAATTTTGTTATTCTTTAACAGCCATCTTTTTCCTAGACTGGAAGCTCCTCAAGAGCTAAGACATGACTCTGTCTTCTTATTCTCTTGCACTTAGCAGGCCTTCAATTGATTTTTTACTGTTGAATGATATTTGTGCTCTTGACTAAAACCACTGGGGAAAGCATTTTGCAGAAGATTCTCTTCACCTCCCCCAAAGCATAGACTGCTTACCCAACATTAGCTCTAGAAGTGTTGTTATTTGATTAACTAATGATTTTAAGAAAATTAAATCTTATACTTAAAAAAAAAATTGCTAAGCTCTCAGGCCAGGTAGTATGTGTCCTTACTCCCATGGACATCCTCCTTTCATACACTCACTTCATAAAATTTGCATTTGTAAACGACAGGAGCACAGGAAACTCTGTCTAGCTTGCGCACTGTTGGATTCCTAGTGCTTATCACTTGGCCCAGTGCACGTTAGGTGTTCAATTGCATTTGTTGAATGAATGAAACATTTAAAGTCTCTTTTGTAGATACTGATCATTAAGTGTGAACTCACTTTGCTCATTTGATCACTTCCATGTTTTCGTTCATTAGAAGTCTAATGTGTATGCTACCTATTGGATTTACTGCAGACATCCATGTTCAAGACAATTTTAGGGCTTATGCTACAACAGTCCTTACATTTCATTAGAAAGAAAAAGGAACAAGTGTTATATTGATATTTACTATAGCTGAAATAAATTTTAGAAGACTTCTGAAACTCTAACATACATATCTCTAATTCTTAACATTATAAATTGGTGCACAGAACTGTATAAATCTGGCAGTATAATGTAGTTTTTACTGCATAAAAATTTGTCTATATGTAGATAATTAAATGTTTAATGATAGATAAAATTCACTTTTATATTTATATGTGGCCACAAATAGTACTTCCCTGGTGGCTCAGAGGTTAAAGCATCTGCCTGCGTCTGCCTGCAATGCGGGACAGCTGGGTTCAATCCCTGGGTCGGGAAGATCCCCTGGAGAAGGAAATGGCAACCCACTCCAGCATTCTTGCCTGGAGAATCCCATGGACAGAGGAGCCTGGTGGGCTATAGTCCATGGGGTCGCAAAGAGTCGGACACGACTGAGTGACTTCACTTTCACTTTCACAAATAACTCTTGGGTCAAAATGGTATTTGTATTTTAGATAATCCTCACAGTTCCATTTATTTAAGGTAACTTATACCTTTATCAACACTATTTTTCAGTATTTAATCTAAAACATAGATACCAAAAATGATTATTAGACTCTTGAATTATTGAATTTCCAGCAGATTATACCTTATGTTTAATCAAAAATGATGTTAGAATTTGAAAAGTCAATTATAAAGCCAATTGCTGCCTCACACAAATTTTCCTATTTAAGTTGGAAAATGGAGAGAGAAAATATGGTGGTAAAATCAAATTTATATTCTCTTAAAAAATTTTGCTTTCTATATTTCATGTTAAGTATGTTTTAATTAACATTGTCTAATTAATAAAGCCCTTAGAAGTCAAAGCAATCCAGAAAGATTTTTCTTCTCAGAAAAAGTTAATATAAGCATGTTGTTAACATTTAGTCCAGGAAACCTCAACTTTATTCAACAAACATTTAACAATAATTTACTTCCATAAAAGGAACAGCAGTGTGGAGGAGGAATGATAAAGACAGGAAAAAAGAAAGATATAAACCAAAAATAGTGAATTTCACACAGAAGCAAAGGAGCAGAGGGTAAATAACTGTGATTTGAGTAAAATACTCTTGTTATAACTTGTTAGTCACTTGAGCTGTAATATTCAAGATGTGACATAATTTCTCATGCCTTTTGAAGTACTAATTGCATGACAAAGTACTCTTAACCTAGACCTTGGAAGTTCTATGGGTTTTCATTTATTATTCATTAATGGGTTCAGACTCTTCTGCATCTGGACATATAGAAATGACTCTCAGCCTTCAAGGATGCAACCAATTAGAGGAGAGAAACAAGTAATTAAAGGGTGCTAACTGAAGCGATTTAGCAGCAGCACCAGCAGCAGCTAAGTCGTGTCCGACTCTGTGCGATCCCACAGACAGCAGCCCACCAGGCTCCCCCATCCCTGGGATTCTCCAGGCAAGAACACTGGAGTGGGTTGCCATTTCCTTCTCCAATGCATGAAAGTGAAAAGTGAAAGTGAAGTCGCTCAGTCATGTCCAACTCTTAGTGATCTCATGGACTGCAGCCCACCAGGCTCCTCTGTCCATGGGATTTTCCAGGCAAGAGTACTGGAGTGGGGTGCCATTGCCTTCTCTGGGAAATGTTAGTTTTCATCACAAAAATATGCTAGGAAAATGATTCAAAAACTCTTTCTCAGGTTTTTATATGCATATCCTAAAATGGTAATCAGATCCATTTTTTAAAACTGCTGTTAGTTGTGCTTATAATACAATATGCATTCTATAGCAATGATACTTAAAATTATTTTTATATCTTCTCCCATATAATAAAGGGCTTCCCAGGTGGCGCTAATGGTAAAGAAACCTGCCTGCCAATGCAGGAGACATAAGCGATTCAGGTTCGATCCCTGGGTTGGGAAGATTCCCTGGAGGAGGGCATGGCAACTCACTCCATTATCCTTGCCTGGAGAATCCCATGGACAGAGGAGCCTGGTGGGGCTACAGTCCATGGGGTCACAAAGAGTCATACATGACCGAAGGGACTTTAACAAGCACAAAGCATGTAAGAAAATTAACATTAGTCAGATTTTACTTCAAGTTAGTGTAAAACTTTTTTCTTTTCCCGGAACTAACGTGTGACCAGCTTGTTTCATAGTTGACATCTCAGAGTTACTGCACAAGAAAACAGGGAAACAATTAATTTAGTACTTAATATTGTTGGGGGAGAACCAACCAGCCAAGACGGTGTGTCAGGCTCTCTCATGTCACGTTTTGTGGCCCATGAGCTGGACTTCAAACAATGAGATTTGGGCAAATAAAGATGGAGAAGGGTACTTAGAGGTGACTCGTAGATGTGAACAATTCCAAGAAATGTTGAGTGTGCGACATTAACTGGTGCAAAGATACAACTAAAGCATAAGGTTTATATGTGGTACACATGCAGAGAGAGAAGAGGAGGAAATGGGAATTGAAAATGTTGCAACACAGAATTTGAACTTCTTACAGTAGTAGGGTTACTGATATTTCTTCCGGCAATCTTGTGCTTGTGCTTCTTCTAGCTTCTCCAGCTTGTGCTTCTTCTAGCCCAGTGTTTCTCATGATGTACTCTGCATATAAATAAGCAGGGTGACAATATACAGCCTTGACGTACTCCGAACTAAAAAGCCTCTTGATGAAAGTGAAAGAGGAGAGTGAAAAAGTTGGCTTAAAGCTCAACATTCAGAAAACGAAGATCATGGCATCTGGTACCATCACTTCATGGGAAATAGATGGGGAAACAGTGGAAACAGTGTCAGACTTTATTTTTCTGGGCTCCAAAATCATTGCAGATGGTGATTGCAGCCAAGAAATTAAAAGATGCTTACTCCTTGGAAGGAAAGTTATGTCCAACCTAGATAGCATATTCAAAAGCAGAGACATTACTTTGCCAACAAAGGTCCATCTAGTCAAGACTATGGTTTTTCCAGTGGTCATGTATGGATGTCAGAGTTGGACTGTGAAGAAAGCTGAGCGCCAAAGAATTGATGCTTTTGAACTGTGGTGTTGGAGAAGACTCTTGAGAGTCCCTTGGACTGCAAGGAGATCCAACCAGTCCATTCTATAGGAGATCAGTCCTGGGTGTTCTTTGGAAGGAATGATGCTAAAGCTGAAACTCCAGTACTTTGGCCACCTCATTCGAAGTGTTGAGTCATTGGAAAAGACTCTGATGCTGCGAGGGATTGGAGGCAGGAGGAGAAGGGGACGACGGAGGATGAGATGGTTGGATGGCATCATTGACTCAATGGACGTGAATTTGAGTGAACTCTGGGGGTTGGTGATGGACAGGAAGGCCTGGCGTGCTGCTATTCATGGGGTTGCAGAGTCGGACACGGCTGAGCAACTGAACTCTACTGAACTGACTGACAGTAGTTCAGGGAGTCATGAAAGATTTTTGAGAGGGACAGTGAATGCTCTAATCAGTAGTAACTGTGACAGGAGGGGAAAAGGTGAATGTCATAGGGAGGAGAGAAATTAGGTTAGGTAGGACAATTGTCTAGGCATCTGAGTCAAGAAGATAACCTCTACAGCTCCCCTGCAGATAAAAATGTTTAAGAGTTAATTACAGCAGGATGGTGGCTGAAGCTGGGATTGGTGACAAAGTGTGTAGGTAAGAAGAAAATACCTAAGAGAAGCCTGGGTAACTGCCTTTTCTTAAAGGGCTGGGAAAGAGAAGCCTCCTTTCATTTAGGAGACTGAGGGCCACTAGTCAGATAGGAGAGTCCTACAACTGAGTCACAAGGCAAACCCAGTAGAGTATCAAGGAAACCAAAAGAGGAATAACATGCAAGGTACAGTGCTTCTCAGGGGGCCTATTATAGCAGAGCATGACTGAAGAGTATGGGACTGAAAGTTGGACTTGACAAGAGAAGTTTTAATAAAAGGGTAGGAATTTAAAAATTAGGGTGGATTTTGATGGATTGGGTAATAAATTGAAGGTGAAAAAATAAATTCTTAAACTGAGGCTAGGTGAGGTGGTGGGGGAGATCAGGTGTGAATGCTTTCAAGTTGGCTGACCCTGACAGTCTCAGCCTGAGCTTTAGTTATGTGTTTACTCTAGATCTAAAGGACAAGTTGTAAGAGTTGGACTATAAAGAAGGCTGAGTGCCGAAGACTTGATGCTTTTGAACTGTGGTGTTGGAGAAGACTCTTGATGGCCCCTTGGACTGCAAGGAGATCCAACCAGTCCTTTCTAAAGGAGATCAGTCCTGGGTGTTCTTTGGAAGGACTGATGTTGAAGATGAAACTTCAATACTTCGGCCACTTGATGCGAAGAGCTGATTCACTAGAAAAGACCGTGATGCCGGGAAAGACTGAAGGCAGGGGAAGGGGACGACAGAGGATGAGATGGTTGGTTGGCATCACCGACTCAATGGACATGAGTTTGAGCAAGCTCTGGGAGTTGGTGATGGACAGGGAGGCCTGGAGTGCTGCAGTCCCTGGGGTCGCAAAGAGTCAGACACAACTGAGTAACAGAACTGAATTGAAAGGACATGTTTATCTGGCCAAGAGATGGTAGACTTTTAGAATATCTTTTTATATATCTCAGATTTAACCCTCAAATAAGAAAGCCAAGAATATGGTTGAAATTTCTCATGATTAACAATTTGACTCACACAGTTTAAATTAGGATGCACCATAGCTTTAGGAAAGTTGTGAGTTCGTAACAAAGGCTGTTAAGGAAGACCTCAGTGACTGCCTTAAAGTTACCACAAAAGGTTTTAGCTTCACATTATATCAGGCTTTAACAGTCTGTTATAAATGAGATGAAAAGAACTAATTTAAGTAACTTCCGTAACTACTACAGCTTTTGTGCATAGAAATGCAGGAAAACAAGAGCCCCATCTTATGTTCACACCCCCTGCCCTAGTGCAGAATTAGTACAGTGTGGGACACAAGGGAACAAATTATTTTCTAAATGAAGAAATAAGGAAGGACTTTGATAGCACCCCAGTAAGTTCTGACACAGAATTTGTGTGTCTGACATTATATCCATTTTCAATTCTCCCAATCTTTTTTTTTGTTTTTAGTTAGTGTTTTTATTTTGAAATTTCCAATAGCTTTGACAGGTAATATGTGCCTTTTGGGCTTTCCATGTGTCTCAGCAGGTAAAGAACCCACCTGCCAAGGCAGGGGAGGTAAGTCATGCACGTTCGATCCTGGGGTCCAGAAGATTCCTTGGAGGAGGACATGGCAACCAACTCCAGCGTTCTTCCCTGAAAAATCCCATGTACAGAGAAGCCTGGTGGCCACAGTCCATGGGGTCCCAAAGAATTGGACATGACTTAGCAACTGAGCACACACCCATGCGTGTGACTTCCACGTTTTACTGAAAGGGAACAAAGGTTAAAAGGCACTGAGGATGCAGGCTGTAAGAATGAAATGGCCCTCCTGCCTTCTGTGTAAAAAAAAAAAAAAAAAAAGATATTGAGATGGCTAAAAAGTTCATAGTTTTTCCATAAGAAGTTATACAAAAATCTGAACAAAACTTTTGGCCAATCCGATATTTTGCACTCATTTCCATCAACCTGGCACACAATGAAGATGCCTGTGATGGCTGCACAAGCATGTGACTGTGCTTGTGAGTCAGGTGAGCACACAGCTAAGTACAACTGTCTGTGTGTTGGCTCCGGGCCGTCGGTCCCCCAGGTCTGCTGGGGTCCTGGTCTTCCCTCTCTGATTCACCACGTGTTTAGTTCTCTCTCTTGAGACTGCTTTTGCTCCGACTCCGGAACTCTGTGAATAAATGTCCTAAGCTAATTTCCCCTGTTTCCTATTTCTAACCCCCATTCTTTCTCATCTAAACTGATACATTTTCTCTGGAAGATACTGTGCCCCCTTCTCTCTTTCTTAGAGAGCCTTCACCTTTCTCTTGTTCTCTGCTACAACCTTGGGAGCCTGGACTTCAACTCTCCCAATCTTGAAACCACCGGTACAATAGTGTAGAAGTAAAGAAAGAAGCTTGTTCTTATTGATGTCTTGAGACTTTCCAGGACAGAAAACACTTGAACAAGTATACAATAGAAAAGGAAAACAGAGAGGTAGGCTAATGAGTTAGCAAGAGAAATATCATAGTAAGAATAGCACATTTATAGCAATATGATAGATTTCTATGGCCTAACTTTACTTCATTACCTTAGATTAACTTGCTATGCACTATTAGTGTACTGATACATGCATTATATTACTCTCTCTCTCTTAGAGCATTTCCTAATTTAAAAGAAAAACTGAGTGCAAATAAAACTGAATTCTTGTACTTGGAGCTCAAACTCAATACAATTTAATGCCCTTTACCTGCTGCCCTGTGTTGCATTCAATTCACATACCTAATTTCTACACTGATCACCAGAATCTGATAGGAAAGAAAAGGTAGCCTTGATTCTAACGTGATTTTTAAAACCTATTTCAAACAACATTTTAAATATCTTTTGGAGCATCCTACTCTAAACTGAAAGTTTCATCATTATTAACAGCTGACTCCTTTCAGGAACAAACAGCAGACACATCTCTCTGGACACAAAGCTGAAATTAGCTTATAAATACTACTTATGGTCTTAATGTCCATATGACTTCTTATATTTTTAAGAACTAGTTAGCATTATGTTTATTATGTGGTTATAAAATAAAAACAATTAAAAATGTTTTAGCTGCATATAGTTTGACCTAAAATTAAAATCTGAAAGAAAAGCTATTAGTTAGAAACACAGAATGAGTGAGCTTCTATTAACTAATTTAATTCACAAATAAAGATTCCTAATAATATTGTATTTAATTAAGATTTCTAAGTGGTGTACCTAAATGTTAATAAAGCAACTAAACCAGTCTGCACCTAGATACAAAAATATAAACCAAAATATATTCCTATGAACTCACAAATATTAAAAATAACTTAAATGAGGCATACTGGAATATGGAGCCTAGGCTGATGAGCCATCATTAAACACCTAGACAAGAGTATGAGGATTGGTCAGTGGAGCAGAATATCCCTCGGCAGAAGAGAAAGCATATGGCTATGGGAAAAAATTATATGTAAGAAAGCAAGATCAGTCATTAACAGTCAGGATATTATTTAAACAGCTTTGAAGACAAATTTTAATACTTTCCATTTGTCTGTTTCTCACCTCATTCCACCAAACTTATTTCTTTGCCATAGGTTTGTCTTTGGGATACTTATATTTACTGGGTAACATATTTTGCATTTTACAATGTTACTAAAAAGTATTATTTAAAGAACATCCACTTGCTTATACCCAACTTTTCTGAACTGGGTAAATTAAAACAGTAACAACATGATTTTTTGCTCAGGGCATTTAAAACCTCATTGCTAAGATAAAGTGAAAGTGAAAGTCAAAGTGTTAGTTGTTCAGTCAGGGCCAACTCTTTGCGATCCCATGGACTGTAGCCTGTCAGGCTGCTCTGTCCCTGGAATTCTCCAGGCAGGAATATTGGAGTGGGTTGCCATTTCCTTCTCCAGATCTTCCCCACCCAGGGATCAAACCCAGGTCTCCCACACTGCATGTAGATTCTTTACGTTCTGAGCCACCAGGGACACCCCTCTCAGCCAAGACAAGTTCTATTCATATAACAAAAACTTAGACTGCAACCAAGTGCCAAAAGATATGGTACAACTAACAACTGCATAGGAAAATTCAGTCAAGTCAGGAAAAAGTAACTTGAGGTAAGTAATTACACAGAATAAAGATGAGAGAAAATACTCTGACAATCATTTACACTATGAACTAACTTAGCCCTGCATTATTTTCATTATTTAAAAAACTATTTTTTCTTTTCAGCTTTATGTTGGATCCTGAACAATTAAGATTTTCTTAAACATTTTCTTCATAGTTCCAAGTGAAAAACAAGTTTTCATCTAAAACGTGAATCAGGGAAATTCTCTGTACTTACTAGTCTACTCTGCTGCTGCTTAGTCGCTTGCCATGTCCGACTCTGCGCAACCCTATGGACTGTAGCCCAGCAAGCTTCTCTGTCTATGGAGTTTTCCAGGCAAGAATACTGGAGTGTGTTGCCATGCCCTCCTCCAGGGAATCTTCCCAACCCAGGTACTGAACCCAGTTTTCCCGTATTGCAGGTGGACTCTTTACCATCTGACCCACCAGGGAAGCCTGAGAATAGTGGAGTGGGTAGCATATCCCTTCTCCAGGGGATTCTCCTGACCCAGGAATCGAACCTGGGGCTCCTGCCTTGCAGGGGGATTCCTTACCAGCTGAGCACCAGGGAAGCCCGAGCCTACTCTCTACTTTCGTTTAAATATATTTACTCTTCTTAAATGTCTCCTATGACTCTATCTTTAATGTGTCTTTTAGCTCAACTTTCAAAGTTCACTATTACTCTCAGTATTTGCTGTTACATTGCTACATTTTAAACTAAAACCTTTAGTCACAAAACCCTAATATATGGAAAAGTATGCATATTTATGAAAATATATGAAAAAATATACATAGAGGAACAAAATTGAAAAAATATTTAAAGTGGTAACTTTTAGAATATTACTTCATAAGACAGCTTTTGTCGATGTCATAAATTATAAAGGTTAAATCAGTGTTTTGTGATTTTTAATTATCTGATTTTCCGTGAGTAGAATTTATTCTTCAGTAATACCTACACCATTCTCAACTCAGGATGCTGTAACTATTCACTTTATGTTACTTACAAAGCTAACATATGATCCAATATGGCTGAAACCCTTATATACACAGAGAGACAGACAGCAGGGATGCGGGTACATAGAAAAAAGGCCACAAGGACACAGCAAGAAGGTAGCCAACAGTGAGCCGGGGAGGAAGATCTCAAGGAAGCCAACTCTGCTAGCACTCTATTTTGGACTTTTAGTCTCTAAAATTGTGAGAAATATCTTTCTGCTGTTTAAGCTTAGAAAAGTTAGTATTAATACATGAGCATATACCAGCCTTCACTATAATTGATAGACTCTTTATCCATCTGTCAAGTTATACTTTTTTTTTGCAAGTGAACAGTTTTGTGACATGGTATCATTTAGTAATGCAACACCATTATACCATGCATTACCATGTATTGGTATCATCATTCCATGCATGTAAGTTAAACATATCAATAAAAGAGGGCAGCTTTACTTTAAGAAAATGTGGTTCAAATTTTTGGCACATGGTCCAGAGGTCTATATTTTCTTATGAAGAATAGACACTTGCATTTAAGTAATAAACTCAGCAGTGGCCACAGGACTGGAAAAGGTCAATTTTCAGTCCAATCCCAAAGAAGGGCAATGCCAAAGAATGCTCAAAGTATCATACAATTGTACTTATTTCACATGCTAGCAAGGTTATGCTCCAAATCCCTTAAGCTAGGCCTCAGCAGTATGTGAATCTAGAACTTCTACATGAACAAGCTGGGTTTCGAAGAGGCAGAGGAACCAGAGATCAAAATGCCAACAATTGCTGGATCACAGAGGAAGCAGTGGAGTTCCAGAAAAATATCTACTTCTGCTTCATTGACTACACTAAAGCCTTTGATTTCCCCTGGAGAAGGAAATGGCAACCCACTCCAGTATTCTTGCCTGGAGAATCCCATGGACAGAGGAGCCTGGCAGGCTATAGTCCATTGGGTCGTAAGGGTCGGACATGACTTAGCAACTAAACCACCACCAGCAGAAAGCCTTTGACTGTGTGGATCACAACAAACTATGGAAAATTCTTAAAGACATTCCCACCTCTTTAAGCCATCAGACCACATTACCTGTCTCCTGAGAAACATGTATGCAGTACAAGAAGCAACAGTTAAAACCAGGAACAACACACTGGTTCAAAATTGGGAAACGAGGACAAAGCTACATATTGTCACCCTGCTTATTTAACTTCTATGCAGATCACATCATGTGAAATGCTGGGATGAATGAATCACAAGCTGGAATCAACAATGCCAGGAGAAAAATCAATAACCTAAGATATGCAGATGATACTCTTCAAAAGGCAGAAAGTGAGCCTCTTGATGAAGGTGCAAGTGGAGAGTAAAAAACCTGGTTTAAAACTCAACATTCAAAAAACTAAGATCATGGCATCTGGTCCCATCACTTGGCAAACAGAAGGAAGAAAAGTGGAAGCAGTGACAGACTTTCTCTCCTTGGGCTCCAAAATCACTGCAGATGCTGACTGCAGCCATAAAATTAAAAGACACTTGTTCCTTGGAAGGAAAGCTATGACAAACCTAGACAGCATATTAAAAAGAGGAGACATCACTTTGCCAACAAAGATCTGTATAGTCAAAGCTGTGGTTTTTCCAGGGGTCATGTACAGATGTGGAGAAGGCAATGGCACCTCACTCCAGTACTCTTGCCTGGAAAATCCCATGGACAGAGGAGCCTAGTAGGCTACAGTCAGTGGGGTCTCGAAGAGTCAGACACGCCTGAGCAGCTTCACTTTCACTTTTCTGCATTGGAGAAGGAAATGGCAACCCACTCCAGTATTCTTGCCTAGAGAATCCCAGGGACAGAGGAGCCTGGTGGGCTGCGGTCTATGGGGCTGCACAGAGTCGGACACGACTGACGTGATTTAGCAGCAGCAACAGCGTGTACAGATGTGAGAGTTGGTCCATAAAGAAGGCTGAGTGCTGAAGAATTGATGCCTTCAAACTGTGGTAGAGAAGACTCGTGAGAGTCCCTTGGACAGCAAGGAGATCAAACCCATCACTACTAAAGGAAACTAACCCCGAATATTCATTGGAAGGACTGTTGCTGAAGCTGCAGTATTCTGGCCATCTGATGCAAAATGCTGACTCACTGGAAAAGACCCTGATGCTGGGAAAGATTGAAGGCAAAAGGAGAAGGGGGCGACAGAGGATGAGATGGTTAGATAGCAACACCAACTCAATGAATATGGTTTTGAGCAAACTCTTGGGGATAGTGGACAGAGGAAACTAGCATGCAGATCCATGAGGTCTCAGAGAGTCAGAAATGACTTAGTGACTAAACAACAACAATTTCAAATGTTTTAAAACCCAAATTTTAACCTAAGTGAACAAAGAATTATAAAATACGTATAAAACTTCAAGGAAATAATAAAATATGCAGTGGACAAAAAACATCTATTTTACTGTTTCAACCCTAGAATGACTAATCTCAGCATCACTAGATCAACTAAGACTATGTACCTTATATACTCTGCTGTACAAGCTCATAAATGAAGTATTTTTGATATAATGTCTTTATTCTGATAAATACTGCTAATGAAAATTCAATGCATATAGAAATTTGTTACCATGTTATTCTCTAGTCCAAATTCCTTTGAAACTACAGGTCCTCTTGGAAGCAAATATAAAGTGAATTTTTCCTAGTTTTTTAACTGTTGGATAACTCAGACAAAAAGAAAGGCTGAACTAAAATTTTACTTTTTAAATATAAAAGTTTATATAACATAAACTAATATAAAGTCTAACAAAGACCTTTATATACCCTCAATCAAGTCAAATAAAATTAAAGAATTTTCCACAGCTTCTACTAGAAGTAGGTAGTGAATATTGACATACATAGTCATATTGTGTGTGTGTGTGTGTGTGTGTGTCTGGTCATTTCTAAACGTGAAAACACTATGAAACAACACCTGGCTTAACTGTTTTAATTTACATACAAAGCAAAGAACAATATGAATAGAGATATACAATGATTATTTAAATACGCTGTATGTATGTACAAAGGCAAAGAGATAATAAAACAGTCTCTGCAGTCTCACTTTGATTATATACAGTAAGAAAGGATCAAAAGAGTTTGAAACCTTGGGGACTTTTGATATACAAATATTCTTGAAAATCCTGGTTATAAATGATTACGAAAATACAAACTATAGCCAATCAATATATTTTTCTGGCCGGTCCATTTCAGTAGATTCAGAAAATACATCAAATCCTGTGGATACTAGGCAGTTTCCAAGTGGAGTGGTAGTATGACTTCAAAAGGGTTCTGCTCTCAGTAACAGTGCTAAGTAAAGGGCACTTTAGATTCCAAATTGGAATAGGTTCTATCACATTTTTTAAGTAGAGTCAAAAGCCTTTAAGAATAGATAAATAATAAAGCAAACCAAGTTAATTATATGGTAAATCTTTTTAATTACTTTTTTGTTGACATGACCCTAGCTCTTCTATGAATTACATGTATTTTTGTGTATGTATGTGAAAGTGTGTGTGTATCATACACATATAAATACTAGAACCTATGATATAACAGAAATAATAGGGCAAAAACAAGTGAAAAAAATTGGACCATAGGTTATACTCATTTTTAAGTAAACTAATAAATTTATGGCTAGTGAAGGCTTTTTTTCTATTTAAAGAGCAATCTTTTTCTGGGGAACAAAACAGTGAAAAGTAGTATAATAAAGACCAAGATGGGAAACCTTGGACTAAAGTTTGAATTGGGTAACAAGCCCAAAGACAAGTGAAGAAAAAGGTCATGGTTTTAGGAGTTCAGCATTGAGTTTAAGATAAACTTTCTGACAAATGATGTCCTTGGATTCCTTGCCAATGGACCCAGGGATCTGAGAGATTCAAACCAGACAGAGTTTACACTTACCTTTATATCAGCAATTTTCAGTATCTGTGACACTGCGCTGGAACTTTTTTTTTTTTTTAAAGAATAATATCCAGAATGACAAATTGCAGGTTTATTGTATAAAATTTCTAGGAGCTAAAAGTTTAAACCCCCAGATTCTTCATCCATACATGTTGTTGCTATAAGAAATTACAGAATTGAAATTTAATGCACCTCAATTATTTGCAAATGCCTCAATTATTCCTCTTTTGGAAATAAAAGAATCTTAGACAATGTTGTTATTATCACAAACCTAGAGATCAATCATATATTTGAAAAGAAATACCTCTTAAAATATTCTACCTCCTGTCATTGAGAACTGTTCATTGAACATCCTGAATTATTCTAAGCCTCTATGGAGATTGTAAAGATCCTTTCAAGTGCTAGTATGAAATCAGTGGGAAACAAAACAAAAGCAACTTTAAAGCAACAAGAAATTATGTATCATATATACATCGTAGCAAATACTTTATATTTGTGAATCTTTACAGCTTACATTTCCATTCCATTATTACAGGTGATGAAAAACAAAATATTGCAAGTAGCATTCAAATTATAAATACACAGTCTTCTCATTTCACTAACCAAATTCTTACTTTTCAGTGTTACTTCCCAATTTATGCAGGAAACTGCCTACAAAGCTGAAACTGATTAGAAAATTTTTAAGGTTTAAATCTCTTTCTCATTTTAGGAGAAACCAAATACCCAACCATCGAAATTAAAAATAAATTGAATTGGCACAGTCATTACAGTTATTGTTACTAGATCCACTTCATTTGCAGGTGTCCAAAATAGAAAATGAATAATTCTTTATCTTCAAATACATATGTTCTTAAAATGCTACTTAAAGCTTTGGTTGTTTTCCTGTAATAAAGAAGAAAATGTTAATTTACCAATTAGGTTGAATGAATGTAGCTTTTAATAATTATTTTATTGAATAAATTCTGTGGCTTATTGTTTGCAGATCTAAATGCATGTTTCTAAAGAAACTATTAAAGTAACTGGAATTTGTCAAAAAAAATAGTTTTTTCATAGAAGAACATATGCAATTCATTTTAAAATAGATTATACTCCAAACCAGTTCTGCTTCTGTAGTACCTAATTTTTTAACAATGTTATTAATGCAAAAAACAGAAGTAAACTCAACTTCAGTGTATATGATTTGTCCAAAATAATGTGAACCCTGTAGGTTCCAAGGCTGGGTTGCTTCAGGCCAAACAGCTAACAGGGAGGGACAGCAGCCCCAACCATCAGCAGAAAAGCAGATGAAAGCTTCAGTGAGCATGGCCCCTGATAACCACACAAGACCCAGTTCCACCCACCACCAGTCCCTCCCATCAGGAAGCTTGCACAGCTTCCTAGGTAGCCTCATTCACTAGAGGGCAGAGAGCAGAAACAAAAAGAACTACAATCCTGCAGCCTCTAAAAGAAAAACCATAACCACAGAAAGTTAAACAAAAAAGGGAGAGGATCATAAATAGAAGAAGAAACAAGACAGAACCTCTCCAAAAACACCTAAATGCAGTGGAGATAGGCAACGTTCCAGAAAAAGGATTCAGAATCACAAGAGTGAAAATGGCCTGGATCTGGGGAAAAGAACGGAGGCAAAGTTTGAGAAGATGCAAGAAATGTTAAACAAAAGCTCAGCCGGTAAAGAATCTGCCTGCAATGCATGGGACCTGGTTTGATCCCTGGGTCAGGAAGATCTCCTGGAGAAGGACATGGCAACCCACTCCAATATCCTTGCCTGGAGAATCCCATGGACAGAGGAGCCTGGCAGGCTACAGTCCATGGGGTTGCAAAGAGGCAAACATGACTGAGCAACTAAGCAAAAGCACTAAAGAACGAACAGAGATAAATACAATAACTGAAATATAAAATACACTAGATGGAAATAGCAGAATAACTGAGGCAGAAGAATGGATAAGTGAGTTGAAAGACAGAATGGTGAAAATAACTGCTGAGGAGCACAATAAAAAAGGATGAAATAAATGAGGACAGTCTCAGAGACCTCTGTGACAATATTTAACATGCCAACATTCAAATCATAGGGGTCCTAGAAGAAGAGAAAGGGAAAGGCCTGAGAAAATAACATGGGAAAGCAAACAGTCAATCAAGTCAAGGAAGCAAAGAGAGTCCCAGATAGAATAAACCCGAGGAAGAACACACTGAGACACACAGTAATCAAATTGACAAAAATCAAAGACAAACATAAAATATTAAAACAAGAAGGGAAAAGGACAAATCATATACAAGAGGAACTCCCATAAGGTTATTGGCCGAATTCTCAGCAGAAACTCTGCAAGCAGAAGGGAGTGGCATGATATATTTAAAGTGATAATAGGGAAGAAACTACAACCAAGAATAATCTACCCAGCAAAGCTCTCATTCAGAGTTGACGGAGAAATCAAAAGCTTTACAGACCAACAAAAGCTAAGACAAACAAAATGATAAACAAAAGCACCAGACCAGCTTTGCAACAAACGTTACAGGAATTCCTCTAAGCAGGAAAGAATACCAACTTGGAAAAAAAAAAAAAAACTTGTGGATATATGTACTGTTATAGTAAAACTTCCTTAAAAACTAGGAATAAAACCACCACATGACCCAGCAATCCCACTACTAGACATAAACCCTGAAGAAACCAAAATTGCAAAAAGACACATGTACGCCAGTGTTCACTGCAGCACTATTCATGATAGCTAGAACATGAACACAACCAAGATACCCATCAACAGATGAATGGATAAAGAAGCTGTGGTACAAGTAAGCCAGAAAGAGAAATATAAATATCATATACTAATGCATATATATGGAATCTAGAAAGATGACACTGATCAATTTATTTCCAGGGCAGCAATGGAGAAAGACATAAGAGAACAGACCTAAGGGCATGGGGGCAGGGGAGGAGGGAGAGGGTGGGATGCATGGAGACACTGACAGGGAAACTTACATGACCATATGTAAAATAGACAGCCAACGGGAATTTGCTATATGACTCAGGGAACTCAAACAGGGGCTCTGTGACAATCTAGAAGGGTGGGATGGGGAGGGAGATGGGAGGGAGGTTCAGGAGGGAGGGGACATGTGTATACCTATGGCTGATTCCTGTTGATGTTTCACAGAAAACAAAATTCTGTACAGCAATTATCCTTCAATTAATTAAAAACAAAACAAACCAAAAAAACTTTCCTATGCTCAGCTGCTCAGTTGTTTGAATCTCTGCAACCCCATGGACTGTAGCCTGCCAGGCTCCTCTGTCCACGGGATTCTTCAGGTAAGAATACTGGAGTGGGTTGTCATTTCCTATTCCAAGACCTTCTGGAAACCCAAAGACACAAAAGAAAAAGCTACCCAAACACAACACTAAAGATGCTGGTCACCAAACCACAGGAGAACAAAAGAGGGGGGAAGAAAAAAGGCCTACAAAAACAAACCCAAAATAATTAAGAAAATGGCAACAGAAATACACATATTGACAATTACCCATAAATGTAAACAGATTAAATGTGCCAGTCAAGAGACAAAGCCTGGTAGGGTGGATACAAAAATAAGACAAGTATATATGCTATCAATAAGAGACCAACCTCAGATCTAGAAACACAAACATAGGGAAAGTGAGGGGGTAGAAGGTATACCACACAAATGGAAATCAAAAGAAAATGGAATTATCAATACTCATATCAGACAAAATTGACTTTAAAACAAAGACTGTTATACTAGGAAAAAAAAGACAGTTCCTAATGATAAAGGGATCAGTCTAAGAAGATGTAACAATTGTTAAATATATGCACCTAACACAGGGGCACCTCGATATATAATGTAAATACTAACATCCATAAAGGAAAAAAATTGACAGTAACACAACAGTACTGGAGGAATTTAACACCCCACTTTCATCAATGGAGGGATCGTCCAGACAGAAGATCAATAAAAAACACAGGGTTAGTGACACATTACACCAGATACATTTAACTGATATTTATAAAACTTCCCATCCTAAAGCAGCAGAATACACAGAAGCAGAAGCCGAAGTGCACACAGAACATTCTCCAGGGCTGACCACATGCTGAACCATGTGAAGTAAGCTTTGATAAACATAAAATAAAATCATATCAAGTATTTATCCAATCACAGTTCAGTTCAGTCGCTCAGTCGCGTCCGACTCTTTGCAACCCCATGAATAGCAGCATGCCAGGCCTCCCTGTCCATCATCAACTCCCGGAGTCTACCCAAACCCATGTCCATTGAGTCAGTGATGCCATCCAACCATCTGGTTAGTGCAGATGGTGACTGCAGCCATGAAATTAAAAGACGCTTACTCCTTGGAAGAAAACTTATGACCAACCTAGACAGCATATTCAAAAGCAGAGACATTACTTTGCCAACAAAGGTCCGTCTAGTCAGGGCTATGATTTTTCCAGTGGTCATGTATGGATGTCAGAGTTGGACTGTGAAGAAGGCTGAGCGCCAAAGAATTGATGCTTTTGAACTGTGGTGTTGGATAAGACTCTTGAGAGTCCGTTGGACTGCAAGGAGATCCAACCAGTCCATTCTGAAGATCAGCCCTGATTTCTTTGGAAGGAATGATGCTAAAGCTGAAACTCCAGTACTTTGGCCACCTCATGCAAAGAGTTGACTCATTGGAAAAGACTCTGATGCTGGGAGGGACTGGGGGCAGGAGGAGAAGGGGACGACAGAGGATGAGATGGCTGGATAGCATCACTGACTGGATGGACATGAGTTTGAGTGAACTCCAGGAGATGGTGATGGACAGGGAAGCCTGGCATGCTGCGATTCATGGGGTCACAAAGAGTTGGACATGACTGAGCGACTGAACTGAACTGAGGTTTGGTCATAACTTTCCTTCCAAGGAGTAAGCATCTTTTAATTTCATGGCTGCAATCACCATCTGCAGTGATTGTGGAGCCCCCAAAAATAAAGTCAGCCACTGTTTCCCCATCTATTTGCCATGAAGTGATGGGACCAGATGCCATGATCTTCGTTTTCTGAATGTTGAGCTTTAAGCCAACTTTTTCACTCTCCTCTTTCACTTTCATCAAGAGGCTCTTTAGTTCTTCTTCACTTTCTGCCATAAGGGTGGTGTCATCTGCATATCTGAGGTTATTGATATTTCTCCCGGCAGTCTTGATTCCAACTTGTGCTTCCTCTAGCCCAGCGTTTCTCATGATGTACTCTGCATATAAGTTAAATAAGCAGGGTGACAATATACAGCCTTGACGTACTCCTTTTCCTATTTGGAACCAGTCTATTGTTCCATGTCCAATTCTGATTGTTGCTTCCTGACCTGCCTACAGGTTTCTCAAGAGGGCAGGCCAGGTGTTCTGGTACTCCCATCTCTTTCAGAATTTTCCAAGGTTTATTGTGATCCACAGAGTCAAAGGCTTTGGCATAGTCAATAAAGCAGAAATAGATGTTTTTCTGGAACTCTCTTGATTTTTTGATGATCCAGCGGATGTTGGCAATTTGATCTCTGGTTCCTCTGCCTTTTCTAAAACCAGCTTGAACATCTGGAAGTTCATGGTTTATGTACTGCTGAAGCCTGGCTTGGAGAATTTTGAGCATGACTTTACTAGCGTGTGAGATGAGTGCAATTGTGTGGTAGTTTGAGCATTCTTTGGCATTGCCTTTTTTTGGTATTGGATGAAAACTGACCTTTTCCAGTCCTGTGGCCACTGCTGAGTTTTCCAAATTTGCTGGCATGTTGAGTGCAGCACTTTCACAGCATCATCTTTCAGAATTTGAAATAGCTCAACTGGAATTCCATCACCTCCACTAGCTTTGTTCGTAGTGATGCTTCCTAAGGCCCACTTGACTGCCAATCACAGATCATAACACAATGAGATTAGAAGTAAACCACAAGAAAAAAAATATAAAAAATACAAACAGGAGGAAGCTCAACCATATGTTACTAAACAAACAATGGATCACTGAATAAATCAAAAAAGAAATAAAAAAATGCCTAAAGAAAAATGAAAATGAAAGCACAATGATCCAAAACCTATGGGATGCTGCAAAAGCAGTTTTAATACAGAAGTTTATAGAAATACAATTTTACCTCAATAAACAAGAAAAATAAACAACCTAACCTTACAACTAAAACAATTAGAGAAAGAACAAACAAAACCTAAAGTTAATAGAAGGAAAAAAATCATAATGATCAGAGCAGAAATAAATGAAATGGAGACAAAGAAAATAATAAGAAAGAACAATGAAACTAAATGCTGTTTCTCTGAAAAGATAAACAAATTTGATAAACCTTTATCCAGAGTCATCAAGAAAAAAAAGAGAAAACTCAATACAGTTGGAAATGAAAATGAGAAGTGACAACTGTCACCACAGAAATACTAAGGATCATAAGAGATTACTACAACCAACTAAATGCCAATAAAATGGATAACCTGGAAGAAATGGACAAATTCTTAGAAAGGTTAGAGCTTCTCAAGACTGAACCAGGAAAAAAAACAGAAAATATGAACAGACCAATCAAAGAACTGAAATTGAAACTGTCATAAAAAAAAAACTTCTAACAAACAAAATTCAAGGACTGGATGGCTTCACAGTGAATACTATCAAACATTTAGAGAAGAGCTAACACCTATCCTTCTGAAACTGTTTCAAAAATTGTAAATAAAACTCACAAACTCATTCTATGAGGCCATCACCATAATACCAAAACCAGACAGACACCATAAGAAAAGAAAATCACTGATGAACACAGATGCAAAAATCCTCAACAAAATCCTAGCAAACAGAATGTGACAACACATTAAAAGGATCATACATCATGACCAAGTGGGATTTGTGATGAACACAGATGCAAAAATCCTCAACAAAATCCTAGCAAACAGAATCTGACAACACATTAAAAGGATCATACATCATGACCAAGTGGGATTTATCCCAGGAATGCAAGGATTCTTCAGTATACACAAATCACTCAATTTGATACACCACATAAGAATAAAAACCATACAATCATCTTAATAGATGCAGAAAAATATTTTGACAAAATTCAATACCCATTTATGACAAAAACTCTCCAGAAAGTGGGCACAGATTGAATATACCTCAATATAATAAACACCATATATGTCAGACTTGCAACTAACACCGTACTCAATGGTGCAGTTGAAAGCATCTCCTCTAAAACCACAAGTAAGACAAGGATGTCCACTCTCACCAATTTTATTCAACACAGTTTTGGAAATTCGAGTTACAGCAATCAGACAAGAAAAATAAAGGGAATTCAAGTTGGAAAAGAAGAAGTTAAACTTTTCACTGTTTGCAGATGACATGATACTATACATAGAATATCTTAAAGATTCTACCAAAAAACTATTAGAGCTCATCAATGAATGTGATAAACCTGCAGGTTACAAAACTAATACACAGAAATCCACTGCACTTCTATATACTAACAATGAAAGATGAGAACAAGAAATTCAAGAAACAATCCCATTTATCACTGCATAAAATACTTAGGAATAAACTTACCTAAAGACACAAAGGCTTGTATTCTGAAAACTATAAGATGCCAGTGAAAGAAACTGAAGACACAAACAGAAGGAAAAAATATACCATGTTCATGGAATGGAAATATCAATATCGTCAAAATGACTATACTACCCAAGGAAATCTACAAATTCAATGCAATCCCTATTAAATCACCAATGGCATTTTTCACAGAACTAGAACAAAAAATCTTAAATTTTGTATAGAGACACAAAAGACCCCAAATGGCCAAAGCAATCTTGAGAAAGAAAAACAGAGCTAGAGGAATCAGGCTGTTGACTTCAGACTATATTACAAAACTATAGTAATCACAATAGTACGGTACTGGCACAAAAATAGAAAAATAGATCAATATAACAGCCCAGAAATAAACCCATGCACCTATGATCAATTAATCTATGGCAAAGGGGATGACTATACATTGGTAAAAAGACAGTCTCTTCAACAAATGATGTTGGAAAAATTGGACAGCTGCATGTCAAAAAATAAAATTAGGTCATTCTTTAACACATACACAAAAAAATCTCAAAATAGATTAAAGGCCTAAATGTGAGACCAGACAGAATAAAACTCCCAAAGGAAAATATAGGCAGAATACTCACTGACATAAATCTTAGAAATCTTTTTCATTCCATCTCCCACAATAATGGAAATAAAAACAAATATAAACAAACGAGACCTAATTAAACTGAAAAGGTTGTGCACAGCAAAGAAAACCATAAACAAAGTGAAAAGACAACCCCAGACTGGGATAAAATATTTGCAAATAATGTGCCCAACAAGGGTCTCTAAAATGTACAAATAGACATTGCTTAGTTATTAGAGAAATGCAAATCAAAAATACAATGAGATTATTTCACATCAGTCAAAATGGCTATTATCAAAAATCCACACTAAAATGTTGGTGAGAATATAAATTGGTACAGCACTAATGGAGAACAGTATGGAGGTTCCTTAAAAGACTAAAAGTAGCATCTGGTCTTATCACTTCATGGCAAATAGATGGGGAAACAAAGGAAACAGTGACAGACTTTATTTTCTTCAGCTCCAGAATCACTGCAGATGGTGACTGCAGCCATGAAATTAAGATGCTTGTTCCTTGGAAGAAAAAGCTATGACAAACCTAGATAGCACATTAAAAAGCAGAGACATTAATTTGCCAACAAAGGTCCACATAGTCAAAGCTATAGTTTTTCCAGTAGTCATGTATGGATCGGAGAAGGCAATGGCACCCGACTCTAGTACTCTGGCCTGGAAAATCCCATGGACGGAGGAGCCTGGTAGGCTGCAGTCCATGGGGTTGCTACAAGTCGGACACGACTGAGCGACTTCAATTTTACCTTTCACTTTCATGCATTGGAAAAGGAAATGGCAACCTACTCTGGTATTCTTGCCTGGAGAATCCCTGGTGGGCTGCTGTCTATGGGGTTGCACAGAGTCGGACACGACTGAAGAGACTTAGCAGCAGCAGCATGTATGGACGTGAGAGTCGGACCATAAAGAAGGCTGAGTGCTGAAGAATTGATGCTTTTGAACTGTGGTGTTGGAGAAGACTCCTGAGAGTCCCTTGGACTGCAAGGAGATTAAGCCAGTCAATGCTAAAGGAAGTCAACCCTGAATATTCACTGGAAGGACTGATGCTGAAGTTGAAGCTCCAATACATGGGTCACCTGATGTGAAGAGCCGATTCATTAGAAAAGACGCTGATGCTGGGAAGGATTGAAGGAAGGAGGAGAAGGGGATGAGAGAGGCTAAGACAGTTGGATGGCATCACTGACTCGATGCACATGAGTTTGAGCAAGCTCTTGAAGATGGTGAAGGACAGGGAAGCCTGGCATGCTGCCATCCATGGGGTTGCAGAGTCAGGCATGACTCAGTAACTGAACAACAGCAACAACAGAGCTACCATATGACCCTACAGTCTCACTCCTAGGCATATATCCAGAGAGACACATGGTCTGAAAGGATACATGCACCTCAATGTTCACTGCAGCACTGTTTACAACAGCCAAGACATGGAAACAACCTAACTGTCTGTTGATAGAGGAATGGATAAAGATGATGTGGTACATATATACAATGGACTACTTCTCAGCGATTACAAATAATGAAATAATGTCAGGTGCAGTGACACGGATGGACCTAGAGATTGTCATATTGAGTGAAGTAACTCTGACAGAGAAGAAGAAATATCATATGACATCCCTTATATGAATCCAAAAGAAATGATACAAATGAACTTTACAAAACAGAAACAGACTCACAAAGAAAAATTTATGGTTGCCAGTGGGATAAGGATGGGGTGAGGGATGGTTAGGGAAGTTGGGATCGACATGTACACACTGCTCTATTTACGATGGATAACCAACAAGGTCCTACTGTACAGCACAGAGAACTCTTCTCAGTGTTATGTGGAGACCTGCATGGGAGGGGAGTTTGTGGGAGAATGGATACACGTATATGTAACGGCTGAGTCCTTTTACTATCCACTTAAAATTAACGCAGCATTGTTAATTGACTATAGGCAATAAAATGTTTAAAAAAAATAAAGGCAAAGAAACAACAAAGTCATGTTGCAGAACATGTTGTCCTATTGTATAAAACAAGTAACTGAACAGGACAGACAGCCCATAAACAGACCACACATAAATATAAAATAGATGGCAGGTCTATCCTTTTGCTAGATATTGCTAGGATGACTTGATATCCATGCAGTAAAAAATAAAACTTCACCTGTATCTCATAATATATAGTAAAATCTCCTGTGTCTCTCACAACCTATAGTAAAATCAATTATAAAAGTCAGTTGAAAAACAAAACAATAACACTTTTAGAAGATAACACAGGATCTCCTTCCATGACCTTTCAACAGAAAAGTATTTCCTAAAATGTAATTCCATCCTATTTCTTGACAAGAGTGGTAATTAGTTACATAATTGGTCATATATTTAGATTTATGTACTTTTCTGAATTATATTTAACAATTAGAAAGATTAAAAATGTTTAAAAGGCAAATATTTTAGAATTAAAATAATATGAAAATCTCTAGTATATATTTAGAATTAAAATGATACAAAATTAGAAAATTACTTACTGGTTTTTGAAGTACAATGGGATGATCAGGCAGAAAGTCTGGTTTTTTTCTGCAGATGGAAACACTTGAGAGCTTCAACAGGAAATCTCTGCTGTATTTGATTCTCTCTGTAGATATGGAACATCAAACGTAATGTTGAGCACACAGATGTTGTGCTCTCTGTTCTGAGAGCACAGTCTCTCAGAACACCTTTGACTCATTTCTTACTGGATGTCTATTATCAGTCCATTATTTTGTAAAATAGTAAGTAGTTTTTACATAAAGGAGAAGGGAGGGGAAAAAACTCTGACAAACATCTACTGCCTCCAATTTTCCTTTTACATGGAAACAAAGCCAATTAACCATGGAAAAATTTCAGAAAATTGGAAATGCATGGCTTCTTTAATCTGGTTATTCACAAGTAGTAGAGAAATCTTATAAAATATAGCAGGCATAATACCTATTGGGCAATTCATATCCTGCCAAAGTGGAACTCTAATAAGTCTATCTTTATATTTTTGTATTAACTTATGAAAAATTTATATAATCAACATGAATTCAAGAAACATCTATTGTATACCTACTGTGAATCAAGGACTATTTGAGGTAATGGTGACAAAGCTACAAGATAGGATCCCTAACTTTAAGGGGAAGAATGAGTCAAATATCTGCAGATTTCTCATCAGAGACTATCACCATCTTGGTCTATATTAGACATTTACTGGGTCAGAAATAGTGGAGCTGTAATTTTTAAAATGCTAACAGAAAAGGATTGGCAACTGAGATTTCCATATTGTGAAATAATAGAAAAAATATATACTGCTCTGGTTCCTGGTACAGAGATTCTTTTCCTTGTAATTTCCTAAGTGATAAGAAAACTTAAGAGCATCTTTCATTCTAATATTTGTTACTTGACTCTGGGTTCCTAATAGAGCTCCTAAATTCCTTAAAATTTTCTGGGTGATTTGGTCTTCTGTTCTAATGAGATGATTCTTGGTGGGATCATGGGTAGTGGTTGGTCAACTGGAAGACGAAGCAATGATGAGAAGCATGGACCTTTCAGCCACACTCCTACATCCTCTGAAGGGGACAGGGGTTGGAGACTGAATTAAAGATAGATTGTGCCTATGTGATGAAGCTTCCAAAAAAATCCCCAAATTACAAGGTTTGGGGGCTTCCCTGGTGGCTCAATATTAAAGAATCCACCCATCAATGCAGCAGATGTAGGTCTGATCCTAATCCAGGAAGATCCCATAGCCCGTAGAGCAACTAAGCCCGTGCACAGCTATTGAGTCTGTGCTCTAGAGACCGGGAGCCACAACTGCTAAAGCCCGTGCACCACAGAGCTCGTGCTCAGCAACAAGAGAGGCCCGAAACTAGAAGCCCACGCACTGCAACTCGAGAGTAGCCCGTGCTTGCCGCAAATAGAGAAAAGCCCATGCAGCAGTCAAGACCCAGCACAGTCAAAAATAAATAAATGAAAATTTAAAAACAAACCTGTTTAAGAAAAAAAGTGCAGGCTCTGGAAAGTTTCCAGGTGGGTGAACACATCCATATACCAGAAGAATGATATTATCAAATCTGTGGGGAAGAAACTCTTGCATTTTGGTCCCTTCAAGACTTTGCTTCATGTATCTATTTGGGTATTCAGTTGTTTTCTTTTCATTTTTAAAAATTTTGTGGTCTTAAACTGGAGGATAATTATGTTACAATATTGTGATGGTTTCAGCCATATATCAACATGAATCAGCTGTAAGTATACATATGTCCCCTCCCTCTTAAACCTCCTTCCCAACTCCATCCCTATCCCACACCTGTAGGTTGTCACTGATCATGGGCGCTGGGTTCCCTGCATCATACAGCACGTTTCCACTGGCTATCTATTTTACATATGGTAACATATACATATGGTATATGTTTCAATGCTACTCTCTTACATCATTCGACCCTCTCCTTCCCCCACTGTGCCAAAAAGTCTGTCCTTAAAAAAACTTGGCTTAAAACTCAATTTTCAAAAAACTAAGATCATGGCATCCAGTCCCATCACTTCATGGCAAATAGATGGGGAAACAATGAAAACAGTGACAGACTTTATTTTTGGGGGCTCCAAAAACACTGCTGATGGTGACTGCAGCCATGAAATTAAAAGACATTTGCTACTTGGAAGAAAAGCTATGACCAACCTAGACAGCATATTAAAAAGCAGAGACATTATTTTGCCAATAAAAAGTCCGTCTAGTCAAGGCTATGGTTTTTCCAGTAGTCATGTATGGATGTGATGAGTTGGACCATAAAGAAAGCTGAGCGCTGAAGAATTGATGCTCTTGAACTGTGGTATTGGTGAAGACTCTTGAGAGTCCCTTGGACTGCAAGGAGATCCAACCAGTCCATCCTAAAGGAAATCAGTCCTGAATATTCATTGGAAGGACTGATGCTGAAGCTGAAACTCCAATACTTTGGCCATCTGATGCAAAGAACTGATTCATTTGAAAAGACCCTGATGCTGGGAAATATTGAAGGTGGGAGGAGAAGGGGATGACAGAGGATGAGATGGTTGGATGGCATCACCAACTTGATGGACATGAGTTTGAGTAAACTCCGGGAGTTGATGGACAGGGAAGTCTGGAGTGTTGCAGTCCATATGGTTGCAAAGAGTCAGACATGACTGAGCAACTGAACTGAACTGATGATTGCATGACACTGTACGTTTATAATGGCTTAAATGATGAGTTTTATTTCAAGACAAAAAGATGAAAAAAGAAACCTAAGAATTGCAAAGAGGATGTCTCCAGATAAAAACAGTAAAATTCATTCCAAGACAACAGCTTTATAGTAGTACTGAAGAGGAATTAATCCATACTGGAAATGGATAATGGAATAGTCTAAAAGAAAAATCATCTCCAGGGGAAAAAATAACAATTCATACATTTTTCAGTTCAGTTCAGTTCAGTTGCTCAGTCATATCTGACTCTTTGCAACTCTATGAATTGCAGCACGCTAGGCCTCCCTGTCCATCACCAACTTCCAGAGTTCACTCAGACTCACGTCCATCGAGTCAGCCATGCCATCCAGCCATCTCATCCTCTGTCGTCCCCTTCTCCTCCTGCCCCCAATCCCTCTCAGCATCAGAGTCTTTTCCAATTAGTCAACTCTTCGCATAAGGTGGCCAAAGTACTGGAGTTTCAGCTTTAGCATCATTCCCTCCAAAGAAATCCCAGGGCTGATCTCCTTCAGAATGGACTGGTTGGATCTCCTTGCAGTCCAAGGGACTCTTAAGAGTCTTCTCCAACCATAAGGAAAATATAGATAAGTGTGGCAGAGTTGCTGGAGCAAATGATGGGCAAAATTAACAATAGTTACATAGAAAAACAAGGTGAACATGAGCTCCAGAAAAAAGGATGGATTTTATGAAACAGGTATGTACTTCTCAGCTGCTGCTACTGCTGCTAAGTCTCTTCAGTGGGGTCTGACTCTGCAACCCCATAGACGGCAGCCCACCAGGCTTCCCCGTCCCTGGGATTCTCCAGGCAAGAACACTGGAGTGGGTTGCCATTTCCGTGTCCAATGCATGAAAGCGAAAAGTCAAAGTGAAGTCGCTCAGTCATGTCCGACTCCTAGCGACCCCATGGACTTCAGCCTACCATGGGATTTGCTAGGCAAGAGTACTGGAGTGGGCTGCCATTGCCTTTTCCACTTTTCAGCTAAGCTACTGCAATTACACAGTTATATATAATATAAAGAGTGATGATACTCTAACTGAAACTTAGTAACTATATGGTGGAAAGGGGGTAGATAGAAGGGCTGAAGAAATGAGGGGACTGATGTAGAAGATATAAAGTCTCATCTTCCAAAAGAGGTTGTCAAAATATAATATAGAAATGAAAAATATAGAAACAATTTAAATATTTTATTTAGAATATGAAGTTAAGTACTAGAAGAAAGTGTTAACAGGGTTTAATTACATGTAAATTACATATATAGATTGGTTGACAAAATTTGGAAACTATATTAATAAAAAACCTTTATTTTATTAAAAAGTAGCCAGTGTGGGAGAGACTATTGGTTTTTCCCAAGAGCAGTTCTTCCTTTCTGCTTCAGTGATAAAGTTAGCTGGTTGCAGAGCTAAAGATTACATTTTCCAGTCTGCTTTGTACAGCATGACTAAGTTCCAGCCAATGAGACATTAAGTGGAAGTTATATATGCAACTTCTGAGTCATAGTTTTAAGAACCTTCTTCCTCCCTACTTCCTACCTGATGGCTAGAAAGAGAATGTGATGGCCGGAGCAGAGGCATTCATGTTCGGCATTAAGATGGAAGCCACGTATTAAAGATGGTAAAACCAAGGACAGTTTAATACTGGGGCTAGTAGCACTTCACAGAACAGAATTAATATACCAGCTTAAAATTTTACATATTACAAAAGACAGAAATAAACCTCTATCTTGTCACTGTAATGATAGTCTGTTTAGAGCAGTCAAACCTATAATTTGTAATATACAGAAATCAACCAAAAGAATATAATAAAATTTCTAATGTACATAAGGTTTCCAGGTAAGCAAATATTAACTTTACATGATTGCTATGAATCTTTTATGAAAGTTGGTAATTATGGTAAAAATTTACCTTTTTTAACTGGAGAATGATGTTGTTGTTCATTAAGACCTTGAGAAAAGGCTTGCATTCCATTCGTCTTACACTATTGATAGAAGAAAAAAATATACTTTTTATCTAAGGTTTTAAAATTTTATATAACACTTTCTTTTTAATCCATTTTGAGTTTATTTTTGCACATGTTGTTAGGAGTATTATAATTTCATTCTTTTACATGCAGCTGTCCAGTTTTCCCAGCACCATTTATTGAAGACTGTCTCTTCTCCACTGCATAGTCCTGCCTCCTTTGTCACAGATTCGGTGACTACAGGTGCCCGGGCTTATCTCTGGGCTTTCTACCCTGTCCCACTGATTTGTATTTCTGTTTCTGTGACAGTACAATATTGTTTTGATGACTACAGCTTTGTAGTATAGTCTGAAGTCAGGGTGCTTAATTCCTCCAACTCCATTTTTCTTTCTCAAGAGTGCTTTGGCTATTTGGGTCTTTTGTGTTTCCATACAAATTGTGTGTGTTAGTTAACGTGATTTTGGTAATCATATCACAATGTATATTAAATCATCAGGTCAGATACCTTTAAAACAAACCACGTTGTATAGCCTAAGTGTATTCAATTTGTATTTGTCAACATATCTGAATAACATTGAAAAACAGTAAATTTATTCTATCATGCCTGCACATATTAATCACTGAAAATGGAGAAAATTTCAAATCTTTCATAGTATTTAAGAAAATACACCTACTAAAATTTTCTAAAGTATCTTATCTCATTTAATTGTCATAGTCTTACAAGGAAATAAGGCAAGCATTACGATCACCATACTACAGGTAAGGGAAATCAAGACAAAAAGTGTTTAGTAACAAATCCCAAAGTATACAGGTAAGAGGTAGTTGAGACAGCTTCTGAAACTGATGGCTACTGCACACAGTTACTAACGATGTGCATCTAAAGGGGTACCACTCACAGCATGGATATGCCAGATTTCCTTCCAGATGGCAGCAAAGTATCTTATTTTAACAAAATCTGCATTTTTGTATAATTTTCTATTCCTCTTCTAATTCTTGTAAAGGCACAAAGTGGGTAGCAGTAGACTTTTAAAACCCACTCATTTGTCAAAAACAGAGTGCTTATTACATGACTGACAGTGTGTTTTGTATTGGGAATACAAAGATGAACATGACATCCCAGGATTCATTTTTGGAGGACTCACAAATTAAAAGGTAGGCAGAAAAATAAAATATTAAATTGCAATAAAACCTGAGAAGTTCTCTAAATAAAGATATGCAGAAAGTGCAATGGGAGGAAGGGGCATTAAATTTGACTTAGAAATTTCAGAAAAGGCTTTACATAGGAAATGATGCATAAACAATACTTATAGGGTTAATAGGAGTTAGAACTGGATGATGACTGAAAAATGTACGTTTACTGAAGAAAAGCAGCCTTGAGCTGGAAAGCATGGTACTAAACGGCTAGCTTCAGATCAGATCAGATCAGTCGCTCAGTCATGTCCGACTCTTTGTGACCCCATGAATCGCAGCACACCAGGCCTCCCTGTCCATCACCAACTCCTGGACTTCACTGAGACGTCCATCGAGTCAGCCATGCCATCCAGCCATCTCATCCTCTGTCGTCCCCTTCTCCTCCTGCCCCCAATCCCTCCCAGCATCAGAGTCTTTGCCAATGAGTCAACTCTTCCCATGAGGTGGCCAAGTACTGGAGTTTCAGCTTTAGCATCATTCCTTCCAAAGAAATCCCAGGGCTGATCTCCTTCAGAATGGACTGGTTGGATCTCCTTGAAGTCCAAGGGACTCTCAAGAGTCTTCTCCAACACCACAGTTCAAAAACATCAATTCTTCGGCGCTCAGCCTTCTTCACAGTCCAACTCTCACATCCATACATGACCACAGGAAAAACCATAGCCTTGACTAGACGAACCTTTGTTGGCAAAGTAATGTCTCTGCTTTTGAATATGCTATCTAGGCTGGTCATAACTTTCCTTCCAAGGAGTAAGCGTCTTTTAATTTCATGGCTGCAGTCACCATTTGTAGTGATTTTGGAGCCCAGAAAAATAAAGTCTGATACTGTTTCCACAGTTTCCCCATCTATTTCCCATGAAGTGGTGGGACCGGATACCATGATCTTCGTTTTCTGAATGCTGAGCTTTAAGCCAACTTTTTCACTCTCCTCTTTCACTTTCATGAAGAGGCTTTTTAGTTCCTCTTCACTTTCTGCCATAAGGGTGGTGTCATCAGCATATCTGAGGTTATTGATATTTCTCCCGGCAATCTTGATTCTAGTTTGTGTTTCTTCCAGTCCAGCGTTTCTCATGATGTACTCTGCATATAAGTTAAACAAACAGGGCGACAATATACAGCCTTGACGTACTCCTTTTCCTATTTGGAACCAGTCTGTTGTTCAGTGTCCAGTTCTAACTGTTGCTGCCCGACCTGCATACAAATTTCTCAAGAGGCAGATCAGGTGGTCTGGTATTCCCATCTCTTTCAGAATTTTCCACAGTTGATTGTGATCCACACAGTCAAAGGCTTTGGCATAGTCAATAAAGCAGAAATAGATGTTTTTCTGGAACTCCCTTGCTTTTTCTATGATCCAGCAGATGTTGGCAATTTGATCTCTGGTTCCTCTGCCTTTTCTAAAACCAGCTTGAACATCAGGAAGTTCACGGTTCACATATTGCTGAAGCCTGGCTTGGAGAATTGTGAGCATTACTTTACTAGCATGTGAGATGAGTGCAATTGTGCGGTAGTTTGAGCATTCTTTGGCATTGCCTTTCTTTGGGATTGGAATGAAAAGGGACCTTTTCCAGTCCTGTGGCCACTGCTGAGTTTTCCAAATTTGCTAGCATATTGAGTGCAGCACTTTCACAGCAGCATCTTTTAGGATTTGGAATAGTTCAACTGGAATTCCATCACTTCCACTAGCTCTGTTCGTAGTGATGCTTTCTAAGGCCCACTTGACTTCACATTGCAGGATGTCTGGCTCTAGGTCAGTGATCACACCATCGTGATTATCTGGGTTGTGAAGATCTTTTTGTATAGTTCTTCTGTGTATTCTTGCCATCTCTTCTTAATATCTTCTGCTTCTGTTAGGTCCATACCATTTCTGTCCTTTATCAAGCTCATCTTTGCATGAAATGTTCCTTTGGTATCTCTGATTTTCTTGAAGAGATCCCTAGTCTTTCCCATTCTGTTGTTTTCCTCTTTTTCTTTGCATTGATTGCTGAAGAAGGCTTTCTTATCTCTTCTTGCTATTCTTTGGAACTCTGCATTCAGATGTACATATCTTTCCTTTTCTCCTTTGCTTTTCGCTTCTCTTCTTTTCACAGCTATTTGTAAGGCCTCCCCAGACAGCCATTTTGCTTTTTTGCATTTCTTTTCTATGGGAATGGTCTTGATCCCTGTCTCCTGTACAATGTCATGAACCTCATTCCATAGTTCATCAGGCACTCTATCTATCAGATCTAGGCCCTTAAATCTATTTCTCACTTCCACTGTATAACTATAAGGGATTTGATTCAGGTCATACCTGAATCGTCTAGTGGTTTTCCCTACTTTCTTCAATTTCAGTCTGAATTTGGCAATAAGGAGTTCATGGTCTGAGCCATAGTCAGCTCCTGGTCTTGTTTTTGCTGACTGTATAGAGCTTCTACATGTTTGGCTGCAAAGAATATAATCAATCTGATTTCGGTGTTGACCATCTGGTGACGTCCATGTATAGAGTCTTCTCTTGTGTTGTTGGAAGAGGGTGTTTGCTACGACCAGTGCATTTTCTTGGCAAAACTCTATTAGTCTTTGCCCTGCTTCATTCCGTATTCCAAGGCCAAATTTGCCTGTTACTCCAGGTGTTTCTTGACTTCCTACTTTTGCATTCCAGTCCCCTATAATGAAAAGGACACCTTTTTTGGGTGTTAGTTCTAAAAGGTCTTGTAGGTCTTCATAGAACCATTCAACTTCAGCTTCTTCAGCATTACTGGTTGGGGCATAGACTTGGATTACTGTGATATTGATTGGCTAGCTTAGGGAATGAAAAAAGCTGAATAGGCTTGAGCAAAGCAAAATAAACACCAGGCTTTTTCCCCCAAGGCAAGGCATTTTGCAATTTGCAGTAAAATACCCCATCTGCATGCTCAGGTATTCTACTGAGCCTCCACTTTTCTAGCAAAAATGTTTCCAGCCCCTCTCATTCATCTTACACAAATGCACACCACTGAGACAAAGGAAGGAGAACAGGAAGAGACAAATTCATATCAACATCCATATCAGGGTGAAAATTTAAAGAGGAAGATTTATAAACAATATCAAAAGACAAAATCGAAACAGGAAAAATACTCTTGAAGAGCTAATTTCTGTAGTATGAAAGAGCTCCCAGAAAACAATGGAGTCTATAAAAAAAGAATGGGCAAAGGCCTTGAATTGGTAAATACAGATGAAAGGAAATTCATATTACTCTTAAACAGATCAAAAGTGGCCACAAATTCTTGACATTTTCTCATCTCTCCATTGAATCTGAGCAAGATCCGTGACTGCTCAAGACCAATCTAAAAATGACAGGCTAAAAATGACAGGCTCGTTTCCAGGCCTTAGTCTTGAAGCCCAGACATTGTGCTGTAAAGAGCCCAGGCCTTTTGGAGAGGCCATTTGTAGGGGCTACCTCCAGTCTACCAGGGCAGCTAAACTCTACCAGCCATGTGAGTGAGCCATCGGACCATCCAATCCCGTCAAGACTTTAAAGCACTCCAGGCCTAGACCCTATCTGACTGCAACCACATTACTGAGAAATGGCCACCGAAACCACTAAGGCCACAGACCCATGAAAGATAATAATAAGGAGTTGTTAAGTCAATGTTTTCAAGTAATTTTTGTGAGGTAATAACAGCAAAAAAAAAAACCAGACTAAAAGAAGTTGTTCAGGCAGAAGGAAGGTAATGCCAGACATAAACATGGATTTACATAAAAAAATTAAGAGTGCTGGAAAAGGAATAAATGAAGGTTAAAACAAAATTCATTCTTATATTTTAAAAAATTATTTTAAAAGATAGTCTACAAAAGCAAAAATTAGTAACAATGTACTGTGTATTTATAGTACAAGTTTAAGTAAAATTCTGACAGTAGAGAAAAATGGGAGGGAATACACTACAAAAAGGTTTTGAGACCTAAAAAGTGAGTTAAACAAGGTCAGTGTACAAAAATCAATAGTATTTCTGTATTCTAGCATCCAAAATGTGGAATTTGAAATTTATAAAAAAAGTACCACTTACAATAGTATAAAAAAATACAAAATGCTTATAAGTTTGACAAGAGTTCAAGACCCCTATGCTGAAAAATACAAAGCACAGAGAGAAATGTCTTGCTCATGGATCAGAAGACAATATTAAGATGGTAATTCTTTTCAAACTAATTTCAAACAATCAGAATTCCAATAAGCCTTTTTGGTAGAAATTTACCGGTTCACTTAAAATTTCTGTGGAAATGCTGAGGACCCAGAATAAGGGAGATAAATCTGAAAAACTATAAAGTTAGTGAATTTTCATTATCTGACTTGGCTACAACAGTCTGTAAAGCTTGATGTGGACCTAAAGATACGTAATCTAGGTAATCTAGTGTTCAGCAAGATGGCTATAGTTGACAATACTGCATTGAATACTTGAAAGCTGCTAAAAGAATAAATCTTAATGTTCTCACTACAACAAAAACAACAACAAAATAGTGATTATGTGAAATGAAGAATATGTTAACTAAACTCATTGTGGTAAACATTTTGCAACATAAACAGGTATCAATCAAATCATCACATTCTATACCCTAAACTTACACAATGTTATATGTCAATTATATATCAATAAAGCTGGAAAAAACACATTATAAATCAGTAGAACATAATGAAGTTTAGAAATAAACTCACACATGTACAATATACTGATGTCAACAAATTTATGATTCAGTGAAAGAAAGGTATACAACCCAAACAGTAAAAACATGCAAAAGATTTGATCAGATAATTTATCAGAAAGAAAAAAAGAAAAGAAAAACACAGATGGTAAATAAACTCATGATAAAATGCTCCATTTCATTAATCATTAGGGGAATGCAAATATAAAGTACAATGAGATACAACTAACTCACACACTAAAATGGCTAAAAATTAAGACTGACTATACCAAGTGTCAACAGGGATGTGAAGTAACCAGGACACTCATATACTACTGGTGGTACAACCACTCTGGAAAACATTTTAGCAGTTTCTAAAGTGATTTAACATGATTCATCAATTCCACTTCTGGTTATTGTGTGTGTGTATACACAAAGACTTGAACACAACTATCCACAGAGCATTATTCACAATATTTATCATAATAAATAAACTATCCTATATTCATACAGCAGAATACTACTCCAAATTTAAAAGAAAATCACTACCAATATCTACAACATGGAAGAATCTCAAAAACATTATGCTGAGCAAAAAAAAAAACAACAACAAAAAACCTAACACTAAAGAATATATTGTGTTATTTCATCTATATGAAATTTTAGAGCAGCCAAAACTACTTTATAGCTAAAGAAAGCAGATGAGCAGATGCCTGGAGCAGGAGGGAGCACTAGGATTAATGGAAGTGGAAATAGTAAATGACTGAAAAGGAATAAAAGAGCACTTCTGGGGAAGCTGAAAATGTTCTACAGTTTCATTGTGGGGTTGGTTACATGTGGTATATATTGATTATTTGTCAAAACCCATTGAACCAATGGATTCATTTTACTGTATGTAAATTATGCCTTAACAAAGTTGGTTTAAAAAATACAAAAAGTTGGTAAAAAATGTTCTTCATTAAAAATCATGTGATATCTCTGACATAGGTTCTGGTAGCTTTTGAATTACATTTGAAGCAGCAGACAAAATTTTAAGCTTAGAAGTAAATCTAATTAATTTATTTTGTATAAGGTTTTGCAATATTAACATACTCCTTTTTACTTATAAAGCTTTCAAAAGAAGGTCAAGGGTTCCAAAGAAAGTTACTATACTATACAATATTCTTATGTATTAAGTAGGTAAATTTTAACTGCTGGGATAGATTAAACAAAACATTACAATGGCTTAAAAATTTATATAAAGCAAGAATAATTAAGATATCAAGGTACTGACACAGAGATACACAAACAGACCAATGGAAAAGCAAAGTCCAGAAACAATCCCTATTTATATAAAGATTTATACAGTAAAGATGGCATAAGTCTATATGGAAAGAATATTCGATGACTTGTACTTTATGAAAAAAATTGATTTTATTTATATCATATAAAAATTAATTTCAGGTAGATTATACACCTAAATATTAAAGCAAAACTTTAAACTTTTTAGAAGAATATGTAGGAAAAATGTCTTTTGAGCTTAGGGCAGGGAAGACTTCATAAACAATGACACAAAAAGTGAAATCATAAAAAAATTTGACACTATGACTACATAAAGATTTTAAAATTTGAAAAAAGAAACACACAAAAATAAACAATTCTTTCACAGACCAAGAAAAATGGGCAGACAATATGCAGTGATGTCACAAAAGAGACAATCCAAATGGCCAAATTAAACATAAAAAAAAAGATGCTGCATTTCAAAGTAATAAAGAATTAAAAATTAAAACCAAGAAAGATACATTTCTCACACATTAAACATGAAAAAAGTGAAAGTTTGACAATAACAAGGTAAGGCTGTAGAAAAATCAGAGTAGTTAATGCATTGCTTGTACAAATCATTCTGGAGGGTAATCTGACGGTATATAGCAAATCTACTCCAAGTTTATATTCCAGAAGACCTTTCAAACATGTATAAAACATAACATATAGATGGATATTTATTATATAATTGCATTTATTATAAAATATTTCTATTTCTATTATAAAATATAAACAAGGGTCATCAGTTCAGTTCAGTCGCTCAGTTGTGTCCAACTCTTTGCGACCCCATGAATCGGAGCACGCCAGGCCTCCCTGTCCATCACCAACTCCTGGAGTTCACTCAGAACATCCATTGAGTTGGTAATGCTATCCAGCCATCTCATCCTCTGTCGTCCCCTTCTCCTCCTGCCCCCAATCCCTCCCAGCATCAGAGTCTTTACCAATGAGTCAACGCTTTGCATGAGGTGGCCAAAGTACTGGAGTTTCAGCTTTAGCATCATTCCTTCCAAAGAACACCCAGGACCGATCTCCTTTAGAATGGACTGGTTGGAAGCTTTATTGACTATGCCAAAGCCTTTGACTGTGTGGATCACAATAAACTATGGAAAATTCTTCAAAAAATGGGAATACCAGACCACCTGACCTGCCTCTTGAGAAACCTACATGCAGGTCAGGAGGCAACAGTTAGAACTGGACATGGAACAACAGACTGGTTCCAAAGAGGAAAAGGAGTACATCAAGGCTGTATAGTGTCACCCTGCTTATTTAACAAGGGTCATACCCCTCAACAAAAAAATGGAACAAGAAATGTAGTAGCTTTACATACAAACAAGTCTATTTGTTATGGCAAAAGTACTAATACATTCATGGAAACAGTGACAAATTGAGGATACTTATCCTGGGGAAGTACAGGAAGCAAATGGGAAGGTTCAGGGATATACAGGTGTTTTTAACTATGTATGTAAGATTTCTTTCAATTTTCTAAAATAAAACAAAAAAATATTGAGATTTGAAAATGGTGAGCAATGGGCATAATGAGTATTTTATTCTCTTAAGTGTATGCCTGAAATATATCATAACTTATTAAAGTATATGATGCATTTAATATAGTACCTGACACACAAGAGCCATCTAACAAATTTTACTTTCCAGTCTGCAATGCTTCATTTTTTTATAACTTCTAAGACTTACTCTGCTAACTCCACTTTGTAAGTACTGGGTGTTGCATGGATATTCATTCTGAAAGTTGAAAGGGAATACTGCTCCTGTTAGGAGAGAGGAAAAAAAACCTGTTTTAAATACTTATTACTTCAATAAATGGTATAATACCACCTAAAAAACCTTAAGTATCTAGGATATGCTAGGCACTGTTTTGAAATGTTTTCTGAGAGTTCATTTACTCAACACAATGAAATGTCAGCTACTGTGTTAGGAGATGGGTTTATAAACATGAAAAAAGTTCAGAGATAAAAGACTTCATAGCCTATTTTTTAAAACAAGCTCATAAAAAATGATTATAATAACAATAAGTTATGTGACAGGTACAGAGAAGATACCAGGGGAGAGAAGATTGGGCTTTGGGCATATCAACTAAGGCTTAACAAAAGGAAATAATTCAGTATGGGTCTTGAAGAAAAAGTAGATTTCTTTGGGGATGTGAGTTGCCCAAACAGTACAGAACTATGCTTTAATGCTAAAATTAATTTCTGATTTACCTAACTTTTCTGCTTAATAAACCCCTACTCCTGTCCACATCTTTTTTTTTTTTTTCCTGTCCACATCTTAAGAGGACATAATGAAATGAGAGATCAGGGCTACCAGCCCACTTCTACCCACTGCTAAAATAGCCTTCAAGGGAAAGCATCCGTGAAAAATGGAACCTGTACAAATAAGGGAGGGAGGGATACTATAAAAAGCCTAGTCACAGAAACAAGCAGCTGACAATGGTTTTATTTCCTTTGCTTTAGGACAAAATGAGACTTGGCCCTATACAACTGCTTCTTCAGTGTTCCAGAAGAATGCTGAATCACATCAGTATTGCTGAACTATGGTCCAGAAATCTCATTTCATTTTGTCTGTCCTAAGTCACAGCTATCTTCAGAGGAAACATGACCAAAATGTAGACAATCTTTTCTGTAGAAGCCAAAGATGGAAGAACAAGTGGAGGACTGAGGAACTGTGTTATTTCTATCTTTTCTGCTTCATCTTTGTACTCAATCAAAGTGCTATGTTCTCCCTTTTCTAAGTAGCCAGTTACTCAGTTGAACACATGGACTAAGCAGAATTAAAGTAATTTTTATACACATATATGTAAAATATAAGTATATATAGCTAGTAATGAAAAAGAATAAAAAATTATTATTCCAATTTGGAATTTCAAGAATTTGTCCAAAAGTTTAGTATTATGCACAAGAGAAAATATTTTATTTTTTTTTTAAATTTTATTTATTTTTTAAACTTTACATAATTGTATTAGTTTTGCCAAATATCAAAATGAATCCACCACAGGTATACATGTGTTCCCCATCCTGAGCCCTCCTCCCTCCTCCCTCCCCATACCATCCCTCTGGGTCGTCCCAGTGCACTAGCCCCAAGCATCCAGTATCGTGCATCGAACCTGGACTGGCATCTCGTTTCATACATGATATTTTACATGTTTCAAGGCCATTCTCTCAAATCTTCCCACCCTCTCCGTCTCCCACAGAGTCCATAAGACTGTTCTATACATTACTGTCTCTTTTGCTGTCTCATACACAGGGTTATTGTTACCATCTAATTTTAGAAAATTTAGTTTTAGATTTCCTAAAAAATTAAGACTTTCTGTTCAGCTAAAGTACAGCCTTAATCTGCTTTGGACTAATTTTTTTCAATTAGGTATATTTTTAAAAGGCTAATGCTCTCTCCAGCATGACTGCTCAGCAGTGATCAAAATCACAGAACATGATTTGCACTGAGAGTATCATTCTGAGTATAAGCCAGTTGTTAACCATGAAAATGAGACATTAAAAAAAAAAAATCCATGAGTTGCTCTTAAGCAAAAACTGTTCTTCCCATCTTTGTTGGTCTGGTAGACTATGGATTAGTAGACCATTAAGAATCCATTTCTTAATGCAAGTCAAAACCACAATGAGGTACCACTTCACAGGTCAGAATGGCCATCATGAAAATATCTATAAATAATAATTGCTGGTGAGAGCACTTCCAATCACCGTTGGTGGAAATGTAAATGGGTGCAGCCACTATGCAAAACAGTATATGCTGCTGCTGCTAAGTCGCTGCAGTCGTGTCCGATTCTGTGCGACCCCATAGACGCACCAGGCTCCACCGCCCCTGGGATTCTCCAGGCAAGAACACTGGAGTGGGCTGCCATTTCCTTCTCCAACGCATGTATGCATGCTAAGTCGCTTCAGTTGTGTCTGACTCTGTGTGACCCTGTGGACAGCAGCCTACCAGGCTCCTCCATCCACAGGATTCTCTAGGCAAGAATACTGGAGTGGGTTGCTATTTCCTTCTCCAATGCAAAACAGTATGGAGGTTACTTAAAAAATGAGTTATCTTATGATCCAGCAATCCCCCTCCTGATTATGTATCCAAAAAAGACAAAAACTCTTTAATTTGAAAAGATACGTGCATCCCAATGTTCACAGCAGCACTATTTATAATAGCCAAGACACGGAAATAACCCAAGTGCCCATTAACAAATGACTGGTCTAAGAAGATGTGGTATATATACACAGTGGAATATTACTCAGCCATAAAAAGCATGAAACATTGCCATTTGCAGCAGTATGAATGGACCTAGAGCACAGTATACTTACTGAAGTCAGTCAGATAAAGACAAATATTATATGATACCATTTATATATAGAATCTAAAAAATAATACAAATGAATCTATAGGCAAAACAGAAAGAGACTCATAGACACAGAAAACAATCTTATGGTTACCAAAGGGGAAAGGGAGGAGCAAAGGGATAAATTAGGAGTATGGGATTAACAAACTATTATACATAAAACAGATAAGCAATAAGGATTTGCTATATAGCACAATTATGTTCAATATCTTATAATAACCTATAATGGAAAATAATCTGAAAATATATATATGTATAGGTGTATATCAGAGAAGGCAATGGCACCCCACTCCAGTACTCTTGCCTGGAAAATCCCATGGACGGAGGAGCCTGGTGGGCTGCAGTCCATGGGGTCGCTACAAGTCAGACATGACTGAGCAACTTCACTTTCACTTTTCACTTTCATGCATTGGAGGAGGAAATGGCAACCCACTCCAGAAATCTTGCCTGGAGAATCCCAGGGACAGGGGAGCCTGGTGGGCTGCTGTCTGTGGGGTCGCACAGAGTCGGACACGACTGAAGCGACTTAGCAGCAGCAACATGGGTGTATATACATATATATGTGTGTGAGAGTCAGTCACTCAGTTGTGTCCGACTCTTTGCGACCCCATGGACTATACAGTCCACGGAATTCTCCAGGCCAGAATACTGAAGTGGGTAGTCTTTCCCTTCTCCAGGGGATCTTCCCAACCCAGGAATCGAACCCAGGGCTCCTGCATTGCAGGCGGATTCTTTACCAACTGAGCTATCAGGGAAGCCCATACATACATACATACATACATATATATATATATATATATATATATATATAAAAACTGAATCTGAATTATTGCTGTATACCTAAAACCAACACAGTATTGTAAATCAATTATATACATCAATAAAAAAAGAATCCCTTCTCATTGGTAATACTTCTAAATTCTTCAGAGATCATTGGTTTTCATTATCTTTAAATATCCACCATAAACTATTTATGTATTCTATTCATATATTATTTATGTATTATTTGGCCTTTCAAATACTAATTAGCTATTAGCCAATTAATTTTTTAAATGTGGATACCAGACTCACCAGGGGGAGAACTCAGATGACGAACAGGTCTTGCTGGTTGAAGTGGTTTACCAATCAACTTTTTGGTTTCCATTATCATAAAGATCTTGAGGTTCCATACTTTAGGAGGGAAAAACACAAATTGCTTTAACACATATACAAACAAAACAATGACATTACCACCATATGACCCAGCAATCCCACTCCTAGGCATGTACCCTGATGAAACCAAAATTGAAAAAGACACATGTATCCTACTGTTCATTGCAGCACTATTTACAACAGCTAGAACATGGAAGCAACCTAGATGTCCATGGACGGATGAATGGATAAAGAAGCTGTGGTACATATACACAATGGAATGTTACTCAGCCATAAAAAGGAATGCATTTGAGTCAGTTCAGATGAGATGGATGAACCTAGAAGCTATTACACAGAGTGAAGTGAGTCAGAAAAAGATAAATATCATACTCTAACATATATATATATGGAATCTAGAAAAAATGGTATTGAAGAATTTATTTACAGGACAGCAGTAGCGAAACAGACATACCGCATAGATTCATGGACATGGGGAGAGGGGAGGAGAGGGTGAGATGTATGGAGAGAGTAACATGGAAATTTACATTACTATATGTAAAAATAGATAGCCAACGGGAATTTGCTGTATACTTCAGGAAACTCAAACAGGGGCTCTGGATCAACCTAGAGGGGTAGGGTGGGGAGAGAGATGGGAGGGAGGTTCAAAAGTGAGGGGAAATATGTGTACCTATGTTTGATTTATGTTGAGGTTTGACAGAAAACAACACAATTCTGTAATGCAATTATCCTTCAATAAAAGAACAAAAGAAAAAAGGAAAAAAAAAATAGAACTTACAATAAAAAAAACCATGACATTCATTTGAAGATAACTATTTTATAAATTAAAGTGGAAAATACAAACACAAAACAAGAATTTAAAACAACCTGCAACAACCAGAGACCCATTTCAGCATCTCTCACAATTGAATATTCCCTCTTTAAAACATTTTCCTCCCTTAACTTCCCTCTTTTCTATAGGTTTTGTTTCCTATTTCTTTGACTGTCTCTTTTAACTTCCTGAGATGATTCCTATTTTTCTCCAGTTAAATTTAGGAATTAGTCCAAATTTGGCTTTGATTCTCCTAGCTATTTTCATCTATTTTCATGACTGCAACTACCTATCTACATAATAAGTATGCCGTTACTTACACATCCGCGTCTACCTCTCTTTTTAAATAATGTGACCTAGGTAAATGGTTTACTGTGCATGACACATGGGTGTTGGCTTCTGTTCCTATTATTAATAATTCAGGAGGTGATGAATGATCACCTCCTGAGTGTATTATTATTATATTAACTATCTAATTGCCAAAAGATATTCCCATGTATATCTTATAGTAGGTACCTTAAATTCAACATATCCAAAATTAAATTCATTACTTTGACTCCAAAGATGTCCCTCCTGTTGTATCCCTTAAATTTATCTAAATTAGAGCCCCTCACCATAATCAGTCTCTAATTCCATTCTATTATCAAAATATCACTCAGATCTATTTTCTTTACTCCTACCACTACTCTTTTAGTCTCCCAGTAGTTCCTACTATATCTCCCTGAACACCTAGTCTGATTTAATTAAATACTGCCTTTCCCTATGTACCTCTTTACCTGAGACAAAATGAATATGGCCACATCATGGCATTTAGAGAACACTGTACTATACTATATACTAAACTATGATGGCTGATTTATCTTCCATACTAGCAAAGCGAGGGACAGATTCTTCTCAAAGTGAGGAACAATATTTTCATTCCTCCTGTGTCCCTTGCAACTAACTCAGTACTTGGACTGGATCCAAAGTAGGTGCAAAACAAGCACTTGCTGAACAAATGGGAGAATACAGCTTCTTCTCTCTCCAAATTATGATCCCTTTACACACATATCTGCTTCAAAAACTTTAGTTCCCCATCACCTGCTGAATTATTAATAATAGAAACATGAGCCAACATCCACGTTTCATGCACAGTAAACCATTAACTATGCCACATTATTTAATATTCAGAACAACTTTATAAATCAGGCACTATTAATCGTTAGAGCTCAGGTCTTGGGTCAGCCTACCTGGGTTCTTATCATAGCTCTACCACCTAGTTATATAATTATGGAAAATAATAACCCCTACCTCCTAGGTTTGAGGACTACACAAGAAAATCTGTATAAATCATTAGCACAATGCCCACTACATCATAAGAGTTCAATAAATGTTAGTTTTATGATTTTTTAAACCTCATTTTCCAGATAATGCTTAGAGAAATTAGGTAATTTGCCCCAGCTCATGAGTCTAGAAAGTGGCATATATGCTCATCCCCATGCTTCTAGACGGAACACCCTTCAGTCAAGCTAGCTCCTCCCTCTCTTCCCACCGCTGACACAGGCAGAACTGTCCAGGTTTCAATAAGCACCCTTCTTTTATGTTCACAAAGCACCCTTGTGCCCTCTTCCAGTGTGGTTTTTATTACATTAGCTGACTATAAAATCATAGCTCCATCACTTTCTCTAAGAGCTAGCACAGCATCTAATATACAGCATCTAAGGGCTGCCACAGCATCTAATATACACTACATGTTCAATAAATTGTTGAATTCATAAATGTTATTATGTTTCACCATTTATCTATAAACTCAGGTTTTCTGGTGTTTCCTTACTCTTTCAGCTGCTCTTCTTCTTTCAACAGTAACATTAAATAAAATAGTTCATGTGAAGTTCTCTGTGTGGGCTTACTCGCTCAGTCCTGTCTGACTCTTTGCAACCCCATGGACTGTAGCCACCAGGCTCCTTTGTCCATGGGGTTCTCCAGGCAAGAATGCTAGAGTGGGTTGCCATGCCCTCCTCCAGGGGATGTTCCCAACCCAGGGATTGAACCCAGGTCTTTCACATTGCAGGTGGATTCTTTACCATCTGAACCATGAGGGAAGCCCCAAAATACTGGAGTGGGTAGCCTATACCTTCTCCAGGCGAACTTCCTGACCCAGGAATCCAACCGGGGCCTCACACATTGTAGGCAGATTCTTTACCAGCTGAGCTACCAGGGAAGCTCAGATGAAGCTCACATGAAGTTCTCTAGTTCCTAACAAATGGTTGATAGTAAAATAACAAGAACAGTAACAACAATAATGATTTTCTTTCTTTTTCCAGTGGCCCATATTATATTTTGACTATTAATTTTTCTAAAATATATCATACAAAAAATCTATTATAAGCCTAATTGGTTAGACAATTGAAGTAAAAAAAAACTGACTTTGTGTATCTTAGTAGCTACAACACAATCAGTTTTACTAAATACATCTGTACATTTAAATGCCTATTTAATGAAAATTTTCTGATGTTTGAATGGATCACAAGTTTTCCAAATTTTGATGCCTATCAAGATGAAGTCAAAAGTAAAACTCCACCAGATTTTCACTTAATTTTCCAGAAACTGATTGTAACCATATGATCTTGAGCAGAAGCTGGTCTAAGTGACCTTTTCCCTAAGTATAAAATGGGGTTAATCACTTTCTTTACACACCAAAGAAATGCTTTCATCTAATTCCTTTGGACATAATTCAAGTGTTAAAGTCATAAATTTATAAACAACCTCTCAAAGTTAGCAATGATAACTAAGCACAAAATAGTTACTTTTTCTTGAAGTCTGGAGTCAAGCAAATCTGACGCAAAGAGCTGATTCACTGAAAAAGACCCTGATGCTGGGAAAGACTGAAGGAGGGAGGAGAAGGGGACGACAGAAGATGAGATGGTTGGATGGCATCATTAACTCAATGGACATGAGTTCAAGCAGACTCTGGGAGACAGAGGACAGGGGAGCCTGGCATGCTGCAGTCCATGGGGTTGCAAACATTCAGACACGACTGAGCAACTGAACAACAACAACCCAAGTTAGCACCCATCTAGACTTGTAATGAGTATGTTAACTAGTATTTCAGCATGGTGATTAACAACCTTCTAAACAAAACTAATGCTGTATTTGTTGACATTACAACTTTGATATAATAGGAAACCCAAAAAGCATATGAAGAAAAAAAACCACTTTATTGATTGAATATTTTCTATGTGAAAGAGATATTTTAACATGGACCTAAAAGCAATCTGTCATTATTTAATATGTATCCTAACCATTTAAATTAGGACCCTAATGTCAATATTAGTAGTATTAACTTTCCATCCTATTCCCCATGAAAAGAATACAATAGACTACTTTGGCACACACTTTTTTTTCATTGCTCAGCTGAAATTGAGTTGGTAGGTTGTAAAGTGTATTCCAGTTGCTGAGCAAAGCAAATCCACAGTATTCAAACTAGGGATTTTCAAGAGTTTAGGAGTTACAGAACTATTATATGAGTTTGCAATACAATAAATAAACAACAAAAAAAAAACCCCACCAAAGAGATTTCTGTACCCACCTACCCTTTCCCCTATCAATCTGTAGTAGGAAAACTACTACAAATTGAGAGGCCTGGCGGGCTACAGTCCATAGTGTCGCAAAGAGTCAGACACGACTGAAGCAATTTAGCAAGCATGCACTCTTTCAATTTGTAGTAGAGAAACTACAGCAAAGTCTCCAGATACAAATTCACATCTCATACAATATTCTATTCAATACGATTTTTTAAAAGTAAACTATGCCTGCATAGAGACTGTGATATTATAGGAAATAAGTTTTGGATGCATACTACATAACAGCATCATATCTTAAACAGTGTTATTAATGGAAAGGCAAGTACTTATATAATAAATAAGCAATTATTATTGTAAAACTGATCAAGTATCATAATGAAGGACAGGGCTCCACAAACCAAAGCTTAATTCTCTTAATTCTTAATTAAGAATTAATTCTCTTAAAAATTTTCTTAATTCTCTTAGTTTTAATTGTGTTAAAAATAAAGACAGCTGAACTACAAAATCAGTATGTAAAATAACTTCAGTCTTTAGCAAACTCTAATGTAGAATTCCAAAAGTTTCCTTTTGGACCTTTCCTTTCGGAAGCTACCGGTCCTACCTGCTGCTACTGCTAAGTCACTTCAGTCATGTCCGACTCTGTGTGACCCCATGGATGGCAGCCCACCAGGCTCCCCCGCCCTGGGATTCTCCAGGCAAGAACATTGGAGTGGGTTGTCCTACCTAGTGTAGGCATTTATGATATCAAGTGTTACAAAGAACAGTTGTAAAAAAACATAATCCTACCTACACCACTGGGTAGCAAGCAGTGGGTCTGTCATACAGTTGTCTTTGAAATGTAAATATAGTTTTGTGGTATAAAGATTTCTTAAAGAACATTTTGATCCAATATCTCAAAAATTAATAATATTAACTAACACATGCTGAGAAATGGTTACTATTTTTCAAGTTCACACATATTTAACAAATCATCTTAGAATGATTTTTAATCGTTTTATGCCCATTTTTTAAAGAATTTTAATCATAAATGGGAGCTGAGTTTTGTCAAAGGCTTTTTCTGCATCTATTGAGATAATCATATGGTTTTTATCTGTCAATCTGTTAAAATGGTGTATCACACTTATTAAGGCCAAGTGATATGAATAGAACACTGGTTTGCAAGTCAGGAAATCCATATCACTGCTATTCTACATCTAGAATACTAACTATATCTTAGATTATTTCTTTTTTAAAAAAATATGTTGAACTAAATATGAATCCTAAGGGCCCACCAACTCTGAAATTATAAATTAACCTAAAATTTTCTAAAATATAGTACTATGAGATAATAAGCATATATACTGATCAGATGGGGCACAATTTCATTACCCAATATATGCTTTTCTTAATTAAAACTTCATTTTTATGAGATCTTACTACATATTAAATGCTTTACATATACTATCTCATTTAATGTTGAGCCATACATTAACTGTTGCAGAAACTCATTATTAATTACTTTACAGATGAGAAACCTGAAGCTAAGAAAAAGAGAAATGCACAAGTTCACACAGTTCGTAATGGGTAGAAATGCGGTTCTGACTGTAAAGTTCATGCTGTCGTCTCTAAATTTGTGTGTTTGGCAAGTAAAACACAACTGACTCTCCACTACTCCGTGTGGATGGACAGTACTTGTATGGAAAAAATTTATGAGAAGGAACATTTACATGTATAAAACCTTCTGAATAAGTTGATGTGTGCTAATAATTTTCATTTCCTCAATTTTCAATTTTTCTTAGACTACTAAATATATTATGGGATTAATATGCTTTCCTCATTCTGCAGACATGGTACACTGCCATTCTAATCCATTAGATACTATACTTACTACCTACTATACTTAGAAACAGTATTATACTTAAAATATACAACTTAAATGCTAGATTTCTTTAGAAACTGCTGATGGTTTTGCTGCAATTAAGAGATAAGAGCATATAAAATTTAAGAAATATGCTGAGAGAAGTGAAAAGAACATGCTTTCATTTATCTCATGTATATTTCCCATATAGGATTATGTAAGATTTAATCTCAGTTTTCAACTTCAAAATACCTTTTACAAAGTTATGATTTCTTAAAGCCAAATGCTGATGTAATTAAGCAGCATAAACTGATTATGGAAAATACAGAGGACTAAAGGATAAACTAATCGTGACTTGAAAGACGTTTTATATTCCACAAACTAGGTTGTCATTATTTAGAACAATTAAATATCAAATATTTAAACTGAAATATCAAAAAATTATAAGCCAAGAGTGTCCTGTTTTCTGTTTCATGCTTTCTGACAAAAAAATTTTTTTTCCTATGAAGCATCTTTTAACACAAATACAATTTAACATTTAGGTGGAATAAATTGTCCAGGTAATGCGTGTTGGTGGTTGTCATAACTGAGGTAACTGTCCTTTTTCATAGTTTTTTAGTTTTGCGAAAATATCAGCAACTATAAATTTTTGATAAAATATTATGTTGTACATCTGAAACTAATAAAATGTTGTATGTCAACTTTCGTAAAAACGCGCATCCTTACATACAAGCTGCACAGAACATCTTCAAATACGGTTCATTAGCCATTTGACTTTCTTCTGTGAAGTGACCACATATGTCTTTGGTTTCTTTATTCTTACTGGGTTTTCTTTTCTTACAGAATATAATTTCGTGCAATTAATTATTCGTTTGCTCTTTATTATTAATAAAAACAACTAAAGAAATCTCAAAAACAGTTGGTCACGTTTAGTACGGACGATGCCAGGACACGGGAAACAGTCTTCAAACCATCCCACTTGCCTATCACCAGGTCGTGGGGCAGGGGTCCATACACACTTACTTCTGGGGGCATTTTGTTTGTTTTATTTTTGTTTTATCAACATTCCTTCAGCAGTCTAACTCCCCGGGCCACTTGCTTCTCTCCCGCTTTCCCCCGCCCCAGCCCCCGCGCCTTTCCTGCCGACCTGCCCGCCCACTTTGCGTCCTAAGAGCCCCATCTTGGGGACCCTGTGGAGGCCTTGCCCGACTCGTCCCAGACCCCAGCCAGTTCTCTCCCCGTCACCCCAACTTCCCCCGTGTCCGTCCTCGGAGACGGCGCCCACTCGCCGCCTCACTCCCCGCGGTCCTGATTTCTGCTCGCCTCGCAGCCCGTCCTCCCCGGCAACCTACCGCCTGAAGATCCTGGAGGGTTCGGGGCCGGCAGCCGCGTCGCGGCGCTCAGTCCAGACACGACTGTGGAGCGCCGGGGGTGCCCGTCCGGGAACGGCTCCAGCGGCTCGCTCGAGGCCACGATTGGCAGCCGCGGGGGTGGGGCAGACGGCGGCCCCCAGAGGCGCGGGGCGCGCGCGGGGCGGAGCCTCGGGCGCCCGACCTACCGCGCTGCCTCAGTCGGGCGGGAACTGAACCGTTAAACTGGCTGCGCGCGTTTTCCTGGACGTACGGGGCGCGAGGGGCCGAAGCTGCCCCCTTTGGAGGTCGCGCCTGGCGACGAGGAGGCCGCCGGAGGCCTCTCTGAGGTGCTGACGGGCTCTCCCTGGACGGGGCGTGCCCGCATGAACAGCCTTCAGGACCCCAGCCGGCGGTCCGACCTGCCTGAGACGGGGCGGGGGCGAGGCAAGCCGCCGGCTCCGGAGGCCGGGCGGGGGCTCCAGGCCGCTTCTGTGAGCCAGGCCGCCTCTGTGAGCCAGGCCTCGGGCGCGCTGACGACTGCGCCCCTTCCGCGTCAGAGCGGCCGGTAGGCCCCGTGGGCGCTGCCCGCGCTGCCCCTGCCCTGAGTCTAAGCAGTGCTGAGATTAGGGCGGTCAGGGAGTAAGGGACATAGTTAACTTCAGACAGGCGTACACAGCTCACACAGATCGCCATCTTGAAGGAACAAAACTGGTTGAAGCGACTTCATCTGAATCCGAATCCTCTTTTTATTTTTTTTTATTTTTTATTTTTTTTTATTATTTATTTTTTTTTTTATTTTTAAAATTAGAAAAATTTCAGGTATACACGTGCTCCCCATCCTGAACCCTCCTCCCTCCCCCTCCCCATACCATCCCCCTTGGCCGTCCCAGCGCACCAGCCCCAAGCATCCAGCATCGTGCACTGAACCTGGACTGGCATCTCGTTTCATACATGTCATTTCACATGTTTCAATGCCATTCTCCCAAATCTTCCCACCCTCTCCCTCTCCCACAGAGTCCATAAGACTGTTCTATACATCAGTGTCTCTTTTGCTGTCTCGTATACAGGGTTATTGTTACCATCTTTCTAAATTCCATATATATGCGTTAGTATACTGTATTTGTTTTTCCTTCTGGCTTACTTCACTCTGTATAATAGGCTCCAGTTTCATCCACCTCATTAGAACTGATTCAAATGTATTCTTTTTAATGGCTGAGTAATACTCCATTGTGTATATGTACCACTGCTTTCTTTATCCATTCATCTGCTGATGGACATCTAGGTTGCTTCCATGTCCTGGCTATTATAAACAGTGCTGCGATGAACATTGGGGTACACGTGTCTCTTTCCCTTCTGGTTTCCTCAGTGTGTATGCCAAGCAGTGGGATTGCTGGCTCATAAGGCAGTTCTATTTCCAGTTTTTTAAGGAATCTCCACACTGTTCTCCATAGTGGCTGTACTAGGTTGCATTCCCACCAACAGTGTAAGAGGGTTCCCTTTTCTCCACACCCTCTCCAGCATTTATTATTTGTAGACTTTTGGATCGCAGCCATTCTGACTGGAGTGAAATGGTACCTCATAGTGGTTTTGATTTGCATTTCTCTGATAAGGAGTGATGTTGAGCATCTTTTCATGTGTTTGTTGGCCATCTGTATGTCTTCTTTGGAGAAATGTCTATTTAGATCTTTGGCCCATTTTTTGATTGGGTCATTTATTTTTCTGGAGTTGAGCTGTAGGAGTTGCTTGTATATTTTTGAGATTAGTTGTTTGTCGGTTGCTTCATTTGCTATTATTTTCTCCCATTCTGAAGGCTGTCTTTTCACCTTGCTAATAGTTTCCTTTGATGTGCAGAAGCTTTTAAGTTTAATTAGGTCCCATTTGTTTATTTTTGCTTTTATTTCCAGTATTCCGGGAGGTGGGTCATAGAGGATCCTGCTGTGATGTATGTCAGCGAGTGTTTTGCCTATGTTCTCCTCTAGGAGTTTTATAGTTTCTGGTCTTACGTTGAGATCTTTAATCCATTTTGAGTTTATTTTTGTATATGGTGTTAGAAAGTGTTCTAGTTTCATTCTTTTACAAGTGGTTGACCAGATTTCCCAGCACCACTTGTTAAAGAGATTGTCTTTAATCCACTGTATATTCTTGCCTCCTTTGTCAAAGATAAGCTGTCCATATGTGCGTGGATTTATCTCTGGGCTTTCTATTTTGTTCCATTGATCTATATTTCTGTCTTTGTGCCAGTACCATACTGTCTTGATAACTGTGGCTTTGTAGTAGAGCCTGAAGTCAGGTAGGTTGATTCCTCCAGTTCCATTTTTCTTTCTCAAGATCGCTTTGGCTATTCGAGGTTTTTTGTATTTCCATACAAACTGTGAAATTATTTGTTCTAGCTCTGTGAAGAATACTGTTGGTAGCTTGATAGGGATTGCATTGAATCTATAAATTGCTTTGGGTAGTATACTCATTTTCACTATATTGATTCTTCCAATCCATGAACATGGTATATTTCTCCATCTATTAGTGTCCTCTTTGATTTCTTTCACCAGTGTTTTATAGTTTGGCTGTGAAAAGAGACAAAGAAGGTCACTACATAATGATCAAAGGATCAATCCAAGAAGAAGATATAACAATTATAAATATATATGCACCCAACACGGGAGCACCACAGTATGTAAGACAAATGCTAACAAGTATGAAAGGAGAAATTAACAATAACAAGTATGAAAGGAGAAATTAACAATAACAAGTATGAAAGGAGAAATTAACAATAACACAATAATAGTGGGAGACTTTAATACCCCACTCACACCTATGGATAGATCAACTAAACAGAAAATTAACAAGGAAACACAAACTTTAAACGATACAATAGACCAGTTAGACCTAATTGATATCTATAGGATATTTCATCCCAAAACAATGAATTTCACCTTTTTCTCAAGCGCACATGGAACCTTCTCCAGGATAGATCACATCCTGGGCCATAAAGCTAGCCTTGGTAAATTCAGAAAAATAGAAATCATTCCAAGCATCTTTTCTGACCACAATGCAGTAAGATTAGATCTCAATTACAGGAGAAAAACTATTAAAAATTCCAACATATGGAGGCTGAACAACACGCTGCTGAATAACCAACAAATCACAGAAGAAATCAAAAAAGAAATCAAAATTTGCATAGAAACGAATGAAAATGAAAACACAACAACCCAAAACCTGTGGGACACAGTAAAAGCAGTCCTAAGGGGAAAGTTCATAGCAATACAGGCACACCTCAAGAAACAAGAAAAAAGTCAAATAAATAACCTAACTCTACACCTAAAGCAACTAGAAAAGGAAGAAATGAAGAACCCCAGGGTTAGTAGAAGGAAAGAAATCTTAAAAATTAGAGCAGAAATAAATGCAAAAGAAACAAAAGAGACCATAGCAAAAATCAACAAAGCCAAAAGCTGGTTCTTTGAAAGGATAAATAAAATTGACAAACCATTAGCCAGACTCATCAAGAAACAAAGGGAGAAAAATCAAATCAATAAAATTAGAAACGGAAATGGAGAGATCACAACAGACAACACAGAAATACAAAGGATCATAAGAGACTATTATCAACAATTATATGCCAATAAAATGGACAACGAGGAAGAAATGGACAAATTCTTAGAAAAGTACAACTTTCCAAAACTCGACCAGGAAGAAATAGAAAACCTTAACAGACCCATCACAAGCACGGAAATTGAAACTGTAATCAAAAACCTTCCAGCAAACAAAAGCCCAGGTCCAGACGGCTTCACAGCTGAATTCTACCAAAAATTTAGAGAAGAGCTAACACCTATCCTGCTCAAACTCTTCCAGAAAATTGCAGAGGAAGGTAAACTTCCAAACTCATTCTATGAGGCCACCATCACCCTAATACCAAAACCTGACAAAGATGCCACAAAAAAAGAAAACTACAGGCCAATATCACTGATGAACATAGATGCAAAAATCCTAAACAAAATCCTAGCAATCAGAATCTAACAACACATTAAAAAGATCATACACCATGACCAAGTGGGCTTTATCCCAGGGATGCAAGGATTCTTCAATATCCGCAAATCAATCAATGTAATACACCACATTAACAAATTGAAAAACAAAAACCATATGATTATCTCAATAGATGCAGAGAAAGCCTTTGACAAAATTCAACACCCATTTATGATAAAAACTCTCCAGAAAGCAGGAATAGAAGGAACATACCTCAACATAATAAAAGCTATATATGACAAACCCACAGCAAACATTATCCTCAATGGTGAAAAATTGAAAGCATTTCCTCTAAAGTCAGGAACAAGACAAGGGTGCCCACTTTCACCATTACTATTCAACACAGTTTTGGAAGTTTTGGCCACAGCAATCAGAGCAGAAAAAGAAATAAAAGGAATCCAAATTGGAAAAGAAGAAGTAAAACTCTCACTATTTGCAGATGACATGATCCTCTACATAGAAAACCCTAAAGACTCCACCAGAAAATTACTAGAACTAATCAATGATTATAGTAAAGTTGCAGGATATAAAATCAACACACAGAAATCCCTTGCATTCCTATACACTAATTATGAGAAAACAGAAAGAGAAATTAAGGAAACAATTCCATTCACCATTGCAACGAAAAGAATAAAATACTTAGGAATATATCTACCTAAAGAAACTAAAGACCTATATATAGAAAACGAATCCTCTTTTTAATCACCTTTATTCTCTTCACTCATATTTTTCACCGTTGTTTTTGAGAGTCCCCCTTTTGGTCCTTTCACTCTGCTAGGGGACGTGGAGGCAGAACACGGGTGAATAGGAAAATTCCTGTCATTACCCAGCTCACAATCTGGTGGGCCATGGGCCGTGTGTGCCACGTGTTGGAATAGATTAAAGTTGGGAGCATAGTGCAAGGAATGCCTGAATTGACTCTTAGGCTTGGAATGTCAGCTGTTTTCTAAGCAGCTTATGCTTGGTTTGTTGCGGCTGGGGGAGGAAGGCGAGAAGAGATGGTTCAAAGGGAAAAGAAACCTTGCCTAGTAAGCAGTAGTTGGAGTTGGGGGAAACAGCAGTGGGGAAAGAAAACAAGTTTTCTGTTTGAATCTTTCATAGCTTACCTTTTTGAATACTCGGGAAAGGTCATTCTTACAGCACAATGAAGGGAAGATTTGGGAGGGAGTGTAAGGTATAGCAATATTTGTTGAGGAAAAATGCATAACACGAGAGTTGCGAGTGAAGTTTTATTTGGGGCAATATGAGAACTCAGTCCAAGAGTCAGCACCTCAGATAGCTCTGAGAAACTGATCTAAAGAGGGAGGGAGAAAAGATAAGTCTATATGTGATATTGGTAAACGGAGTGTATGTAATCAAGCACATATTTTGGTATAGAAAGTTCCTGCTGGTCTCATGAAGCTTCTGCTAGTCACGAAAAACAATTGTCACCATGAAGGATATTAGTGCTTTTCTAAATGTGGGGAAATATATTGAGCTCATAAGGTCAACTCCTGAGAATTTCTGTCTAAAGATCTGTTCTGCCAGTTTTCTGGAGCATAGAGTGCCTCATTTCTGCTTTCCACCCTGAATTTCTTCAGAAGGTGTTGAAGGTCAGCTGCAGCAGCACATGATTTAATCCCTGTAGAAGTAGGTGGCAAGCACCCATGACAAATGCCAACTTGTGGTTGACATATTAGGCCACAGAAGTCTTCCTCAGGAGTGTTTGCAATAACTCTGTCAGCTTAAAAAATATTCACAATCCAAAAGTTGAGAGTTATGTTTTATTTGGTGGGACTTTTTAGGACTTCAGCCCAGGAGACAGCATCTCAAGTTGCCCTGAGAGAACTGCTCTGTGAAGTTGGGGTTGGGAAGGAGTCAAGTTATATAGAACTTTGCAACCAAAAGCAGGTGGTCTGAATATCAGAAATATTTTTGTGAATTAAAGAAAACCAGATATCCCAAGTTAAGGAATTTAGTGCTTTTCTATGTGTGGTAAGATGCAAGAGTCTGGGATCACTGAAATCATTCCTTTCATATGCATCTCAGCTATTTGGGGCCAGTATCCTGTGTTTTTCACATCCTGACTTCCTCTAAGCTCACCATAGGGAGTGGCTACAGCCTGATGGCTGCCAGATCACAGGTATTAGTCTTCTTGTGTACCATTAGGGCTCAGGAATTTACATGTGGAAGGCCAGAATTGCTGATGACTGTAATATCGTTGGACTTCCCTCATGGCTTAATCTTTGTTTACTGTTATGGCAGGAAATACTCCATTTCTCAACTCCAATAGAAATAATGATATCTGAGATAAATAATGAAGTATAAGGGATAGATCTGAGAGATGTTGCTGAAGTGAAATCAACAGTTTTGTGACAGATTGGACAGAAGGATTGAGTGAAGAAGAAGAGAATCTATAGGGGTTTCTGAGTTGGGTGAACAAGTGAATAAGATAACAAGATGACATAAGATAGGGAACTCAAAAGGTAGAACAGTTTTGGGGAGGGAAATGATGAATTCAGATTGGAACTTGTAAACATGAAGGAACTTGTAAACATAAAAGGATAAGTTGAGTTTTTTTATGTACACACAGAGAAAATATACCCATATGTAAATAAGATATACATACATGTTATAGATAAATTAGAACATTAAGAAAGGATGCTGATTAAGAAACATATCCATTCCAGAAAAAAGTATTTAGAAAGGGGACTCAAAAGGCCAGTAACCTCCAAAGGAGACTGTGTAAAGGCAAGCAAAGAAAACTTGACTAGAATGGTACAACTGGAGATGGAATGCCTCTTTGAAAAGGAATCATCTAAGCTAGAAGTGGATGCTGATATAGGACAGGAAAAAGGTATTTAGGGGAAAGGAAGTGTAGGTATTAATGTCCTGAGGTGAGAGAGAAACGAAGTTTAGCAGTAAGAAGAGAACAATAGTCTAAGAGTATAAATCAATAAGTAAAATATAGGTAGTATATGTAGCAGAAGCATTTACATGGAATACAAGTAGTATGAGGAAAGAATTCTGCTTGTGGGTGGAAGGAAGGAAAGTATCATGGAAGGGTTTACAGGGCGGGTAATGCCTTAGCACGATTTTCTGGGATAAAAAGGAGTTTACCAAGTTAGGGATATTCCTTGCAGGCAGAAAGACATGTCCAGAAGCATATAGAATTGAAATACCAAAAAATATCAGTAATTCAGTACTGCAGAAACACAAAATACGAGACACTGCTAGGGTAGTGGTTCAATATTAGGCAGAGGAAGGGAAGAGCCTTTTATCTCTAAGGATGTGGAGAGATGCTGAAGGCCTTTAGGTAGGGTATGATAAGATCTTATGTGTATATGGAAAATTATCACCTAAGTGACTAATGTGGAAAATGGAGTGAGGAGAGGTACAGGCAGCAGGCAAGACAAAAACAGAAGCAGAGTGACCAGTTCAAATAGACTTTTACATGCAATGTTGATGAGAGCCACAATTAAGATAGGGGAGAAGCCATGAAGAAAAGTGCACACACTTTAGAGAACAGGGAGAGCTAATGGATTGTAGAGGGTGTGAGAAAGAAAAATGAAAATGGTGAGGCTAGTTGTTGATTTAGGCAGCCAGGCAGATCTCAGAAATAATGAAAAAATATTGTGAGTCCCCTGAGGAGGAATGAGATGAATCTAGAGGGTAGGTGAAGGGAAGGAACAAAGGGAAGATTAGATGAAAAACCACTGTAAGAGGAAGGGGATCTGCTGTGCAAAGTGTGGTAAGGGGCCTTAGGACTGAAGTTTTCAAATGGTAAATGTGGGAAATTTGCAGAGAGAACTGAAGACAGGTAAGCAATGTTGGAGAGTAATTGAAGGTAAAGATCAAAAATATGTAGTGGCATTTATCTTTGTGGTTATGGGATTCATTGATAAATACAGATGACAGACTGGAATAATCAAGAAATTAGAAGTGTTAAAGGTGATATTTAGGAATGGCAGTACAAAGAGCAAATTTTGTAAGGACAGAGGACACATACGATCAGACAGAGCCTATCTATTAGTTTGGAGATGGAGTAGTTCTAAGTATGGGCACCCACGGTACAGCTACAGTGGTAAAAAGCAGACATGTAATGGAGATAAAGGTCATTGAACTTGAGGGAATCAAAGAACTGAGTCTAGACCAGAGTACTAGAGAAGCCATTCACATTGGTACTGAAGTCTGCATTATGTGGGAGTAAAAGAAGATCTGTGGATTGCAGACAGTAGGCAGAGAGACGCTTTTAAAGAAAGGAATCATATAGCAGATGTGTAGGAAAAGGCCAGAAAGCAATAAGGCATTGCATAACCTGAGGAATTCTCTACAAATCTCCTGAGCTTACTCTTGATAAAGGCTTAATTACTAATAAAAATTTAATGCATTTTCTTCAAGATTATTTAAATACCAAATACTTGAAGCCAATGGTATATTCGGTGTAGAATATCAGACACTGTAGCAAGGTTTTTCAGAAATTATTTGAATGCTGGGAATTTATAGTAGTTCTATATCCAGACATTACACATAAGCATAAGACATTTAAAAAGAGCAAAATCTGTGATCACTTCCTATTTAGTAAACTACCTTAAATGAGATTTAAGGTGAAGTCGCTCAGTCGTGTCTGACTCTGCGACCCCACGGACTGTAGCCCATTAGGCTCCTCTGTCCATGGGATTTTCCAGGCGAGAATACTGGAGTGGGTTGCCATTTCCTTCTCCATAGGATCTTCCTGACCCAGGGATGGAACCCAGGTCTCCCACATTGTAGGCAGATGCTTTACCGTCTGAGCCAACAATGAGATTTAGTTACACTTAAAAAACTGAAGACTGTCTCTGTGATAGATCAAAGACTCTTACTTGTTAAATTACAAACTGTACTCAGATCTTTAGCCTTATCTGAAATTTTAATAGGCTTTTTTTTTCCTGTTTTTCACATGATATTCCAACTTAAGGTCAAATGTAGGTACATGTATCAAACATAAAGAATCTTAGTATTTATTTAAATTTGAAACAGCATGTAAAATAAATATAAAAATTAATTTTTTTAAGCATTTGGTGCTATTTAACAATCATTTAAATAAACTGCCATTACAGGAAAAAGAAGTTATTTTAATAAAAAATCATTGCAGGGACTTCCCTGGTGGTCCAGTGGCTAACATTCCATTTTCCCAATGCAAGGGGCCTGGGTTCGATTCCTGGTCAGGGAACTGGATTCCCACATGCCACAACTAAGTATTTGTATACCACAACTAAGTTAGCAGACTGCAACTAAAGATCCCAAGTGCTGCAACTAAGACTTAACAGAGCCAAATAAATATTTTTTAAAGAATAAAACAACTATAAAAACTCATTATATGTCAATTTCCATATATTTAATATGTAATATTCCTGTAATATTGGTTTTTACTATATGTATTTATTTTTTATAATTAACAAAATCACAGAAAAATTAGTAGGATTATGCTGTAAAGAACAATATTGCATAACAACCTGGAATGTTAGGTTCATGAACTAAGGTAAATTTGACATGGTCAAGCAGGAGATGGCAAGACTGAACATCAGCATCTTAGGAATCAGTGAACTAAACTGGATGGGAATGGGTGAATTTAATTCAGATGACCACTACATCTACTACTGTGGGCAAGAATCCCTTAGAAGAAATGGAGTAGGCTCATAGTCAACAAAAGAGTTAAAAAAAATGCAGTTCTTGGCTGCAACCTCAAAAATGACAGAATGATCTTAGTTTGTTTCCAAGGCAAAGTATTCAATATCACAGTATTCCAAGTCTATGCCCCAACCTCTAAGGTTGAAGAAGGTGAAGTTGACTAGTTCTATGAAGACCTACAACACCTTCTAGAACTAACACTAAAAAAAGATGTCTTTTTCGTCATAGGAGATGGGAATGCAAAAGTAGGAAGTCATGAGAAACCTGGAGTAGCTCGCAAGTTTGGCTTTGGAATACAAAATGAATCAGGGCAAAGGCTAACAGTTTTGTTAAAAGAATACACTGGGCATAACAAACACCTTTCTCCAACAACCCAGGAGAAAACTACACATGGACATCACCAGATGGTCAGTACTGAAAACAGACTGATTAGGCTCTTTGCAACCAAAGATGGAGAAGCTCTATATAGTCAGCAAAAAAAAAAGACCTGGAGCTAGCTAACTGCGGCTCAGATCATCAACTGCTTATTGGAATATTCAGGATTAAATTGAAGAAAATAGGGAAAACCACTAGGCCATTTAGGTACGATCTAAATCAAATCTCTTATGATTATATAATGGAGGTGGTAAATACATTCAAAGAATTAGATCTGGTAGACAGAGTATCTGAAGAACTGCGGACAGAGGTTTGCAACATTTTACAGGAGGTAGTGACTAAAACCATCCCTAAGAAAAAGAAGTGCAAGAAAGTTAAGTGGTTGTCTGAGGAGGCTTTACAAATAGCTGGGGAAAGCTGAGAAAGGCAATGGAGAAAGAGAAGTAAGTATAAAATTGAATGCAGAGCCCCAGAGAACAGCAAGGAGAGATAAGATTTTCTTAAATGAACAATGGAAAGAAAGAGAGGAAAACAATAGAATAGTAAAGACTAGAGATCTCAAGAAAATTGGAGCCATTAAGGGAACATTTCATACAAGGATGGGCATGATATGGGATAGAAGGACGGACCTAACAGAAGCAGAAGAGATTAAGAAAAGGTGGCAAGAACATATAGAAGTACTATACAAAAAAGGTCTTAATGACCAGGATAATCACAATGGTGTGATAACTCACCTAGAGCCAGACATCCTGGAGTGTGAAGTCAAGTGAGCCTTAGGAAGCATTACTATGAACAAAGCTAGGGGAGGTTGATGGAATTCCATCTGAGTTTTGTCAAATCTTAAAAGATGATGCTGTTAAAGTGCTGCACTCAATCTGTCAGCAAATATGGAAAACTCAGCAGTGGCTACAGGACTGGAGTCTGTAAAACACTAAAAGGTGTTTTCATTCCAATCCCAAAGAAGGACAAGCTGAAGAAAGTTCAAACTACCATATAACTGCACTCATTTCACATGCTAGCAAGGTTATGCTTAAAATCCTTCAAGTTATACTTCAGCAGTACATGAACCAAGAACTTCAGGTGTGCAAGCTGGGTGTTAAAGAGGCAGAGGAACCAGAGATCAAATTGCCAACATTATTGGATCATGGAGAAAGCAAAGGAGTTCCAGAAAAACATTTACTTCTGCTTCATTGACCATGCTAAAGCCTTTGTGTGGACCAAAACAACTGTGGAAAATTCTTAAAGAAATGGGAGTACCAGATCACTTTACCTGTCTCCTAAGAGACCTGTATGCAGGTCAAGAAGCAACAGTTAGAATTGGATATGGAACAACTGACTGGTTCAACACTAAGAAAGAATACAACAACACTGTATGTTGTCATCTTGCTTATTTAACTTACATGCGTAGTACACCATGTGAAATGCCAGGCTGGATGAATCACAAGCTGGAATTAAGATTGCCAGGAGAAATATCAACAACCTCAGATATGCAGATGATACACCCTAATGGCAGAAAGTGAAGAGGAGCTAAAGAAACTCTTGATGAGGTTGAAAGAGGAGAGTGAAAAAGCTGGCTTAAAACTCAACATTTAAAAAACTAAGATCATGGCATCTGGTCCCATCACTTCTTGGCAAATAGATGGGGAAACAATGGAAACAGTGACAGACTTTATTTTCTTGGGCTCCAAAATCCCTGCGGATGGTGACTGCAGCCATGAAATTAAAAGATGCTTGCTCTTTGGAAGGAAAGCTCTGACAAACCTGGACAGCGTATTAAAAAGCAGAGATATCACTTCACCAACATAGGTCCATGTAGTCAAAGCTATGTTTTTTCAGTAGTTATGAACAGACCTCAGAGTTGGACCATAAAGAAGACTGAATGCTTTTGAATTATGGTGCTAGAGAAGAATCTTGAGAGTCCCTTGAACTGCAAGGAAATCAAACAAGTCAATCCTAAAGGCAATCAACTTTGACTATTTCATTCGAAGGACCGATGTTGAAATTGAAGCTCCAATATGTTGCCCACCTGATGTGAAGTCAACTCATCAGAAAAGACCCTAATGCTGGAAAAGATTGATGGCAAAAGGAGAAGGAGGTGATGGAGGATGAGATGGTTAGATAGTATCACCTACTCAGTGGACATGAATTTGAGCAGACTCTGGGCAATAGTGAAGGACAGTGAAGCCTGGCATGCTGCAGTTCATTGGGTCTCAAAGGGTCAGATACAAATAGCGACTGAACAATAGCAACATGTACTGTTAAGATAAAATGAAATAAAATTAATAAAGTTTGATATAATAAAGTAAAAAATTTTAAGCTATAGTATTCTATTGTTTGTGAAATAAATATGTAGGACAAGTATTTTCTTCCCTTTCCAGAGATGAGTTACACACAGTGAACAGCAGGGGACACAAAATTCAGAAGTTATTCTCTACATAGCAACGCACAATGAAATCTCAAGTTGCAGTGGAAAGCAGATGAATTTTGGAGGCAGACAGACTGTTTGATTTCACCTTGCTCCATCACACGTAAGCTGTGTGTGTTGTGCTCAGTCTCTTAGCCATTTCTGACTTTTTGTGACCATTTGGACTGTAGCCTGCCAGGCACCTCTATCCATGGGATTTTTCAGGCAAGAATACTAGAGTGTGTTGCCATTTCCTCCTCCAGGGGGTCTTCCAGACCCAGGGATGGAACTTGTGTCTCCTGCATTGAGAGCAGACTCTTCACCACAAACCATTGGGGATGCCCACATATAAGCTGAGTGACCTTTAATTATTTAACCTCTCTTGACTTCTTGGAATTATGATAACTATAACATGGAGATTAAACCAATATATGTAAGGCAGCTCAATAAACATTAGGGTTTTTTTCCTCCGGTGCTTACTATATAAATATGTGCGTGTACACTGAAACCACACTGAACAAATGCAAACTTAGATTTTATAGTAATTTTTCCAAACCATGAACATGGAAATGGCTATAGTTTCATGACAGAACAGAAACACAAGTATAGCTAGATCAAAAATAAAAGCTAAGCAAAAGAAATGAGTTGTGTATGAGTTGCTACTCACATCCAATCAAGGCTTTTTCTATATATTAAAATGTGAGTGCCAGAGAAAGTGCACCTGAACATGTGCTGTGTACATTTTCAGCAAGGCTTAGTACAGAGTATGGTCCAGGAAAACCCAGGATCTCTACTGATCCAGGAAAACCCAGCATCAGAATTAACAGGGCGTGCTTGTTGTCTGCAGTTGCCTATTCTACACAAAATCTTTTTCAGATCTTTGGGAATGGCATGTCAATTTCCTCTGGCAAAGGAGAAACAAGAATACTTCCTTCTTAGGATTCCTGTGAATATTAAACATCACATGTGAAGCTAGCACCGTACTTGCCATATATCATTAGAATTCTTTCTTTTCTTCCAAATTGACACATGTATACTCACAAATGACTTGCTCAAAAACACCTGATCATGGTTCTATCTTTTCCCTCTTTAATAAGAACTAAGGCCTTTTTTTTTTTTTTTTGCTACTTTGGTGCACAGGGGACAAATAAATCCTTCCTTTTCTGACTAGTGGCTATATTATATTCTTTCCAATAATATTTTCCCAGCACGTTGTGTTCCACTTCTGTTCTAGTCACTGGAAGACATGTTCTATTTTAAATAACACTAGTATAAGGTGTCATAAATTTGGATGTTCAGTTCAGTTCAGTTTAGTCACTCAGTCGTGTCTGACTCTTTGCGACCCCATGAATCGCAGCACGCCAGGCCTCCCTGTCCATCACCATCTCCTGGAGTTCACTCAGACTCACGTCCATCGAGTCAGTGATGCCATCCAGCCATCTCATCCTCTGTTGTCCCCTTCTCCTCCTGCCCCTAATCCCTCCCAGCATCAGAGTCTTTTCCAATGAGTCAACTCTTCGCATGAGGTGGCCAAAGTACTGGAGTTTCAGCTTTAGCATCATTCCTTCCAAAGAAATCCCAGAGCTGATCTCCTTCAGAATGGACTGGTTGGATCTCCTTGCAGTCCAAGGGACTCTCAAGAGTCTTCTCCAACGCCTCAGTTCAAAAGCATCAATTCTTCGGCGCTCAGCCTTCTTCACAGTCCAACTCTCACATCCATATATTTGGATGTAGTTACTTAAAAATATAATTCATATATGACTAAGCTTGAATATATAATGTGCTAATTTTAAACTTAAAGTTTTAGGAATTAAATTCATTGGCTTGGATTTTAATAAATTTATTTTAACTCTTTAAGAATCTAAATGACAATGTAACAAATATTGATGTGATCATCACTTAGCATTTGTACCTGTTTATCAAAAGGAAACTTATGACTTTCCAACTATTAATCTAGTACAGAAATAAAGTAAAAATTAGTTATCTTTTATCATGCACAGAAAACTAATTCTTACATTTAGTGTTTAATTATCCTTAGTTTCTTCAACACATAATATATAAAACTACTTTTAAGAAATGAATTATACTCTACAGATTCTGACCTGATTTTGTCTCACAATATTTTGTAAACCATTCCAATTGAACAGATGAAAAATTTAATTACTGCGTGTTGTTTTACAGTATAGATACACCATAAATTATTTCACCTGTGCATGCTCAGTTACTAAGTCATGTCCATCTCTTTGCGACCCCATGGACTGTAGCCCACTAGCCTCCGCTGTCCATGGGATTTCCCAGGCAAGAATACTGCAGTGGGTTGTCATTTCCTCCTCTAGGGAATCTTTCTGCCCCAGAGATTGAACTGGGGTCTCCTGCATTGGCAGGCAGATTCCTTACCACTGAGCCACCTAGGAAACCCTGATTTATTTCACCTAGTCCACATGATTGAATTTTTAGACATTTTCTTCTTTTAATCCCCGTTTTAAATAAAAATGTGATAAACATTGTTGTACATACATATTTAATATTTTATCCATAACATCTTTAGGATAAATTCTTAAGAGATAGAATTACTAGGTGCAAGAATGTGTGTATTTGCCCATATCTTCAAAACTGCAGGAATATTCCAATACTTCTGCTCTATTTTACTTTTGTTATGGTAGGTTAAATTTTTTTCATATAGTTTTTAATATATAGTCTTTGACTGTTAGCAAATTTTTAAAAGATGATGTTTATTAACTACTGTATTTCTTCTTTTTTGAATGACTTTAGCATATTAAAATGGAGAAGGCAATGGCACCCAACTCCAGTACTCTTGCCTGGAAAAATCCTATGGATGGAAGAGCCTGGAAGGCTGCAGTCCATGGGGTTGCTGAGGGTCAGAAACGACTGAGCGACTTCACTTTCACTTTTCACTTTTCACTTTCATGCAGTGGCGAAGGAAATGGCAACCCACTCCAGTGTTCTTGCCTGGAGAATCCCAGGGACAGGAGAGCCTGGTGGGCTGCCGTCTATGGGGTCACACAGAGTCGGACACTACTGAAATGACTTAGCAGCAGCAGCAGCAGCCTATTAAAAAACAGAGACATTACTTTGTCAACAAAAGTCCGTCTAGTCAAGGCTATGGTTTTTCCAGTAGTCATGTATGGATGTGAGAGTTGGACTATAAAGAAAGCTGAGCGCCGAAGAATTGATGCTTTTGAACTGTGGTGTTGGAGAAGACTCTTGAGAGTCCCTTGGACTGCAAGGAGATCCAACCAGTCCATCCTAAAAGAGATCAGTCCTGGGTGTTCATTGGTAGGACTGATGCTGAAGCTGAAACTCCCATAATTTGGCCACCTCATGCGAAGAGCTGACTCATTTGAAAAGACCCTGATGCTGGGAAAGATTGAAGGCGGGAGGAGAAGGGGATGACAGAGGATGAGATAATTGGATGGCATCACTGACTCAATGGACATGAGTTTAGGTAAGCTCCAGGAATTGGTGATGGACAAGGAGGCCTGGCGTGCTGCCATTCATGGGGTCGCAGAGAGTCAGACACAAATGAGTGACTGAACTGAACTGAATCATGCCTTTAGTCCCTTCTCATATCAAAAAGATTAATTCTTTATACTATTTTTTAAAAGATCTTCCCCAGTTTGTCCTTTGGATTTACTTATGATTTTTTCTTTTAATCATACAAGTTACTACTCCTTTCTATTAATTTTTTAAAACTGAAGTATTATAATGACTTACAATATATTTCAGGCATGCAAAATAATGATTTGATATTTTAATACACCACAAAATGATCACCATAAAAAATCTAGTTACCACCTATAACTATATTACTATTAAATATTATTTACTATATGCCCTATATTAAGTTATTGATCATGACTTATTATATTCCCTATGTTATACATCACATCCCTGTGACTTATTTATTTTGTAATTGAAAGTCTGTACGTACCTCTTAATCTCTCTCATCTATTTCACTTATTTCCCTCAGACCCTACTTATTTGCTTTCTGTATCAATGAATCTGTTTCTGTTTTGTTTGCTTTGTTTTTTAGACTTCACATATAAGTGAAATCACATGGTATTTGTGTTTTTCTGACTTATTTCACTTAGCATAATACTCTCTAGGTCTATGCATGTTGTCACAAATGGAAAGACTTCATTCTTCTTTCACAGCTGAGTAGCATTCCATTTACTATGCATGCCACATCCTCTTTATCCATTCATCCTTTAATTGACACTTAGGCTTCACCCATGTCCTGGCTATCATAAATAATGCTACACTGAAAATAGGAGTACATATACCTAATGCTTTTCTTTCCTTCACAAAATACCCAGAAGTGAAACTGCAGCATCCCATGGTAGTTCTATTTTTAGTTTTTTGAGGAACCTAAATACTGTGTTCCATGTGTCTGTACCTATTTGCATTCACACCAACAGTGATCAGTAATTACCTTTGATTCACATCCTCACCAATACTTGTTATCATTTTTATAATAAATATTCTGTAAGTTTGTATCTTGTAGCTCTGGTTTGCATTTCCCTGATATTAGTGATACTGAGCATCTCCTCATGTGTCTGTTGACCATCTATATGTCTTCTTTGAAAAATGTCTATTCAGGTCTTCAGCCCACTTTTTATTTATTTATTTTTTGATGTTAAGTAGTATGAGTTTTTTGTATATTTTGGATATTAACCTAGTATCAGATGTATTGTTTGCAAAGATCTTCTCCCATTCAATAGGTTGCTTTTTGTTCTGTTGATAGTTTCCTTTGCTGAGAAAAAGCTTTAGCTTGATGTGGTCGCATTTGTTCATTTCTGACTTTGTTTCCCTTGCCTGATGAGACATACCCATGAAAATATTGCTAAGACTAAACTCAAAGAACATACTGCCTATGTTTCTTCTAGGAGTTTTATGGTTTCAGGTCTTACATTTAAGTCTTTAACTCATTTTGAGTTTATTTTTGTATGTGATATGAGAAAGTAGTCCAGTTTGATTCTTTTGCATCTAACTGTTCACCATTTATTGAAGACATTGTCTTTACCCATTGTATATACTTGCCTTCCTTCCAGATTAACTGACCACATACGTGTGGATTTATTTCTAGCTCTTGATTCTTGATTCTATTAATAATATGTTTGTTTATTTGCCAGCATCATACTGTTTTGATTACAGCAGCTTTGTAGTATAGTTTGAAATTGGGGAGCATAATATCTCCAGTTTTGTTCATTTTTCTCACACTTATTTTGGCTATTCAAGGTCTTTGTGTTTCTGTAAAATTTTAGAATTATTTGTCTTAGTTCTGTGAAAAATGCCATTGGTGCTTTGATAGGGATTACAATGAATCTTATTTTAGCAGCATTAATTCTTCCAATATATGAGGATGGCATATCTTTTCATTTGTTTGTGTGGTCTTCAATTTCTTTCATTAATGTCATAGTTTAATGAGTATAAGTCTTTCACCTCTTGTAAAAGATTGATTAGATTTAGTCCTGGGTGTTTTATTCTTTTTGATACAATTACAAATGGATCATTTACAAATGATCCATTACAAAAATGGGGTTTTCTTTCTGATCAGTTCAGTTCAGTCGCTCAGCTGTGTCCGACTCTTTGCAACCCCATGAATTGCAGCACGCCAGGCCTCCCTGTCCATCACCAACTCCCAGAGTTCACTCAAACTCACGTCTGTCGAGTCAGTGATGCCATCCAGCCATCTCATCCTCTGTCGTCCCCTTTTCCTCCTGCCCCCAATCCCTCCCAGCATCAGAGTCTTTTCCAATGAGTCAACTGATAGTGTATACAATTCAACAGATTTCTATATATTAATCTTTTGTCCTGCAAGTTACTGAATTCATTTATTAGTTTTAGTAGTTTTTTGGTGGTGTCTTTAGCATTTTCTGTATTTGCCTACCAGGCTCCTCTGTCCATGGGATTTTCCAGGCAATAGTACTGGAGTGGATTGCCATTTCCTTCTCCAGGGGATCTTCTCAACCCAGGGCTCAAACCTGGGTCTCCAGCAATGTACACAGATGCTTTACTGTCTGACCCACTAGGGAAGTCCATTTATATATATAGTATCATATAATTGGTAAACAGTGACAGTTTTACTTCTTCCTTTCCAGTTTGGATTCCTTTTATGTCTTTTCTTTATCTGATTGCTGTAGCTGTGTGTGTGTGTGTGTGTGTGTGTGTGTGTGTGTGTACGCGCACTCAGTCGCATCCAACTCATTGCAACTCCATGGACTGTAGCCTGCCAGGGTCTTCTGTCCATGGGATGTTCCAGGCAAGAATACTGGAGCGGGTTGCCGTTTCCTACTCCAGGTGATCTTCCCTGCCTTGGGATCATATCCACCTCTCTTGCATTTCCTGCATTGGCAGGCGGATTCTTTACCACTAGCGCCACCTGGTGGCGGAAGCCCCGATTGCCATAGCTAGGACTTGCAGTACTATGTTGAGTAAAAGTGGCAAGAGCGGACACCTTGTCTTTTCCGTTATCTTTGAGGAAAGGCTTTCGGCTTTTCACTGTTGACTATGATATTTCTGTAGGCTTGTCATATATGGCTTTTCTTATCTTGAGGTATGTTCCCTCTACACCCACATAGTCGAGAGTTTTTTTTTAATCACAAATGGGTGTTGAATTTCTTATTAATATCTGCTTTGAGGTTCTACTTGGAAAGTCTTTCCTTATCACAAGTCTATACAAATATTTACCTACACATAGTATATAAGAATTTAACATACCAATTCATTCAATCATTTATTCACTTGTGCAACAAGCATCTATTGAACACATACACACTAAGCATTGTTCAAAATGCTGGAAATAAAGCAACAAATAAGACCAAGTTTCTTGCTATCATGGAGTTATATTCCAAAAGAAATATAATCATACAGGATATAATTTAATGTGGTTTAAAGTTAATGGGGGAAGGAATGTATTATTCAGTATACAATGCTGCTACAACTAGTCAACCATTGAGAAAAAAATAGATTATTTCATACCTAGGATCAAGTATATTACAAATGGATTTAAAATCTTTATGTTTAAAAATTTAAAATAAAGCACAAAAATACTGGAAAAATGTAACTGAATATTATATAAAGGAACATCATATGCATTCTTGAACATGACAACTTTAGAGTAAGATCTCAAGGCAACTTTGGAAAGACCTTTTTTTTTTTAATGGAATAGAACAAGGTAATTTTTGAACAATAATCTTTATTAGTGTATTTTCAAAGATACATATAATCCTGAGCTAGTGCATTTATACATTTATCATTTACTCCGTGAAGTTTATGTGCATTTTGCCCCAAACTCTCTGATGAGTACATTGTTATACTAATCAGGAACATAAATAGTTAAAAATATTATTCTTATCCCTGGAATAGCCAACTGATTTACTCAGATCACCTCATTATCTAATTCTATTCAGTACCACTTCAAAAGCTTTAGAATATTACCTTTCAGCTAAGTAATTTCTTTTTAAAACTACAAAGATGGGCAGTGCAAGAGGTGATTCTTTAAATCCTAGTCAATTCCTAGAAAAGAACATTGCTTTTTGTCTTTGATCTGTATTTGGAATAAATTTGGCAATCATTTTGACCAGCTATCTTTGAGAAGGATGATAAAACTAACTACATCTAATCTTGATATTTTAGCCCGTGTACAGTGTCACAGGCTTCCTTCACATTTCAGTATTCCATGTGTGTGTGCGCAGTTGTGTCTGACCCTGTGGCTCCATGGACTGTAGCCCTCCAGGCTCCTCTGTCTGTGGGATTTTCCAGGCAAGAATACTGGAGTGGGTTGCCATTTCCCCCTCCAGGGAATCTTCTCAACCCAGGCATCGAACCCAAGTCTCTTGCATCTCCTGCACTGGCAAGCAGATTCTTTACCACTGTGCCACCTGGGAAGCCCCAAGTATTCCATAAAATAGGGTTAGGGTTAGGGTTGGGCATGGCATGGGTAGGGCATGGCAACCCACTCCAGTATTCCTGCCTGAAGAACTCCATGGACAGAGGAGGTGGCAGGCTACAGTCCATGGGGGTGCAAAGAATCAGACACGGCTGAGCGACTAAAGCACACACACCCCCCAATAAGAAAAATTAACCATGATCTAATGAAAAGGAGGACAATTTGATATAGATACATTTTTGTAAACTGTTAAATATTATGAAACATGTTATGTGAAACACTTTCTTCAAGTTCCATAAAGGAATACATAGAGCTGGTTAATATTAAATTTCATAAATCTAGGCCAGAACTTTTATAACTAGAACATTTTCAAACAATAACAAAAATGAAAGACAAAAGTCCTGTGATCTTTGAGAACAGACATTTATCCAACATATCTCCAACGGTGGACAAATAAATATTTTTATTCTTATATATTAAATTACTATCAAAATATTATTTATTTCTACAAACAACATAAAACAAGCATACAGTATCTAGAAATGGTCTTTATCTGACAAGAATGTCAAGTCTTTGAAGGTACACTAAACATTTTTTTTTCCTGAACAATGTCACTATGATCTTAGGTTAAAGTTACTATAAGCAGTTCAAGCAAAATGCATATTGCTTAGATTTAAAGCAAGCAAGTGTGATAGCTTAATTAAAAAGTGAGTATAAATGTGAAGCTATTACAGCAATATTTATAAACACTCCTTGAGAATACTCACAGACCAGCAAGTAATAGAATAATTGATTTAAAAATAATGAAAGTGTGGTTGTTAAGTGTAATGATTGGGAACAAATCAAAAATACCTTTAAGAGATGTAAAAGAACATGAAGACCAAGCTTTATTATTTGGAGCTTGAAAACTTAGCAGCAAAACAAACTATTTGCTTATAATGTAGTACAATAAACGTTTGTTCATCTAAGGCTCCCAGTCTTAAAATTTCATACATAAATGAAAATGAAATCCATTAGGTAAATGATTTAAAGATGTCCAGAGTAGCTTATCAAGAACTGCTAGATACCCTCAACTGCATCACAAAGTCATAAATAAGCTTATGCAAAACTGTGTTCTGGATAACTCACTCTTATGGCTCCCCAGTAACAAGCTCGGATAAGGCAGACCAAACCTAAGAGATAAGCAATTGCCCAAGAAACATAGGTTGCATGAAATCGTCTTGCAAAATCTTGGGTGCCAACCTGAAATAAAAAGCAATATAAAAATAAGAGGTTACAAACTCAGAATTTGTGTTGGCTTTTTTGGTGATTTTTATGAAACATATTCCCGAGATGACAAAACATGAGTTGCTGCATTTGCTGACTAACACTGACAGAGCGAAATTTCATAAAATGACATAGCAGGTTATGTTAATTATAGATTTTATCAAATCAACAAAAATTCCATTAAAACATTTATAAAGGAATTTAATCTATATCCCTGATGCCATCCCCATGTTGATAATAAATCTTTGGTTGACTTGAATAAAAAGAATTTTTTTAGACCATTGTAGCTGAGTGAGTATTGCTTCAGCTCTGGCCATGGCAAAACTGGTGCTAGCACTAAATAAAAACAAATGGACTTTTTGTTAAATGGATGATAAAAGTTCCCAGTATCAAGAACCTTCAGAGGGATCCCAAGACATGATTTCACCCGGGTGGGCAAACTCTGCTGAGAACAAGCCCATGGATTGCCTTCAGATTGCTCAAAATTTTTTAGAAGCTTCTGGCCTGGTACGTTAGGGAGGCAGGTTCTTTAGGGATCAATGGAAGTTGTTCCAAACCTCACCATTTACTACTGATCAAGTTAAGAGGAAAGAATTCTAACAATGAACAGAGTAATACTCACAGTTAATCCAATTCCAATGAAAATGCACATCATTCCAATGGTAATATATACACAGCAGCGCCTTCGAGGCAGTGCACTACCCACTGAAGAACTGTAAATTCAGGAGAACAAAACAGAATATTAAGTATTTACATGAAGGTTCTCCATATCATCATTGTGAGTACTAATTCACAGCTTCAGTAACACATATACTTCCATTTATTTCTTCAACTTGAGAGACAAGAACGTGCATAATAAGAATGATATTTTGGGGGACTTCCCTGGTGGTCCGGTGGTTTAGAATTCACCTTTCAATGCGGGGGACATGGGTTCAATCCCTGGTCAGGGAACTAAGAACCCACATACCGCAGGGCAATTAAGCCCTCGAGCCAGAACTAGAGAAGCCCGCAAACTGCAACAAGAGAAGCCTTCTCCCTGCAACTGGAGAAAGCCTGCGCACCGCAACAAAGAGCTTGCAGGCCACAACGAAGACCCAGCGCAACCAGAACAAAAATGGTAAAAAAGAATGATATTTTTAATGAGCTATCTAAATCATAATTAGTGAGTTTGTGTGTGACTCGTTGTAGTTTTAAACAAAATACAAGTCTTGGTCATTGACAATATCCACAAAAACCCACAATAGTCAACAATGATTTTCCAAAATAAAATTTTATTTCCAAAAAACTCTATTTCAGAACGGAAAATAGGTGCTATCTTAAAAATAGCATTTGATTCTCTTACATTTATAACTGTTGGCATATGTTTAGTGTAGAAAATAAGAATAAAGAATAAAAAGGAAAATTACCTATAATTTCACTACCGTGAATACTACTGAACATTTTGCCTATTTTTCTACAGCCATCTTTTCTAACTTACCAGTTTAGCATAAGCATTTTCTTACATCATTAGGTATTCTCAAACTAGAACTCTGAAAGATGAATATAAGATAACTTAATGAATTCCCTACTATTGGACACTTAGCATTTTCCTTCTTGTAAATAATGCCAGCCAAGCTTCCTTGGTGGCTCAGCTGGTAAAGAATCCACCTGCAATGTGGGAGACCTGGGTTCGATCCCTGGGTTGGCAAGATCCCCTGGAGAAGGGAACAGCTACCCACTCCAGTATTCTGGCTGGAGAATTTCATGGACTGTATAGTTCATGGGGTCACAAAGAGTCGGACATGACTGAGTTACTTTCACAAGCAACATCTAAAATCATTCTGCTTTTTAAAAAATGGAAGTAGAGGTGATTTACAATGTTTTTTTTTTTTTTTTTAATTTCTGCTGTCCAGCAAAGTGACTAAATTTTATGTATATATATATATGTACATATATATATATAAGTTCTTCTTTACATTCTTTTCCATTATGGTTTATCACAGGATATTGAATATAGTTCCCTGTGATACATAGCTGGGCCTTGTTGCTTATCCATTCTATATATACTAGTTTGCATATGCTGACCCCAAACTCCCAATCTGTTTCTCCCCTACCCCACCACTATGGCACCAACTTACCCTCCCAGGAACAGTGTAGGAGGGCTCCCTTTTCTCCACTCCTCTCCAGTATTTGTTATGTGCAGAATTTTTAACAATTTCTATTCTGACCAGTGTGAGATGGGACCTCACTGTAGTTTTGCTTGCATTTCTCTAATAATTAGCCATGCTGAACATCTTATAACGTGCTTTTTGGCCATTTGTCTGTCTTTGGAAAATGCCTATTTAGGTCTTTTGCCCGTTTTTCAATTGGGTTGTTTTGCTGCTGTTGAGTTCTTTGCATATTTTGAAAATTTAGCTCTTGTCAGTCACATCATTTGCAAGTCATTTTCTCCCAGCCATTAGTTTTTCTTTTCATTTTCTTAATGGTTCTTTTGCTGTAAGTTTCATTAGGCCCGTTGTTTATTTTTGCTCTTATTTCTATTGCCTTGGGAGACTGACCTAAGAAAATATTGGTACAACTTATACTGGAGGATGTTTTGCCTATGTTCTCTTCTAGGAGTTTTATGGTGTCATGTCTAATGTTTAAGTCTTTAAGTCATTTTGAGGTTATTTTTGCACATGGTATGACAGTGTTTCTAATTTAATTAGAGATATAGCTGTTCAACCTTCCCAACACCCCTTGCTGGACAGACTGTTTTTTCCCTATTGTATATTTTTGCCTCCTTTGTTGAAGATGAATTGACCATAGGTGTGTGGATTTGTCTGGGGGCTCTCTATTCTGTTTCATTGATCCATATAAGTTTTTGTGTCAATATCTTGCTGTTTTGGTTACTGTAATTTTGTAGTGTAGTCTGAAGTCTGGGAGCATTATGCCTTCAGCTTTGTTCTTTTTCTTCAGGATTGCTTTGGCAATTCTGGGTCCTTTATGATTCCATATGAATGTAAGAATTATTTGTTCTAGTTCTGTGAAAAAGGTCATAGGTAATTTGATAGGGATCTCTTTAAATCTGTATATTGCTTTGGGTAGTATGGCCATTTTAACAATACTGATTTTTTGCATTGTTAGAATTAGGATTACAAAATTAAAGAGGTTAAACTTTTAAAAATCTTAAATACATATGCAAGAAGCCTATGGGAAATTCATAAAATATATCTCTCAACTGAAATTCTAAATTCAATAGTTTTCAGATCTCTCTATTTCTAATTTTTTAAAAAATTTCAGAATAGTAAAAGTATAGCAAAGGTCAAAAAGCCAAATGGTACTTTCTCCTTTCCTAAACAAACATACATTAACACATATCATATATCACATATTGTGTTAGTGGATGATATTACTGTTGTTCAGTTGCCCTGTTGTGTCTGACTCTTTGGGATCCCATGGACTGCAACACACCAGGCCTCTCTGTCCCTCACCATCTCCCGAAGTTTGCCCAAGTTCATGTCCATTGCATCAGTGATGCCATCCAGCCATCTCACCTTCTGATGCCCTCTTCTCCTTCTGCCCTCAATCTTTCCCAACATCAGGGACTTTTCCAATGAGTTGACTATTTGCATCAGGTGACCAAAATACTGGAGTTTCAGCTTCAGCATCAGTCATTCCAATGAGTATTCAGGGTTGATTTCTTTTAAAATTGACTTGTTTGATCTCCTTGCTGTCCAAGGGACTCTCAAGAGTCTTCTCCAGCACCACAGTTGGAACGCATCAATTCTTTGGCTCTCTGCCTTCTTTATGGTCCAGCTCTCACAACCACACAAGGCCACGGGAAGACTATAGCCTTGATTATACGGACCTTTGTCGGCAGAGTAATGTCTCTGCTTTTCAGCACACTGTCTAGGTTTGTCATAGCTTTCCTGCCAAGAAGCAATGGTCTTCTGATTTCATGACTGCAGTCACCATCTGCAGTGATTTTAGAGCCCAACAGGAGGAAATGTTATTATTTCCACCTTTTCCCCTTCTATTTGCCATGAAGTAATGCAGCCAGATGCTATGATCTTAGTTTTTTTAATATCTAGTTTTAATCTGGCTCTTTCGCTTTCCTCCTTCACCCTCATCAAGAGGCTCTTTAGTTCCTCTTTGCTTTCTGCCCTTAGAGTGGTGTCATTCTCACATCTGAGGCTGGTGGTGTTCCTCCCACCTGTCTTGATTCCAGCTTGTAACTCATCCAGCTTGGCATTCTCATTTTGTCCTCAGTGAACAGGTTAAACAGGGTGACAGCAGACAGCTATATATATGTGTGTGTGTATATATATATATATATATATACATATAATTATCTGATTTGTCTGTGTCCAGCCAGGGTCAACATTATACCTACCATGTGGTAAATTACTCATAGAATGTCTATTGAATAAATGAAATATAGAAATGCATCACTTACTAGGCATAATTTAGGAGTGTGCTATTCCAAAAAGGTTACTTTTGCATTACAGAAAAGTAACTTCCTTTAAGTCCCAAATCTTTTTTAAAATTGATGAACATTGTTGCAAATATGTATCATAAAAATTCCTGCATACTTGAACCAAAACAGAAACATCTGGATGATCTGGGGGTGGGGGTGGTTATCATTAATTGCGGTAGTATACAGCCTATTATCTGGAGTTAATAGGGAATCTGTGATTCACTCCCTATATGTTATATTTAACCTTTGACTGCTTTTAATAACCATGTGTGCATTTGGTTATTTCTCTTGTGTTATATCTCACAGGTGGCTATCATTTCTCATTTACCTACGTATCTGCGTTTGGCAGTCTAATCTACAATGGAAATGAAAGTGAAAGTCGCTCAGTTGTGTCTGACTCTTTGTGACCCCATGGGCTATACAGTCCATGGAATTCTCCCAGCCAGAATACTGGAGTGGGTAGCCTTTCCCTTCTCCAGGAGATCTTCCCAATCCAGGGATCAAACCCAGATCTCCCGCATTGCGGGCAGATTCTTTACCAGCTGAGCCACAAGGGAAGCCCAATCCACCATGGATTAGAAGGCAACTGAATTTACTAGAATAAATCAAATGTTTCTAAGTGAATGTTTTAGCAGCTTTTCTATGAGCCAAAGGAACACACTTTTGTGTTTAAAGTGTGTTTAAAAACACACTTTAGTTTTCTAATACTTAGAAAACCATGCTCATTTTTCATCACTCAACATAAACAGTCTCTACCTCTGGAAAATCTTCACAGGAAAGAAATAATTTACCGCTACTTTACAACCCAAGTGCCATCTTATCACAAGGAAAGGCAATGACCAAAAACACCTGTTGCATGGATAATAAAATCTCTTATACATTTAATACAAATGTGGTATCTGTATGTAACACATAATATTGTTTTGCAAGTGTTAAAACTTTTTACAGATACATGTATTAAACTGTTTGCTTCTGTGACTTGTTTTTTTTCCCCTTGATACTCTACATGACTTTTCCATATTCACATGCAGAAATTTACTTCATTCATTTCCACAACTATCTTCCATTGTACACACACACACACACACACACACACACGCACACACACAGAGCTTGCTCATTCTTCTTGTTGATGGACAGTCAGGGACTTAAAAAAATTTTTTTTTGCTATTATAACAAGACTGTTTCAAATACACTTTAAATGTTTCTTTATGTAAATATGCAGGAATTTATCAAACATATACCTAGGAATAGAATCGCTGGGTTGTACGTTAGACGTATCTTTAATTTTAACAAATACCAACTTTATATCTCACCAACACTATATGAAAACTTTCATAGTTCTATCTATATCCTCATTAACAGTTCAAAACTTGGTAATGTTCTCAGGTTTGAGAATTTCATGAATGTGAATGGTATTTCATTGTGGATTTATTATGTATTAATATAGAACTAATTTGTAGTGAGGTTGGACATCTTCTCATATGCAGGTTGACTACTGATTTTTTCTATTAATTGCTTGTTCATATCTATTGTCTCTTTGTCTTGGGCTGTATTTAGATAATTCAGAGATGATATTTATATAATCTGCATACTATTCCACACAGCTATATATACCACACATATCTCTTTTATTAAAGGATTTTTTAATATGGACTATTTTTAAAGTTTTTATTGAATCTGTTACAACAGTGCTTCTGTTTTGCGTTTTGTTTTTTTGGCCACGAGGCACGTGAGGTCTTAGCTCCCTGACCTGTGATTGAAGCCACAGCCCCTGCACTGGGAGGCAAAGTCTTAGCCACTGGACTGCCAGGGAAGTCCCCATACGTATCTTCTTATAGTCTGTTTTTACAAATTCATCTTTAATAACATATTTTGATATGAGTATTTACTAGTGATACCAATGTAATACAAAGTACTTCTAATACAGTCAAAACTACCAATCTTTTCCTTTAAGGTTTGTACTTTTTTAGGAAATTCTTTTCTACTTCCGTCATAAAAATATTTTTCTACCTTTTCTTCTAAAAGTATTACAATTTTGCTTTTTGCATCTCCAGTTACAAATTGGCACTTGCCAGCGACCTCTACAAGGATTAAATCATGAGCTGCTGCAGCTTACTGACCTTCAACACTCCCTGAAAGGAGTTCAGGGTGGAGTTCCGGAATGAGACACTGTTCTCTGAGAAAATCTGGCAGACCGGGTCTTCAGATAAATCTTTTCAGGAGAAGATTTTATGAGCCCAATTCTTGCAGCTCCTCATTTCTAGAAAAGCACTAATGTCTACTCTTCTTATGTCTACTAGCGGTAGTAAGAGTCACTAGTAGCAACTAATGACTTCATAAGACCAGTAGCAATCTTCTGCAAAAATCGGTGCTTGATTGCACGTACTCCCCCTTCACCAAAATCACACATATACTGACCTTCCTCCCTACCTCTCTGGAGCATATCTATCCCTGATAAAACTTAACTCCCAACTCTCACACTGTGCCTTTTTTTTAGTTGACAGCATTTATGTTGATTGTCAAGAGCACAGTTCTTATAATTATTCATTTTTATTTTATATGTATCAAAGTTAGATTACTTGTTGCACACAAGTTTGGAATTTAAATTTCCAATGAAGTGACCATAATGACAATAATACCCTAAAGCATATGAGATAATTAAGGTATATGCTAAAATGCTATAACAGAGAAATCTATAAAACAGCAGCTTTATTTCTCTTGCATATAAGAATTCAAAGGTGAATGTACACCCAAGGGCTGGTAACCGTTCTGTTCCATGACTGCCCCTCACTCAATATGGTAACAAACATCCTGTTGCAGTTGCCTTCTCCAAACAACTGGAAGAAGGGAGTAAAAAAGCAGGACAAGCAGGTTTTGTCTTTAAGTAGAGTCCCAGGAAGATGTATTCATCACTTGTGTTCATATTCCATGGTCCTCAACACAAACACATGGTCACAACCATCTATCTGCAAGAGAGGTTAGGAAGTGGAGTCTCTAGCTGAGCAGCTGTTAAGACTGACAGTTCCACTGCAAGGAAGAAAAGAACAGCAGTCTCTGCTATTTTACCTGGTATTACTATTGCTATTTTACTGTTGGTTAGTGTTTGCCTGGTATACCTTTCCTTTCGGTTAGCGTTTCACGGTTTCACCTTTTACTTTTATTCTATGTTCTCATATTTTATGTTTCATCTTCAAATTGAATATAGATGTACTTAAATCTAGTCTGACAATTTCTCACAAGTTTTATTAAGTTTATATATATTCTGACAACTAATATATGTTGATTATTTCTTCTTATTTTGGTTTTCTACTCTCTGTTTTATTTACCCTCCCATCCCCTTTTCTAGATTTCTTTTGGATTGACTCTGACGCTCTTCAGAGAAGGCAATGGAACCCCACTCCAGTACTCTTGCCTGGAAAATCCCGTGGATGGAGGAGCCTGGTGGGCTGCAGTCCATGGGGTCACTAAGAGTCGGACACGACTGAGCGACTTCACTTTCACTTTTCAAATTTCATGCATTGGAGAAGGAAATGGCAACCCATGCCAGTGTTCTTGCCTGGAGAATCCCAGGGACGGGGGAGCCTGGTGGGCTGCTGTCTATGGGGTTGCACAGAGTCGGACACGACTGGAGCGACTTAGCAGCAGCAGCAGCTGATGCTCCTATTTCATTTGTTGCCTACTATTTTGAATTTTAAAGATGTATCAGTTCAGTTCAGTTCAGTTGCTCAGCCGTGTCCGACTTTTTGCGACCCCATGAATTGCAGCACGCCAGGCCTCACTGTCCATCACCAACTCCCAGAGTTTACTCAAACTCATGTCCATTGAGTCAGTGATGCCATCCAGCCATCTCGTTCTCTGTCGTCCCCTTCTCCTCCTAGCCCCAATCCCTCCCAGCATCAGGGTCTTTTCCAATGAGTCAACTCTTCACATGACGTGGCCAAAGTATTGGAGTTTCAGCTTTAGCATCAGTCCTTCCAAAGAAATCCCAGGACTGATCTCCTTTAGGATGGACTGGTGGATCTCCTTGCAGTCCAAGGGACTCTCAAGAGTCTTGTCCAACGCCACAGTTCAAAAGCATCAATTCTTCGGCGCTCAGCTTTCTTCACAGTCCAATTCTCACATCCACACATGACCACTGGAAAAACCATAGCCTTGACTAGATGGACCTTTGTTGACAAAGTAATGTCTCTGTTTTTTAATATGCTATCTAGGTTGGTCATAACTTTCCTTCCAAGGAGTAAGCATCTTTTAATTTCATGGCTGCAATCACCATCTGCAGTGATTCTGAAGCCCCCAAAAATAAAGTCTGACACTGTTTCCCCATCTATTTCCTATGAAGTGATGGGATCAGATGCCATGACCTTAGTTTTCTGAATGGTGAGCTTTAAGCCAAATTTTTCACTCTCCTCTTTCACTTTCATGAAGAGGCTTTTAGTTCCTCTTCACCTTCTGCCATAAGGGTGGTGTCATCTGCATATCTGAGGTTATTGATATTTCTTCCAGCAATCTTGACTCCAGCTTGTGCTTCCTCCAGCCCAGCGTTTCTCATGATGTACTCTGCATATAAGTTAAATAAGCAGGGTGACAATATACAGCCTTGACGTACTCCTTTTCCTATTTGGAACCAGTTTGTTGTTCCATGTCCAGTTCTAACTGTTGCTTCCTGACCTGCATACTGGTTTCTCAAAAAGCAGGTCAGGTGGTCTGGTATTCCCATCTCTTTCAGAATTTTCCACAGTTTATTGTGATCCACACAGTCAAAGGTTTTGGCATAGTCAATAAAGCAGAAATAGATGTTTTTCTGAAACTCTCTTGCTTTTCGATGATCCAGCGGATGTTGGCAATTTGATCTCTGGTTCCTCTGCCTTTTCTAAAACCAGGTTGAACATCTGGAAGTTCATGGTTCATGTATTGCTGAAGCCTGGCTTGGAGAATTTTGAGCATTACTTTACTAGCATGCGAGATGAGTGCAATTGTGCGGTAGTATGAGCATTCTTTAGCATTGCCTTTCTTTGGGATTGGAATGAAAACTGACCTTTTCCAGTCCTGTGGGCACTGCTGAGTTTTCCAAATTTGCTGGCATAATGATGTATATTTCTATTTAATTAGCAGTGGAACTTAATTTTTAATATGGATACCTTTTAAAAACTACAATCATTTGAAAAATCTATCTTTCCAACAAATGCAAGGATCTTAGAAAGCTTTAACTCCAAATACTCCACTCCCATGTTACGTGTTTTTGTTCTTCAGTGTGTCAGTTCAATTCTATTTTTGTTTCTCCAATTTTGTTAGCATTAACAGTATTTCTGTTATTGTTTTCTCATAATTTTATTATTTATCTATTTTTATTAAACAAATAATTTACATTTATTGAATTAATAAATTAAATCTATTAAATAAAATTATTAAATTAATAAATTAAATTTATTAAACAAAAATGAAAACTTTTATGATTTATTTATTTAGGCTGCTCTGGGTGTTTGTTGCTGTGTGGGTTTTTCTCCAGTTGTGGCAAGCAGGGGCCACTCTCCAGTTGTAGGGTGCAGGCTTCTCACTGCGGGGGCCTGGCCTGTTACAGAGCAGGGCTCCTGGGCATGTGGGCCTCAGTCCTTACAGCGCATGGGCTTAGTTGCTCCAGGGCAGGTGGGATTCTCCCCGACCAGGGATCGAACCCACGTATCCTGCAACTGACAGATGGATTCTCTCCCACTGAGCCACCAGGGAAGCCCCTGTTATTGTTTTTTTTTTTAATTTATTCATTTTGGCTGCGCTAGGTCTTCGCTGCTGCGCACAGGCTCTCTAGTCGCAGTGAGCCGGATCTACGCTCTGGCTGCGCTGTGCAGACTTCTCACTGCCTGGCTTTCCCTGTGCTGGAGGACAGTCTCTCGGGCGTGTGGGCTTCAGCATATGCCGGGCGTGCGCTCAGTCGCTGGGGCTCACGGCCTCCAGAGCACAGGCTCAGTACCGTTAGCGCTGGGACTTATTTGCCTCCCGGCATGTGGAGAAGGAAATGGCAACCCACTCCAGTATCCTTGCCTGGAAAATCCCATGGACAGAGGAGCCTGGCGGGCTACAGACCATAGGGTCGCAAAGAGTCGACACGACTAAGCGACTTCACTCATTCACTCACTCACTCACGTGGGATCTTCGTTCCCAGATCAGGGATGAAACCTGTGTCCCCTGCACCACTGGACCTCCCGGGAAGTCCCATTGTTGCTGTGTTTGCTATTTTACAGTCAGTGCTTCTGACGAATGTTTAGCATTTACTGGTTCATACTTTCTTTACTCGTGGAGTGCAGAAATTTCTTCAGGGATATTTCCCCTAACTTCATCTTTCATCAGTCTCTTTAGTGAGGGTTTCAGAATGGTAACCACTCTGTTTTGGTTTTTACTGCTGGTGGGAATCTGCCTACAACGTGGGAGACCTGGGTTCGATCCCTGGGTTGGGAAGATAGTTCTGACTAGTTGGTTAGTTCTACATTTGCCAATATCTTTTTTTAAACTTCATTAGCCTGTGATGGTTTAGATAGGTCTACAACAGTTTGACAGTTGATTTCTCTTAGAACTTTGAAGTATTTTTAAACTTTTTGGCTTCCCTTGTTGCTATTGAGAGGCTTGCTGCCAGAACTGCTATCTTTTTCACACTAAAAATCTGCCTTTTCTGTCTCTGCTTTTAATATCTTCTATTTATCTTAGTTGTCTGCAATTTCACTATAACTCATTTATTTATTCTGCTTGGGTTTCATTGTGCTTTTTGAATCTACGGGAGCATATCTATCATATCTCTGAAAATCCTTAGGGATTATCTCTTCACAATACCTCTATCCCATTCTCTAGTTTTTCCTCCTAAATTAGAAATATATCAGATGTTCTTACATATATTCCTTTTAATTTTATTTTTATATTTCTCTCTGATGGATTCTAGGTAATTTACTTGATTCTGTCTTCCAATCCACAGCTTCATCTGTCAAATTAATCCGATCTGCTGTTTAGCTTGTTCTACCGTATTTTCACTTCTGTAACTTTTAATTTCTAGAAGTTTCATTGTGTTTTTAAAAACCTGCCTGCTTATTGTTTGGGTTAATTAATTTTTTTTGTTTTAGACAAATGTCGACTCAAAAGCCATTAAAAGAAACAATTCAGAGAGATATCATTTGTTCTCTAACCAGTTTCCCCAATGGTAACATTTATACAGTATTATAACCAATGTATTAACAGTAATACAATCCACTGATATTCATATTTCCTATTTTATTTATATTCATTTGTGTGTCAGTACTGAAATCAGATTGATTATATTATATTCTTTGCAGCCAAAGATGGAGACGCTCTACAGTCAGGAAAAACAAGACCAGGAGCTGACTGTGGCTCAGATCATGAACTCCTTATTGCAAAATTCAGACAAAGTGAAGAAAGTAGGGAAAACCACTAGGCCATTCAAGTATAACCTAAATCAAACCCCTTATGATTATACAGTGAAAGTGACAAACAGATTCAAGGGATTCACTCTGACAGACAGAGTGCCCGAAGAACTGTGGACAGAGGTTCACAACATGGTACAGGAGGCTGTGATCAGAACCACCCCAGGAAAAAGAAATGCAACAGGCAAAACGGCTGTCTGAGGAGGCCTTACAAATAACTGAGAAAAGAAGAGAAGCGAAACGCAAAGGAGAAAATGAAAGATATGCCCATCTGAATGCTGAGTTCCAAAGAAGAACAAGGAGAGATAAGAAAGCCTTCTTAAGGGAGCAATGCAAAGAAACAAAAAAACAACAGAATGGGAAAGACTACAGACCTCTTCAAGAAAATTAGAGATACCAAGGGAACATTTCATGCACAGAAGGGCACAATAAAAGACAGAAACTGTATGGACCTAACAGAAACAGAGAGATTTAAGAAGAATACATAGAAGAACTGTATAAAAAGGTCTTAATGACCTAGATAACCATGATGGTGTGATCACTCAGCCAAAGCCAGACATCCTGGAATGTGAAGTCAAGTAGGCCTTCCAAAAGCATCACTATGAACAAAGCTAGTGGAGGAGATGAAATACCAGAGGAGCTATCTCAAATCTTAAAAGATGATGCTGTTAAAGTGCTGCACTCAATATGCCAGCTAGTTTGCTCATTATAATCTCATCTGGAGTTTTCGAAAAAGTAACAATACCTGGGCTTTTGTATTTTTCAGAAAATTCCAAGATAATTATAATGTACATCTGGATTTTAAAGAGTGATTATAGATTTTTATACTAAATGATAGTGTTAGTGATATATAATTCTATTATTTTCTGTGATATATAATTATAAGCATAATTAGATACATATATAGTGATATATAATTCCATCATTTAGTTCAACATATTAAAATGAATAATAGTTACATAATCACTATCGGAGAAGGCAATGGCAACCCACTCCAGTCCTCTTGCCTGGAAAATCCCATGGACTGAGGGGCCTGGTGGGCTGCAGTCCATGGGGTCGCTAAGAGTCGGGCATGACAGAGAGACTTCACTGTCACTTTTCACTTGCATGCATTGGAGAAGGAAATGGCAACCCACTCCAGTGTTCTTGCCTGGAGAATCCCAGGGATGGGGGAGCCTGGTGGGCTGCCGTCTATGGTGTTGCACAGAGTTGCTGAAGCGACTTAGCAGCAATCACTATAGTAAAAGATATTTATCCATTTTCACAATCAATAGCCAAACAACAAAAAAAGATAATTACAGTTGCAAGCCATAATGGAAACATGATTAACCCAATAGCACTGACACGTGTACATTACCATATGTAAAACAGATGGCCAGTGCAAGTTCGATGCATGAAGCAGGGCACCCAAAACTGGTGCTCTGGGACAACCCAGAGGGACAGGGTGGAGAGGGAGCTGCAAGCAGAGTTCAGGGTCGGGGGACACATGTATACCTGAGGCTGATTCATGATGAAGGAGGGCAAAAACACCACAATGTTGTCAAGTAATTGTCCTCCAATTAAAATAAATAAATTTTTAAAATATTTATATACGATTTGGGGGGTTAAGTAGAGTGATGTGGTGAGTGGAAGTGCATACATGTACGTTTTCATCTACCCAGCCAGTCTAGGTCTTTTGGTTAGTGCGTGCATGCTAAGTCGCTTCAGTCGTGTCCGACTCTTTGTGACCCTATGGACTGTAGTCCGCCAGGCTCCTCTGTCCATGGAGATTCTCCAGGCAAGAATACTGGAGTGGGTTGCCATGTTCTCCTTCAGGGGATCTTCCCGACCCAGGGATCGAACCAGTGACTCCCATGGCTCCTGCATTGCAGGCGGATTCTTTTCCACTGAGCCACTGGGGAAGCCCTTGGTTAGTGCATGTAATCCATTTACATTTAAGTTAGTTATCAGTGTGTATGATTCTATTACAATTTTCTTAATTGTTTTGGGTTTATTTTTTATAGGTCTTTCCCTTCTCTTGTGTTTCCTGCCTTGAAAAACTGCTTTAGCACTTGTTGTAAAGCTGGTTCAATGGTGCTGAATTCTCTTAACTTCTGCTTGCCTGGAAAGCTTTTGACTTCTCTGTCAAATCTGAACTAGAGTCTTGCTGGGTAGAGTATTCTGGGTTGTAGCTTCTTCCCTTTCTTCACTTAAGTATATTGCATCACCAGTCACCTTTAATATCCCTCTTTCCTGGAAGCTTCCTTTCATATTCCCTTTCCCTCCAGTCTGGATTAGGATCTCTTCAGAGCAGAACATGCTAGGTATAACCTTCCAAAGCACTTTATCGTACAACTTTATTGTAATTGTCTGTTCTCTTCCACATATCCATAAGATAAAGTTCCTTAAAGGCAAGATTATATCTTTATTTTGAGCAGCTAGTACCCAGCACAGGACTGTTGAATTAATGAGTAATTATAAAAGAAAGCACTAACCAGAAAAGTAAAATGATAATTTATGAGAATTTATTGCTGTTGTTTAGTTGCTAAGTCATCTCTGAGCCCTTTGAAATCCTGCAGACTGTAGCCTGCCAGGCTCCTTCATCCCTGGGATTTCCCAGGCAAGAATACTGGAGTGAGTTGCCATTTCCTTCTCCAGGGGATATTTCTGATCAGGAATCGAACCCGTCTCCTGCACTAGGAGGCAGGTTCTTTACCACTGAGGCACCAGGGAAGCCCCAGCTTATGAGAATAAGAAGTTTTAAATTGCTCTTGTTTAAAATGGTAGAAAGAGATCCACACAAAAGTACCTCAGTGATGTAAAACGAATGATATTCATTGATAATTATCATGGATTAAGTCATCATGTCACTAATTGTAAATCCATCAAAACATTTTCATGGAAAAATGGTCCAGGTTGTCATTTCAGAATGCTAGGACTACAACCCCTGTCCAGCATTAGCCACAAGTTGCCTCATCGAAAGAGAAACCTCACCATTAGCTGTTACAGCCTCAGTGATTGTGTGAATAAGAAACAGTGAGATTAAAAACTGTTTCTTGGTCTCTGGAGCCCTGGGGGAAGGTACTCCCCCAACTTGTGAGATAGAAAAATAATGCTAGTTCCATAGCAATGATTTAGTAATTTCTATAACAAAAAAATAATTTTAGGATATTTGCTATTTGAGTTTAAAAAATAAAAATCTCAGAATCTAACTTCAATAGATGACTCATCATTTTGTTAAGAAAAATATTCAAAGAGAAAAGAAATCTATATACGACCCGTGAGTGTTCATGTGATAACATGATCTTTCCTCAAATAAGTAATGAATGTCCTAAGTCCTCTTGTGTTCAGCATGTGATTCCAATTCTATACACATTCCTCTAAGAATGACATTTAAGCTGATTTATTTCAAGTGAATTTCTAGGCAAATTGTTCCTTAAGAAAGAGATACGAATTCTTCTTACACTAAAACACAGCCTTCTTTTAGAATATCTAAACATTCAATACTTCTTTCTTATTAGCAAAATATTGCCATTGTTCTAAAATAAACCAACCAAGCAAATCACTTGAGCAAAATCATTATCCTTTCTAACAGCTCCTCATTTATAAAATGAGGATAATAATTCCTGCTATCCAGGACCTGTAAAGACTACAAATAATATATGTACATACAAAGGAATGGTCACCATGCTTAGCACACAATCTGCTAATCACAAGAAGTCTCTGTTTTTTATTTTCTAAAAGATTTTTTAAAATCCAATTTAATCTTTCTGGTGAGGATGCAATTTAATTGTCTTCATTTTTGGGAAAATATAGGTAACATACAGAAATATGGATTATTCACACACATATTCACACACATGTGTTTGGTATGTCCCTGAAGTATCCATTTTCTGTGCACTTATCGGAGGTTATCCACTTTGCTTCACCATGTGCAGACTTGTCTCAGATTCAGCTAAGTTAAACATTCAGATGATTAATTTCAGAAATAAATAAAAAAGGGAATATCTGTTCCTTTGAAGCTAGAAATATGCTGTAAAGTTATTCTCATAGGATTATATTTAGCTGGAATCATAGCAAGCGCAAATAAAAGGAGATATCTCGTTACATATGTTCTACTTCTCAGACATTTTTAAATTCTTTCCTCCTATCAACCATTCTTAGAATTACTTTACTCTCAAAATAGATACAGTATTTACTTCATTCAAAGGATCACAAAAATTTAACTATGAGTTCATACTTTTCAGTTTAAATATTGAATTACCAAAACATTCCAGTTTAATTTCCTTTGCTTACTTTCCACACATGTAAGTGGAAAACAGTAATTTTTGAATTGAAATTTTATTATCAAAATAGATGTTATGCAGAAAACAGTTAATATAGCTGGCCTAAGATTGCTATTCTTAGACAAGCTGGCTGACTCCTGGGAACTTAGATTTCAAAATAGTTCTAACTATTCCCTTGCTGATGAGTGGTTTGCTATGCCTAAATTGCTTGTGCAAAGCAAACTATGGTTTATGTCGAATACCCGCTTTCCTTCTGGGAGTACGGAATTGTGGTATGTGGTATGCAACAGGTGCCTATGTGACCAGCTCCAATTATACCTTGGACACTGAGTCTCCAATAAGCTTCTCTTGTCAAAAACATTTCACGTGCGTGTATGCTTAGGCATGCCCGACTCTAAAAGACTTCATAGACTGTATGCAGTCCACTAGGCTCTTCTATCCATGGAATTTTCCAGGCAAGAACACTGGATGGGTTACCATTTCCTCCTCAGGGGATCTTCCTGACCCACGGATACAACCCACATCTCCTGCATTGCAGGCAGATTCTTTACTGCTGAGCCAAGGGGGAAGTCCCCCAAAACATTTCACATGTTTTGTAACAGTTTACTGATGGAGGAATAAAGCCTGTGTGACTCCACTGGGAGAGGACTCTTGAAAGCTTGCTCCTGGTTTCCTCCAAATGTTGCCGCAAGTGCCTTTTTTCTTTCGCTGATCTTACTTTGCATACGTTCACCATGAAGCTGTGAGTAAACTGTATAATAATTCCTACTAGTTCTCCTAAAATGTCAAAAACCCTTAGGGTTACTTGGGGACTCTCAACACAGATGGCATAAAATGATCAAAATACCTTCTACTTTTCCCCACTTTTATATTGCCTTTTGTTATTTTTTCCTAGGTACACCATTTAGGAACACAGAGAAATTGAACAGTTAAGAGAGATAAATAATTATAAAAATGTTGCCATCCAATGACCTAATTATTAACTCCCCGAAATCTGGCTTTCTCCTAGATTACAGCCCACTTTTAAAAATATAAATTTTAGATTATTTAAAACAAATTATAACTACTTAGAACATTTGAAAATCCTTACTAGGTTACTGTTAGTTTTTGTAATGTCCACCTTCTTAGAAATTGCTTTACCTTTAGAGAACAGGTTAAGTCCAATCATTTTAATTGCAAAATGGAATATATTAATCAGTTCAAAGATGTATTTTTTTTTAGTTTTGAAAATCATAAACATGTTAACCATGCATACATTCTGAACTATATCTTAAAATCAAAATTGACTTTAGTGAAAATTCTGAACTGTTTAAATTGTTCTCAAATATTTCCCAGTAGTATTGCCAGTGGTACAGAACTTACATTTTTTTGCAGTGTGGGCATTTTGCCAGAGTGTTGAACCTCAATTCCATCCACTGTAAAATAAATGAGAAGAGAGGTTGACAAGAAAAACAACTGAAAACTATCCAATCTGATAAGCTGTTTCTTTTAGTTCAAATGTTTTCAGGGATCACGACAGAAGCCATCAACCTTTTCATGTTTATATGAGCTTTCCCCCTCCAGCTCATGTCCCCCTCCCTTAAAATAAAGGTTACACTTCCCCTCCGAAACAGTTCCCAAGGTTTCCCCAGTTTTCTGACGCAATCTCGGTTTGCTCTACAATGAAAACTGAATGTCATGTCATAATTGGGTCATTTTATTCAGCTCTATGTCTCACTCCACTGCCAGAAAATAAAAACATATGTCATGTATCTCCAAAGTTGTTTCTTCTCCGAATATTAATGCCTAGCTTTTTAAAATACATGGATATTGAGTCAATACTAAAATACAATTATTCTATTTATGAAGAAAATCCACAAGGTAAATAAATAAAACAAATTAGATACAAGTAGAACCAGCGGCCACCTGATGTGAAGAACGGACTTATTTGAAAAGACCCTGATGCTGGGAAAGAGTGAAGGCAGGAGAAAAAGGGGACGACAGAGGATGAGATGGTTGGATGGCATCACCGACTCGATGGACATGGGTTTGAGTAAACCCCAAGAGTTGGTGAGGGACAGGGAGGCCTGGCATGCTGCAGTCCATGGGGTCACAAAGAGTCAGACACGACTGAGCTGAACTGAGAACTAAGGCGAGGAAACTGCTTTCAGCTTATAGTTGCTTATTCTATGTAAAAAAATACACTCCTATAAACAACTTTCTTTCAGTTTTCTTCCCTGTGTTGTTGTTGTTCAGTCAGTCATTGTGATCCCATGGACTGCAGCACGCCAGGCTTTCCTGTCCTTCATTATCTCCTTGAGTTTGCTCAAACTCACGTCCATTGAGTCGATGATGCCCTCCAACTATCTCATCCTGTGTTGCCCTCTTTTCCTCCTGCCTTTAATTTTTCCCAGCATCTGGGTCTTTTCCAATGAGTCAGTTCTTCATATCAGGTGGCCAAAGTATTAGCGCTTCAGTTTCAGCATCAGTCCTTCCAATGAACACTCAGGACTGATTTCCTTTAGGACTGACTGGTTGGATCTCCTTGCAGTCCAAGGACTCTTGAGAGTCTACTCCAGCACCACAGTTCAAAAGCATCAATTCTTTGGTGCTCAGCCTTCTTTATGCTCCAACTCTCATCTCCGTACATGACTACTGGAAAAACCATAGCTTCGACTTTATTACCTATATCTTCCCTGTAATATAGGCAGTAATGTGGGCTACCTTCCCCACAGTACTGTTATTCAGATGCTTGAAACAGCTTACTGGTATTAAAAGTAGGTTAAAGTGTTTGAAAAGATGTGCAATATAAGTTTAAAATAAGTATTAATAGCACTGACATATATACACTACCATGTGTAAAATAGCTAGCTAGTGGGAAGATGCTATATAGCATGGGGGGATGGTAGGATGGCAGTCAAGAGGGAAAGGATATATGTATGTATAAGTATATATACATATATATATATGGCCAAATTGCCAGGGGCTCAGAGGTTAAAGCGTCTTCCTGGAAATGTGGGAGACCCAGGTTCGATCCCTGGGTCAGGAAGATCCCCTGGAGAAGGAAATGGCAACCCACTCCAGTACTCTTGCCTGGAGAATCCCGTGGAGGGAGGAGCCTGGTAGGCTACAGTCCATGGGGTCCCAAAGAGTTGGACATGACTGAGTGACTTCACTTTACTTCACATATATATATACATATATATATGTATATTCAAAAGTAGAGACATTACTTTGCCAACAAAGGTCTGTCTAATCAAGGCTATGGTTTTTCCAGTGGTCATGTATGGATGTGAGAGTTGGGCTGTGAAGAAAGCTGAGCACCGAAGAATTGATGCTTTTGAACTATGGGTTGGAGAAGACTCTTGAGAGTCCCTTGGACTACAAGGAGATCCAACCAGTCGATTCTAAAGGAGATCAGTCCTGGGTGTTCTTTGGAAGGACTGATGCTAAAGCTGAAACTCCAATACTTTGGCCACCTCATGCGAAGAGTTGACTTATTGGAAAAGTCCTCTGATGCTGAGAGGGATTCGGGGCAGGAGGAGAAGGAGATGACAGAGGATGAGATGGCTGGATGGCATCACTGACTCGATGGACGTGAGTTTAAGTGAACTCCAGGAGTTGGTGATGGACAGGGAGGCCTGGTGTGCTGCAATTAATGGGGTTGCAGAGTCGTACATGACTGAGCGACTGAACTGAACTGAACTGAACTGATATACATATAGTTCTGAGTGATTTTCATTGTTGTATGGTAGAAACCAACGCAGCATTGTAAAGAAATTATCCTCCAATTAAAAAATAATAAAAAAGTAACTCTTCACCACAAAAAAATGTATTTCCTCAGCCACTTTGCTTCTTTTAACAAAGAAAAACTTAAATTTGTTATTTATAAATAACATTTGCAATGACATTACAAGTTCAACACGGGTTTCCCTTGTGGCTCATCTGGTAAAGAATCTGTCTGCAATGCTTTTGCCTCCCATCATTTGCTTTTCTATATATCTTCTTGTAAAGTGTACACTTCCTTTATAGAATTCCTTCAAGTACATTAACAGTTTTATCACCAACATAACCTTTCTTTCATTAATATTAATTTTTGTTAATTATTCTGGGTCACTCCTTTTTTCTTCATAACTCTCAAGTTTTAGGTATAGTGGGGCTTCAATAAGTCATGCATATTCAAATGTTTTCCACACAATAGAAGATAATGTTCAGAAAATATCTGATACATGATTTTTTTCTTTTTAATTTTTTAATGATTAACTTTTAAAAAGACAAATCTGAGTTTGGACTTCTTTTTATTCATTTTAATTTCAAACTTTCTGAAAGTTATGTAACCTTGAAATAGTCTCTCTCAATCACAGTAGGAATATACAGACCCAAGGTAAACAAACTAGAAATGAAACTTTACATGAATGTTCACTCTTTTCACAGTGATTATTTTTCAATATTTGAGAAAGCTAAACCAAGGCTACAGTTCTTTCAAGCACCGTTAACTGTTTCTTTCGCTACTTATTTTGTAATGAATTTATTTCAAAGCTTATTATTAATAGTAAAAATGCTAAAATGAATGCACTAAACAGAGACTTACATAGATATCTACAGAAATTGGCATAGAACATTAAGAAGTGAAGAATACAGAAATCTTACTAATTACTTTTCTGTATTTGTAATTAGTTATAAGATAGTTGTTGAACTTGTAGTGAGAGTGCAAGTCACTCAGTCATGTCCGACTCTTTGCAATTCCATGGACTATATAGTTCAAGAAATTCTCTAGGCCTGAATACTGGAGTGGGTAGCCTTTCCCTTCTCCAGGTGATTTTCCCAACCCAGGGATCGAACCCAGGTCTCCCGCATTGCAAGCGGATTATTTACCAGATGAGCCACAAGGGAAACCCTTGTTGAACTTGTAATGTCATTGCAAATGTTATTTATAAATAACAAATTTAAGTTTTTCTTTGTTAAAAGAAGCAAAGTGGCTGAGGAAGCAATTATGAAACCCCTTAAAGCTGAAAGCTGAAGCCGAAACTCCAATACTTTGGCCACCTGATCCAAAGAACTGACTCATTTGAAAAGACCCTGATGCTGGGAAAGATTAAAGATGGGAGGAGAAAGGGACAACAGAGGATAAGATGGTTGGATGGCATCATCAACTCAATGGACATGAGTTTGAGTAAACTCTGGGAATTGGTGATGGAAGAGAGGCCTGGTGTGCTGCAGTCCATGGGGTCACAGTCACACATGACTGAGGGACTGAACTGAACTCAAAATCCAAGTTTGAAGGCTAATACATTGGCAAAGAAATTCTAGAATTTTTAGATGACCAACCTACAGGAGATTAGTCAGGTTTTATCATTTCAGCACAGATTATGCATGATGCTTTTGAACTGTGGTGTTGCAGAAGACTCTTGAGAGTCCCATGGACTGCAAGGAGATCCAATCAGTCCATTCTAAAGGAGATCAGTCCTGGGTGTTCTTTGGAAGGAATGATGCTAAAGCTGAAACTCCAGTACTTTGGCCACCTCATGCAAAGAGTTGACTGATTGGAAAAGACTCTGATGCTGGGAGGGACTGGGGGCAGGAGGAAAAGGGGACAACAGAGGATGAGATGGCTGGATGGCATCACCGACTTGATGGACATGGGTTTGGGTGAACTCCGGGAGTTGGTGATGGACTAGGAGGCCTGGCATGCTGCAGTTCATGGGGTCGCAAAGAGTCGGACACGACTGAGCGACTGAACTGAACAGAACTGAACTGATGCATGATAACTTTGATTACAACTGACAACTAAGACTCAGTTGTATAATTAGTAACATACAGGGAGCAACTTAGCATATCTGGTTTTGTTGTTATCTATAAGAATTCTTTTAAATGTAGCAAACTAAGACTAGAAAAACATGTATTATTAGAAATAACTTTGTCATAATCTATTTGAATGAATGCAAATACCTGTCCTTTTGAAAGGATTTACCACTGTTCTCTTATCTAAAATGCAGCCTCTGCACTCTTAAAATTTTATTGCCAAACCTTGAAGTGTCAATAGAAAAAAATATCTGATTTTTCCTATTTTTAATTGGATAAATTTGATAGGTAACATTGTGTAAATTTAAGGTGTACAGTCTACTACTTTGATACATTTATATCTTGTAACATGGTTGTCACTGTAGTGACATTTATCACATTACATAATTATAATACAATATTACTGTCTATATTCATTATAAACTCCAGGAGATAGTGAAGGACAGGGAAGCCTAGCATGCTGCACTCCATGGGGTTGCAGAGTTGGATACAACTGAGCCCCGAACTACAACAACAATATTCATTATGCTGTGCTTTATTTAGATTTCCATGACTTATTTACTAATTGTTACAAGTTTGTACCATGAGTCTTATCCCCCACCTCCCATGTTCTGATATCTTCTGGTACCTACAATTTTCCTATTTTTACAGGTTCAATTTTTTTCCACTCTATAATTAAGGGATATCATGCAGCACTTCTCTTTCTCTGTCTGACTTACCTTTTTTAGCAAATGTGCTCAAGGTCCTCTGTGTTGTCATAAATGGCAGAATACCCTGATTCCTTGTAGGAGTAGTGTTAGTTGCTCAGTAGTATCCGACTCTGTGATCCCATGGACTACAGCCCGCCAGGATCCTCTGTCCATGGGATTCTCCAGGCAAGGATACTGGAGTGGGTTGCCATGCCCTTCTCCAAATCATTTCCTGTGGCTGAATAATATTCCACTGTGTATTTTTGTTTGCGCTCAGTCACTCAGTCATGTCCAACTCTCTGCGGCCCCAGGGACTGTAGCCCACCAGGCTCCTCTGTCCATGGAATTTTCCAGGCAAGAATACTGGGGAGGGTTTGCCATTTCCTACTCCAGGGGATCTTCCAGACCCAGGGATCGAACTCACATCTCTTGCATCTCCTACACTGGCAGGCAGGTTCTTTACCACTAACGCCACCTGGGAAGCCCCACATCCTTTTTATCCATTCATCCATTGTGGGCATTTGCATTGTTTCCACATTTTGGCTATTATGAAAATTATTTTCTATCAGAAAGGTTAAAAGCAACTTCTCTAAAACCCAATTGTTTTTAGTAGAGGTCTTCCAATGTTTGGCTTATTTCTAACCATTCTATAATATATAATAGATAACTTAGATTCACCAAGGTATATTTTTAAATTGATCATAGGAGGCACATAAGAAAGTTATACTACTAAAAACTAGTCAGCTGATAGTACCCTACTAGATTTTATTTTCTAATGGGTTCAACACACAACTGGGGTCATTTGATCTCTGGGTTGGAAAGACCCCCTGGAGCAGGAAAAGGCAACCCATTCCAGTATTCTGGCCTGGATAACTCCATGGACAGAGGCGCCTGGGAGGCTTCAGTCCATGGGGTCACAAAGAGTCAGGCCAACTGAGCGACTGAGCACACACACATGTCATTACTTTAAAGTGTGTTCACTGCTGTCACTCTGCTGAGCAACCGAACTATAGAACCCTATGAACAAGTGAAGAAAATCGAAACCTGTTTGAAGGTACTATACTGGCCCACTTCAGGACAAAGTTTGAACTATCATCTATGATTCAGGTATGTATGATAGGTTGTGTTAGATTTTCTGGGAAATGCCAACCGTACCCAGCACGTGGACCTGCCTTCCATCAGTAACGGAAAACACCTAGCCCACACAGACGCAATTAAACTCTCTGCTGTTTAATTGTCTTAAGAAACCTCTTTATGTTCATGTAGAACCAGTCTGTAACACTTTTATTCTTCTGGAAAAATACTTTCTAAACAAAGTCCCCCAAAACATTAGTCTGGTTAGACAATCCCCTCAAAACTGTTTCGACATCTTAAAATGTTTATACATACTACATAAAGCTTCCTCTTGGATCTGAATATTATTTAATCATTTATAAGAAATTAAGTTTAATTAATTTAATTGTAATAGTTATTATTTAATAGTTTAACATTAATATTTAATTATTATTATTTTAACACATTATATACTAAAAGTGCTAAAGAATATACCTATAAAAATTCTGCTTAATTTTTTTATCCTAGCAATTCCTTATAATCTTGGAACTCTTTACTCACATAATACTTATTATTATCCTGTAAAATGAGCATTCTAATCAATATGCTTTGGAAAATACAAATTTAGCTTTTCTCAACACTATCCACGGTTCCAGACAGGCTGTTAAATGAATACTGTGAATAGTGTGAATTTCTAGTAAATACAATTTTAGCATTATGGCAGTGATATTATATTACATTGTATTATTTGTTATAAATGAAAAATATCATTGAGGACACAGTCCATTATAATTTTAACCCATGGGAATGATTTTGTCTTAGGTCTCAGTATTCCAGTAAAAGCTGTGAAGTTTTCAGAAAACATCACAAATATCTTGTAATAGATCATGTTTTCTTCTTTTTATTAACCATAGAAGGCTCACTGCTAAAATTCAGTCAAATTTTAACAACTGCACAGGACTGAATATTATGCATACTTATATTCTTATATATGACTTCATCATATTTCTGCCCTATTTTTCATCTTCTTGATTTTGCATGTTTTAATTTTCAAAGCTACTAGACTTTGTAACGTGTCTCAGTTGCTTATGGGCCTTGTAAACCAAGGCTGAAACAAGGTATGGAATAAGTAGATGAATTATCCTATTAGTTAAAAGTCTGAAGGACAAAGACTAACACAGAGAATCTAAGATTACTTGGATTGGCATAATAATAATGATGAGGTGATGTTCTCAAGTGAGAATGGAGGGTTTATTCTTTGTAACCCTCAGCATCCATCATTAGTCTGAGACTCTCAAAGGTAATAGCCACCCTAGAAGTATCACCAAAAACTTTGTTTTCTGGGAATTTTGAAATCATCTTTAAATACCATGGGTGTTAATACAAAACACCCGTTCTTGCCAAAGACATAAAATTTTAAAATCATAATTACTATGCTAATAAGATTCACGTGCTTGCACTGAATGTTAAGTAAGTTACAAGTTCATTTCTGGCTTAAATAAAACTTAGTGATTTTCTTCCAAGAGGAAAATATTTAAACCCCAAATTTTTTACGCATAAATGTATAAAGTCATGTCACATATATCTATTTAACCTCTTGACTTAGATCATTCTCTAGAATTCATTTCTAGATGATTCCAAAAATTAAATATAAAGCTTTATAACAGCTGTTTTTAATTTTATTTTTTCCTCATACCCTTATCTATCCTAATATCAGTTTGGCCAATTCTCTCTCAAATTCTTTATGCTATTCATAACCACTGTCATCATTTTTCTGAATAATAAAGCCTAAATATCTTATGTCTCTTCAGACTTGCCCATATGCAATAAATTATATACATAACATCCACAAATACATTTTAATTATAAATCTCTGTTTTAGCTTTCCATTACTCTTAGGATAATGTCACTTCAGCTAGCCTAGATGCTTCTATATATACACTAAGAACATTCTGTATTTCCCTGCTGCAGCCTAAATGCTGCTGGTGCTGCTGATGCTAAGTTGCTTCAGTCATGTCTGACTCTGTGCAACCCCATAGATGGAAGCCCACCAGGCTCCGCCGTCCCTGGGATTCTCCAGACAAGAACACTGGAGTGGGTTGCCATGTCCTTCTCCAATGCATGAAAGTGAAAAGTGAAAGTGAAGTTGCTCAGTCATGTCTGACTCCTGGCGACCCCATGGACTGCAGCACACCAGGCTCCTCCGTTCATGGGATTTTCCAGCACATAATTCTTGTTTTAACTGTCTTTCTCCTGCTATTATTGGAAAATCCCATGAGGGCAGGAACTGCACTTTCCTGTTTCCCAAGCATGTAACCCAGTGTCTGGTACACACTCAATATTTATTTTTGAACAACTGAAGTCAGCTCACTTATAATGTGGTTTGCAAAGATGGGCTCGATAAAGGACAGAAATGGTAGGGACCTAACAGAAGCAGAAGATACTAAGAAGAGGTGGCAAGAATACACAGAAGAACTGTACAAAAAAGATCTTCACGATCCAGATAATCACGATGGTGTGATCACTGACCTAGAGCCAGACATCCTGGAATGTGAAGTCAAGTGGGCTTTAAAAAGCATCACTAAGAACAAAGCTAGTGGAGGTGATGGAATTCCAGTTGAGCTATTTCAAATCCTAAAAGATGATGCTGTGAAAGTGCTGCACTCAATATGCCAGCAAATTTGGGAAATTCAACAGTGGCCACAGGACTGGAAAAGGTCAGTTTTCATTCCAATCCCAAAGAAAGGCAATGCCAAAGAATGCTCAAACTACTGCACAATTGCACTCATCTCACATGCTAGTAAAGGAATGCTCACAATTCTCCAAGCCAGGCTTCAGCAATATGTGAACTGTGAACTTCCTGATGTTCAAGCTGGTTATAGAAAAGGCAGATGAACCAGAGATCAAATTGTCAACATCCACTGGATCATGGAAAAAGCAAGAGAGTTCCAGAAAAACATCTACTTCTGCTTTATTGACTATGCCAAAGCCTTTGACTGTGTAGATCACAATAAACTGTGGACAATTCTGAAAGAGATGGGAATACCAGAACACCTGATCTGCTTCTTGAGAAATTTGTATGCAGGTCAGGAAGCAACAGTTAGAACTGGACACGGAACAACAGACTGGTTCCAAATAGGAAAAGGAGTATGTCAAGGCTGTATATTGTCACCCTGCTTATTTAACTTACATGCAGAGTACATCATGAGAATCACCGGACTGGAAGAAACACAAGCTGGAATCAAGATTGCCGGGAGAAATATCAATAGCCTCAGATATGCAGATGACACCACCCTTATGGCAGAAAGTGAAGAGGAATTCAAAAGCCTCTTGATGAAAGTGAAAGTGGAGAGTGAAGAAGTTGGCTTAAAGCTCAACATTCAGAAAACGAAGATCATGGCACCCAGTCCCATCACTTCATGGGAAATAGATAGGGAAACAGTGGAAACAGTGTCAGACTTTATTTTTTGGGGCTCCAAAATCACTGAAGATGGTAAGTGCAGCCATGAAATTAAAAGACACTTGCTCCTTGGAAGAAAAGCTATGAGAAAGTTCAATAGCATATTAAAAAGCAGAGACATTACTTTACCAATAAAGGTCCGTATTGTCAAAGCTATGGTTATTCCAGTACTCATGTACGGAGGTGAGAGTTGGATCATAAAGAAGGCTGAGTTCTGAAGAATTGATGCTTTTGAACTGTGGTGTTGGAGAAGACTCTTGAGAGTCCCTTGGACTGCAAGGAGATCCAACCAGTCAATCCTAAAGGAAATCAGTGCTGAATACTCATTGGAGGGACTGATGCTGAAGCTGAAACTCCAATACTTTGGCCACCCAATGTGAAGAACTGACTCATTTGAAAAGACCTTGATTCTGGGAAAGATTGAAGGCAGGAGGAGAAGGGGATGACAGAGGATGAGATGGTTGGATGGCATCACTGACTCAATGGACATGAGTTTGAGCAAGCTCTGGGTATTGGTGATGGACAGGGAAGCCTGGCATGCTGCAGTCCATGGGGTTGCAAACAGCTGGACTCAGAGACTGAACTGAAATGAACTGATTTTATTCCCTTAACTACAAGTTTCATATTTAAAAATCAGAAAAATTTTGATAAATTGTAATAACAATATTTCTTGAATCTAGAATCAAGCAAGGCCATTGCATGAGGCTGTACGTTTTGTGCCCTACTAAGGAGGTGAGGGTAGGAGGTAGGTTCAATTGCTCACTAAGCCAAGATACCCAAGTTGCTCTGCCTAGAGGACAAGGTGCTTGTTTATTATTGGCCTATCCAGAGAGGCCCCTTTTGCAAATGAATGAGTCAGAGGATGCACCTTATATGTAATTTACAAATAATGCAGTATAGTATTAACTGCAGTTCTGATTAACTATCTTTCTTTAAAAAAAGGCTTTATTTTAATCTGTTGGTCAATTTGCACTTGGACCAAACTTTAAGACTACAAGCAGTGGTCAAATCTGTGTGATCATGACCTACATTGAACAGACTGATGTCTCTGACAGATGTCTTGTTACATACCAGGAATGTGTTTCCACAGTGCCCACACACGACCCTTGTACCTTCTGGTTGCACGGGCAATGCAGGTTGAGCGGGCTGCTCTTCAGAAACAAGCATTACTGGGCCAAGGTTAATTATGCGTCTACTGTGGAAAGAGAAAGGGAAAACCTCGTTATCCCACAAATGGAGAGAGGGCAAAACCTATAATATACGGCCCAAACATGTGATACAGCATTGAAAATAAGATACTCTTGCTTTATAAATTAAGTGAATTAAGTTTCAGCTTTTAGGGCCAAAATCATAGAAAATAGCAATAGTCAATATTTTAAAAGTAACAAAATAAGATGGAATTGGACCTAATCAAATCACCTTAGTGAGTGAGTATAGTGAAGTCACTCAGTTGCGTCCAAGTCTTGGCGACCCCATGGACTGTAGCCTACCAGGCTCCTCCCTCCATGGGATTCTTCAGGCAAGAGTACTGGAGTGGGTTGCCATTTTCTTCTCCAGGGGATCTTCCCAACCCAGGGATTGAACCTGGGTCTCCTGCATTGCAGGCAGACACTTTAACCTCTGAGCCACCAGGGAAGCCCTTAGGAACCATTTAACTGCTCCATATAATTTCAAATCTTATCATTCCTCATCTTACCTTATCTTATCCTATCTAGGAAGACAACCTGAGTTTGATAAAAGACTAAAGAAGTTAAAATATTCTAAATTAACATTTATATGTGAGCCATGAAGATACCAAAGTGCTGAGTCAAACAAAATTTTTCTGGGTAGGCCAGTACTCCTTAATATGTATTTAATAAGAGTTGGACAGAAAAGAAAATGGTAGGCTCCTTTCCTTTCTGTTTCCCCCGCTACCATTAGATAGGGTTTCAATTGACTAACATTAAAAATGACAGAAATCACAGGGAAAAAGTACAGTTAAGGTTTTGATATACTCCTATTTGGGCACTCCATATGGCATTTGGCAGGGGCAAATAACTATAGAATTTATTTAAGTAGATTATACTTAACAAGGACTTCCCTGGTGGCTCAGACGGTAAAGCGTCTGCCTACAATGCGGGAGACCTGGGTTCAATTCCTGGGTCAGGAAGATCTCCTGGAGAAGGAAATGGCAACCCACTCCAGTATCCTTGCCTGGAAAATCCCATGGACGGAGGATTGTGGTGGGCTACAGTCCATGGGATAGCAAAGAGTCAGACACGACTGAGCAACTTCACTCACTCACTCACTCATACTTAGCAGAGACTAGTGTATTAACATGTGGTAAAGTGCACAATGATTACTAAAACACTTCCAAATCAAGATGAAATATGTCAAAGGTTCAAAGATAAACTAATCAGTTATTTTTAGTTAAATATAATGAGTCACTGATTTATTACAGTGCATTAAATAGTTATATAACATCAAGATAACTTGAATTGTTCATTCAAGAATATTGGTTTATGAATACTTGTAACCATTAATTTCAAACTAAGCAGTATCACTCCTTTAACAAAGAAAAAATACTGAAGGTCTTATAATTACTTTGAGGATAAAGACTGTTTAGAACAAACCCTGCCACATAATGAATCTTTAATAAGGACTTGTCAAATGAACAAATGAATGAATAGATGAATCTTTATGTCTTACCAATTGGGTCTTGGACATCCTATTCGCCGTGATGTGTCCTTACAAATGAGGAGACAATTACAAGGGCATCTAACATATTTCTTCCCTGCTGGGGGATTTTTGATTGGCTAGATAAGAGAAGAAAATACAAACAAAGCGAATTAACTGAAGTACAGATTGCCAAAGCTTGCTTGTGTATAAAGAGGAAATGAATCCTAAAGATCTAAAGCTGCACATAGTGCTACCAAAGTACAAATTAAGGGAAATTACATCATAAATGATTTATTTTATTGAAATATAGTTGATTCACAACATTGTGTTAACTTCCACTGTACAGCAAAGTGACTTGGTCATACACATACATATTCTTTTTCATATTCTATTCCACCATGGTTTGTTGATGGAGTGTTTCACATTCTCTTCCATCATGGTTTGTTGATGGAATGTTTCACATTCTCTTCCATCGTGGTTTGCTGACAGAATAGTGAATATAGTCCCTGGTGCTATACAGTAGTACCTTGTGTACCCATCATATATACCAGCGGTCCACATCCTTTTTGGTACCAGGGGCTCATTTTGTGGAAGACAATTTTTCCATAGCCTGGGGGGGAGGGTGCGGTGCCAGATGTTTCAGGTGTATTACATTCATTGTCCTGCTGCTGATCTGACAAGAGGTGGAATTCAGGCAATAATGTGAGCGATGGGGAGCAGCTGCAAATATAGAGGGAGCTTTGCTCACTCTGCCGCACTCACCTCCTGCAGCGTGGCCCAGTTCCTGACAGGCCACAGATCAGCACCAGTCCATGGCCCAGGGGCTGGGGACGCTGGGGACCCCTGCTGGGTCTAAGAGTTCGCATCTGCTAGTCCCAACCTCCCAGTCCTTCCCTTCCAATCCCCTGCCCTTTGACAAGCACAAGTCTGTCCTCCATGTCTGTGAGTCTGTTTCTGTATCATGTCTTAGACTTGCCACTTGTAAATGGCATCAGATGGTGTTTGCCTTTGTCTTTCTGACTTACTTCTCTTAGTATGGTAATCTCTAGGTCTAGACATATGTATATCTCACCTCTTCTGTATCCATCCATCCGTCAGTGGACGTTTAGGCTGTTTCCATGTCTTGGCTATGGTAAACAGTGCTGCTATTCTACCTTTCCAGTTTAGATATATGACTAGATATACGCCCAAGAGTAGAACTGCTTGATCATATGGCAACTCTGATTTTAGTTTTTTTGAGGAACCTGCCACACTCTTTTCCGTAGTGGCTGCACCAGTTTCCATTCCCACTAACAGCGCATGCTGCTGCTGCTAAGTTGCTTCAGTCGTGTCCGACTCTGTGCGACCCCATAGACGGCAGCCCACCAGGCTCCAACATCCCTGGGATTCTCCAGGGAAGAACACCGGAGTGGGTTGCCATTTCCTTCTCCAATGCATGAAAGTGAAAAGTGAAAATGAAGTTGCTCAGTCGTGTTCGACTCTTCGCGACCCCATGGACTGCAGCCTACCAGGCTCCTCTGTCCATGGGATTTTCCAGGCAAGAGTACTGGAGTGTGTGGCCATTGCCTTCTCCAAACAGTGCATGAGGGTCCCTTTTTCTCCACACCCTCTCCAGCAATTATTACTTGTAGTCTTTTTAATAATGGCCATTCTGACAGGTGTGAACTCATTGTAGTTTTGATGTGTATTTCTCTAATAATTAGCGATGAATCATAAGTGATTTTAAACAGCTCAAGTATTTGGAAACACTCTATAAAATCTGGGGGACCGCAGAGATTGAATTATGAAGGGCATGTTTCAAAATTAGTTTGTATTGGCCTGGAATTGTTTTCCATTTGAAGTTCACAAGACAGGATCATCTATCTGCCTGGCCAAGGGTTTCTGCACATGTCTGAGGAAAGCAAGCTCAAGAAGAATAGTAGGGAAAGAGGAGCTTATCACAAATTTGAGACTTATTATAGCTCTTAATGCAAGTATTTCTTCACAGTAAATTTAAAAGCTAGACTAAGTAACACTAAAGAAAACACTCCTTTCATTACAAGGATGTAAGCTTGTTAAAGTAAATAAGCTATAGTGCAGAGAGAGGAACAGAACACCACTCCTGTGGCATACTTGCCAAAGATGTATAAGCTGAATCTAATCATGAGAGAGCATCAGACAAACCCGAACAAGGAACATTCTACAGAATATCTTACCTGTATGTATAAACTCGAACCCAAAACAATAAAGTAAATGGCATTGGGATCATACTTATCAGTAATTACCTTAAACGTAAATGGGTTGAATGCCCCAACCAAAAGACAAAGACTGGCTGAATGGATACAAAAACAAGACCCCTACATATGTTGTCTACAGGAGACCCACCTCAAAACAGGGGACACATACAGACTGAAAGTGAAGGGCTGGAAAAAGATTTTCCATGCAAATAGGGACCAAAAGAAAGCAGGAGTAGCAATACTCATATCAGATAAAATAGACTTTAAAACAAAGGCTGTGAAAAGAGACAAAGAAGGTCACTACATAATGATCAAAGGATCAATCCAAGAAGAAGATATAACAATTATAAATATATATGCACCCAACACGGGAGCACCGCAGTATGTAAGACAAATGCTAACAAGTATGAAAGGACAAATTAACAATAACACAATAATAGTGGGAGACTTTAATACCCCACTCACACCTATGGATAGATCAACTAAACAGAAAATTAACAAGGAAACACAAACTTTAAATGATACAATAGACCAGTTAGACCTAATTGATATCTATAGGACATTTCATCCCAAAACAATGAATTTCACCTTTTTCTCAAGCGCACATGGAACCTTCTCCAGGATAGATCACATCCTGGGCCATAAAGCTAGCCTTGGTAAATTCAGAAAAATAGAAATCATTCCAAGCATCTTTTCTGACCACAATGCAGTAAGATTAGATCTCAATTACAGGAGAAAAACTATTAAAAATTCCAACATATGGAGGCTGAACAACACGCTGCTGAATAACCAACAAATCACAGAAGAAATCAAAAAAGAAATCAAAATTTGCATAGAAACGAATGAAAATGAAAACACAACAACCCAAAACCTGTGGGACACGGTAAAAACAGTCCTAAGGGGAAAGTTCATAGCAATACAGGCACACCTCAAGAAACAAGAAAAAAGTCAAATAAATAACCTAACGCTACACCTAAAGCAACTAGAAAAGGAAGAAATGAAGAACCCCAGGGTTAGTAGAAGGAAAGAAATCTTAAAAATTAGAGCAGAAATAAATGCAAAAGAAACAAAAGAAACCATAGCAAAAATCAACAAAGCCAAAAGCTGGTTCTTTGAAAGGATAAATAAAAATGACAAACCATTAGCCAGACTCATCAAGAAACAAAGGGAGAAAAATCAAATCAATAAAATTAGAAACGAAAATGGAGAGATCACGACAGACAACACAGAAATACAAAGGATCATAAGAGACTACTATCAACAATTATATGCCAATAAAATGGACAACGAGGAAGAAATGGACAAATTCTTAGAAAAGTACAACTTTCCAAAACTCGACCAGGAAGAAATAGAAAACCTTAACAGACCCATCACAAGCACAGAAATTGAAACTGTAATCAAAAATCTTCCAGCAAACAAAAGCCCAGGTCCAGACAGCTTCACAGCTGAATTCTACCAAAAACTTAGAGAAGAGCTAACACCTATCCTGCTCAAACTCTTCCAGAAAATTGCAGAGGAAGGTAAACGTCCAAACTCATTCTATGAGGCCACCATCACCCTAATACCAAAACCTGACAAAGATGCCACAAAAAAAGAAAACTACAGACCAATATCACTGATGAACATAGATGCAAAAATCCTAAACAAAATCCTAGCAATCAGAATCTAACAACACATTAAAAAGATCATACACCATGACCAAGTGGGCTTTATCCCAGGGATGCAAGGATTCTTCAATATCCGCAAATCAATCAATGTAATACACCACATTAACAAATTGAAAAACAAAAACCATATGATTATCTCAATAGATGCAGAGAAAGCCTTTGACAAAATTCAACACCCATTTATGATAAAAACTCTCCAGAAAGCAGGAATAGAAGGAACATACCTCAACATAATAAAAGCTATATATGACAAACCCACAGCAAACATTATCCTCAATGGTGAAAAATTGAAAGCATTTCCTCTAAAGTCAGGAACAAGACAAGGGTGCCCACTTTCACCATTACTATTCAACACAGTTTTGGAAGTTTTGGCCACAGCAATCAGAGCAGAAAAAGAAATAAAAGGAATCCAAATTGGAAAAGAAGAAGTAAAACTCTCACTATTTGCAGATGACATGATCCTCTACATAGAAAACCCTAAAGACTCCACCAGAAAATTACTAGAACTAATCAATGACTATAGTAAAGTTGCAGGATATAAAATCAACACACAGAAATCCCTTGCATTCCTATACACTAATAGTGAAAAAACAGAAAGAGAAATTAAGGAAACAATTCCATTCACCATTGCAACGGAAAGAATAAAATACTTAGGAATATATCTACCTAAAGAAACTAAAGACCTATATATAGAAAACTATAAAACACTGGTGAAAGAAATCAAAGAGGACACTAATAGATGGAGAAATATACCATGTTCATGGATTGGAAGAATCAATATAGTGAAAATGAGAATACTACCCAAAGCAATTTGTAGATTCAATGCAATCCCTATCAAGCTACTAACAGTATTCTTCACAGAGCTAGAACAAATAATTTCACAATTTGTATGGAAATACAAAAAACCTCGAATAGCCAAAGCGATCTTGAGAAAGAAGAATGGAACTGGAGGAATCAACCTACTTGACTTCAGGCTCTACTACAAAGCCACAGTTATCAAGACAGTATGGTACTGGCACAAAGACAGAAATATAGATCAATGGAACAAAATAGAAAGCCCAGAGATAAATCCACACACATATGGACACCTTATCTTTGACAAAGGAGGCAAGAATATACAATGGATTAAAGACAATCTCTTTAACAAGTGGTGCTGGGAAATCTGGTCAACCACTTGTAAAAGAATGAAACTAGAACACTTTCTAACACCATACACAAAAATAAACTCAAAATGGATTAAAGATCTCAACGTAAGACCAGAAACTATAAAACTCCTAGAGGAGAACATAGGCAAAACACTCTCTGACATTCATCACAGCAGGATCCTCTATGACCCACCTCCCAGAATATTGGAAATAAAAGCAAAAATAAACAAATGGGACCTAATTAACCTTAAAAGCTTCTGCACATCAAAGGAAACTATTAGCAAGGTGAAAAGACAGCCTTCAGAATGGGAGAAAATAATAGCAAATGAAGCAACTGACAAACAACTAATCTCAAAAATATACAAGCAACTCCTATAGCTCAACTCCAGAAAAATAAATGACCCAATCAAAAAATGGGCCAAAGATCTAAATAGACATTTCTCCAAAGAAGACATACAGATGGCTAACAAACACATGAAAAGATGCTCAACATCACTCATTATCAGAGAAATGCAAATCAAGACCACTATGAGGTACCATTTCACACCAGTCATAATGGCTGCGATCCAAAAGTCTACAAATAATAAATGCTGGAGAGGGTGTGGAGAAAAGGGAACCCTCTTACACTGTTGGTGGGAATGCAAACTAGTACAGCTACTATGGAGAACAGTGTGGAGATTCCTTAAAAAACTGGAAATAGAACTGCCTTATGAGCCAGCAATCCCACTGCTGGGCATACACACTGAGGAAACCAGAAGGGAAAGAGACACGTGTACCCCAATGTTCATCGCAGCACTGTTTATAATAGCCAGGACATGGAAGCAACCTAGATGTCCATCAGCAGATGAATGGATAAGAAAGCAGTGGTACATATACACAATGGAGTATTACTCAGCCATTAAAAAGAATACATTTGAATCAATTCTAATGAGGTGTATGAAACTGGAGCCTATTATACAGAGTGAAGTAAGCCAGAAGGAAAAACACCAATACAGTATACTAACGCATATATATGGAATTTAGAAAGATGGTAACAATAACCCTGTGTACGAGACAGCAAAAGAGACACTGATGTATAGAACAGTCTTAAGGACTCTGTGGGAGAGGGAGAGGGTGGGAAGATTTGGGAGAATGGCATGGAAACGTAAAATATCATGTATGAAATGAGATGCCAGTCCAGGTTCGATGCACGATACTGGATGCTTGGGGCTGGTGCACTGGGACGACCCAGAGGGATGGTATGGGGAGGGAGGAGGGAGGAGGGTTCAGGATGGGGAACACATGTATACCTGTGGCGGATTCATTTTGATATTTGGCAAAACTAATACAATTATGTAAAGTTTAAAAATAAAATAAAAGTAATTAAAAAAAAATAATATCTTACCTGTACTCTTCAAAATTGTCAAGGCAATAGAAGACTAAATTTCAGATTAAGGAAGATTAAAGAAACATAGTAACCAAATGCAATATATAATTTGTATATATTTTTATAATTTTAATAGTATTAAATATACTTATATTTATATATTATATAACATATTAAATGTATTTAAATTTTAAAAATATTTTTTAATTGACTTCTGGATCTGATTTTCTTTTTTCACTGAAACAATTGGGCAAACATGAATTAACTCGGGACACTCCCAGCGGTCCAACGGCTAAGACTCTGCACAGAGCTGGGATTTGCTAACTGGCCAGGGAGCTAGATCCCACATGCACAACTAAAGGTCCTGTGTGCTACAACTAAGACCCAGGACAGCCAAATAAATACATAAAAATAAATATTAAAAAAATCATGAATTAAGTCAAAAGATTAGATAACTATTATATCAAAGTTAATTTCTGATTTTATAATTTACTATAATTATATAAGTGAATGCTCTTTTTATTTTTTTAAGGAAATTCACATATTTAGGGCTTGAAGTGCACCATGTCCACAATTACCTTAAAAGGTTCTTAAAAAATTATTTGGAGATAGAAAGCTACTTTGTAAAATATCAATATTTACAGAATGTGGGTAAAGAACCTACCCTATGGGAATTCTCCATACTATGTACTATTATTTTTCTAGCTTTCTATAAGTCTACAATATGTGTTTTTTTTTAAGATTTAAAAATTTTAAGTAAATAACCTTGGGAGAAATATGTATAAGTCAGCAATACGTCAACTGTAATTTATTAAACGATATTATAATAGAATCTGACAATATAAAATATCCAGAATATATTGCTATACAATATAAAGTATCAAGAACCAGAATTTGTGTTAATTTCTCTAAATTCATATTTACCATTAAGTAAACATGTTGACAGAGCTTCCCTGGTGGCTCAGACAGTAAACAATCTCCCTGCAATGCAGGAGATTCGGGTTCTATCCTGGATTGAACCAGGGGTTCTCCGTGGGTTGGGAAGATCCCCTGGAGAAGGCAATGGCAACCCACTCCAGTATTCTTGCCTAGAGAATTCCATGGACAGAGGAGCCTGGTGGGACATGACTGAGCAACTGACTGACTGACAATAGAATGTTACCCAGCCATAAAAAGAATAAATAATGCCATATGCAGCCACATGGATGGCCCTAGACATTATCATACTAAGTGAAATGTCAGGCAAAAAAAAAAAAGGCCCATATCATACATTATTGCTTGTACATGCAGTCTGAAAAAAATGATACAAATGAAGTTATATGCAAAATATAAATAGACCCATAGACGTAGAAAACAAACTGATGGTCATCAAAGTGGAAAAGGTGGAGGAATGAAGGATAAATTAGGAGTTTTGGATTAAATACACATACATACCATATATAAAACAGATAACCAATAAGTACCAACTGTATAGCACAGAGAATACACTCAATATTTTATAATAACCTATAAGGTAAATGAAGATGAAAATTTATGTATATATATATATATATGAATCACTTTGCTACACACTTCGAAGTATCTCAGCTGGTAAAGAATCCCCCTGCAATGCAGGAGACCCCGGTTTGATGCCTGGATCAGGAAGATCTGCTGGAGAAGGGATAGGCTACCGACTCCAGTATTTTTGGGCTTCTCTGGTGGCTCAGCTGGTAAAGAGTCCGCCTGCCATTAGGGAGACCTGGGTTTGACCCCTGGGTTGGTAAGATCCCCTGAAGAAGGGAAAGGCTACCCACTCCAGTATTGTGGCCTGGAGAATTCCATGGACTGTACAGTCCATGGGGTCGAAAAGAGTCAGACACAACTGAGCGACTTTCACTTTCACTTTCAAACTAATACAACATTGTAAATCATACTTCAGTAAAAAAAAAAAAAAAAATTGCAAGGTAAAGTAACAAGTTCTGATGTAGAAACTGCAGCAAGCTATTCAGAAGATCTAGCTAAGCTAATTAATGAAAGTGGCTACACTAAACAACATAGTTTCAACATATTTTCTTCTTCCCTATATAGTAAAAACATGTTATCTAGGATCTTCACTTTCACTTTTCACTTTCATGCATTGGAGAAGGAAATGGCAACCCACTCCAGTGTTCTTGCCTGGAGAATCCCAGGGACGGGGAAGCCTGGTGGGCTGCCGTCTGTGGGGTCGCACAGAGTCGGACACAACTGAAGCGACTTAGCAGCAGCAGCAGCAGCAGGATCTTCATAGACAAAAAGGAGAAAATAGTGCCTGATTTCAAAGCTTCAAAGGACAGGCTGACTCTCTTGCTAGGGGCTAATGCAGCTGGTGACTAAGTCGAAGCCAACGCTCATTTACCGTTCTGAAAATCCCAGGGCCCTTAAAGAATTATGCTAAAACTGCACTGCCACTAGAACAAAGTCTGGACGACAGCACATCTGTTTACAGAATGGTTTATTGAACATTTTAAGTCCACTGTTGAAACCTACAGCTGAAAAAAGATTCCTTTCAAAATACTACCTCCTATTGATAATGCACCTGGTCACCCAAGAGCTCTTATGGAGATGTACAATAAAATTAAGTTGTTTTTCATGCTTGCTAACACAACATCCATTCTGCAGTCGATGGATCAAGAAGCAATTTCGACTTTCAAGTTTCATTTTTTAGGAAATAGATTTTATAAGGCTACAGCTGCCAGAGATAGTGATTCCCTTGATAGATGTGTCACTGTGGATTTAACCAACAGTCTAAATCCAGTTCTCTGAAGTGATGAGTTCATACAGGATCAATAAAATTTGGCTACTTCTGGACATAAAGACGGAGAAGGCAATGGCAACCCACTCCAGTACTCTTGCCTGGAAAATCCCATGGACGGAGGAGCCTGGTGGGCTGCAGTCCATGCAGTCGCTAAGAGTTGGACACAACTGAGCGACTTCACTTTCACGCATTGGAGAAGGAAATGGCAACCCACTCCAGTGTTCTTGCCTGGAGAATCCTAGGGACAGGGGAGCCTGGTGGGCTGCTGTGTATGGGATCGCACAGAGTCGGACACGACTGAAGCAACTTAGCAGCAGGACATAAAGAAAACTGGGCTGGAATTTTTATATGATTGGTTGTTGTTCAGTCACTCAGATATGTCTGACTGACTGTGACCGCTTGGACTGCAGCACGCCAGGCTTCCCTGTCTTTTACTATCTCCCAGAGTTTGCTCAAACTCACGTCCATCAAGTCACTGATGCCATCCAACCATCTCCTCCTCTGTCATCCCCTTCTCCTCCTACCTTCAATCTTTCCCAGCATCAGGGTCTTTCCCAATGAGTCAGCTCTTAGCATCAGGTGGCCAAAGTATTGGAGTTTAGGCTTTAGCATCAGTCCTTCCAATGAAAATTCAGAGCCGATTTCCTTTAGGATTGACTGGTTTGTTCCCCTTGCTGTCCAAGGGACTCTCAAGAGTCTTCTCCAGCACCACAGTTCAAAAGCACCAATTCTTTGTCGCTCAGACTTCTTTATGGTCCAACTCTCACCTCCTTACATGGATACTGGAAAACCCATAGCTTTGACTAGAGGAATCTTTGTAGGCAAAGTGATGTGTCTGCTTTTTAAAATATGCTGTCTAGGTTTCTCATAATTTTTCTTCCAAGGAGCAAGTGTCTTAATTTCATGGCTGCAGTCACCATCCAATGTCACTTTGGAGCCCAAGAAAATCAAGTCTGTCACTGTTTCCATTTCCCCCCATCTATTTGCCATGAAGTGATGGGACCAGATGCCATGATCTTAGTTTTTTGAATGGTGAGTTTTAAGCCATCTTTCTCACTCTCCTCTTTCATTTTCATCAAGAGGTTCTTTAATTCTTCTTTGCTTTCTCCCATTAAGATGGTAAAGGATCTGCCTGCAGTGCAGGTAGACCCGGGTTTGATCCTTGGGTTGGGAAGATCCCCTGGAGAAGGGAATGGCAGCCCACTCCCAATAGTCTTGCCTGGAGTATTTTGTGGACAGAAGAGCCTGGTGGGCTATAGTCCTTCAGGTGGCAAAGAGCTGGACATGACTGAGCAACTAACACTTTACATGATTACTACCCCTAATAAATAAAGAAACGTAAATAATTGTGAATATTCTAGAGAAAATGAATAATATTTAATTAGATTGCCTTGTATGGAATTAGTAATATTACAAGGGAGGAAAATAAGGTGGAAAAAGAGAACCCAACACTTTACGGAATGCTCTCAGGCTTCCCAGGTAGCACTAATGATAAAGAGCCTGCCTGCCAATGCAGGAGAGGTAAGAGATGCGGGTTCAAACCCTGGCTTGGGGAGATCCCCTGGAGGAGGGCATGGCAACCCACTCCAGTATTCTTGCCTGGAGAATCCCATGGACAGAGGAGCCTGGCAGGCAACAGTCCACAGGCTCCTCTGGAAAGAGTCAGACACAAATGAAGTGACTTAGCATGTACGTACATTTAAGTGTTCAACTGAAAAAGAAAATAGCTAGTTTTGTAGGTATGATTTATTTATAAAATAAAGTTCCCTAAATGATATCCCTTATAAAAATGAAATATATTGCTTCATGACTGAAGGTTTTATTTTATAACTTTTCCATAAAACATATAAAGTCCTCCATATTCATCTTTTATGGTTCTTAGAGACACAATAATCATTGGTTGACTTTTTAAAGACTTTTTCTAAGGAGAAAAAATGCAAATGCCAAAAATAAAATTATTAATTAATTTCAAATTTTGAGAGATTGAAAATTTTAAACTAAAGCCTAACCATGAAAGCAGAAATATATTTAATTTAACCAGTATACACTTAATCAGTTTATTACTTAAAATCTTAAAAATTTTACTTAAAATTTAGTTGCTCTTCCCAAAGTTCAGGAAAAAAAAATGCCCTTAAATTTTTTAAAATATTTCACTAAATTAATATAAAAAATGGAATAATATACAAGCTGTTAATAAGCACTTCAACACAAATGTCAGTAACAAACTCACAGTCACAAAGTCCCAGAAAAACTATATATCCTACAGGTGTAAACAAGTTTAAATAATTTTCCACATAAGAAGTACAAAGTCCACATTTATAGGAACTTCAGTATATTTCATTTTGGTAAAAACCAGAATAGATTCAGTTCCGATGTGGATAACACTGAAGATAATTATAAACGATTGTTCACATTCAGCCTTATTTTTGAAAATAAAGAGCCAAATGGCATTACATTTAAATAATTCCTCATGAAATTTTCATAATGGAGTTAGCTTTAAACACTGGAGGCATCCTTGTATGATAAAAGAGAAACAGCCAGAGAGAAGAAAGAAACATTAAAAAAAAAAAAAAAAAAAGGCCATCTCTGTATCCAGCCCACATCTACTTTTAAGTAACATTATTGACACACTTTTTTAGGGACAAGGTTTTAAATAATAATTTGGGCTTTATTAATGAAAATCCCCACTTACCGTAGCTTCATTGCAAACTGTGCACTTAACCACATGCTGGTGAAGCTTGCCATCCAAATTGATGAGAGACTGGCACACACGGCAGTTTATGACTGGGATTCCGCTGGCATCTGGGCTGACAATGGCTGTATACGGAGGCGGGAGTTCCGCTGAAAAGACAGTAGCCACCGAATCAGAGTCTCAGAGCTATTACGACTGATTTGAGCATATGAGCAATAGAAGTAAAGCAGGAAACTATTAATAAATATCTCCGGTTCTTTATGTTTTTAAAGCTGGCCAACATTATATAGTTTCAGAACAGAAACACACATAGAACTATATCATAAAGTAGAATAATTCCTAACTCCTAAAATCCAAATCACACTTACCTGGGTTCACACCTTTTATTAGCCTATACTCAAACCATCCACTCCATTCCCATGTGCAAATGCCTAGAGTTTATAATAGGAAAGTGATGATTTATGTCTAAAGTAAAAAATCTTACACTAATGATCTGACTCCTATGAAACAGAAATAGTCAATGAGGACAGAGTTTCTAAATCACTTATATATATGCATAAATTGTGTAGTTGCTGAGCTCTGTTTATACTAGAACCAGTGTAATAACTGCTGAGTATGACAAGAACAAAACAGGGGTTTGGTGGCAGTCAAGAAGAGATAAAAATGAACTTAGGAAAACTAAACTTATCAACAAGGAACATGTTCTAATTTAATGGAACTATGCTAGTTTCAGACAAAAACAAGAATGAAATAAATTCAACAATTTTTGTCTCAAACTTTCACCTAACATTAAAATTCTAGGAAATGCTTCAATGTATTTACGGGTAAAAATATGTTACTTGGGATTTAGTAGAAATGCTGCAAGAAAAAAATGGTTTAATAGATGAAACAAAAGCAGCAAAATGATGATATTTATGAATATAAAGACACAGAAGATATTTTGTTCTTACTACTTTGTGTGTGTTTGAAAATTCCCAGAATACAAAGATACACAAGCACACACACACAAACATACATGCACACACACAGACACACTGTTTTTTGAGAGTCCTTAAGTTGACCGATTGGGTGATTGGGTAAAGGGTAGAAGCCCAACTTCAGAATTGTGTTCCTCAACCAGAAGTATTATTTGTTACAAAAGTCAGAGGAAAGGAAATTAAATATACTATACCAGGATGGAATTTCTAAAGGGGACTTGCCTAACCTCATTGTGTGGCTATTTTAACTGCAGGCATAGGAGGCCCTTTCAAGGCAAAGTCTTGTCACAGGCCACCTAGAAAAGGCTACACCTCAATACATGATCGAATCCCCGGTAAAGAGAACTGATACATTCAGAGGCTTCTGTGACACTATAAAATACAATCACTGTAGCTAATCATGAAAGGAGATATTTTTGAAATAGAGATTTTTCTATCCACTGGATTAGATTCTGAACTCTGTGATACTTTGAGCTGATAGAACTGAGTTAGAGAACAGCACATTATGGTATGTTCAAAATACCACATCTTACACCTGGCATGCTTGGGGTACCTCATGGAGGTATTTTTAGACTTAAAAAGGATTAGCAACAAGTGATATTCATGCAAATATTCATAATAAGCCAAATTTCTGCAGCAGCCAAGGCTCTGAAAGAGGCCACATTGGAAATGATAATATGCACACATCTCTGGGAGGCTTATACCAGAATTCTGCCAAACACTGAACTTAAAAAGAAGCTATAGATATCTAAATTATAAAAACAGTTTTAAATCCTTGGAAGAATTTAAGGCTCATACACAGTGACCTGTAATGTATTAATGAAGAAGAAAAAAATGGGTTAAAGGATCAATGTGTTAGCAGTACATTTGAGCCCTTGCAATTTGCAGATTACTTTATCAGAACTCGATAAAGAAAGTATTGTCCCGGCAAATAGAATACACACCTTACTAGAAATTCAAGACACACTGCCTGGTATGCAACAATAAATATTGTTTTAATAATATTAGCAATACCATTATTAATAAAAGCTTCTTCTTTTGCCTTGAGGATGAGGGGGAAAGGCCACATATTAAAGCCACAAATAAGGATGGCAAAATCCATCCATTTCAACAGGCAAAAGTTTTGCTCAATGGAATCTCCTAAAGAGTTCAATGGTTGATCTTCTGAAGCATTTGAAGTCTATCAGAACCAACAAAATCCTGTGAACTTTTCCTTTAAGATTTGCACTACTTAATTTTTACCCTGTAAAAAAAGAAAAACTTTCAATGACAAAAATACGCTCAAACCTTCTGGAGGTTTGGGAAATTGAAGGAGTGTGTAAAGAATGAGTGAGGATGAGAAGTCTAATGGGACTTATGGGAGAGACTAAAGCCTCCACGAGGCTAGGGCCATATCTGACTTGCTCAGGTCAGATTCAGTGCTTGTCATCGTGCCTGGTCTATGGCAGATGCTCACTACACATTTATGGAATGAATGGTGGGTGAATAAATGAATCACTGAAATTTAATGGACTCATCTATTTCTCTTGGGAAAGTGACACTAAGTATATTACCACCACTCTCCTTAAAGAGGAGCTGGGATCCTAGCACCGGAGCACAGCTTGATTGTGAAAAAGGCTTTCTCCTACATGTAGACTAACCTCTCCAAAACATGCAGAGACCGACCGGGAGGGGATTAGGAAACACTGGCCTGGTCCACCATATAAGTACAATCAATCCAAGAGATCAATAGAATGACAGATGTTACAGCCTAATTGCTCCACTAAACAGTGCTTTCAGGCCTACCGATTCAATTTTCTGTCCATTATTTCAGCCCTAAACTGATTTAGAGATATATCTTGTACTTTTATCTTAAGGAAACCTTCACCTACAACTACAACTCCTCTTGAAAAGGATTTGTGATTCTAGAAATTTGTGTCACAGTCTGTAAACCTGCAGTAATTAGCAACTTAGATTGTTCATTTTATTTCCTTTCACTTTAAAGCAGCCAACAGATCACCACTATTATATCTATTTTAAATGTTTGCCCTGGATAAAAAGTCCACGGCAATTTCAGAATGTGGGATCATTGGATATTAAGAGACACAAAAGTTCTTCATTTTGGAAGAGTCTTACTTGTTATTTAAACAATGATCATTTTTTCTATGGAGGTTGTCTATGTGAAAAATCTTTTTCCTCCATATGAACAGTATTTATTAGACCAGTAGTCTTCAAAGCTGAAACCACCCCCTACAAAGTTCCAGAATTATACAATGTTAGAAATTTATGCAATCTTAGTCTAATACATAGCCTAATTTATTCATTTTATGGAAGATAAAACTGAAGCCCTAAAATTCTACCTTTTGGATAGACTTTTATACAGCACTTCAGCAAAACCAAGAGCTGACTCTTCCCTAGAGGTCTCTCCATGATGAAAGCTACTTCTCTTAATGAATAATGATTTAATATATGGAAAAGACGTAAGGACTAGTTAAAGGGGATTTGGGGATAAGAAAGAATACTCAGGGAAAATGAAGATTAGAATATGATATGAATAAACAATTAGTTCATGATAAAAATTTCATAGAAAAACAGACTCGATAAAATAATATAGACCACAAGGCACACATAATGGTCTTCCTTAAAGCACTCAAAAAGAGCCATTATTATTCTGTAAACCCAAGTGATCAAATTACACTTTCCCATCATAAACAATGACCTGAAACGTATCTATTTCATGCCAAAAAAGTCCCTCTTTCCAGCTAAGTCATTCTGGTAAAATAATCCCTACTTCATTTTTTACCAGATGTACCCAGATACAGCATTTTAAAGGTTGAAAATGTTTTGCTGTAGAACTCTGGTCTTTATTACCTCAGTTATCCCTTTATAAATCTCTGCAATGACAATATTGTCCAGTTTAATTCACTTACTTCACTAATATACTCTTTATATGAAGTCGTTCAGGCTCTTGACAAAGATATTGTATCGGAATCGAAAAGTAACGTCAGATTAAACTAAGAGATATTTTATAACACTATGATTATAAGATGAGCAAGAAAAGTATAAAGAACCAGCCAGTAAGGAAAACTCTGGCTTTATCTCCTCATAGGATCTTTGTAAAGAGTAGAGATAGGGACAGGGTGCACCCAGGTGCTATGGAATACGTACTTTCTGTATAAAATGTCTCCAGTCCAGCTCAACACAAAGAAAGGGAAGACCACCTTCTGTTCCTACCCTCTCTGAAACCAAAGGAATAAGATTATTCCAAGAGACTCCTTGGTTCTTCTAGAACCATTATTCTCTCAGAAGGATTCATCTGGCTAAAGCCAGTTTGCAAGGTAAATGAGCTAGCTATTAGGTTATCAACTCTCAGCTCCAAATTCACATTCTACACTTCGTCATACTGGAACTAAAACTCTGCAAACCACATTTTTTCTTTGCCAGTTGGCTGCAGCTTATATTCTGTTAATAGAGGTGATTAAACAGAAACTGCAAGGTTAAAGAAAAAAGAAGGGACTCGCAGCACGTTCCCCAGGTATATAAAGTCTTTCTCCAGAGCTCAGAGACATCAGCACCAGCTGGTTGGTCCCTCTTGGAAGTCATGTTTCAATTATGTTCCACTAAATTACTAAATTTTATTTTTTTAATTTATTTTTTAATTGGAGGAAAATTGCTTTACAACATTGTGTTGGTTCCCGCTATACAACAATGAAAATCAGTCATAATTTTATATATATATATATATATATATATATATATATATAATGCTCAAAATTCTCCAAGCCAGGCTTCAGCAATATGTGAACCCTGAACTTTCTGATGTTCAAGCTGGTTTTAGAAAAGGCAGAGGAACCACAGATCAAATTGCCAACATCCGCTGGATCATGGAAAAAGCAAGAGAGTTCCAGAAAAACATCTACTTCTGCTTTATTGACTATGCCAAAGCCTTTGACTGTGTGGATCACAATAAACTGTGGAAAATTCTGAAAGAGATGGGAATACCAGACCACCTGATCTGCCTCTTGAGAAATTTGTATGCAGGTCAGGAAGCAACAGTTCGAACTGGACATGGAACAACAGACTGGTTCCAAATAGGAAAAGGAGTATGTCAAGGCTGTATATTGTCACCCTGCTTATTTAACTTATATGCAGAGCACATCATGAGAAATGCTGGACTGGAAGAAACACAAAGCTGGAATCAAGACTGCCAGGAGAAATATCAATAACCTCAGATATGCAGATGACACCACCCTTATGGCAGAAAGTGAAGAGGAACTAAAAAGCCTCTTGATGAAAGTGAAAGTGGAGAGTGAAAAAGTTGGCTTAAAGCTCAACATTCAGAAAACGAAGATCATGGCATCCGGTCCCACCACTTCAGGGAAATAGATGGGGAAACAGTGTCAGACTTTATTTTTCTGGGCTCCAAAATCACTGCAGATGGTGATTGCAGCCATGAAATTAAAAGACGCTTACTCCTTGGAAGGAAAGTTATGACCAACCTAGATAGCATATTCAAAAGCAGAGACATTACTTTGCCAACAAAGGTCTGCCTAGTCAAGGCTATGGTTTTTCCTGTGGTCATGTATGGATGTGAGAGTTGGACTGTGAAGAAGGCTGAGCGCCGAAGAATTGATGCTTTTGAACTGTGCTGTTGGAGAAGACTCTTGAGAGTCCCTTGGACTGCAAGGAGATCCAACCAGTCCATTCTGAAGGAGATCAGCCCTGGGATTTCTTTGGAAGGAATGATGCTAAAGCTGAAACTCCAGTACTTTGGCCACCTCATGTGAAGAGCTGACTCATTGGAAAAGATTCTGATGCTGGGAGGGATTGGGGGCAGGAGGAGAAGGGGACGACAGAGGATGAGATGGCTGGATGGCATCACTGACTCGATGGACGTGAGTCTGGGTGAACTCCGGGAGTTGGTGATGGACAGGGAGGCCTGGCGTGCTGCGCTTCATGGGGTCGCAAAGAGTCGGACACGACTGAGCGCCTGATCTGATCTGATATATACACCCTCTGTCTGCCCCAGCTCCAGACCAGGCTCCCTGTATCATACAGCAGCTTCTCACTAGCCATCTGTTTCACGCATGATCGTGTATATATGTCAATGCTATTTTCCCAATTTGCCCCATCCTCTGCTTTCCTTGCCACAAGATCATTCTCTACATCCATGTCTCCATTTCTTGCATGCAAATAGGTTCAACAGTACTCTATTTCTAGATTCCATATATATGTTTTAATATACGTTATTTGTTTCATTTCACCCTAGGTTCATCCACCTCTCTACAACAGACTCAAATTTGTTCCATTTTATTTTCCAGCAAAGGTCTGTCTAGTCAAGGCTATGGTTTTTCCAGTGGTCATGTATGAGTGTGAGAGTTGGACTGTGAAGAAAGCTGAGCACCGAAGAATTGATGCTTTTGATCTGTGATGTTGGAGAAGACTCTTAAGAGTCCCTTGGACTGCAAGGAGATCCAACCAGTCCATCCTAAAGGAGATCAGTCCTGGGTGTTCATTGGAAGGACTGATGCTAAAGCTGAAACTCCAATACTTTGGCCAGCTGATGCAAAGAGTTGACTCATTTGAAAAGACCCTGATGCTGGGAGGGATTGGGGGCAGGAGGATAACGGGATTACAGAGGATGAGATGGCTGGATGGCATCACCGACTCGATGGAGATGAGTTTGGGTGAACTCCGGGAGCTGGTGATGGACAGGGAGGCCTGGTGTGCTGCGATTCACGGGGTCGCAAAGAGTTGGACACGACTGAGTGACTGAACTGAACTGAACTGATGGTTGAGCAATATTTCAATCCTCTTCATCCATTCATCTGTTGATGGACATCTAGGTTGATTCCATGTCCTGGCTCTTGTAAATAGTGCTGAAATGAACACTGGGGCACATGTGCCTTTTTGAATTGTGGTTTTCTCAGGGTATATGTACAGTAGTAGGATTGCTTGGTGATATGGTAGATTTATTCTTAAGTTTTTTATGGAATCTCCATACTGTTCTCCACAATGGCTATATAAGTTTGTATTTCCACCAACAGTGCAGGAGGATTCCCTTTTCTCCACATCTTCTCCAGCATTTATTTGTAGAATTTTTAATGATGGTCATTCTGATTGGTGTGAGATGATACCTCATTTTAGTTTTGACTTGCATTTCTCTACTAATGAGTGATCTTGTGCATCATTTCATGTGTTTATTGGCCCTCTGTATGTCTTCCATGGAGAAATGTCTGTATGTCTTCTGTCAATTTTTTTATTGAATTATTTGTTTTTCTGATATTGAGCTGCATGCATGTATATTTTGTATATATTTGGGGGATCAACCCATTGTCAGTGGCTTTGTTTACAATTATTTTCTCCCAATCTGAAGGTTGTGTTTTCACCTTATTTATAGTCTCCTTTGCTGTGCAAAAGCGTTTAAGTATAATTAGGTCCCATTTGTTTATCTTTGTTATTGTTTCCACTACTCTAGGAGGTGGGTCAGATAGGATCCTGCTGTGATTTATGTCAAAGAGTATCAGTTCAATTCAGTTGCTCAGTCGTGTCTAACTCTTTGCGACCCCGTGGACTGCAGCAGGCCAGGCCTCCCTGTCCATCACCAACTCCCGGAGTTTACTCAGACTCATGTCCACTGAGTCTGTGATGCCATCCAACCATCTCATCCTCTGTAATCCCCTTCTCCTCCAGCTTTCAATCTTTCCCAGCATCAGGGTCTTTTCAAACACCTGTGTTTTCTTCTAAGAGCTTCATGTGGTGGTTTAGTTGCTCAGTCATGTCCAACTCTTGCAACCCCATAGACTATAGTCTGCCAGGCTCCTCTGTCTAGGATTTCCCAGGCAAGAATACTGGACTGGGTTACCATTTCCTTCTCCAGGGGATCTCTCTGGCCCAGGTAATGAACCCAGGTTTTATACTTTATGGTATTACACTTAAGTTGTTAATCCAGTCTGAGTTTATTATTTTCATATGGTGTTAAGAAGTATTCTAATTTCATTGTTTTACATGTAGCTCTCCAGTTTTCCCAGCGCCACTTGTTGAAGAGGCTAGCTTTTCTCCACTGTATATTCTTGCATCCTTTCTCAAAGATAAGGTACACACATATGTGTGGGTTTATCTCTAGGTTATATATATTTTTCCATTGGTCCATATTTCTGTTTTTGTGCCAATACCATACTGTCTTGATGACTGTAGCTTTGTAGTAGAGTCTGAAGTCAGGCTGATTTCTCCAATGTGTTTTTCTTTCAGAAAGATTGCTTTGGCTATTTGGGGTCTTTTGTGATTCCACACAAACTGTAAAATGTTTTTGTTCTAGTTATATGAAAACACCATTGATAATTTGATAAAGATTGCATTGAATATGCTGATTGCTTTAGGCAGTATAGTCATTTTCACAATATTGCTTCTTCCAACCTAAGAACATATTATATCTCTCCATCTGTTCATGTTATATTTTATTTATCAGTGTCTTATAGTTTTCTGCATACAGGTCTTTTGTTACTTTATGTAGGTTTACTCCGAGATATTTTATTCTTTTTGTTACAATGATGAATGGGATTCTTCCCTTACTTTCCCTTTCTTATTTTTCAATGTTAGTGTTTAAGATTACAAGGGGTTTTTGTGTATTAATTTTATATCCTGAGCCTTTGCTGTATTCATTGATTTGTTCTAGGAATTTTCTGGTGGCCTTTTTTGGTTTTCTATGTATAGTATCCTGGAGAAGGCAATGGCACCCCACTCCAGTACTCTTGCCTGGAAAGTCCCATGGGCGGAAGAGCCTGGTGGGCTGCAGTCCATGGGGTCGCTGAGGGTCGGACACGACTGAAGCGACTTAGCACCAGCAGCAGCAGCCTGTATAGTATCATGTTAGCTGCAAACAGTGACAGTTATATTTTTCTTCTCCAATCTGAATTTCTTTTATTTCTTTTTCTTCTCTGATTGCTGTGGCTAGGACTTTCAAAACTATGTGGAATAACAGTGGTGAAAGTGGGAAACTTTGTCCTGTTCCTGATCTTAGAGGAAATGATTTCAGTATGTAACCACCGAGAACAATGTTTGCAGTGGGTTTGTTGTATATGGCCTTTATTATATTGAGGTAATTGCTTCTATGTTGATTTTCTAGAGGGTTTTTTTTTTTTTTAATCACAAATGAGTATTGAATTTTGTTGAAAGTTTCTCTTCATCTATTGAGATGATCATATGGTTTTTGTCTTTCAGTTTGTTAATATGGAGTATCACATTGATTGACTTGGGTATATTGAAAATCCTTGCATCCTTGGGAATAACCCCACTTGATCATGCTGGATGATCCTTTCATATGTTGTTAAATTCTGTTTGCTAGAATTTTGTTCAAGATTCTTACATCTATGTTCATCAGTGATACTAGCTTATAAGTTTATTTTTTTTTTTTGATGTCTTTATCTGGTTTTGCTATCAGAGTGATGGTGGCCTCATAGAATGAGTTCGGAGTTTTCTTCCATCTGGTATTCCATCTCTTTCAGAATTTCCCACAGTTTATTGTGATCCACACAGTCAAAGGTTTTGGCATAGTCAATAAAGCAGAAATAGATGTTTTTCTGCAACTCTCTTGCTTTTTTGATGATCCAGCAGATGTTGGCAATTTGATCTCTGGTTCCTCTGCCTTTTCTAAAATACTGCTATATAACTGGAGATACTGGCATGAAATGCCCAACGATCTGCCAATGACCAATTCCTGGATGACAAAAGCTTCTGCTCCATCTATGTCTCATTAAGCAATGTTTTTATCTCATTCTAGTGCCTTTCATCAGTGGCACTAGTGCTTCCTTCAAGTATTGAGAGCTAATCAATTACATATTCTTCTCTCATTTCATCAACTACTACACTTATTTTTATTGAAAAAAGGAATTTTTTCTGACCCTATATATGTGAAATCATACTGTTTGTATGCATGGCTCCATTCTTAACTTGTTGTTTACAATATTGCTTCCAAGAAAGTATGTGTTTCAAGAAAAATAGAGACTCTTTTTTAGTACAGAAAAATAATTTCCAAGGCAAAAAAACACTTGCCTAGAAATTTAGATGCTTCTCCTACAGCATGAGGAGAAAACAAATTCCTCCCCTGTCACTCTTCCTAGGCAGCTCATTTTCACTGTCACAGATTGTGCTCATTTTCTGAGAGAAAGCCAGCCACTCCTTTGCATACAACTAGGTATACACGCTAAATGACAACTTGCAGGTCACAAGTATTCATGAGTCACAGCTTTAAAATACATGATATGCAGATGACACCACCCTTATGGCAGAAAGTGAAGAGGAACTAAAAAGCCTCTTGATGAAAGTGAAAGTGGAGAGTGAAAAAGTTGGCTTAAAGCTCAACATTCAGAAAACGAAGATCATGGCATCCTGTCCCACCACTTCATGGGAAATAGATGGGGAAACAGTGGAAACAGTGTCAGACTTTATTTTTCTGGGCTCCAAAATCACTACAGATGGTGACTACAGCCATGAAATTAAAAGACGCTTACTCCTTGGAAGGAAAGTTATGACCAACCTAGATAGCATATTCAAAAGCAGAGACATTACTTTGCCAACAAAGGTTCGTCTAGTCAAGGCTATGGTTTTTCCTGTGGTCATGTATGGATGTGAGAGTTGGACTGTGAAGAAGGCTGAGCGCCGAAGAATTGATGCTTTTGAACTGTGCTGTTGGAGAAGACTCTTGAGAGTCCCTTGGACTGCAAGGAGATCCAACCAGTCCATTCTGAAGGAGATCAGCCCTGGGATTTCTTTGGAAGGAATGATGCTGAAGCTGAAACTCCAGTACTTTGGCCACCTCATGCGAAGAGTTGACTCATTGGAAAAGACTCTGATGCTGGGAGGGATTGGGGGCAAGAGGAGAAGGGGACGACAGAGGATGAGATGGCTGGATGGCATCACTGACTCGATGGACATGAGTCTGAGTGAACTCCGGGAGTTGGTGATGGACAGGGAGGCCTGGCGTGCTGCAATTCATGGGGTCGCAAAGAGTCGGACACAACTGAGCGACTGATCTGATCTGATCTGATCTGAAATATAACTGATCCCAAAATTTGCTTTAAAACATTTTAGATGAGAAAATATGGGGAGATCAACTCAGTGTGTGGAAGGGAACAAGCTCAACTGGATTTGTGATGTGTTATTTGCTTAAACACATGAAACAGCACAGCATAATGTTAAGCTCTGATGAAATTAGATGATACGATAGATGAAGGATAATATTACACTCAATAGTTTTCCATTTTGAAATATTTCACTCATTAAAAAAAAAAAAGACCTAAGGATTAATAGATTATAGACAAAAGTTGTTGTTCAGTCACTAAGTCTTGTCCGACTCTTTGTGACCCTGTGAACTGAAGCATGCTAGACTTCTCTGTCCTTCACTATCTCCTGAAATTTGCTCAAACTCATGTCCTTTAAGTTGGTGATGCCATCCAACCATCTCATCCTGTCACGCCCTTATCCTCCTGCCCTCAGTCTTTCCCAGAATAAAGATCTTTTCCAACGTGTCATCTCTTTGCATCAGGCAGCCAAAGTATTAAAGCTTCAGCTTCAGCATCAGTCCTTCCAATGAGTATTCAGGGTTGATTTCCTTTAGCATTACCTGGTCTAATCTCTTTCCTGTCCTAGGGACTCTCAAGAGTCTTCTCCAGCACCACAATTCAAAAGCATCAATCCTCTGGTACTCAGCCTTCTTTGTGGTCCAACTCTCACATCAGTACATGACTACTGGAAAAACCATAGCTTTGACTCTAAAGACTATTATCAGCAAAGTGATGTCTCTGCTTTCTAATATGTTGTCTAGGTTTGTTGTAACTTTCCTTCCAAGGACCAAGTATCTTTTAATTTCATGGCTGCAGTCACCGTCCAAATTGATTTTGGAGCCCAAGAAAATAAAACATTACTGCTCCCACTTTTCCATTTCTATTAAAATATAAAAACTGAGAAGCCACTAAAAAAAAAATCCAAAAGTTAATCCATTAAGTGTGGGGAGTTCCTCATTGTAGCCAGCTGGAAGTACAATGGTGGAGCTCCTATCCACGTTTTCTTCTCATGTTCTTCCAGCTCCTTATAAAACCTTCACTCCCTGAGTGACTTCAAAATCACCAGCAGCATCCTTCTTTGTTTTCTCATCCTTTCATTCATACAACTGATAACTTGTTTAATGCCTAGAAATATAAGATCAAGTGCAAGGGAACAGAGATGAAAGATCCAAGAATCCTGTCTCCCTCCTTGTCTTCCTTGATAAGGTCATGCACACAAATAAGTTTTAAAATATATAGTAGAAACATTAAGAGATATTGGTTTGGGAACAAATATTGTCCAGTAACAGAGATTAGAAAGGATTACACAGAAAGAAAGGACTTTAATGAATGGATAGAATTTGAATGCTTCATTTTCCAAAATCCCTTTCCTACTAACCTACCCACAGTAAGCAAAAAGTCAATCTTTGTCTAGAGTAGACTAGAAGTGGCTAATAAATGACACTGGTGTGAAGCAGTGAGTGTGGTCTTAGGAAAAACACACACATAGTGATACATGTGCATCTGCACGATCCCCATGTGAAAACAGGGTCCTTCCTATTAAAGTCTTGACCAGTTGGAGCAATGGACTAAATCAAACACAAAGAAATGCAAGGTTCCGCTCCAGGGGCCAGTACAGAGGGGTAGGGACAGGGTCTAAAAAATAGCACATGCTAAAGTACTCAGGGTCCCAGTCAAGGATAAAATCTACAAGAATCAATAACACCATGTGGCCAAAGTGCTTTCTAATACATTAAATTTTTATAAGTAACACATTTTCATGACCCAAAAATCAATATTCATGCAAAAAATGTATACTTAGAAGTGTTACTCCAATTTCTGTGTTAATTTATCATGGCCCACTTCAAAGATTTCCAGGTAAATCATTTTTTTTAAGTCCTTTCAGTGTTTCTTAAGCCCAGTACAGGTAATATTAATACACACACACACACACATATTCTCATTTCTCCGTTTTTGTTAAAAAGAAAAAAAAAGGCCTTCATCGTTCTTCACCTGACGTTTTTCATTTTATTTTATATCCTGGCAATCTTTCCATAAAGGTATGTAGGACTTCCTCATTTCTTTTCCAGCCGCACAGTGTCTCCATTTGTGTATATGTCACAGATTATTGTGGTGGTTTTACATATGGCTGCAAAATTCTTTGACACTCATCTACACTTGAGTTAGATTTGAAGTCTATATTTCTTCACCTTACATGCAGGTGACTTATAACTGTTTTGACCAATTAAGTGTGGCAGAAGTGACTTCTTAGACTAGGTCATAAAAGATGTATGTCTTCCATGAAGCCCAGCTTATTTTCAGGCATGTCTGGTAGATTTAAAAATAACCTATGTTCTCATTAGAGACTGTCAGTAAATGGAAATACTACTTTTGTTGTGCAAGGCATTGCACAAAGCTTTCTATGTAGAGAACCAGAACAGGATCCCTGAATTCTGTAAATCTGGAAAATAGTTTTCTTATAAATTTAAAAAATAATTTTGTATTAACTGGTAGAACCTATACAGCTCAGTAGAGCTCAGTGTTTATTTGGGAAATTCCTATGTGTGTGTATGTGTTCGTTGCTTAGTCATGCCCGACTCTTTGCAACCCCATAGACTGCAGCCCACAAGGCCCCTCTGTCCATTGGATTCTCCAGGCAAGAACACTTGAGTGGGTTGCCATTTCCTTCTTCAAAAGGAACTATAGAAAGAAAGAAAGTGATGTCGCTCAATCGTGTCTGACTCTTTGCAACCCCATGGACTGTAGCCTACCTGGCTCCTCCATCCATGGAATTTTCCAGGCAAGAGTACTGGAGTGGGTTGCCATTTCCTTCTCTGGGAAATTCCTATGCTCTAGGATTAATAACCACTCAGGTGTTGGTGAAAGTCTCTTATTTTAAGTCTGTTCACTATCATTACTAAGTATTGCTTTTCCTCTGGATGGTGAATCTTAGCACTTTAATCTCTGAAAATTTAAAACTTCACCTGTTCAGATGCAACTATTAGAAGCTTTCTGTATACAGGTTTTAAATTTGTATTATGGGTATGCAAAGCTTAAATATCTCAACTTGACAAAGCATGGGAGGAAAAGAGATTTTTCCACTGCCTTTAGAAATACATGCTTTGAATCAAATGCTCTAATGGTCATATGGCACATACAAATACTTTCTGCAGAAGAAAAAATATCATATGCTAGTTGGCCTTCTGATGCTTAAAAGAGCTATGTAGCACTCCTTAATGCTCAATATATTGTCTTTGCAATTTTCAAAAGTATACTGGAAGAAATAGTAATTTAAGTTAAAAAGGGACATTGGCAGTGAAAGAGTGAGGTAAAAACAAAGATAATAACCAGTCCCTTGGACAGCAAGGAGACCAAATCAGTCAATCCTAAAGGAAATTAATCCTAAATATTCACTGGAAGGACTGATACTGAAGCTGAAGCTCCAGTGCTTTGGCCACCTGATGTCAAGAACCGACTCATTAGAAAAGACCCTGATGCTGGGAAAGACTGAAGCCAGGAGGAGAAGGGGACAACAGAGGATGAGATGATTGGATGGCATCACTGACTCAACTCAACGGACATGAGTTTGAGCAAGCTCCAGGAGATGGTGATGGACAGGGAGGCCTGGTGTGCTGCAGTCCATGGGGTCTCAAAGAGTCGGACACGACTGAGCAACTGAACAATGACAATATTTTAAAGTTATAGATATTTTTATCTTAGGTATATCTAGATTCCTTGCCAAGAACAATTATGTCATGAGATGAAAAAGCAAAAGGGAACACACTGTATTACTTCTTCTCAAGTGGGAAACGGAGGCCTAGAGTTGTAAAGTAACTACTCTGAGGTCACAGCTATTAACTGGCTGAAAGATTTCAAAAGTGTCAGGTCCCTTTAGGCCAAACTACACCCGGTGGCGAAGGCAATGGCACCCCACTCCAGAACTCTTGCCTGGCAAATCCCATGGACGGAGGAGCCTTGTGGGCTGCAGTCCATGGGGTTGCTAAGAGTAGGACACGACTGAGCGACTTCACTTTCACTTTTCACTTTCCTTCACTGGAGAAGGAAATGGCAACCCACTCCAGTATCCTTGCCTGGAAAATCCCATGGATGCAGGAGCCTGCTGGGCTACAGTCCACGGGGTCACAAAGAGTCGGACACTGAGCGACTTCACTTTCATGCATTGGAGAAGGAAATGGCAACCCACTCCAGTGTTCTTGCCTGGAGAATCCCAGGGACCGGGGAGCCTGGTGGGCTGCCATCTATGGGGTCGCACAGAGTCGGACACGACTGAAGCGACTTAGCAGCAGCAGCAGCAGCAGCAGCACAGCCGGTGGCAGATTATCTCAGGCTACCCAGGAATTCAGTTACAAAATGCTTGAGGAACTTACCTGAAGACCAGGAAGAGGAGACACATTTTTCATTTCTTTTTTACATATTTATTTGTATTCTTTCGGAGAAAAAGAAATTCACTTTATAATAGGAAAGGGAAAAAATCTAGGGACGTGCCAAAGCAACACAAACTCTGATGCACTCTCCACCCAACCTCAAAAAAAGAAAAGTAGAAATTCTCTCAAAAGAACAGAGCAGCAGGCAGAATGCATTCCCTTTTAAAATTGATTAAAGGGTTGTCATTCTTAGGTTGTACAATATCTCTTCATGCTTATAAAAAGGAAACTTGTAACAGCTGAGCATAAAGCTGTATTCAGGGTTGTCGGCTTTCCTCCAAAGTGGAAGGCTTAGGGTTTCCACTGATCACTTCCCAGACAGATGCTTACTGCTCTGAAATATAGTTGTGAACATACATCCTGCTATGAGTCTCCTCTCTAACATCTGTATATATCTATCTAACATCTGTATCCATCTGGCAAATCTTGCAAGATTTTAACAGAATGCGGTATCCTAAAAGTCTGACATTTCTGAAGAGTATGAAGAATCCTTGGGAATAGATGAGAAGCTGAAAGTATCATCTCCCACTACACCAAAGCCTTACCATACATCTAATAGGTAACTGTTGAATGAAATGTATTTCTCAGGCCTGATCTCTCCCCAGATTCCAGACTTGCATATCCAACTGCATACTGGACACTTTCAATAGAATGATGACTGAAGGTATTTCACACTCAACTTGTCTGAAACAAAATATTTATTTCCACTGTCCTTCTTTCTTCTCATCCCCCTCCACACACCAAACTCTTTCAGTTTTCCCACTTTAGAAAAAAAGTACATTTTTTACCTAGCTTTTTAGCTCAGTTTTGGACATGTGTGATTCCTTTCTTTCCACTGATTCAATCCTTCACCAAGTCCTGCTGCTCTTTGCTTAAAATATGTCTTGAATCTAACCATATTTTACTGCTTCCATCACCTCTGCCTTGGTTCAGAGCACCATTACCTCTTGCCTATTTCACTCCAACAGCCTCCTGAATAGTTTCATGTCTTATTAGCCTCTTCTCATTCCCTGCCCTCCCCCCCAATAATTCATTCTCTAAACATCAACCAGGATGATCTACTTAAAGCTAAAACATTTCACATTTCATGTCTCTCATTTGCTTCAAAATTTCCATGGCTTCCGTTACCCTGAGCACACAGTCCTGTCTCTGATGGTGGCCAAGAAGGCTGTCATGAAACCTGTTACCCGCCATCTGCCTCTACAAGGATGAAGTCCTAGCCCCTGTAGTTGCTGACTTTCAGCACGCCCTGAAAGGAGGTCAGGGAGGCGATCAGGAATGAGGCATTCTGTATTTGGGGGACACACTGGCAGAACAGGCCTTTAGAGAGGTAGGTATTCTCAAGAGAAGATTTTACGAGCACATTTTCTTGCATCTTCTTTTTTTTAAACAGATGATTTTATTGATTTCATTTATTTTTCTTTTTTGACTGTGCTGCATTTTCGTTGCTCTAGTTGTGGCAAATGGGTGCTACCCTCTAGTCGCTGTGTGGGGGCTTCTTGCTGTGGAGGCCCCTCTTGTTGTGGAACACGGACTCTGGAGGCACAGGCTTCAGCAGCTGTGGGGCCTAGGCTCTAGGGCAGATGCTCAGTGGTTGTGGGGCATGGGCTGAGTTGCTCCAAGACATGCGGGATCTTCCCAGCACGTGAGATCTGGGATCTTCCTGCCCCGGGGACTGAACCTGTGCCTCCTGTACTGCAAGGCAGATCCTCTACCACTGAGACACTAGGGAAAGCCCTTGCATCTTCTCATATCTAGAAAAAGACTAAAATCAGTAATGGAGAGACTTCTGCTCCTCATGACTAGCAGCAACATTCTGCCAAAAGGAGTGCTTCGCTGCACGCACACCCCTTTCACTAAAATCACATATGTGGGACTGCTCCCTTACCTCTCTGGAGCAGTTCCTCAGGGCTATCTGAGGGGCTGTCTCCCAGGCTATGTTCCCCATTTAGCCCCAAAGAAAGCTTAACTCATAACTTTCACTTTTTGCATTTTTTCATCAACAAAGCTCTCCTGGTGTATGCTAGCCTAGACCCATAACACTTTCTACCATACTTCCCCCAAGTCACTACACTCGGAACAACTGTCCTCTGCTTTAAAACAGAATGTTTTGTGCCCGTTGTTCCAGCTGCCTGACACACTCCTCCCTTAATCTTCCAACGACTGATCTCAATTTCTTTTTCAGGTGTCTGAGCAATGGTCATCTCTGAGATACCTTTTCTGAACACATTGCCTGAAATACTCCCCACACGGCCAGTTAACTATCCTTATGATACTTAATTCTCTTCAGTTTCTGGAACTGTAAAGCTTAGCAAAGGCATTTGTCATGTTACACTGAAATGTAAGCTCCTTGTCATCTGGATCTGTGTAACAGGTGCTCAAATATTTGAAATGGTTGAATGAAATATGCCTTGATTAATGTTTTCAAGATGTTTGGTAGAGCCAGGAGGCTATGCGGGCATTATAAAACGGAATAAAAGAATCATGGAGCTTTATTCATGGAGCCTGCTGAATAGGATTATAACAGAAAAGGATTATAATAGGAAACAGGCTTGCCAGAATATTGGAAAACTGGAAGAAGATATACTTCAGTAATGTTTGGGCTCTATTTTCCCTTCATAAGGATATGGTCTCAGTGAAGCAGATTTTGATTCAAGAACTGTTCTGTACAAGCAGAGCACAGGGACCTATATTCAATATCTTGTTAAATTATAATGGAAAAGAATCTTAAAATTATATATATATACATATGCTGCTAAGTCGCTTCAGTCATGTCCAACTCTGTGCGACCCCATAGATGGCAGCCCACCAGGCTCCCCTGTCCCTAGGATTCTCCAGGCAAGAGCACTGGAGTGGGTTGCCATTTCCTTCTCCAATGCATGAAAGTGAAAAGTGAAAGTGGAGTTGCACAGTCGTGTCCGAGTTTTTGCGACCCCATGGACTGCAGCCCACCAGGCTCCTTCATCCATGGGATTTTCCAGGCAATATATATATATATATATAACTGAATCACTTGCCTATACACCTGAAACAACATTGTAAATCAACTATATTTCAGTAAAAAAACAAACAAAAAAAGAATTATTGGGAAAAAAATCTCCTTAAATGGAGGATGAGCTTCAGCACAGCACAAAATCAAGCTTTCCTACCTTCTCAGTATCACAGCAGATACACACCCTTACTGGGAGCTTCAGGTAGCTGCTTTTAAATATGCTGCATCTATTTCCCCTCATGGTGACAACTGGTTTCTAGTGGGTTTTCAGAAACCTTGGCAAATAAAATGAGAATTTAATTTAATCTTACAGGAGGTAAGTGTAGGTCTCTGGGTCGACCTTATCTGTTCCTGCCAATCCACAGCCAACCTTAAACTCTGCAAGGATGCAAGGTTCAGAAACTTAAGACTGTCCCAAGAGATTACAGAATGCTAGCTCAGTGCAATGGACTGAATGTCGTGATCCCCTCACCATTCATATGTTGGATCCTACCCCCCTCCAATATGATGGTATTAGGAGGTGGGAACTTTGGGAGATAATTAGGTCATGAGAATGGAGATCTTATGACTGAGACTGGTGTTCTTCTGAAAAGAACCCAAGAGAGCTTTCTTGCCCTCTTTCCGCCACAGTGAGGATACAAGGAGAGGTTGGGGGCTCTGCAACCCAGAAGAGAGCTCTCACTAGACACCGAATCTGCTGGATCCTCCACCCTGGACTTTCCACACTTCAGAACTGTGAGAAATAAATGTTTGCTGTTTAAGCCATCCAGTCTATGGTATTCTGTTATAACAGACTGAATCAAGGCACTCTACCGCGTCTAGTGAAACTCTAGCCTAGTGTAGGACGTAGCTCTAAGTGAAATAAACTTTGCCCCACTGTAAAGACGTTGAAGTGAGGAACCATTTTCACTTAGATTTCTTCAGGGAGAGGACTTAAGAGAACCACTAAAATATACCTTCCTTATTGTACAATTTCTAAGTAAGATATACAAAGGCTCATATTAGATAACTTATCTCTCCAACCAGGAGTCAATTTATTTTCTAGTCACTGAAAACATTTCCTCAAGCAACTGTGAATTTATACACTTTTTAAAGTGAAACAAGGTGAAAAGGAAATGTCAATGCCTTCTAAAATGTTTCATAGGTAATCTAAGCTTGTTTTCACAATAAAGGAGTATTAACCTCTTTATTGAAGTTGATTTGAGGTAATTTTATGATTAAAATAAATGTAATTAGCATATTACATTAGATGGAAATGAATAGTTCCTCAGTTCTCTTAAAAAGGATTTGCATATAAACATATCTAAACAATTCTCAACAAGGTCACTGATAACTTTCATGACACTAAATTCAAATGACATTTTTTAGATTATATCTGTTTGTCCTTTCTTGTAGCTTTTGACATGTTTGATCATTCCCTTTTTGAAGTGTTTTCTTCTCCTTGATTCTGTAAGAGTACAGTCTCCTGGTTTTCACCCTACGTCACTGGAAGAAACTTATCAGCCTTTTTGCAGGTTCATCTTAATGTAACTGGTCATTGAATGTGGGAGTTTCTCAAAGCTTTGTCCGAGGCTCTCTCCTCTTCTCATGTTGTTCTTTCTCTCTAAGTGGGCTCAGATAAAGCTTCCAACTTTTAAACATTTTGGTACACAGAGAAAATGAAAATCTTTGTATAGATACTCAAAGCTGGAGGCCACTGGCCTAAAGGCTTCTGCTACTCCACAGATAGAGGATAATTAACATCTTAACACATGTATGTTCTATCTCATCACAATCTGTGTGGATCTGGGCAACTCTAAATTAAGATCCATGTATTTGGCTATCACCAATATGTGACACAATTTTATATTTTCAGCCCAGTCCTCATTATTAGCCCTGCACCCCTAGATCCAATTGCCTATGTGAGATCTTTTTTTGGATATTGGAAAGTACCTTAAATACATCATGTCTAAAACTAAGCTTATGATTTGTGTTCTTCAAAACTTGGTCCTCTTCTGGTATTCTCTATGTCTCAGTGTAAGCATACCAGGCTGTAGGAGCCAGAGTTCTAGGAAATAGCCTGACACTTCCTTCTCATTCCTACATTTAATCTATCATCAGCCCCACGTCAGCAATCCCTAAGGTCTTCTTATCTCTCCACCTCTACCACTACCTGAGTCCAGGTTATCATCATGGCATCCAGTCCCATGACTTCGTGGCAAATAGATGGGGAAAAAACAGAAACAGACTTTATTTTCTTGGGCTCCAAAATCACTGTGGTTGGTGACTGCAGCCATGAAATTAAAAGACACTTGCTCCTTGGAAGAAAAACTATGACAAACCTAGATGGCGTATTACAAAGCAAAGACATTACTTTAAAGGCAAATGTCTGTATAGTCGAAGCTATGATTTTTCCAGTAGTCATGCATGGACGTGAAGTTGGACCATAAAGAAGGCTGAGTACAGAAGAATTGTTGCTTTTGAACTGTGGTGTTGGAGAGGACTCTCAAGAGTCCCTTGGACTGCAAGGATACCAAATGAGTCAATTCTAAAGGAAATCAACTCTTAATACTGGAAGGATCGATGCTGAAGCTGAAGCTCCAATACTTTGGCCACCTAAAGAGAAGAGCTGACTCACTGGAAAAGACCCTGATGCTGGGAAAGATTGAGGGCAGGAGGAGAAGGGGACCACAGAGGATGAGATGGTTGGATGGCATCACCGACTCAATGGACATGAGTCTGCGCAAGCTCCAGGAGAGGGTGAAGGACAGGGAAGCCTGGCATGCTGCAGTCCGTGGGGTCGCAAAGAGCCGGACACAACTGAGTGATGGAACAACAAATGCTACAGGAGAAGAGCAAAGTAATACCTCCAGGAGGAATGAAGAGTCTGAGCCAAAGCAGAAACAATGCCGAGTTGCGGATGTGTCTGGTAGTGAAAATAAACTCCGATGCTACCACAAACAATACTGCATAGGAACTGGAATGTTAGATCCATGAGTCAAGGTAAATTGGACATGGTCAAACAGGAGATGGCAAGAGTGAACACTGACTTTTTTAAACTCAGTGAACTAAAATGAACCAGAATGGGCGTATTTAATTCAGATGATTGTTATATCTATGACCATGGGCAAGAATCCCTTAAAAGAAATGGAGTATCCTTCATAGTCAACAAAAGACTCTAAATGCAGTACTTGGGTCCAAACTCAAAAATGACAGAATGATTTCAGTTCATATCCAAGGTAAAAAACTCAACATCACAGTAATCCAACTCTATGCCTGAAGCACTAATGAAGATGAAGCTGAAGTTGAACGGTTCTATGAAGACCTACAACACATTTTAGAACTAAAGGAAAAAAGATGCCCTTTGAAACACCGGGGACTAGAATGAAAAAGCAGGAAGTTAAGAGATATCTGGAGTAACAGGCAAGTTTGGCCTTGGAGTACAGAACGAAGCAGGGCATAGGCTAACAGAGTTTTGCCAAGAAAACACTCGTCACAGCAAACACCCTCTTCCAACAACACAAGAGAAGACTACATGTGGACATCACCAGATGGTCAATATCAAAATCTGACTGATTATATTCTTTGCAGCTGAAGATGAGAATCTCTATAGAGTCAGCAAAAACAAAACCAGGAGCTGACTGTAGCTCAGATCATGAACTCCTTATTGCCAAATTCAGACTAAATTGAAGAAAGTAGGGAAAACCACTAGGCAATTAAATCATGAACTAAGTCAAATCCCTTATAATTATACAGCGGATGTGACAAATAGGTTCAAGGGATCAGATCTGATAGACAGTGTGTCAGAAGAACTAGGGACAGAAGTTCGTAACATTGTACAGGAGGTGGTGATAAAAACCATCCCCAAGAAAAAGAAATGCAAAAAGGCAAAATGGTTTTCTGAGAAGGCCTTATATATAGCTGAGAAAAGTAGAGAAGCAAAAGGCAAAGGAGAAAAGAAAAGATATACCCATCTGAATGCAGAGTTCCAAAGAATAGCAAGGAGAGAGAGTCTTCCTAAGCGAACAATGCAAAGAAATAGAGGAAAACAACAGAATGGGAAAGACTAGAGATCTCTTCAAGAAAATTAGAGATATCAAGGGAATATTTCATGCAAAGATGGGCACAATAAAGGACAGAAATAGCATGGACCTAACAGAAGCAGAAGAGTTTAAGAAGAGGTGGCAAGAATACTCAGAATCTAACTATACAAAACAGGTTTTAATGACCCAGATAACCATGATAGTGTGGTCACTCACCTAGCGCCACAGACATCCTGGAATGTGAAGTCAAGTGGGCCTTCAAAAGCACTACTATGAACAAAGCTAGTAGAGCTATTTCAAATCCTAAAAGACGATGCTGTTAAAGTGCTACACTCAATGTGCCAGCAAACTTGGAAAACTCAGCAGTGGCCACAGGACTGGAAAGGGTCAGATTTAATTCTAATCCCAAAGAAGGGCAATGCCAAAAAATGTTCAAACTACCATGCAATTGCACTCCATTCACATGCTATCAAGGTAATGCTAAAAATCCTTCAAGCCTGACATCAACTATATATGAACCAAGAACTTCCAGATGTACAAGCTGGATTTAGAAAAGGCAGAGGAACCAGAGATCAAATTGCGAACATCCATGGATCATAGAAAAAGCAAGAGAGTTCCAGAAAAACATCTACTTCTGCTTCACTGACTACGCTAAAGTCTTTGACTGTGTGGATCACAACAAACTGGCTTAAAGAGACGGGAATACCAGACCACCTTACCTGCCTTTTGAGAAACCTGTATGCAACTCAAGGAAGTAATAGTTAGAACTGGACATGGAACAACAGACTGATTCAAAATGGGGAAAGCAGTACGTCAAGGCTGTATAATATCACCCTGCTTATTTAACTGATATGCAGAGTACATCACGCAAAATGCTGGACTTGAGGAACTCAAGCTAGAATCAAGATTGTTGGAAGAAATATCAATAACCTCAGATATGCAGATGATACCACCCTTATGGCAGAAAGCAAAGAGGAACTAAAGAGCCTCTTGATGAAAGTGAAAGAGTAGAGTGAAAACCTGGCTTAAAACTCAACATTCAGAAAACTAAAATCATGGCATCCAGGCCCATAAGTTCATGGCTAATGGATGGGGAAAAAATGGAAACAATGACAGACTTTACTTTCTTGGGCTCCAAAATCACTGTGGTTGGTGACTGCAGCCATGAAATTAGAACGCACTTGCTCCTTGGAAGAAAAGCTAAGAGAAGCCTAGACAGTGTAGCAAGGACATCACTTTGCCGACCAAAGTCCATCTAGTCAAAACTATGCTTTTTCTTGTAGGCATGTATGGATGTGAAAATTGGACCCTAAAGAAGGCTGAACAGAAAAGAATTGATGCTTTTGAACTGTGGTGTTGGAGAAGGCTCTTGAGAGTCCCTTGGACAGCAAAGAGATCAAACGAGTCAATCCTAAAGGAAATCAACCCTGAATATTCATTGGAAGGACTGATGTTGAAGCTGAAACTCCAATACTGTGGTTACCTAATGCAAAGTACTGACTCATTTGAAAAGACCCTGATGCTGGGAAAGATTGAGGGCAGGAGGAGAAGGGGACAACAGAGGATGAGATGGTTGGATGGCATCACCGATTCAATGGACATCAGTCTGAGCAAACTCCAGGAGATAGTGAAGGACAGGGAGGCCTGGTGAGCTGCAGTCCACGGGGTTGCAGATAGTCGGATACAACTGAGCTTCTGAACAACAGCAAAGCAAAAGCTAGAAGACTTCTTGTGGCCTAGTCTCCAGTCATCCAGGTCTCTGTTACAATATTCTGTAGCCTAAAAGCAATCACAATATCAGTCCAGATTCAAAGAGAAGAACTATTCTAGGAGTTGAATATCAAAAAGCATAGTTCTTAGGAGAGGAGGAAAGTCTTTGGAGAACATGAACCACAGCACCCTCTCTCCTCCCATTCTGCATTTCATCTCCTATTGCTGTTTCTGCTTTCACCACACTGGCCTTCTCTCTGGTCCTGGTACTCACCATCCTCTATCCTGCTACAGGCTTTTGCACATAACCCCCCCCCCTTTTTTTTTTTTTGCTTAGAGTGTTCTTTTGATCCCCAGTTTGCCAAATTAACTACTGTTCAGCTTTCATACCTAAATCAAGTCTGACGAAAGCCTTTCCTAATCAGGCTAAATCTTTTCATGATATCTTCTATACTCTCAGGGCATGGGATATATTTTTAGCACTGTCCTCTTCCCCACTGCACTTTGTATTTGTCTGAATGACTACGTAATTTTTGTCTTAATATCCCCCACTAACCTGGAAGAAGAGCCATGTCTGTTTTTTCCTTTCTTACCACAAAGCCTGGCTAGTATTCCAGTATTTATTTTCTGAATAAATAACAAACAGAAATAAACTAAACAAATGAAATATCTCTGCATAACAAAGTACCCTTTTCCCTACAGAATTATAGTGAAGTAGATAATCACATTCCCATATTCCATGCATAAATAATTAGACAACCCAAATATAAACCATTTTTCACAGATGACGTCTCATGAATTTAGATGTCATATTCATTTGCCACATCCTATCTATAAAATTAGCAGATGTATAAAGAAAGCAAGTACATATAGCTAAACTGAATAAGTTTTGCGGTATATTTCTAATCTCCTTTCAAATGAGGCTAAAACTCTTTGATTTTAATTTCTATGATTTAAAAAAAAGCAGAAAAGTATACCAAATGGAGAGGTGATTTCCTACTCTACACAGGAATCCAGTACTGATAGCAAAGACCACTAGAAGCATTCTACTTAGAAACCCAGGGGATTTGATACACAAGTGAAACGAGACCCAAATACGAACCGCCTCTCACAATATTATCAATAAAAAAGTGAAAGTGTCAGTCGCTCAGTCATGTCTGACTTTTTGTGACCCCGTGGACTGTAGCCTGCCAGCTCCTCTGTCCAGGGAATTCTCCTGGCAATAATACTGTAGTGGGTAGCCACTCCCTTCTCCAGAGGATCTTCCTGACCCAAGGATTGATCCTGCGTCTCCTGCACTGCAGGCAGACTCTTTACCATCTGAGCCATAACTTGTCTACAAGTAAACATTCTATCAAGTTTCTATTTGAAATGAAATATTTCATCTTCTGGTGGGATCTCACATCCCTGTTCTTAGAAAGTTACACAAAGGGTGAAAGGTTAAATTGGAGGAAATATTCACTGTGCTTAGTCATTCAGCTGTGTCCGACTCTTTGTGACCCCCATGGACTGTAGCGCACCAGGCTCCTCTGTCCATGGGGATTCTCCAGGCAAGAATACTGGAGTGCATTGCCATGCCTTCCTCCGGGAATCAAACTCAGGTCTCCCACATTGCAAGCAGATCTTTTATCATCTGAGCCACCAGGGAAGCCAAATATTCACTAGTTATGGCTATTAACCCACCTATAACTACCCAGACTTTAAACATTTTTTTTTGTAGAAGTGGTTAGTAGCTGTAATATTCACTAGTTATGGCTTTTAACCACTTCTACAAAAATTTTTTTAAAGTCTGGATAATTATAGATGGTAATTATCATAAGCCAAAGTTCTTTATCAAAAAGTACGTTTTATTTCTGGTCTTTTGAATACCAAGCCTCTCAACTCTAATTGATGTCAACTACTGAAAATATTTGGTCTAGTGAAAGACTGTTTCTTGCAATCTGAAGTGATTCAACCATGTTTGTACTTATTCTTTCTCCACATTACAATGTGGATTCCGTGACGGCATGAATTTGGTTAGTTTTGTTTACCTAGAGCAATCTCTGGCACATGGTCCTGACCAATGAATTACTGAATGAGTGACTAGCACTGGTCTTCTAGAATCAGATCCTATGTATTTCGCAAAATATTTATCAATATTCTTATTTGTTATTTATTAAGAAAAAATATTTTGCCAAAAATTAAAAAAAAAAAAAAGCCTTTTACTTATCATTTATGCTTCTTGCTTCCTGGGTATTATGCCATATAAAATTAGTGTTTCTAATTATCTAACTCGTCTCAATGACCAGTTAAGAAAGAAGTTCTACAATAGGTGAAAAGAGCGTTTGGCTAAGTCAATTGTTAAGAACAAGACAACAAGCCCGAACTGGAATCACTTATGTAGACCTGGGTTCAACCCCTGGGTCAGGAAGATCCCCTGGAGAAGGAAATGGCAACCCACTCTTACCTGGAAAATCCCATGGTCAGAGGAGCCTGGTAGGTTACAGCCCATGGGGTCAAAAAGAGTCGGACACGGCTGAGTGACTTCACTTTCACCTTTCACCTTTCACGCTTCTCCCAGAAATGAAATGTTAACCTAATCAATCAGGAATCTCCTGATCAGCACTAGTGAGACAACCTGCCTGATAGAGACCTGCCATCCTTTAAAGAAAAGTGACCTTGCCACAATCAATCCACTTTTTGCTAGTATAATTTCCCTGTCCCACTGCCTTTTGCCTATATCAGTCTTTAAACTTTGTATGGATAGCTCTCTGGAGTTCCTTTCTATATGCTAGATGGGAGGCTGCCTGATTCATGAATCAATAAATGAAGCCAATAAGACTTTAAAAATTTACTCAGTTGAATTTTATAACACATTGAATTTCTTTGACTGTTAAAAGTTTTCTGGAATAAAACTTCATTTTCTTAGTGCCTTAGCTGGAACTTTTACCTTAGTGTGTGATTTCAGAAGTCTTATCAGATTAAACAACTGCATGGCAAATGATAAAGAAGTCTACAAGCAGATCCATGAGTATGACCATTTTTGTGGGGTGATTTAGCTATTATTTGACTAAAAATTAAAAAAAAAAGATGCCAGATAGAAGGCATGAAAATCTGTTATAAAACAGTTTCTTAAATCTAAACTCTGTCTCTCAATAAACTGTCAAATATTTTCTTAAAAAGGTGACTTGATAAGTTGAAACAGTCATTAATAAGTGTTTAAACCTAATGGAGACTATAAAATTTAGATAATAGTAAATATATTAACATCAAATTTGCCCAGTAAAGGAAATTCCCCCAAGTGGTCCTCTAACACATCTTTAATGCTGGCCAACAAACATGACTTGCGGGTTTTCAGTGTGTGAGTATCTGTACAGTTCACACCTTATTTCTCAACTCATCAATCACACTAAATTATTCACAACTAAACATCTTTTTCCTTTGTCCTGCTTCTTGTTAAGTGTGGATTAAGAACTAGATTGCTGTTCTTAAAGTTATACAGTGCTAAACAGAAATTTTAAATACTCGACAAGTTCAACTTGCTCTACAGCTGCTCCAATTTCAGACTTGAACTTAGAAAAAGTTGTGTTACAAGAAACATGATCCACTCACATTTTCAAAAGCATTATTGTGTGCTTCCTTAAACCTCTCACATTTATCCAAAAAAGAGAGATACACAACCTACATTTGCAAGAGCCATATTTGACCAATCTTTTCACTAGTCTAAGTGTTTTTTCAGTCTAGCCTTCCATTTCCTATAACCCCTGACTCTGCTTTCCAGTTATCTTTAACTCCTGACTCCGCCTTATTTCTACTACAGGCTTAGAACAAGGAGTTACTGGAATAATTGAATGGTTTGCTAAATAGATTCCCCCTCATTTTCTTCAGATCCCACTGCCATCAAATCTTTCTTGATTCCACCTTGAGAAAAGAAATAAAGAGAAATACGCAATGTTATAGAGTCCATTTCAGTCTTAGATATGCATCAAAAATATTCCATCTTGCCTTCTATTCCTTTGCATTTACCACTCAAACTAACACATACTCCTTACAAGCAGGAGTAATAAGGACAGAGGTTTCAGATATATTAGTAACGTCCATTCCTTTTGGTAAGGCAACTCCCTGATTGAACGGAGTATGGTAGGAGATGCATATTTTTTCAAACTAAGCCCTTTCAAGGACAGACGCCAAGGTTGAGCAGTACTCCCGGCTTCTCGGCCACCCGAAAGGAACTGTGAATGACTACGGAAGATCTGCACCAAACCATCCAGATGCAGTTCAGGAGCTGCTGTGAAACAGCAAAGCCCAGCCTGGGAAATTCATGTCACATCCCGTAGGTGGGTCAGAAGTGGCGAAGTACAGACACACAGAGCAGTGGATAAGACAGGGTGCACACGCACACATCCCATACCGGTGGGGAGGAAGGGGCGAAACACACATACACACACACACCCCAAACTACACCCCGAGAAAGCCCCTGGGGGGCCTCCCGGGCAGGCGGGCTCCCCTTCAGGGGGCACCGCCAGCCTCCGTCTTTCCCAGCCTCCGCCTCCCAAATCGCGGTCTACTGAACGTCCGAGGCTTCTCCCCTGTGAAGTGGAGAGGTGCACGCCGGCCTTACCTCGGGGGCTGCTGTCCTGGAGGTACGGGGGCGCCGTGGGAGTGACACTCCCCGAGTGGGACGCGGACAGCAGCGGCGAGCGCTCGTCCACGCCGTCAGCAGCCATGACTGCGGCAGAGGCGGCCGCGCAGGCCGAGTCCGCGGCCCCGGGAGGCGGTGTCGGCGCCGCGGCCGCTCGGAGGACCGGGCTGTGTCACACGGTAGGAGGCGGCGGGGCGGGGCGGGGAACGGGGGCGGAGGAGGGCGGGGTGCGGAGAGGGGAGGGCCCACTGGGGAAGACCGCGAGGGAAAGGGGCCAAGTCACCGAAAGCACCGAGGAGCTAATGGAGGCAAGGGTTACCAAAACCTCAGAGGAGCCAAGTGGGAGGCAAGGATCACCAAAAACACAGAGGAGCTAATGGGATGGAAGGGTCAGCAAAACCTCAGAGAAGCAAGTGGGATGGAAGGGCTACCAAAAGCAGAGGAGCTAAGTAGGATGCAAGGGCTACCAAAACCTCAGAGGAGCCAAGTGGGACGCAAGGGTCACCAAAAACACAGAGGAGCTAATGGGATGGAAGGGTCACCAAAACCTCAGAGGAGCCAAGTGGGACGCAAGGGTCACCAAAAACACAGAGGAGCCAAGTGGGATGGAAGGGTCACCAAAACCTCACAGGAGCCAAGTGGGATGGAAGGGTACGACTCTTTCCTCTTTGTACTTGACTTTTCCTTGGCTAAGGAGAAAGAAGGGGAAAGAGGAAGCCTGTATGGGGATAAAAAGGCCTGTGGCTTGATGACAGGAAAACTACAGCCAGCACAAATCCACGTTTAACTCCTCCAGGGCGGAAAGAGGAGTTCTTTGCTGTCAAACTTGCTGCGGTTATATGAAGAGACCATATTTAACCCTAAGAAAGCTTAGGGTTATGAATTCCTTCTCGAGGGCTGCTGGTTTTGTCGGGAAATCATTTTTCAACCTCTGATAGCTAAGAGGAAGTAGATTTTTGGAGTATCAGTGCCATTCCCTGCTTTTCCTTGTTAATTTTTAAATATGTTTGGCGCTCTAGTAACAGTACCTTATGGAGACGATGCATAGTGTGTTGGCTTTTACAAGTTTCATTTTACAAAATGGATTGTCATGTTAGTTTTGTTTTTGTACTGTATTGTCGCTGACACACATATGATAATAAGTTTATGAATAATGCAAGACAAAACTGTTTTCTTTAGCTAATGGTTTAAAATAATCTGTCACATGTAAAAGAGAGCATAGAAAACAAGTTAGGTCACAATTCTCATCTTGCTTGTTTTCTTTTTCTTTTCTTATTTTGGTGGCTCACTGGAATGGCTTTAAATCAAAGTTTTGACCATGCCCAGATTAAAAAAAAATGCAATGGGAAAATAGTCATCATCTCAAACCAATAATTTTTCTGCAACAGTTCTGAGTCATTCATCACATATTTATCACGTGGTCACTGGTCTGCAAAGATGAGTAGGGCATGGCCTTCATCTTCAAGATGCCCATGAGGCAGCAGAGTCAAAAACAAATGAAAAATGAGGTCGGTAGTCTTTAAATGGGCTGTGGCTTTAAAGGAGCAAGGGGGAAAGCAAACTGTAGACAATTGAAACTACCTCTTATATTACATGCCCTCTGAGGATGTTCTTTATTCTGAAAAATCCATTTAGGCGTCAGCCAGAAATTCTAAGGGAAAATCAAAGTATAATGTTTTCTATTATGTAACATCTTTCGTGGGTCAGTAGTATCAGAATACGATAAAATATAAGGATTCCTATAGGATATAATCAAAGGGCATTTATAGGTCTCTGAAACCTGGAATGTGAGGGCTCAAGATGTAGCACTCACTGCAAAAGGGAACAATTTACAAAAGAAACAGCATTGTTTTTACATTTGCAGCCTAGAAGCTATGGAGATAAAGAAACCTTTAAGACGAATCAACAAAATCCTATTTCTATAAAGTCAGTCCTTCATATATGTGGGTTTCCACATCCACAGATTCAACCACAGTTCAGAATTTTTTGGAGAAAAGATTTCAGAAAATTGAAAAAAGCAAAATATAAATTTGTCAGGTTTAGGCAATTGTTTGCATATCATCTACATTGTATTTTACAAATATTTACATATCGTTTACATTATATCAATATTAGGTATATTGCAAGCAATGTAGAGATGATTTAAAGTACATGGGAAGATGTACATAGGTCACAAGCAATACTGTGTAATACTGTGCCATTTTATGTAAGGGACTTGAGCATCCAAAGATTTCGGTATCCTTTAGGGGTAGGATGGGATGGTCTGGAACCAATCCCCCAGGGACAGAGAAGGACAAGGGGCGACTGTAGTGTCTTATCCTGTCATCTATCCCACTTTATTGTAATACTGTGTTTACATTTTCATGACCCACTCACCTTTTACCCCCAGCTGACTTTGTGAGATCAGAAACCAACTCTATATCATTCACTATTACATCTCCAGTATCTAATACAAGGCACAGCACATTAATCAGCACTCAATAAATGCTTGCCAAATAAATAACAAATGAGTGTATGAACAAATGCCACGCAGTCCCAGAATCTTACTAAAATAAATCGTTAACAGGAAAAAGTGAAAAGAGTATTTCTTGACGTTTTGATATCAGAAGACTAGAGTTTTGTCATCTGACTATGTTATTGTTGTTATATCTTTACAACTAGAGTTCCTTTATTGCCCAGGTATAATGATCAGTATCAATTTTTTTTCATTCTTTATTTCTTTATGTGATTTCTCTATTCATTTCAGAATTCATATGAGGATGATACAGGTAATGGGTATATTGAGATTATATTTGCCACAATGTCAAATTTTACCAAAAGTAAAAAAACTATTTTTAGATGAGTATCACTTCATTCTAGTTTAAAGATAATATTATAGTTTATGGTTACTCAGTAAATGTTAAATGGTGGTGGTTTAGTCGCTAAGTCGTGTCTGACTCTTGCAACCCGGTGGACAGAGGAGCCTGGCAAGCTGCAGTTCATGGGATTCTCCAGGCCAGAATACTGGAGTGGGTTGCCATTTCCTTCTCCAGGGGATCTTCCCAACCCAGCGATCGAACCCAGGTCTCCTGCATTGGAGGCAGATTCTTTACCAACTGAGCTGCAAGGGAAGCCCAAAATACTGATCAATCTAAGGCATTTTATGATTATGACATTTTGCCATCACTATTTACTTTCACTTTTGGAATAATAGCATGGTATAAGCAGATATGTATGTAATAACAGTATGGGATAAGCATCTTCGTGCATCTTGTCATCTAAATCAATCCAGGTTTAGACAAAGTTCTTTGAATATGATTCCGCAGATTCAGCTCCTTGAGCGTAGCACTTGTTTATTCAGGGAGCCACGAACTGAAAAAAGACAAATGATGTGCCTTCCTCGTCTCCGTCTGCCCCAGTCTCCAACATTTAACAGTGAAACTGAAGAGGATAACAGCCATAAACACTCCGGTTCCATCAGGGGAGGGGAGGGAGATGACTTGCATTTAGAATGGGAAAAGCGTAACATACGCTGAACCACAGACTCCTGAAATCCAGTTGAGCATATGTCACTAGTCGCCTTCCACTGGAGCCAGGGAACGCTCCTCTATTAGGGGTGATTCTGCTCCCGGTGTCCTTAAGCTTCCTCACCTATTGCTCTCCTTGCCTCTTTGCTCTGTCACTGAGTTCCTTCTTGTCCATAAGGTATGGCTCCTGTTTGCAGCTGAATAACTTCTCAGCCTGCCTCCTGTCTAACACTGGAGGCCCAGAGGTCTTTTAAAAATTGTGGGGAACACATGTATACCTGTGGCGGATTCATTTTGATATTTGGCAAAACTAATACAATTATGTAAAGTTTAAAAATAAAATTAGAAAAAAAAAAGAAAGAAAAAAAATAAAAAATAAAAATTGTGAAATGTCTCTTTTCCTTTTAATCCAAGTTTATAAACTCCATTAAAATCTTTACAGGCTTCTTATAAATCTGATTAGGGTTTACTTCCTACTCCCACAGCTACAGACATAATACTTTATGGAAGTGAAGCTAAGCCAGATTTGAGACGCTTCAGATTTGTGGAAACTCCTTTGCCTTAGCTAAGGAAGTCTTCAGGTCACTGCTTGAATCTTTCTGGTGCCTTCACAAGGGGTTTTATAGCCATCCCTTGGATTAAAATTTTATCCTGAGGCCATTTCTTGTTAAAAATCTCTTACTGGACTGGTCTGAGCCCCCTCTGCTTTTCCTCTAAATACTGTTGTAAACTCAAAGTTCTTTTTTTAGTTCATCTCTGTGATAGGCAAAATAACGACCCCTCAAAAGATGTCTAATGCGAATCCCTGGAACCTGGGAAACTTTACATGGCAAAAGAGATTTAGCACATGTGATTATGGAATGCAGATCTTACCATAGGGAGGCTAACCTAGATTATCCAGGTGGGCCAGTGAGTCTTTAAAAGCTGAGAACCTTCCTGGTCGTAGTTAGCAGTATTCACAGAAGGAGGAGGAGAGATTAGAAGTGTGAGAAGGATACAGCCTACCACTGCTGACTTTGGGGGTGGAGGTAAAGAGTGTGGGTGGCCTTTAGAGCTAAGAGTGACTCTCAGCTGACAAGCAGCAACGAAGTGGGGATTTCAGTCCCACAGCCACAAAGAACTATATTCTATAAACAACTTTAATGAGCAAAGAAATCGTGAGCAAAGAAGAATAAAAAGCATCACTCATCACCCACCTATACAAGGGTTAAGCTGAAACCCACTGCAGTGTCTCCTGAGAGGAATCCAAAATGAAAAGCAGGATGAGGCACTCTGTGCTTTGGATAAACAGGCCCCTAGATCGAAGCACGTCTTAGGAAGAATTTCAATGACCCCAGGTTCTTGCATCTTCCATATATGGAAAAGCAGTAAAATAATTAACCTGAGATGTTTGTTCTTTGTGATTAGCAATAATCTTTTATCAAGATTTAAGTTTGACTGTTTGTATTTCCTAGTCCTTCCTCCCCACCCCACCTCCCCAAAAAACGTATATATATTCTGGCTCCTCCTCTACTTCTTTGGAGCACTTCCTCAGAGCTGTCTCCCAGGCTACACTCCTCAGTAAGACTCTGAATAAAACTTAAACTCACAACCCTTTACGTCTTGTGTTTTTTCCAAGGTGACATACAGATCTTCCCCTAGAGCTTGTAGGTAGAACACAGCCCTGCTAATCCCTTGACTGTGGGCCAGGGAGAACTACTGGACTTCTGACCTACAGAAGCATTAAATTAGAACAAAAGAGAAACCAGGTTTGAAAATCCCACAAGCAGACAAAAAAATCATTTAAGTTACATAAGCAAAATAAATCTAGCTTATTTCATGAACAAAAGTAAAAATCAACTTAGGTTTTTTCTTATAAGTGACTTATAATCATCTTCCTAAAATGGTATAAGATAATCACTTTAACCAATCCTCTACTACCTGGAAACCCCCATTGTAATAGCCAATCACTGTAAAAGTTAAACAATTTTCTTGCTTCCACTTTATAAAATCATCCTGTGATGTCATGCCTCTGAGCTTTACCTCAGTGTTGGATCTGAAGATGCCCAGTTTGCAAACTATCCTTTCGTACAACAAAACTCTTACTTAATATTATTTTAGTTATCTAGTTTAAATTTTTGTCATCCCTAGACTTTGACAGAATTATAAAATGATAAAATTATGTTGTTTAACCTGCTAAGTTTGTGATAATTTTTATGGCAGCAATATAAAATGCCACCTTTTATCAAACACCTTTATCTTATAAATGAAGCTAATTGTTACTTTCTGTATCATGGATGGAAATTAGCAAGATCAACAAGTTCATGATGTGCATTTTCTACCTTCCAAGTTACCACAAGCAGTAGTTCATTGGTAAACCTCTGTTATCACGTCTTTGTAGCAATTTCCTCCCTGCTTTTATAGCTTCTACTAAAAGTTTCCCCTCTACACCTTCCAGCATTCTCAGTCTCCCTGGTCAGTGGCATACCATAAACTTAGGTTTTGTTAAAGCAATACCAATTTCTGTTGCATTTATTTATTTATTCGCACTTTAAGTACCAATCTCTGTTGGATTTATCTTTTGATTTGTACTTTCAGTGAGTGAAGTCGCTCAGTTGTGTCCGACTCTTTGCAACTCTGTGGACTGTAGCCCACCAGGCTCCTCCATCCATGGGAGGAATGAATACTGGAGTGGGTTGCCATTTCCTTCTTCAGGGGATCTTCCCAATCCAGGGATCGAACCCGGTTCTCCCGCATTGCAGGCAGACTCTTTAACCTCTGAGCCACCAGAGAAGCCCTGGTACTTTCAGTACCACTTTTTATTGCTTTGTAAAAATCCAGCTTCTTACAACCTCGTTGGTTAAAACAGCAATGCTTTACTTTTCAGAAAGATGCTTTCACCTGGTGGATGAGCTGGGTACTAAGAAAGCTGCATTAGCTAAATCTCTGTCTACAAATGCACTTTTACCCTGGGCTTCTTCATTCCATGTCAATCTCAAAACAGGGTACCTAGAGGGCAAAGACACAGCTGCCAAGGCTTTACAAGCCCAAGGTTTTGGAACATGTACAATGTTACTTCTTCCATATTATATTGGTCAAAGCAAAGCACAAGGCCCCCCCACGTTCAGACAGGCAGAGGGACAGATTCAGTCTCTTGCCGGAAGATGTGGCATGTTACATGCAGAGGAGCATGGATGCAGAGAGGTGTAATTCACTGGAAGTCATTTCATAATCTATCACAAACACACAAAGTATTTTGTGTAAAAAAAAAAAATCCATTAAGAAAGACAAAGGAGAGTTCTTCAAGGGACATAATGCTTTGGAGAAGTTCGATTTGAAATTCTTTGCTTCTTTCTATCTTTCTCTCCACGAATTGGCACTGAGGAAATACCATGAGAATAAACAGTGAGAAGACAGCTGTCTGCAAGTCAGGAAAAGAGTCTTTACCAGAAACGGAGCTCCTGCTCTGAGACTTCCACAGATTTCCAACTGTGAGGAAAGAAACTTCTGTTGTGTAAGCTGTCTTTTGCATTTTGTTGTGGCAGCTTGAACTAATGCAATCTACTAGAATAAAGCTGCTTTGTAAAAATCCTTTTAGCCCTCGGAGACACACATACACACATTTCATAGAGAAACCTATTTAAGACCACAGAAGCAGTTGATTAATGTAAAAACACATTTTATGATGAGAAACCTACTTTTCCCATGGCTTCAGAAGCCAGCTGTGTTACTGAGCTGGGCCCTGTGGGACCTTCCCCACCCTCCTCTGCTTTAGCTTCTCTCTGAAGCACCTAGGTAATAGTATTGGCCGCATAATTCCCCAGCTGTTCTGCAGAAGTGAAACCCCCCCACCAAATGGAAACTGTTAGCTACTTGATGACCATGAGCACATAGCCCTAGGCCTCCTGGAGCCTAAGGACTGATAAAATCAACCCCACCACGCTGTTCCCTCACCATCAGCCAGTCAGGGAACTGGGCATGAGCTGATCAGCTGACCACAAACCCTGCGACCCCGCCACCACCTGGCATTTAAAAGTGTTTTGTCAAAACCCTTTGGAGAGCTCAGGGCTTTTTAGGGCGTGACTCACCAGTCTCCTTGCTGGGCCCTGCATTAAACCTTTCTCTGCTCCAGACTGACGTTTGGATTTGTTTGGCCTCATTGTGCATCAAGGAGTGTGTGTGTGTCCCCAGGAGCCTAACACTGCACGCTGGTCCCCTGCCCTCCCCCACCCCTCATCTCCCTGCATCCTCCGCACCCCCCTTGTCTCCCTTCCACCCTCTGGTATTTGGGATAGTCCCGCTCCAGGCTTCCTTCTCAAGTGGAAGCCAAGAGGAGGATCAGGATGAGTGAGTCTCAGATTTCAGCAGTGATTGTGACAGTTCACAACTCAATAAACGGTGATGAGGTTAAAAAAAAAAAACAAAAACACAAAACTTAAACACATGAACTTACAAGAACAGTTCTGGTGAATGAGCGCAAGTCTGGTTCTGTGCCCGTGGCAGGTCGACCTTGGCTGGGGATAGGCCCTTCCCTGAGTCCCCTGCAGCTGCTGGAACCCGTTTTGCTCCAGGGATCTCAGAGGGACTATCCCCAAAGGGCACCAGCGACCCATGGCACGAGGCTGTCTGGAGCCGGGGAAAGTCTGGATCTCCAGGCCACGTTTGGTGTCTTTGGGAGTGACTCACTCCAACTTGCCCAGGCTGGGAATTCTCTCCACTCCATTTGGGCTGCTTCCTTTGTGAGAAGTGGGCAACTTGATCAGTGCTCTTTCTCGATCTGGGTCTATGTGTTTGGAGACCTCCGTCTTGGAATAGAGGTGGAATTTGAGATTATACTTCCTTTGATTTTTTGTTTTGGTGACCACAACTTAGTTGTTGTTTGTGTTTTTGTGGGTATCATTCTGGGGTGAGCCACTTGTCCTTCATTCTTTTTTTGGGAGTCAGGCTACTCTGGAGCCTCTGTCTACTTAAAAAAAAAGATGCACAACATGTTATGAGAAGCTTTATTTGGGGCAAAATGAGGACTGCAGCCCAGGAGAAAGCACCTCAGATAGCTCGGAAGTGCTCAAAGAGGTAGGAGGGAAGGTCAATATATGTGATTTTGGTGAAGGGGGAGTTCATGTGATCAAGCACTTATCTTACAAAAGATTTTCTGCTAGTCACGTGGAGCTGAAGTCACCATGAAGGCATTTAGTGGTTTTCTAGATGTGAGGCGATGCAAGGATTGGGCTTGTAAAGTCAGATCCTGAAAATATCTAACTGTTCCACACTTTTCCTGGAGCACAAAGCTCCTCAATCCTGTTATCCATGCTGGATTCCCTTCAGGGTGTGTGGAAGGTCATCAGCTGTAGCAGCTTACGAGTCAGTCCCCTCAGAGGTAGATGGCAAATCCCCTTGGCAAGTGACAATTTGTAATTGATAGGACCCCCTTGTGTTCACAAATGCAACCATACTTTGGGAAGCATTTCATGACGATTTCCTCCCCTGGGGCTAGGAAGGCTCTTTCCTAGGTCTGGTGAAGATTTTTCTGATAGGCCACTACTGGACTAAGTCTTAATAGTCAAAGGTCTCTGGACACCTATCTTCTAGCTATAGAACAGAAAGGTGTTCCCTCATATTGCACCTTCCCATGTCTAGAGTTGCACGACTATAATCATTGATCACATAACAAGCTATATATTTGATCAACTGCTACAAGTCACCTGCTGCTGCTGCTGCTGCTGCTGCTAAGTCGCTTCAGTCATGTCCAACTCTGTGCGACCCCATAGACGGCAGCCCAACAGGCTCCCCTCTCCCTGGGATTCTCCAGGCAAGAACACTGGAGTGAGTTGCCATTTCCTTCTCCAATGCATGAAAGTGAAAAGTGAAAGTGAAGTTGCTCAGTCGTGTCTACTCTGTGCGACCCCATAGATGGCAGCCCACCAGGCTCCCCCATCCATGGGATTTTCCAGGCAAGAGTACTGGAGTGGGGTGCCATTGCCTTCTCTAACAAGTCACCTAGTCATCATTATTTTTGTTGGAGGCTTAGTTAGATATTTGGTAATTGCAAGAAACAACAATCTTGTAAAATAAGCAAATACCGATAACACAGCTAGCCATATTATTAAAGTCATAAATGAGAATTATGCCAAGAACTTCCATTAGGTGGAGCCCAGTGTATCCTTAGGTTGTCTGAGTTGGTCTATTCTGTACCAATCTTTATTTTTTATTTTTTTAGGGAAATTATACATTGGCACTCCTAACCCAATTTTCCAGTGTTACTAGGCTGATTATCCTTCAGTTCAGTTCAGTCGCTCAGTCATGTCCAACTCTTTGCAACCTCATGAATTGCAGTACGCCAGGCCTCCCTGTCCATCACCAACTCCCGGAGTTCACTCATACTCATGTCTATCACATTGGTGATGTCATCCAGCCATCTCATCCTCTGTTGTCCCCTTTTCCTCCTGCCCCCAATCCCTCCCAGCATCAGGGTCTTTTCCAATGAGTCAACTCTCCGCATGAGGTGGCCAAAGTATTGGAGTTTCAGCTTCAGCATCAGTCCTTCCAATGAACACCCAGGACTGATCTCCTTTAGGATGGACTGGTTGGATCTCCTTGCAGTCCAAGGGACTCTCAAGAGTCTTCTCCAACACCACAGTTCAAAAGCATCAATCCTTCAGTGCTCAGCTTTCTTTATAGTCCAACTCTCACATCCATACATGACCACTGGAAAAAACCATAGCCTTGACTAGATGGACCTTTGTTGGCAAAGTAATGTCTCTGCTTTTGAATATGCTATCTAGGTTGGTTATAACTTTCCTTCCAAGGAGTAAGCGGCTTTTAATTTCATGGCTGTAGTCACCATCTGCACTGATTTTGGAGCCCCGCAAAATAAAATCTGACACTGTTTCCACTGTTTCCCCATCTATTTCCCATGAAGTGATGGGACCAGATGCCGTGATCTTCGTTTTCTGAATGTTGAGCTTTAAGCCAACTTTTTCACTCTCCTCTTTCACTTTCATCAAGAGGCTTTTTAGTTCCTCTTCACTTTCTGCCATAAGGGTGGTATCATCTGCATATCTGAGGTTATTGATATTTCTCCCGGCAATCTTGAGTCCAGCTTGTGCTTCTTCCAGCCCAGAGTTTCTCATGATGTACTCTTCATATAAATTAAATAAGCAGGGTGACAATATACAGCCTTGATGTACTCCTTTTCCTATTTGGAACCAGTCTGTTGTTCCATGTCCAGTTCTAACTGTTGCTTCCTGACCTGCATACAGGTTTCTCAAGAGGCAGGTCAGGTGGTCTGGTATTCCCACCTCTTGAAGAATTTTCCACAGTTTATTGTGATCCACACAAAGGGTTAGTATAATTTTATTGTTCCCAAGATAAAGGAGGGGGGCTTTAGAATGTAAACGACCACAGTCAGGTGTTAACCACATCAAGCAATCCCATAATGGTTGGAGGTTTTATTCCTTGGCTGAATTTTTGCTTATTGTTCTGATTGAGCTTGAGTAACTTTGGAAGAAAATTCATATTTCTGGCCATGGTCAGAACAGGCATTACTAGTTGGCCAGGTAAGAGGATCCTATCTACTAATATCAAGAGTAGCCTAAACAGAATTGAACTTTCTTTCTTCTAAATAAATTTCCTAAAGGCCATTTTCCAATTAGAGCCTTGGAGTTGAGTGAAGCACCAAGGTAATTTAGAAACACTTGACACAGGTAACTAGCCAAAAACTCAACGGTTCGCTTCCCTGATCACTCAGTTGGGCTTCCCTGATAGTTCAGTTGGTAAAGAATCTGCCTTCAATGCTCAAGACCCTGGTTCAATTCCTGGGTCGGGAAGATCCCCTAGAGAAGGGATAGGCTGTCCATTCCAGTATTCTTGGGCTTCCCTGGTGGCTCAGCTAGTAAAGAATCCGCCCACAATGTGGGAAGCCTGGGTTCAATCCCTGGATTGGGAAGATCCCCTGGAGAGGAGAGAGGCTACCCAGTCCAGTATTCTGACAGTCCATGGGGTTGCAAAGAGTCGGACATGACTGAGTGAATTTCACTTTAACTTTTCAACAACTGGATTGATTTTTTAAAATTAGCATAGGGTCATGTTCACGATAGAAAACTTTTGATTCATATGTAAAGATCCAAGAAGTCAGGAAAACATTGTAAACGATCATGAGTCAAGTCCAGCATCTTGGGTAAGCTGTCTACTTCTGATGTCTTCTCAGTTCTTTACCAAATTACTGTAAGTCATAATTAGTTTGAGGAGAAGGTATTCCTTACACCTGGAAAACACAGATTCAAATCAGTAATTTTTCAGATGGAAACCATAAAAGTTATAAGCCTGTTCACCAGTTCAGTCCTTTTGTTAACCTTTCGTGATACCATCAAGTTTCCCATTAGTTTCCTTTAATTTCTTACCCAAGTCAGCATTATGGTCTTAAAGTTAGAAACTTGTGTTTATCTGTAAGTCCTTTCTATAAATCTTCTTGAAAGGAATCATTTTTGCAGAGGAATTAGAATAAAACAATAACTGTATATAATGACAAAAGTCTTAAGACATGTTTAAAATATTTTTTATTTAAATTCATTTATTTTAATTAGAGGCTAATTACTTTACAATATTGTATTGGGTTTGCCATACATCAACATGATCTGCCATGGGTGTACAAGTGTTCCCAATCCTGAACCCTCCTCCCACCTCCCTCCCCATACCATCCCTCTGGGTCATCCCAGTGTACCAGCCCCAAGCTTCCTGTATCCTGCATCAAACCTGGACTGGCAATTCGTTTCTTATATGATATTATACATGTTTCAATGCCATTCTCCCAAATCATCCCACCCTCTCCCTCTCCCACAGAGTCCAAAAGACTGTTCTATACCTCTGTGTCTCTTTTGCTGTTTCGCATACAGGGTTATCATTATCATCTTCCTAAATTCCATATATATGTGTTAGTATACTGTATTGGTGTTTTTCTTTCTGGCTTACTTCACTGTGTATAATAGGCTCCAGTTTCATCCACCTCATTAGAACTGATTCAAATGTATTCTTTTTAATGGCTGAGTAATACTCCATTGTGTATATGTACCACAGCTTTCTTATCCATTCATGATTATAATGCAATTGACAAAGAAATTTGGTTACTGTAGTGACAACACTTTAAGATAGTAACTCTAATTATGACTGATAGCATTGTTTATCAGGATGTATCAGAATTTTAAGAACTCCATATAGTTCTAGGATATCCATATTAGTAACATTTACCATTTAATGTAACCTGAGGAGACTTATTACTCATTTGACAATCCTTCCCATGAAATTAAACATACTAAATGAACCTAATTAGTTTAATATCTCTCTTTTGGATGTTTCAGGGGCCCTTTGAGGCATCCCAAAGTTAGCTAGAGGTTAAAAGGGCTTCATTAGAATTTGATTTAGGAAGTTTTGTCAATAGATATCAAAATGGGTTTATAACACTCAGTCAGATAGGATTACAGGTCACTGTAAAACAGTATTTATTGCCTAGCCAAAATAACAATAAAAGATTTCAAAGGCATATACATAACAGATCAATTAAGAGGTAATGAAGCATAAAATCTATTATTGAAGACAGTTTAACATCTGAAGAAAGCTTGTCCTCTTCACAGAGAGAAAAGCCAAATTCAAGCTTTGCACCAGCTTACTTTTAAATTGATTTACTTAGCGAAATTTATTTTAAGCTTAGTCAATCCTGAACATACACAAAACTCTCTTATTAGGGTCAACTGTCCACAAATATTTTTATCACTTTCTATGTTAATAACTTTGTTCTTCCATTCAGAAACAGACATCCGTGTCAAACCTACTTCCTTTTCCCCTAACAAAATGCAATTCCATTCTTCATACCTTTACTAAAACACACATTCTACTTTCCTTCAGCAACCATGAATGGTCCTTTATGCTAACATTCTGTAGATTGGTCAACATAACTACCGCTGATAATTTCTAAAAAAAACTTTTGGTTTCTTATAGAATGTCTTAGGATGGCACCAAACATATTCATTAATAGTACAAAATCACTTTAGTTTCTCTGTAAGAGGAAGTTCAGTTCAGTTCAGTCGCTCAGTCATGTCTGACTCTTTGCAACCCCATGAATTGCAGCACGCCAGGCCTCCCTGTCCATCACCAACTCCCAACTCATGTCCATCGAGTTGGTGATGCCAGTGTTCAGTAATTAATGTTTCAGGGTCTTATTATATTTGGAAATGACCTAGCTATTCAATAATCTTCTATCACTTAGTTTAGGATAACCCTAGAAATTCAAGTTACCAAAATCTAGAGAGACTATTTTAGACAGAAATTCTGGTCCAACATGATTGTTCTTAATAGCATTTATCTGAAAGTTCTTATCTCATTTACATTTTCTTTCCTAAGAAGTTTCTTCACATCAGGTTACTTTCTTTGGTGACAAATTTATAACAGATATAACAAGATTTTATTTGACTTATATTAAACCTAGGAAAAATGAAAATACTATGCTTAATGTTAATGACTCTTAGACATATCTATATTAATTAGATCAACAAACAAACATTGATTTGCTGTTGTTCAGTCACTCAGTCATGTCTGACTCTTTGTGAATCAATGTGACAGCACCCCAGGCTTCCCTGTCCTTCACTATCTCCCAGAGTTTGCTCAAATTCATGTCCACTGAGTCAGTGATATTATCTAACTTTCTCATCCTCTGCTGCTCTTTCCTCCTTTGACTGGTCTTCAGTCTTTCCCAGCATCAGGGTCTTTTCCAATGAGTCAGCTCTTCACATCAGGTGGCCCAAGTATTGGAGCTTCAGCTTCAGTATCAGTCCTTCCAGTGAATATTCAGGGTTGATTGCCTTTAGAATGGACTGGTTTGATCTCCAAAGGACTCTTGAGTCTTCTCCAGCACCACATTTGAAAGCGTTAATTCTTTGGTGCTCAGCCTTCTTCGGAGAAGGCAATGGCAACCCACTCCAGTACTCTTGCCTGGAAAATTCCATGCACAGAGGAGCTTGGTAGGCTGCAGTCCATGGGGTCGCTAAGAGTAGGACATGACTGAATGATTTCACTTTCACTTTTCACTTTCATGCACTGGAGAAGGAAATGGCAACCCACTCCAGTGTTCTTGCCTGGAGAATCCCAGGGATGGCGGAGCCTGGTGGGCTGCCGTCTATGGGGTCGCACAGAGTTGGACACGACTGAAGCGACTTAGCAGCAGCAGCAGCCTTCTTTATGGTCCACCTCTCACATCCATACATGACTACTGGAAAAACCGTAGCTTTGACTATACGACCTTTGTCAGGAAAGTGATGTCTCTGCTTTTTCATACATGTCTAGGTTTGTCATAGCTGTTCTTCCAAGGAGCAAGCATCTTTTAATTTCATGGCAGCAGTCACTGTCTGCATTGATTTTGGAGCCCAAGAACATGAAATCTGCCACTGTTGCCTCATTTTCCCCATCTATTTGCCATGAAGTGATAGACTAGATGCCATGATCTTAGTTTTTTGGATGTTGAATTTTAAGCCAGCTTTTTCACTTTCCTCTTTCACCTTTATCAAGAGGCTCTTTAGTTCCTCTTCACTTTCTGTCATTAAAGTGGTGTCATCTGCATATCTCAGGTTGTTGCTATTTCTCCTAGAAATCTTGATTCCAGCTTATGATTCATCCAGCCTGGTATTTCACTTGATGTAGTCTGCATATAAGTCAAATAAGCAGGTGACAGTGTACAATCTTGACATACTCCTTTCTCAAGTTTGAACCAGTCCATTGTTCCATGTCTGGTTCTGTTACTTCTTGTCCTGCATACAGCTTTCTCAGGAGGCAGATAAGACGGTTTGGTATTCCCATCTCTTTAGGAATATTCCACAGTTTCTTGGGATCCACACAGAAGCTTTAGCATAACCAGTGAAGCAGAAGTATATATATATATTTAATTCCCTTGCTTTTGGTATAATCCATGGATGTTGGCAATTTTATCTCTGGTTCCTCTGCCTTTTCTAAATCCAGCTTGTACATGTGGAAGTTCTCGGTTCATGTACTGTTGAAGCCTAGCTTGAAGGATTTTGAGCATAATCTTCTAGCATGTGAAATGAATGCAACTGTCCTGTAATTTGAACATTCTTTGGCATTGCCTTTCTTTGGGATTGGGATGACAATTGACCTTTTCCAGTCCTGTGGCCATAGTATGATAAAATGATAGTATGCTGCTAGTTTTCCTTTTAATTTTTGTTGGAATATAATTGATTTACAATGTTGTGTTAGTTTCAGATGTACAGCAAAGTGAATAAGTTCTGCATATACACATGCCCACTTTATTCATTATTTTTAACTTTTTATTTTATTTTGGCGCATAGCCGATTAACAATTTTGTGATGGTTCCAGGTGCACAGCAGAGTGACTCGGCCACACGCATACACGCACCCATTCTCTCCCAGCCTTGCCTCCCATCCATGCTGCCACACACCTAGTAGAGCGTCCTGTGCTTCCTGGTAGGTCCTTGTTGATTACCCATTTTAGGTACAGGAGTGTGTACATGACTATCTTATAACCCGAAGTATCTGTTTCCCCCACTCTTCCCCCAGGTAACCATAAGCTCCTTCTCATAGTCTGTGAGTTTGTTTCTGTTTTGTGAATAAGTTCATTTGTGTTGTTTCTTTTTAGATTTTGCTTACAGGGATGTCATACAATATTTCTCCTTCTCTGTGTAAAACTTACTTCACTCGGACGACAACCTCTAGGTCCGCCTGTGTTGCTGCAAATGGCATTATTTCATCCTTTTTAATGACTAATATCCCATTGTATATATGGACCATATCTTCCTTTTCCATTCCTATGTCAGTGGGCATTTAGGTTGCTTCTGTGTCTTGGCTGTTGTAAACAGCGTACAGTGACCATTGGGGTGCACATATAGTTTTGGACAATGTTTTTCTCTGGATATACGCCCAGAAGTAGAATTGCAGGGCCATATGGAAGCTGTATTTTAGTTTTTTAAGGAACCTTCATACTGTTCTTCATAGTGGCTATACCAATGTACATTCCCACCAACAGCATAGAAGGCCTGTCTTCTCATGACTTCTTATCATGACTTCTCATGATAGTCATTTTGACTGACGTTAGGTGATATCTCATTGTAATTTTGATTTGCATGTCTCTAATAACTAGTGGCGTTGCTCCTCCCGGCCGCCACCCCTGACCTCGGATGTGAGGTAGCTCCTCCCGGCTGCCGCCCCTGACCTCAGACATGGGGTAGCTCCTCTTGGCCTCTGCCCCTTGGGCATGGGGTCCTCCCGGCTTCTGCCCCTGACCTTGGATGTGGGGTAGCTCCTCTTGGCCACGCTTGTGTGCCGTCGCAGCCGACATCCGCTGGATCATTGAAAAAGCAAGGGCGTTCCAGAAAAACATCTATTTCTGCTTTATTGACTATGCCAAAGCCTTTGACTGTGTGGATCACAATAAACGGTGGAAAATTTTGAAAGAGATGGGAATACCAGACCATCTGACTTGATGCACATGAGTTTGAGTGAACTCCAGGAGTTGGTGATGGACAGGGAGGTCTGGCGTGCTGCAATTCATGGGGTCACAAAGAGTCGGACACGACTGAGCGACTGAACTGAACTGAACTGAATAATTAGTGATAGTGAACATCTTTTCATGTGTCTCTCAACAATCTGTTTGTCTTTTTTGGAGAAATGTCAGTTTAGACCTTTGACCATTATTTATTTATTTTTTATTGAAGGATAATTGCTTTACAGAATTTTGTTGTTTTCTGTTTTGTTTTTTTTTTATTGTTTTCATAATATTAAGCCTCATGAACTGTTTATAAATTTTGGAGAATATTTTATCCCTGTCTTTTGGTTGTTTTTTCATTTTGCTTGTGATTTCCTTTGCTTTGCAAAATACTTTGAGTTTAATTAGGCCTCATTTGTTTATTTTTTGTTTTTATTTCTGTTATTCTGGGAGATAGGTCAAAAAAGATCTTATCACAATTTATGCCAGAGTGTTATGCCTACATTTTCCTCTGGGAGTTTTATACTGTCTGGTCTCACATTTAGGGCTTCCCTGATAGCTCAGTTGGTAAAGAATCCACCTGTAATGCAGGAGAGCCTAGTTCAGTTCCTGGGTTGGGAAGATCTGCTGGAGAAGGGATAGGCTACCCACTCCATTTTTCTTGGGCTTCTCATGTAGCTCAGCTGGTAAAGAATCCACCTGCAATGTGGGAGACCTGGGTTCAATCCTTGGGTTGGGAAGATCCCCTGGAGAAGGGAAAGGCTACCCGCTCCAGTATTCTGGCCTGGAGAATTCCATAGACTGTTCAGTCCATGGGGTCACAAGGAGTCAGACACAACTAAGTGACTTTCATTTTTCTGTGCATTCTTGACAGCTCTTCTTAATCTCTTCTGCTTCCATTAGTTCCTTACCATTTCTGTCCTTTATTGTGCCCATCCTTGCGTAAAAGGCTCTGTCGATATCTCCAATTTTCTTGACGAGATCTCTGATCTTTAGTCTTTCCTATTCTATTGTTTTCCTCAATTTCTTTGCAATGTTTATTTAAGAAGGTCTTCTTATCTCTCCTTGCTATTCTCTGGAACTCTGCATTTAGTTGGATTCCTCTTTCCCTTTCTCCCTTGCCTTTCACTTCTCTTCTTTTCTCAGCTATTTGTGAAGCCTTCTCACACAACCACTTTGTATTCTTACATTTCTTTTTCTTGGGGATCACTGCCTCCTGCACAATGTTACGAACCTCTGTCCATAGTTCTTCTAATCCCTTGAATATATTCATTACTTCCACTGTATAATCATAATGGATTTGATTTAGTTCATACCTGAATGGCCCAGGTCTTCTCTGGTGGCTCAGTGCAGTATAGGAGACCCAGCTTCAGTTCCTGCATAGGGAAGATTCTGTGGAAGAGGGCATGGCAAGCCACTCCAGTATTCTTGCCTGGAGAATCCCAGGGATGGGGGAGCCTGGTAGGCTGCCATCTATGGGGTCGCACAGAGTCGGACACGACTGAAGCGACTTAACAGCAGTAGCAGCAGCATACCCATCCATTTTAGTTCACTGATTCCTAACATGTGAGTGTTCACTCTTGCCATCTCCTGCTTGACCACATCCAACTTTCCTTGATTCATGGACCTAACATTCCCGGTTCCTATGCAATGTTGTTCCTTACAGCACCAGACTTTATTTTCATCAACAGACACATCCACAACTGAGCGTGATTTCTGCTTAGACCTACCAGCTTCTTTGTTTCTGGAGCTCTTAGTAATTGCCTTCCACTCTTCCCCAGTAGCATATTGGACCCCTTTGACCTGTGAGGCTTATCTTCTGGTGCCATAACTTTTTGCCTGTTCATATTGTTCATGGGGTTCTCTTGGCAAGAATCCTGGAGTGGGTTGCCATTCCCTCCTCCAGTGAACCATGTTTTGTCAGAACTCTTCACTGTGACCCGTCCGTCTTGAGTTGCACTGCATGGCATGGCTCACAGCTTCATTGAGTTATGCAAGTCTTTTTGCCACCACAAGGCTGTGATCCATGGAGGGATTTTTTTTTTTTTTAATGATAGGTTAAAGAAAAAAATTCATGAAAGAAGAAAAGTAATTTAGCAAAAAGGATTTGGAAATGGGCAAGAAATGAAAAATGTGAGATTTTGAAACATTGTAACAAAATATTTGAACAAAGTAAAACAGAATATAAATCAGAAGACATCCTAGAAAGTTAAAAGACCAAAAGAGAAAGTTCTTTAAGGTGTTTCTTTTTATTTACTGGCATTCTATTATTTGCCACTGGGTAAAAGCTCATTGATGATACAAGATCTGATGTTTCATCTTATAATCATGGCTGAGAAATAGTGAAGGTAAAATGTAAGAAGATGTTTCTATAACTGTTGAATTCAAAGATAAAAGAAACCTTAAATGCCCTTTTATCTGCCTTTACTATTGCTAAGTGATTATCAGTTCATGTTTGATTTATTAAAATGTTTATTGAAGGGCTTCTATATACCAGGCATTGTACTAGGTAATGAGAACACACACGAAGAAGACAGATCTAGTTAGTCCATGCTTCATGGAAATATATCTAAGTGCAGGATTCAGAGAAGACAAAAATATTACAAAGAAGAAAAATAAGGCACTTGCAATAGAGAATGAATGTATAAGATTGTGAATTACTTTAGATAGAGTGGTGAGAGAGTGATAACAGATCTATATTTGTAGTGTTGAGAAATCACTGTTTCCAAAGGTATTCCATTCCTGGGGGGGCGGGGGGGAAGCATGGTAGTTCAAGATACCAAATTCCAGATGGCTTAATCAGATTGTAATAGAGTGTGGCATGGGATGAGACTGGTGATGGCCCTGAGAAGCATACTAAAAACTACACATTTATTGAAAAACTAAAGAGTTGGAACTCTTAAATTCAGCTTGAATTTTTAAAGATCACTCTGTTGTGTTATAAAGAATAAATGTGAGAGTGGCATGTTTTTGTAGTACAGGTGAGAAGTGGTTAAGGCTCAGACTTGGACAGGTGCCAGTGAAAGTTGAGAAAAGTGGATTGATATAAGATATAGTTAAAAAGTAGGACTTAATGATTTGTTGTAAGTAAAGTAGTCAAGAATGATACCCAGGGTTTGTTTGTTTTTTTTTTTAATTGAAGGATAATTGCTTTACAATATTGTGTTGGTTTCTGCCATACATCAACATGAATCTGCCATAGGTCTACATATGACCCCTCCCTCTTGAACCTCCCTCCACCTCCCACCGCTCTAGGCTGTCCCAGAGCCCCAGTTTGTTCCCTGAGTCATACAGCAAATTCCCACTGGCTGCCCATTTTACATACGATAGTGTACATGGTGGGTGTCCCAGGTGGCACTAGTGGTAAATGCAGGAGACATAAGAGATGTGGGTTTGATCCCTGGGCTGGGAAGATCCCCTGGAGGAGGGCATGGCAACCCACTCCAGAATTCTTGCCAGCAGAATCCCACGGACAGAGGAGCCTGGAGGGCTACAGTCCATAGGGTTGTGAAGAGTCAGACACAAGTACTCCATGGACGCACGAAGTCTATATGTTCCCACGCCACTCTCTCCATTTGTCACACCCTCTCCTTCCCCCGCTCCCACGTCCATAAGTCTGTTCTCTACGTCTGTATTTCCATCACTGCCCTGACAACAGGTCCATCGGTGCCCTCTTTCTAGATTCTTCATATATGTTCATCTACAATACTAGTTTTTCTCTTTCTGACCTACTTCACTCTGTATAATAGGCTCTAGGTTCATCCACCTCATTAGCACTGACTCAAATGTGTTCCTTTTTATAGCTGAGAGGTATTCCATCATATCCACGTACCACAGCTGATAACATTCATCTGTCAGAGAATATCCAGGTTGCTTCCATGTCCTATCTATTGTAATAGTGCTAGACTGGGGGTATATGTGTCTCTTTCAATTATGGTTTTCTCAGGGCATATGCCAAGTAGTGGGATTGTTGGGTCATATGGTAGTTTTATTCTTAGTTTTTAAAGGAATCTCCATATTGCCTTCCTTAGTGGCTATATCAGTTTACATTCCCACCAAAAGTGCAAGAGGGATACCCAGGTTTTTGATGTAGGTAACTGAGGACAGTGGTGTTATTTATTGATTGATTTGTTATAATTTACTGTATGTCAATTATACCTCAATGGATAAAGCTTTAAAAAGATAAAGGGTTAAAAGAAGATGCTATCAGAGAGGAAGCAGGGGACAGCAGGTAAAGCGATTGGCAGTGCCTTGAGAGAGGTGCTATATAGTTGATGGCAGGGGTGCCATGTAGGTTTTGAGGCATCTTTGACAAAGTGAAACGTATGCATTTTTACCTGAATAGAAGGCTAGCTTTAAAAAATTTGTATTTTTCCCAATTTGTAAAAGTACCTTGAGAAAAACTTCTGTGGCAAGAAGAAACAGAGAAAAAGATCAAAATTGCTAAGGTCTGGGATTGGGAGTAGATGGGATCAGACGTGAATGCAGGAACAAAAACAGGTGGGGTCTTCTAAGATATGGAGTGATGCCATTTAATGAGTTCTTAAAAAATCCTGAAAATATGTAAATTTTTTCAAAAAAGAAAAAAAACCAAACCAAAAAATCTGGAGGACAGACTTAGAGGACTTTAAGTACGTTAAGTCTGAAGTGCCTGTGGGGCGATCCAAGTGAAGTCAGCCAGGAAGCTGTGTATCTACGTCTGAGCCTGGCACTTGGAAGACAGGTTCAGTTGGCACATAGATGCAGTGGTTACAGCCGTGGGAAACGAAATTGGCAGGAAGAGTAAAGAGTGACAGGTGTGCTTGGGACAGAACCCAAAGGCATCCAGCAAATCGTAGTGAGTGATAGAGAAACAGCAAAGGAGAAAAAGCAGGAGAGGCTGTGTCACAGAGGCCAAGGGGGAGATAGACGACGCTGAAGGAAGTGTATATATATGTATTCCACATAGTGATAACTGTTAGCATTAAGCAGGTTAAGCAAGGCAATAGGAAAGCTAGGTGGGGAGGGCACATTGCTTTTGGTTTTGTTTTGTGTAGAGGGACAAGGGCAGGCTTATTCATGTTTGAGTAGAAGTGTGGACAGGAGGGATAGTCAATGGTGTCCAATATTACTTAGAAAGTAAGCAAGTTACAGGCTGAAAAGTGATGGTTTTGACAGTTGTCTTATGTTATGGGAAAATATGCAGTATTAAAAATGCTTTACTGCAAGTGAACAAAAAGCAGAAATTTATATATATATTTTATATCATCTAAATATGAAAAGTAATTTAAAAGTAATTTCCAGTAAGAAATATCCTGTTCTCAGGACATCCTTGCATGGTGGGTAACACTTATCATCATCTACAATTTGTTCAAAATTTCTGCAGAAATATTTTAATTAAAAAGGTAAAATAACTTTATTTTTCTGTTAACATGAACATGCTGATGAAAGATAAAGAAATAAAAAATTATCCAAAAGGCTACACTCAGATGTAGGTACTGTTAAATTTGCAATATCCAAATATTTTTCTACATTTTCTAGATAGATGGAGAGACAAAGACATTGAACATTAAAAAAAACGTAAAAGAAGTATTATTATATCTGCTTTTGACTTTTATTTAGACTTTTGCTTTCCTGTATGTCATGAGACCCTTTCCTTTATCCATCAGTAGAGAGCTCTCTCTTCTTAACAGTTACACATTAATGTATGTAACTAACATCTTATACCTGGACATACACATTGTCTCTAATTTTTATGGATTTTCACATACTCTTCTATTGTTATCCAGGATAAATTTCAAGAGATTAAGTAGTTGGTTTTGGTATAAATTATTATGCTACCTTCAAAAGTGTAAAAGGTTAATCACACTGAAATAATTTATTGATCATTTCATCACTATTGTATTATTTGCTCCATTTCCAATCACTTGGACCCTATTTTCTTTATCTCTAGCATAGGATTGATGATGGTAATAGTTTTTTCTTATCTTAGTGAACTGAGATTTTAAAATAGTAATAATATATAAGGACTTTATAATCATAGAGCACTGTGCCCATTTTAGCAATCATAGAAGGCACATGATGGAAATTAATTGAATATCTGCAGTTCTTCTTTAAAGAAAACTGTGTAGAAGTTCAGTTAAAATATTTTTTTAGAATACAAAAATCTCTTAAACTCAAACTTCCAAGTTGATTTTCATTCCATGTTTTTATTATTATAAAATATTTAGTGTATAATAGCTGAGTAGGCAGGTTGCTGCCTAAGGGCTCAGTGTTGGTAAACTAGTAGTTGCTTAGGGCTGCGCATCTCAAAATGCATGGCCTTCCCATTTTGCTGTAGGTTTAACTGGTGGTGGTGGTTGTTTAGTCTTGGTTTCCCCGCTAAATTCATATGTGGTGGTGGTAATTTAGTAGCTAAGTCATGTCCAACTCTTGTGATCCCATGGACTATAGCCCTCCAGGCTCCTCTGTCCATGGGATTTCCCAGGCGGGAATGCAGGAGTGGGTTGCCATTTCCTTCTCCAAGGGAGCTTCCTAATTCTGGTATGGCTGCATAAGGAAGTAATTAAATGAGGTGATAAGGGTGGAACCTTAATTCAATCAGATTTGCCTGTCTGACGTGACCCCATGGACGAATACTGGAGTGGGTAGCCTTTCCCTTCTCCAGGGGATCTTCCCAACCCAGGGATTGAACCCAGGTCTCCTGCATTGCAGGGGGGTTCTTTACCAGCTGAGCCACAAGGGAAGCCCAAGAATACTGCAGTGGGTAGCCTTTCCCTTCTCCAGCATCTTCCCGAACTATCAATCAAACTGGGGTCTCCTGCATTGCAGGCGAATCCCATAGCTCTGACTATATGAATCTTTGCTGACTAAGTGATGTCTTTCCTTTTTAATAAGCTGTCTAGGTTTGACACCTATTCTTCCAAGGAGCAAGTGTCTTTTAATTTCATGGCTGCAGTCACCATCTGCAGTGATTTTGGAGTGCAAGAAAGTAAAATCTGTCACCACTCCCACTTTTTCCCCTTCTATTTACCATGATGTGATGGGACCAGATGCCATAATCTTAGTTTTTTGAATGGTGAGTTCCAAGCCAACTTTTTCACTCTCCTCTTTCACCTTCATCAAGAGGCTCTTTACTTCATCTCCACTTTCTGCCATTAGAGTGGTGTCATCTGCATATCTGAGGTTGTTGATATTTCTCCCAGCAACCTTGATTCCCGCTTGAGTGTCATCCAGCCTGGCATTTCACATCATCTACTCTGCATATAAGTTAAATAAACAGGGTGACAATGCACAGTCTTGACATACTGCTTTCCCAAATTTGAACCAGTTAGTTATTCCCTATAAAGTTCTAACTGTTGCTTATTGACCTGCATACAGGTTTCTCAGGAGACAGGTAAGGTAGTCTGGTATTCCCATCTCTTGAAGAATTTTCCACAGTTTGTTGTGATCCATATAGTCAAGGCTTTCTCATAGTCAATGAAGCAGATATTTTTCTAGAATTCCCTTGATTTCTCTGTGATCCAACAAATGTTGGCAATTTGATCTCTGGTTCCTCTGCCTTTTTTAAACCCAACTGGTACATCTGGAAGTTTTCATTTCACATACTGCTGAAGGCTAGCTTGAAGGATTTTGAGCATAACCTTACAAGTATGCAAAATGAGTGCAATTGTTGGGTAGTTTGAACATTTTTTGGCACTGCCCTTCTTTGGGATTGGAATGAAAATTGACCTTTCCAGGGTCAATAGGGGCTTCCCTGATAGCTCAGCTGGTAAAGAATCTGTCTGCAAAGCAGGAGACCCCAGTTCAATTCCTGGGTTGGGAGGTTCCCTTGGAGAAGGGATAGGCTACCCACGCTAGTATTCTTGGGCTTCCCTGGTGGCTCAGATGGCAAAAACTCTGCCTGCAATGTGGGAGACCTGGATTTGATCCCTGGGTTGGGAAGATCCCCTGGAGGAGGAGGGCATGGCAACCCACTCCAGTATTCTTGCCTGAAGAATCCTCATGGACAGAGGAGCCTGGCGGGCTATAGTCCATGGGATTGCAAAGAATTGGACACAACTGAGCTAGCGACTAAGCACAGCACAAGAAGATGCCAGAGAGCACATTCTCTCTCCCATTCCTGTATCTTTCCCTCCCTTCTCCTCACCCTGAAACACATCAGGAAACAATGAGAAGGCTGCTGTCTACAAGTCAGGGAGAGAGTGCTCGTCAGAAACAGAATCTCTTGGCATTTTGACCTTGGACTTGTCAGCATCCAGAACAGTGAGAAATAAATGTTGTTTAAGCTACCCAGTCTATGGTATTTTGTTATGGCAGCCCACATAGATTAAGAAATATTATTTTATTTTCCTTTTTATCATCATTAGTCTTTAGGATGACTGGCTCAAAATTGCCAACTAATAAAAACTAAGGCCCACTTCCCTTCTGCTGTGTGTAACCCTGCTGAGGTAATTTGTGACCCCTGACTATCAATCTCATTTCATAAATAGTTGCAGTCTAGCCAACCAAACAGAAAATGGAAACCCTCAATTTTCCTGTAATTTTTTTTGGCATATAGATTCATACCATCGTTTAATCCTCCTGCGAGTTCTTTAAAATGAACAGTTGGGATCAGGTATTTTAGATTTCAACTCCTCCTGTTTCTTATTGGGAATATTCTCCTGCCATCCTAGAGAGGATAATGAAATAATGATGCTAGTAAGCTGGATTTTCTGGCTCAGTGCCAACAGAAGAGCATACAGCAAAGTCTGCTGAGCAGTTCATGGTAACCATGGACAAGTCCTTCAGAACCTTTGTATTGATCCTTGAATCTGTGGCAGTCATCAGTGTTGTACTCTCTACCAAAAAAAAAAAAAAAAGCCAGAATTTTTAGGTTTCATTAGTAGAAATATGGCTTCCCAAACTCAAGTTGAAAAAATACTGAACAAAGCATGTTGTTAGCATATACTTATTTTTCACAGATTGTGAATTCATTTACTAAAATTAGTAACTCTGAAATCAGAACTAATGGCATATTGATGTGCAGAGCAGCAAAAAAAAAAAAAAAAAAAAGTCACCTGATGAAATGGAACAAGGTGACAGCCTATCTTGTCTCAGTTTTCATACTGTAAACAGGTGTCCTTCTTAGAATACAATTACTGTGATTTTTGGAATTTTGTGCTTTTTATGAGTGATTTTGCTGTTTTAAATGGTCCCTAAGGGTAGTGTATTGTTCTTAAGTACTTCATAGAGAAAATATGTGTTAGGTAAGATTAACTGCCTAGAGCAAAGTCAAGTCCTGGAATGCAAAGTCAAGTGGGCCTTAGGAAGCATCACTATGAACAAAGCTAGTGGAGGTGATAGAATTCCAGTTGAGCTACTGCAAATCCTAAAAGATGATGCTGTGAAAGTGCTGCACTCAATATGCCAGCAAATTTGGAAAACTCAGAAGTGGCTACAGGACTGGAAAAGGTCAGTTTGCATTCCAATCCCAAAGAAAGGCAATGCCAAAGAATGCTCAAACTACCACACAACTGCACTCATCTCACACGCTAGTAAAGGAATGCTCAAAATTCTCCAAGCCAGCCTTCAACAGTACATGAACTGTGAACTTCCAGATGTTCAAGCTGATTTTAGGAAAGGCAGAGGAACCAGAGATCAAATTGCCAACATCTATTGGATCATTGAAAAAGCAAGAGAGTTCCAGAAAAACATCTACTTATGCTTTATTGACTATGCCAAAGCCTTTGACTTTGGCAAAGTCAAACTCTGGAAAATTCTTAAGAGATGGGAATACCAGACCACCTGACCTGCCTCTTGAGAAATATGTATGCAGGTCAGGAAGCAACAGTTAGAACTGGACATGGAACAACAGACTGGTTCCAAATTGGGAAAGGAGTACGTCAAGACTGTATATTATCACCCTGCTTACTTAACTTATATGCAGAGTACATCATGAGAAACGCTGGGCTACATGAAGCAGAAGCTGGAATCAAGATTGCTGGGAGAAATATCAATAACCTCAGATATGCAGATGACACCACCCTTATGGCAGAAAGCAAAGAAGCACTAAAGAGCCTCTTGATGAAAGTGAGAGTGAAGAAGTTGGCTTAAAACTGAACATTCTGAAAATGAAGATCATGGCATCTGGTCCCATCACTTCATGGCAAATAGATGGGGAAACAGTGGAAACAGTGGCTGACTTTAATTTTTTGGGCTCCAAAATCACTGCAGATGGTGACTGCAGCCTTGAAATTAAGACACTTGTGCCTTGGAAGAAAAGCTATGACCAACCTAGATAGCATAGTAAAAAGCAGAGACATTACTTTGCCGACAAAGTTCCATCTAGTCAAAGCTATGGTTTTTCTAGTGGTCATGTACGGATGTCAGAGTTGGACTGTAAAGAAAGCTGAACACCGAAGAATTGATGCTTTTGAACTGTGGTGTTGGAGAAGACTTTTGAGAGTCCCTTGGACTGCAAGAAGATCCAACCAGTCCATCCTAAAGGAAATCAGTCCTGAATATTCATTAGAAGGACTGATGCTGAGGCTGAAACTCCAATCCTTTGGCCACCTGATGCAAAGAACTGACTCACTTGAAAAGACCCTGATGCTGAGAAAGATTGAAGGCAGGAAGAGAAGGGGAAGACAGAGGGTGAGATGGTCGGATGACGTCACTGACACAATGGATGTGAGTTTGAGTAAACTCTGGGAGTTGTGATGGACAGGGAGGCCTGGTGTGCTGTGGTTCATGGGGTCACAGAGAGTCAGACACGACTGGGTGGCTGGACTGAACTGAATGAAGATTAACTGAAGCCATGAGTTACAGTTCTATTGGCCATGGGTTTGATGTCAGTGAATTAACAACAGTACTAAATAAGGTATCTTAAAACAAGGTTATGCATCCACCATTTGGTGATAGTAATGTGATCAGAGGCTTGTAGAAACCTAATTCTGTATTTCTTCTAGGGACAGTGATATAGTATTCACTAATTCGGTGTTTCTTAAGAAACTTTAGAGAACATAACTACCACCAGTTGCAAAAATTAACTAGATACAGACATGTAGTAGTGAATCACAAAATTAGAATCAATAATGGAATAATGTGTGCTACTACAGATTTTTTATAAAGTTAAAAAATCTAAAGTGTTAGCACAGTTGTGTCTGACTCTTTGCGATCCCATGAACTGTAGCCCACCAGGCTTCTCTGTCCATGGAATTCTCCAGGGAAGAATACTGGAGTGGGTTGCCATTCCCTTCTCCAGGGGATCTTCCTGATCCAGGGAATGAACCCAGGTCTCCTGCATCGCATAATTCTTTAAAGATAAAATGTTCTCCTACTCATTATTTAACTCAGTGATTGTAGTGCATTATTTTTGGTTTAATTCAGTTGAAACTATAAGTTTGAATATATTTCATTCTTCTTTAACAACTACCCATCAAATATAGGTATAGCCCTTAAGGTTTAACCTCCTTTTCTTTTTCTTCTATTTCCTATCATTGTTTCCAGGGTGATTTCTGATGGATACAAATGCCGGCTTCAAGTCAGAAAGCTAAAACCTAAATTTCCAATCATGACATCTCTTCTGGCTCTGGACCTGAATTTCTAAATACCTGTCTGACTTATTCAGAAATGTCCCTGTCACAAATCATGCTCAACATGTTACAAACAAAATTCATTTTCCCCTCCATGAGCCAATATTTTCTGAACTATGTACCTTACCTGAAGTAATGAGCTTTATTCATTATGTGAATTTTTTCCTCACAACAATCTTCTACGTAGGTGTTGTAGTATGGATGAAGACAGGATTGTATAGATGGTATAAACTGACCTTGAGGTCACATTTGGTTCTGATACTTACTATGTGGTCTTAAGCCAATAACCTTTTTTGAGCCTCATTTTCATGGACAGTAGATACAACATAGTTTTTATTATTGTTCTTCTTGAAAGTGTGGTAGGTACTCAAAGTGGCAGCAACAACACCCCACAGGGACTCACAAGAAATCTCAACTTTACCCTAAACTTAGTGAATCAATATTTGCATCTTAATATGATCTTCCCTCATAGCTCAGTTGATAATCTGCCTGCAATGCAGGAGACCAGGGTTTGATTCCTGGGTCGGAAAGATCCCCTGGAGAAGGAAATGGCAATCAACTCCAGTATTCTTGCCTGGAGAATCCCATGGACAGAAGCACCTGGCGGGCTACAGTCCATGGAGTTGTAACAGTCAGATACGACTTAGTGACTAAACCACCACCATGATCTTCCCAGGCAACTGGTTTGCATATTTAAATTTGAGCATCACTGGTCTGGTTTTCCGTTGCTAACAGAAAGGTGTTATATTGCCTTCAGGGGAATAGATCATTCACGAGTCAAAAAGTCCTGTAACTTACTAAAGCTACTATTACAATTATCACCAATGCTCTTATCTACCTGTTATCAATTATATATAGCTGCTGTAAATGGGTATTTTATTCAGAAACCTTGAAATATCTAATTTCAATCTACTTCGTGGTTATTTACTAGAGAAAGGTTCATTCTTTCATTCTCCTTTATCTTTTTTATGCATTTTTGGGCTGTTCTGGGTCTTTGTTGCGGTGTGGAGGCTTCTCCTGTTGCAATGCAGTGCAAAGACTTCTCTTCGGGCTTCTCTGTGCGTGGGCTGAGTGAGCACGCACACCCAGTAGTTGTGGCATGTGGGTGTGGCATGTGGGATCTTAGTTCCGTGACCAGTGACCAAACCCACATCCCCTGCATTGGGAAGTGGATTCCTAACCACTGGACCACTGGGGAAATTGTCTTCCTACCATTTTAAATTGTACTCCTTCAACGTTTTAAAATTTGGATTGCTCAGTAAGTTTTCCTTGTGTTCCCTCTTTACAAAGAGAAGCAGAAGCACTAGTTCTCATCTGAAATATTTAGAAAATGAGCCCAAATTGTTGATTTAAAGAGGGATGCTGCAACAGCCTAGTTTAATCACAAAATCTCTCATACAATAACACTGCTTGAACGAACCTGTTTCTAGATTCTAACACTATTTAACACTTACTAAATGTTCATAATGTACAATGCACTGTGTGGACTGAGCTTTATAGATGCTTAATAATACAGTTCATAATCTAATCTGTGCCACTGTTACCTTGATGTACCACGTTCCTAACAAACTCCCAGGCAATGCTCACGCTGCTTTTCTGAGGAGGATACTTTTCAATAGATTGTAGAGCAAGAAGAATTATATAGATGTCTGAGAAAGGAATAACAAAACAGTGATGGGGAGAGGGGCAGGTTGGTGGTGAGGGTTGAGAATTTAGCTTCTCTCTCTTTAAAGAGTCAACTGTTAAGTCCTTAGAATTCATTATGGTAAAATTCAGTTGTGAAAAATCTGCCACTATGGTTTTTACAGTAGTCATTACAGACTGTGAGCACTGGACCGTAAAAAAGGCTTGAGCACTGAAAAAACGGATGCTTTAGAATTGTGGAGCTGGAGAAGACTCTTCAGAGTCCCTTGGACTGCAAGGAGATGAAACCAGTCCATCCTAAAGGAAATCAGTCCTGAATATTCATTAGAAGGACTGATGCTGAAGCTGAAACTCCAATATTTTGGCCACCTGATGCAAAGAACTGACTCACTTGAAAAGACCCTGATGCTGGGAAAGAGTGAAGGCAGGAGGAGAAGGGGGCTACAGAGGATGAGATGGCTGGATGGCCTCAATGACTCGAAGGACATGAATTTGAACAAACTCTGGGAGATAGTGAAGGACAGGGAAACCTAGTGTGCTGCAGTCCATGGCGTTGTAACTGAACAAGTTAGCAATTGAACAAGAAGTTAACTGTGGCACTTAGAATAGTTTATATTGAAGTAAATCCACTACTTAGAATTGGAAGGTAGCAAAATTTACAAAGTTCAGTAACTAGGTCTTTCCTAGGTGCATATGCCATTCTTCACCTAGTATTCTCCTTCCTAGCTCCCTGCCTTTTGTACATCCATCCCAGAATATACAACACATAATGTTCTTATTGTTGCAGTTCCTAAATTATCACCATTTATTATAATCTATTTCATAACAGTAAAAATTTTCAAATATGTTATTTTTCAGCATTTAACTTAGCTCCTAGGTTTTTTTGTAATGTGATAATTTGTGATTTCTAGAAATATATTAAAGTTTTCTCTGCACCCTAGTATAAGATCACTTAGAAATGTTTCAGGACAATTTGAAAATAATGTAAATGCACATACACCTCTAAACTATTTACTTAATTATCTCAACTTTTCATTTATTTGGCTTACTAAATGGTTTAAGTATTGAAGTCACAGTCTAACAGTTTTTGCGATGTGTATTTTCTTTAAAGGATTACTTTACTAATTCTAAGTACATAAAGTGTACCAATTATAAATGTACAATTTTTAAAAACATGTATACATCAGTAAAGCTATCACTCATAGGAAGACATTGAACATTCATTTTACAATGAATGCCATGTTATCTACCACATAAAGCATCTTAACTGTACAGTATATTTTATAAATATGTTATAGCTTGAGTTGTCTAATAAAAATATTGCTCCCTTATAACTCATTGTTTTCATTACCTTTAAACTCTTTTACGGTTTTCTACAAATGTGGGTATCCAGGATTATAGATCGATTTTTGACCCAATTTCAATCTTTTAAAAAAATAGGAATATTTAACCAGTTTGAGTGTGGTAACTCAGCAGTACCTGTATCAATCTATTTTATGCCAATTTTAATGCTTCCTTGCTGTTTTTCACCACTTCCCCTACAATTTGAATATGTCCTATTTGTAGCATTTATTGTCAAATTTACCTACAATGATCTACTACATAAAGCAGTAGGTACTGATTTTCCACAGGCAAGATGTACTTTAAATAAGGTTTCAATCCACTACCACCCCAATCAATGATTTATAAAGTTTTTTACACTACTAGTATTAGCATTACAAATTTGCTACTTCCCCACTCCTATAATTAAAACTAGAGGAAATAAAACTGTACTACTGGTTTTCCCATTTTGTTAGGTTAACATTTGATATGCCTTTATTCTACAGGTTCTGTCCACAGTGACAAAGTCCTTTTATTTTACATGTTTAACTTAAGAACATGCATATCTTTACATGCTAAAAATAAAGCAGTATTTTTTTTTTTTACATATTGAACATTTAGCATGCCTTTTAAGCTTATAAAGACATAAGCTGAAATTTTAGACCCAGTTTACATATTTGTTTGCATTTAGTTTTATAATTCTATGTAACATTGTAACCTTAAGGCTGTTTAACTAAATCTTACACCGATTTTTTTATACCGTTGCTTCCTTACTCTTATTATTTTAATCCATGTTATTTGTTGGCTGCAATACATCACTTAACAAAGTTTTCAATGGCAGTACTTAAAAGATATACCTTCTCAGCCTCTGCATATGTGTGAATGCTTCCAATTGCCTTGGTACAGAAATAACTTGTCAGGACATCTAATTGGTTCAAAACTATTCTCCCTTAAAACCATAGATGGGCTTCCCACGTGGTAAAGAATCCACCTGCCACCAATGAATGAGGCAAAAGAGACACCTGTTCCATCTTTGGGTGGGGAAGATCCTCTGGAGGAGAAAATGGCACCCCACTCCACTATTCCTGCTCGGAGAATCCCACGGTCCAAGGAGCCTGACAGTCCATGGGGTCGTAAAGAGCAGGATAATCCTGAGCCTCTGAGCGAAAACTGTAGCTATTGTTTTCTGGCATTTACAGTTGCAAGGGAAAAATGTGAGGTCAGGCTAACTTTCATCCTTTTATAAGTGGCTTGTCTTCTCTGAGATACTTGTGGACTTTTTTTCTTTACCCTTCCAATTTAAAAAAACTAGCAGGATATATCTAGGTACTGCTTTCTTTTCACTAAAACTTAATGGCACCCTTCGAGCCTTTTCTACTTGTAGATCTAGTTTGTTAACTCTGAAAATATTTCTTCAGTTAGTTCCTTAATTACAGTTTGACCTTCATTTGCTTTGTCCTCTGTTTCAGGTATTCCTATTATGCGTAGATTTTATCACCTGGACAGGTCATCGAGGTCTTCCTTCTTCTCTTTACTTGATTCTTTTTTCTGTTTTTCTTTCTTTTTTCTGCATGCTGTGAAAATTTCTCGTTTTGCGTTCACTTCAGTAATTCGATTTTGTGCCCCATCAGACTTGAACATTTCTGTTCTCTCAGCTCTCTCACACTTTTCAAGTGCTCCGACAAGAGCAATTTTGATCATTAAGCATAGGTCTTTAAGCTCTGGTGCGATATGATACTTAATCCTTGCTATCTCTTCTGTTTCCACCGCTATACTCGTTTCAAGAGGCGGCATTTTCTCAATTAGCTGTTTTCCTTTGGACCTACGGTATCAGGACCTTGAAAATAAGAAAAAGAACTTAATTCCCTACTGTTTGACTGAATCAACACAAAGATTTCCAATGAGAATTATTCAAGCTTTTGTTGAAATGTTTTTTCTTTCTTACCTTTTGAACAACTCTTCTGAACAATGGCACCAAAAGGGAAAGATGTTTTGATTAACGAACAAAACAAACGTCCAAAACGGTTCCTCTCTACGTAATCTCTGCACGCCTCAAGCTACGTCATCTCTGCACGCCTCAAGTCAGGGCCAATAGACTAGCGCTCACATGCAAACATCAGCTGACGGAGCCACCCCGCCGCCCCGCCCAATCAGCGCGGGTCAAGGGAGTGCGCACGCGCATCCTCTTTACTTGCGCTCCTGTACCGCCTTAAGGCGGGGCTGGATGCCAGTCGCGTCCAATGGCGCGCGGGGTGAAGGTTGAAAGGTGGAAGGAGGCGCTAGGCCGTGGCTCTGGTTCTCAGCGCGTGTGTTGGGCTGCCTACCCGTCATGGAGGCAATCTTGACTGAGGAGCTTGATGAAGAGGAACAGCTGGTGAGACGGCATCGCAAAGAGAAGAAGGAGCTGCAAGGTGACGGGGGAGTGGGGAACCCAGGAGTCGCCAGGACCCAGGGAAGGGAGCGTGGCGCGTCGGTTCTGGGGAACGTTGAGGGACTTCTGAACCCTTCTAGGGTTCTTCAGGGTAGCCAGTGACCTACATCCCAGGCCCCCTTAATCCCCTCGACCTTCAAAAGCTTCCTGTCTTCGGGTGCACCACGTTCCCCCATCCTGCGAGGCCGCCGGGGTGCGGGTTTCTGAAAACCCTTGTAAGCCACCGCCTTGGACTCAGGCCCCCCCTTTCCTGTTCCTGCCCTAGTTAACCGACACTTGACCCTAATGGGTGCGTTTCGAAATATCTCACCTCAGTTTTAAGGACTCGGAAAGGATAGTTGAAAGATTTAAACGTTTAAGTTTCCTCCCCGCCGCCCGCCCTTTCCTCATCCCATACCAAACTCACGGTTATGTTATTATTATTATTTTTTTTTTGAGAGAGGGTCTCGGCTTCTTCTGGACTCTTCTCTGTAGCTGTCTGTTTTGTAATTTGTCTTTTTACTTTCATAATTACCTTTTTCCTGTATCCTTTTCTTCTTACCATCTCCTTATTGCTATTATTTCTTATTTCCTCTTAATCCCTGGGTTTTTGACGTAATGATTTTGGTGGCTTTTCAGCCAAAATACAGAGTATGAAGAATGCTGTTCCCAGGAATGACAAAAAGAGGAGGAAGCAACTTACCGAAGATGTTGCTAAGTTAGAAGCAGAAATGGAACAGAAACATAGAGAGGAGCTGGATCAGTTGAAGTTGACTTCTAAAGAGAGTAAAGTATGTGAAATTAATGTTTCTCCTTGTCTACAACATCGGAAAACAGTCGGCCACTTCTGTTACACGGTTAACTATGAAATCGTAAAACCGGAGGGAAAGAAGGCACTTAGTCATGCTCAGGCATCACCTTTCATTGTTATTTTTGTGATCAGATTTATATGGTAGTGTGTTTTTTAAGGAAGGTCAGCAAAGAAAGTCTACTGCCCCAAAGATGAACAGATTCATAAAATGGGCTAGAGGAAGCTTTACCAAAAGAATGTGGAAGACCAGTCTCCTAGTGTCAGAATTGCTATTAAGTAGTATTTGAACCTGGGCAAATTTACGTAATCTTCTCGAGCATCAATTTCTTCACATATATGATACAAATACTACTGCTGTTTAAGCACAAGATTTTTCTAAGAAATAGAATAAATGTGACATCATTTTTTAAGTTATGAAAGTGCTTTATGAGCAAGTTGTAATAAATAGAAATGTACTGATGTTTCTTGGGTAAATTGGAGCATGTTAACTGTCATCAGTTTAGCCAATACATATTTCATCATTATAGCTGCACAGTGTTTTGTATGCCACATACTTTGTTTAACATATTGCATTCATTTTCTCAGATAATTCTCACAATAACACACTAGTCAGTGTTACCTCTGAAGTAAGTGTAGATAATCCCATTTTTAAAGTGGGAGACAGATTCAGATAGATTAAAAACTTCCTTCTAAATTTATAACAACTGTTAAGTACCAAAGCCCGAATTCAAATTTAGAGCTGTCTTACTCCAGAAGGTAAATACTGAATTCTGTTATAATTTTTATCTGGAGTGATAATTTATTTCATGGGTTTTAGATGTCAAATATCATAGACTCCCTAATCTCACTCTCATTTTCGATAGTTGAAAAGTTCTTATGTCTGTGCAAGATTTTATCTAGTAGTAGTAGTCGTAGTGAAGTCGCTAAGTCGGGTCCAACTCTTGTGACCCCATGGACTGTAGCCTGCCAGGCTCCTCTGTCCGTGGGATTCTCCAGACAAGAATACTGGAGTGGGTTGCCATTTCCTTCTCCAGGGGATCTTCCCAACCTAGGAATCGAACCCAGGTCTCCTGCATTGCAGGCAGATTCTTTACCAACTGAGCTATAAGGGAAGCCCAAGACTTTATCTACCATAAATAAATTTTATTTGGTTTATTTTTGGTCTGCTGTTGACAGGGAAAATGGCTTGTTTATACTAATTTACAGGTATTGAACTTAATTTTATTTTCTTGAAGTTTTTTTGCCATTCATCAAGATCCTGGCCTTCCTTGCATTTAAGACACTTTATTAAAATCCAAGTAACAAAGCATGCTTCCACATGTTTGTATTGTTAGAGTCATGGCATTCCTAATTATCTCCATATCTTTTCTATTAGTGAGATAGTTTAGTTTCAGGCCCTTCAATTGTGAGATTTCTTTCCTAGGTTTCGAAGGTGAAAAATGTTTGATTGTTAAGCTACATATTGTCCAACTGTTAAAATACAAACTCCCCTCCTACTTTGAACTATTATCTTTTTTTAATTTTAACTGAAACTTGTTTTCTTCTAGAATGTCATCTGAATTCTTTTGTCATTTCTTTCTCTTTTTTTCCCCAGTTGTTTCTTTGTATCTTGCCTTCAGTATGGCAGTTTGTTAAATTTTAGCACATTCCTCTGAAAAACTGTAAGAATCCTATTTCACTCTTTGAAGTCTTAATCTTATTTTGACATTTTCATCATTTGGGCCAAAGAGATGTAGAGACTGCTGACTCTTGTTATTAGAGGCTTTGATATGTTCCATGTATGGGTCACCTAAAAACTAGCTTAATATATAGTTGTGGTAATAAAATACTAGCTGTTAATCCTGATAGTAAATAAGTCTAACATCTGTTTTCTTTAGCAAACATATAACAGTCATTTGATGATTCAGACTGGTTGTAATGTTTTAATGATAACTATAAATTAATAAATTTCTACTAGGGTCAAGAAGCATTGCTGCTCAGGTTCTGGCTAATTATGATGGAGGAAGGCCTTTGCCCCCACTTTTGAGGTTATGAAAGTAGTATAAACTGAGCCAGCACGGTAATATATTACTTTATATGTTCTATAAAGTAAAACATTTAGAGATGGGAAGGGTGGCGCGCTGAATGAATTGGCACTTGTAGGAAGTATTTATACGAATGGAGTAGGCATTCTGAGAAGGAAGGAAACCATGCAGAAATAAGCATTGTCTTGGTAGAGCTATAAGGAAAGTTCTTGGGAACCTGACAAATTCTCTCTAAAATATAGAGAAAGTATATACAAGCATGTCATTTAGTATTGTATCTAGTGCTGTTATTCAGATTTGAATTGTGGAATGACACATAATATGTGATTTGCAATAATAATTTAATAATCTAATACTTTGAATAATAACTTAAAGGTATTTTTCCTTAACTTGGTAATGTTTTTTGTTTCCTTTAGATCGATTCTGTTGCTGTTAATATTTCAAACTTGGTTCTTGAGAATCAGCCACTTCGGATATCAAAAGCACAAAAGAGACGGGTATGAAAGTCGCCTAGTATTTATTAGTGCTGTATGTGTAATACTATCTTAGGTGTTGTATTGGAAGGGAATAGAAAAAAAAAGGGAATTCCCTTGCCAAAGGACCTAAACTAACATTTATTAGGCTTTGAAGTGAACTCGCTCAGTCGTGTCCAACTCTTTGCGACCCCGTAGACTGTAGCCTACGAGGCTCCTCCGTCTTTGGGATTCTCCAGGCAAGAATACTGGAGTGGATTGCCATTTCCTTCTCCACGAGATCTTCCCAACCCAGGGATTGAACCGAGGTCTCCCACATTGCGGGCAGACACTTTTACTTTCTGAGCCACCAGGGAAGCCCTATTATTAGGCTTTAGATTATATGAAATCTCATTTAGTCTTGACAGTAATCCTGTGAAGTAGGATTTCTTATCCTCATTTTATAGATAAGAAAATAGGCATATGTCCAGTCTGCAGTTCTCATAGGAGGGTGGATCTAGGAAAGGGGGTGTGAAAAGGATATTTTTTACAAATATATTATTCCAGACTTAATTTAGAATCTGAAGAGTGTGAGCGCAGGTGATTCTGATGTACAGTTTTGGTTAAAAACTATGATATTAAGTGGTAAAAGAAGAATTTGAACCTAGAAAATTAACAGGATTATGTAGTTATATATGTATTGGTTAGTTGTGATGAAAATTTAGAGAAGGAAAGATTCACTCTGCTACGTGTTAAATAGTTGGTATTTGGTGGAAATATAATTATTTAGTTAGGCTATTTGGAGTAAGTGAGACATCTTGCACAAAAACAAATGGGAGAATGAAATTTTGCATCATCAAAGAGCTATAAGGAAACTGATTTATTGGATGTAATAAGTTTATGATATCAAAATTATGGGAATGCAATTAGATAGGAAAGGGCTTTTCACTTTGAAAAAGAACAAGAAGTTTAAATCCAGTCTTTTTATTCTCAAATATTGTTTTTATTAATACAATGTTTTCTAGAATTTAAATGTTTATTTTTAAACTAGCTTGTATCTTATAATTTAGTAGTAAATATAATTTAGTATGTACATTTAATTGCATATGGAATTGATGTCAGTCAGGTGGAGATTTTAATCCCACTGTGGTGGTTTGGATAAGATTCTTAACCTTTCTAAGCCTTAGTTTCATATGTATGAAATGACAGTGGAAGTGTTAGTTGCTCAGCCGTGTCTGATCCTTTGGACTCTTTGCCACCCCTTGGACTGTAGCCCTCCAGACTTCTCTGTCCATGGAATTTTAAAGGCAAGAATACCAGAGTGGGTTGATACTCCCTTCTCCAGGGGATCTTCCTGACCCAGGGATTGAATCCGGGTCTCCAGCATTGCAGGCAGATTCTTTACCATCTGAGCCACCAAGGAAGCCCATGTATACAATAGGAGAAAATAGTACCTACTTCATAGAGTTATTGTGAATGTTAAATAATTTACTGTTTCCAGAGCCCTAACACAAGGCCTGAAGAATGCTGGGCCAACAAATGATACTGTTTGCACTGTGTTTAAGCACTGCATCGTGTACCGCTTAAGAAATTCAACCTAAGACAATTTGTTTGAAAGTTGCTTAAGTTGCAAATTGTCAAGCATTTCTTGTACTAATGTAAAATTTTATTCTTGAGTAATTATTGTGAACTTCATAGACTTCATAGAAATTTAGGTTTTATGGTATCTTAGAGGTTATCTTGGAGAAGGCACTGGTGACCTACTCCAGTACCCTTGCCTGGAAAATCCCATAGATGGAGGAGCCTGGTAGGCTGCAGTCCATGGGGTCGCTAAGAGTCGGACAGGACTGAGCGACTTCACTTTCACTTTTCACTTTCATGCATTGGAGAAGGAAATGGCAACCCACTCCAGTGTTCTTGCCTGGAGAATCCCAGGGACGGGGGAGCCTGGTGGGCTGCCGTCTATGGGGTCGAACAGAGTCGGACACGACTGACGTGACCTAGCAGCAGCAGAGGTTATCTAATTCACCAGCTCTCTACTTAACGACATATGTTCTTTCTGTTATAGTCTTATAATTGTCATCTATTTTCTATAGGTCAGAAGTGAAGGGCAGAAATTTTGCATAACAAAATATTTGCTGGAATTGACTCTGCTTAGTGTATAGTAGTATATAGTATATACATAACTTAGAGTGTGTGTGCTCAGTCATTGTCGTGTCCAACTCTTTGCAACACCATGGACTGCAGTCCGCCAGGCTCCTCTGGGATTTCCCAGGCAAGAATACTGGAATGGGTTGCCATTTCCTTCTCCAGGGGATCTTTCCCACCCAGGTCTCCTGCATTGCAGACAGACTATTTACTGTCTGAGCCACCATGGAAGCCCCTGTATCTTATTAGAGTAGCAACTATTTAGTTCTAGAAAACGATACAACTCCTTTCTATCAAAATTTGTTCACTCTACCTTGTCCCTTAGGCAACAAAACAAAGGCTTACCTTTCTCAAACGTTTTGTTACTTCTAAAATATTGCATAGCTGAAATGCATACTTTTTCCAGCTAAAGTGTCAAAAAATGTATATTTTTATAGTCAGCAGATTGGCAACACTTCTCTGCCAAGTCAACACTTGACAGAGAAAACACCCACATAAGTAAGGCCCAAAGTTTCTTCCTGCTTTGTTGTGTTAATAGGATTTTGGAGCAGAAAACACTGAGTTTATAGTATTTGAGAAAATGGGACCTGAAAACAAGGGTAGATAATTGGGTCTTAGACTTAGATTGAACTACTTCCCACCCTACTCCCCACTCCTGCCCACCCAGAGGCACCAAGGAATGAAAAGTCAGTTAACTAATGATGTTTATCTTTGGGAGAGATACAACTCTCTGGTAGAAAAACATGCAAAATTTTATGCAGATTTATTACTGGGATATCTTAAGAGCAAATCCCATATTTTCAATTTAGAAAAGCATAGGGAGTATTTTATTTATCTCAGACAGCTTCAGTGAAAACTCATTGGTATGGTAGAAACAGCCTGAAATAGAACGTAGAACTGGGTTCCAAAAATTTGAAATTTGAGAGCTGGAATGAGATCTCCTTCAGTTTCTTTATATTATAAATGAGAAAGCTGAGGAGGCTCAAGTTGTCTCAGTGGCATGCTAAAAGTATACAACTGCTGCACTAGTTCCCAGCTCTTAAGATTTATCTTCAGATTTGTTTTTGCTGTTGCTATACCAGAATGACTCGAGTTTTACTGAGAGTGTATTTTTGAGTTATTGTGCTATTGTGCTATTTTCATCTTACATACATTTTCATTAGAGTTTATTGATGCCGTTCTATCTCCAGGACTAGGGCTGTAAAATGAAAATTGCTCATGCCATGGAAAACTGCCGTTGGAAAACTTCATATAGTAGAAGAATGTTGGGAAAACAATCCTGTGTGTTTTTTACCTGGTGTCCTGGAAAGGAAATACAGTTGCTTTGTAATATTGAAGCAGAGCATGAGGGAAAAAAAATGAGATTCTTGGATGAGTATTTTAGAGGCTTAACTTAAGGTTTTACAGATCGTGTAAAGTTCCAGTTTTCCGGTAGTGCTTGACATCATTAACTCCAGCTCCCATCTGCTCCAGCTTTGATTCAGGTGCCTGGATAGAAGGAGCTCTCTGTGTTGTCCCTGGTCCCTGCTCAGCTTCTAACCAACTCTAAGGCCTTTGGAAATCTTTCTTCATGCTGTTTTGGAAATCTTCCTTTCCTCAGAAGAGGAAAATGAGGGGTTTTGGCTTAGATGATATTCACGGTGCTTATTCTTCCTCTCCTCTCTGAAAAGTGTTTTCTGTGGTCTTTTAAAGTAATAGTGCCACCTTGTGTTTTAAGGTTTTATGCCACTGTGATCCACACTTGCAGATATGCTGTGAAATAAATTGTATCATGTTACTTTTGGCATGGTTTGAGTTGGAAAGAAAACATTTAAATAGGTATATGTTTTATTAAGATAATGTGCTTTTGAATCAGGTAACTTAGGAAGCACTAGCTTTATCTGGCATGGCATATAACAAGCATATAGTAGAAGCAGGTGGCATTAAATCAAATTGAAATTTGCCTTTCCATTCATATTTTCTGCCCTTAAGGAAAGGTTAGAGCTGGGGATATAAAAATTTTTACCTGTATCTTCTTTTTCTTGGTTTATCCAAATCCTTCACTGTAGTTTGCTATCAGTACATCAAAATTTATAGAATGTAGTTTAACTTTTTATTCTCTTAAGTTGAAAATATTTGCTCTCAGCATACAAATAAAACATACCATGGACAGCTAGAGAGCTGTTCACACGCACAGGCAGGCACATGTGCTGCGTGCTCAGTTGTGTCTGATGCTTTGTGACCCTATGGATTGTAGCCTGCCAGGCTCTTCTGTCTGTGGAATTTTCCAGGCAAGGGTACTGGAGTGGGTTGCCATTTCCTCTTCCAGGGGATCTTCCTGACCCAGGGATCGAATCCCATCTCCTGCATTGACATTTTACCATTGAGCCACCTGGGAAGATACCGTGGTACCCAAAAGGAACCGTGGGGATTCGGAAACATGTTCACACACACACACATGCAGGCTCACACACAAAACAAAACTTACTTTGTAACCCTACCATCCAGAGAAAAGCACTGTTGTATGGATGTCCTTCTGGTGCTTTTTGAACTATGTATGCGTAGACTTTCATATTATTAACTATGCACCGTCTTTCGCCTCCCACCTCATCTCTTGACACTTTTCTCTGGTATTCTAGCTATATGAACTGTGTTCAGCCATGAATGAAGCATACAGTGCTTTCTGTCTTTTGATCCTTGTTATTCCAAGTGTCAGGAATTTTCTCTCTTTTTCCTAGCCTTCCCACTCTACTTCCTATCCATCCTTCATGTCATAAATCTCTCTTAACCTTCTCCTCATCCCATCTTTGCATATGTTGGCATGGGAAGATTTCTTAGGAAATTTGAATAGAAGGAAAGCAAGTTGAAGAATGTAATGTATGATAGCACTTTTGTTAAAATACTGTTTTCTATAGATTTTCTATGAGTACATCTGTATTTATTAAAATGCATAGGAAAAAAACCTATAGAGGGATACGTATCAGATCTCTAGAGCAGGCCCTGAGAGATTGGCAGTGGTCCTTAAGGGGGACTTTAGATTATCTGTAATAATTTTTTTTAATAGAGAAGAATGTTTTTATCTGTTACTTAAGCTAAATGTGTGTGTGTTTGTATGTGGACATTTTTGTTAAATGCCAGCTAAGTAGAGCTGCTATACCCTTCTAAAGACCTGAGCAAAGTAATGCCTTGCTCATGAACTGGTGATCTAGCACATTAAGACCTCACTGGTGGAATAATAAGTTACAAAGCTTGGACTTAAGTATGATAATGATGTTACTTTAAGGCCTAGGACAGCTCAATCTACCATAGTACTTTGAAATCAGTAAGTCAAGTTTTTAGAAACTTGGCATGTAGTTTCAGACAGACTTCACAGAAAAATTTGAGAGCCTTCTTTTGTTCCAAGACAGAGCTCAGTGCTGGATACGCACAGATGAGAAATATTGTTTGCCTTTAGAAGAGTTCACAGTATAGAAAATTCTACAGGTGATGAGATCATCTATCTCATAGTGCTTGTGGGAGAAGGGAGAAAAATGTTTTTGAGAATCTTATATTTCTGTCCCCATGATAAATGTAAATGAGTCTTAATTATTAGGAATTAACTTTCCTACATTTTACCCTCTGCATAGGACAAAAAGGCTGCATTGGAAAAGGAGCGGGAAGAAAGGATAGCCGAAGCTGAAATTGAAAACTTAACCGGAGCTAGACATGTAGAAAGTGAAAAACTTGCTCAAATATTGGCAGCTAGACAGTTGGAAATTAAACAGATTCCATCTGATGGGCACTGTATGTATAGAGCCATTGAAGATCAGCTGAAAGAGCAGAACGGCGTTCTGACTGTGGCTGCCTTAAGATGTCAGACTGCTAACTATATGCAGAGTCATGTGGAAGACTTTCTGCCATTTTTAACAAATCCTAATACAGGAGAAATGTATACTCCAGGTAATTTATTTTTCTCTGCTACGTCTTGTTGCTGTTGTAGCTGTGATGGTTATTAAGTAAAGTGTTTTCTGTAACTGAGAATGAAAAAAAAAAGAAAGCCTGAATAGTCCTATGGGGGGAAAAACATCTAACATTTAGGCAAATTATTTTCTATGACTTTAGTAGATGAGAGCACATTTTTGTTTATCAAGATCTTTTTAAGTACTTAACTATTTTGTAGTTGAAATATTAATCTTAAGATAAAAATAGGAATAGGGTTCGTATTACTAGTTTAAAAAGTGTGTAAATAAGTTCATATTTCACAAAGTTAAGCTTTGTCTAGTCTCTGCAAGTATCGGGTCTAAAGATGATCAGTAGAGAATGGTTAGGAAAACTAATTCCTCCTCTTATCCTGTACTTTGGAAGATTTAATTTTATTTTTGATAAGTCATAATATTCAGGCGGAATTTGACTGCAAAACCTGCCTTATTATTCTGTATAATATCTTTGATAGTTGGGAAAGTTAAAAAAAATGCATAACTAGCAAATAAAGGAGGAAACAAGTAAAAATTTGAAAAGTTTCTGAAAGCGAAAGGGGAGTAAGGGAGAAAAAGTTAGTCCTTGAAATAAGACAGCAGACGTGGCAGTATTCCCTGAGAGTAAGTCGTATGTTCAGGGTGGGTTGAAGAGGGGAAGGCTAGGGTTGACTTTTGTTTAATGAAGTCCCCAGCTGTGCTAGTTGTAGGGCAGGGGAGAGGAGGTGATACCTCAGCTTGGTGAATCAAAGAAAAAGACAAAAGCTGTAATTATCCCCAGTCCTTCAGTCAATGTTTATTGAGGGCCGCAGCATGCTGATGCACTGTTCTCATCACTGGGAATGTGAGACAGTGAATAAGATGGGCACACGGGACGTGTTTTCTCCTAGATGCCCATATTTTTTTTTCCTCTTCCTCTAAACACCAAGGGTATTAGTGTTTTTTCTGACTTTAACTTTCTGTATAACAGCAGTGTGTATGCTCAAGATATGCCATTATAAACTCTGAAGTTAGGTCTTCTACCTCCTCTCAAGCCTGATACAGGAAGAGCTTTTTTTGGCTAGAATAATAAATATTTCCAAAATATGTAGGCACTGTTTGATGTCACTGTCACTGTCATCAAATAGTCACGGGAAAGGAGTTTCAACTCATTTGTACTTTAATTCTCTTCTCACATTTCTTATAGGGTTTTATAGTGAAGCCCGTTTTACAGAGGATGCATCTTTTAATCTTTTAGCATATTCTTTCAGATGCAGATTTGGATTTTACAGTGTGAATGTGGTGGCAGTTTTGGGGGTCAGTGCTTGGATCAAGAGAGAGGTAGGCTTATAATTTAGTTGAGATTGCTAGACTTCAGGTTGAGGGAGAGAAACAGAGATGAATTGCTTTGCTCTTAGATGGAAAGTTGGAGTGAGTTAAGTTTGGATTTGGGAAATGGATTAAATTCTGGAGGATATAGGTGGAGAAGGAGGAAGTTCGTAACTTGGGCAGTTTCATCAGGCATTGTGGGAGTTATAAAAGGGATCTAATATGAATTCTAAAAAGTGCTGTATTCTGATCTGTTTCCAACAGAAGAGTTTGGAAAGTATTGTGATGATATTGTAAACACAGCTGCTTGGGGGGGTCAACTTGAGGTAAGTTTGTTATTCATCGTGAAATTGTTAAATTATTTTTAAATCCCTTCTGTAGTTTTTAGACATATTTTTCAGGTGATCCAAATTTTTCTTCGACAATTCCTTTTCTTTATTTATTTGCTATTTCTCTACTGATAAAACATTGATATAAGGAGTTAATATTCTTAGGCCTTTAATTTAATTATGTACCTTTGGGAACTGAGGCACTATTTAATTTTAAATAGCCCAGTGTTTGGTCTGTGAGTTGGTGAAGCTAGTGTTATGTCTGCATTTTTCCGTTTGTGATCTTGCTACAGGCAATATATTTGAGTTTATGGACTTATGAAAGTGAAGATTTTCTCAAATACAGTAAAATTTTACCCAAGATGAAAATCACATTGGAAAACGTCAGAAATAGAAAACAATATTTTAATGTGAGATTATAGGTCAAATCCTACCATAACACATCTATTACAATTGTGTCTTGAGTTCCTAGTTGATACTGACTGATTTGAAAGCAATATTTAATGCATTAAAATTTACTTACAAGGAAATATGTTAGTCATTTGTAGGGAGTTAATAATGATTTTTTTTAAAGCTCTAATTATTTATCTTAACTGTTATCTTTGTTTCATTAAAGGAAAATAAAACCCCTCAGTGTGCAGGTGGTGATGAGGTAGCTTGGGGTGTTAGAAGTCAGGGAGTAACAGGGAAAGTCTGGGGGCTGGGTGCTGGTTCCTTCTACTTCTCAGTTTTCTGACTTTGGGGGAGTCAGCCAACCTCCTGAGCTCCAGTTTCCTGATGATTGAATGAAGATAATAAAACCCCATGTGTACGTGATAGTTCATTTGTATATATTAAACAAAGAAAAGGCTATATGCATTGAAGTTTGAAGCTAAAGTGCTACATGGATGAATCTAACAGTATTATTAATATTACTGTGTAATGATGATTGCTGCTGCTGCTAAGTTGCTTCACTTGTGTCCGACTCTGTGTGGCCCCATAGATGGCAGCCCACCAGGCTCCACCGCCCCTGGGATTCTCCAGGCGAGAACACTGGAGTGGGTTGCCATTCCCTTCTCCAGTGCATGAAAGTGAAAAGTGGAAGTGAAGTTGCTCAGTCGCGTCCGACTCTTCACGACCCCATGGACTGCAGCCTACCAGGCTCCTCCATCCATGGGATTCTCCAGGCAAGAGTACTGGAGTGGGGTGCCATTGCCTTCTCTGGTAATGATGATTAGCCATCTCAAATAGTTTGTGGCTCTGAATATTTCACTTCAAGAGTTAAATTTGAAGATAGGACATGATTGCTTCATCAAAGTGTTTTTCTTAGCAGTCCTGTGTTTGTACCTCTTCTCAGCCACCAGAGGGAACTTGTTTTATATGCCTTAATGCTGTATATGCCTCTCCTGGGTCTTTGAAACTTGGGAAGGTTAGCTTTGTGACTACATTAGGAGTAATTAAAGGTGCTTGAACTTTTAATAAGAATCTCAAATCAATGTGAGTTCTAGAGACATAAGTGACTCTTTTTAAATTGAGAAAAACCTTTAAACATCTTTTGAAGGACATTTTCTCTTAAATCATTTGTGAATTCATTTGAAATAAGAGTTGCTGTTTTCACAATGGAGTAAATTTAAATTATTAAAGAGAAATTCTGTGTATGATTTCTGAAGACTTAGATGGGATGCTGGGAGAAGGCAATGGCACCCTACTCCAGTACTCTTGCCTGGAAAATCCCATGGACGGAGGAGCCTGGTGGGCTGCAGTCCATGGGGTTGCTGAGGGTCAGACATGACTGAGTGACTTCACTTTCACTTTTCACTTTCCTGCATTGGAGGAGGAAATGGCAACCCACTCCAGTGTTCTTGCCTGGAGAATCCCAGGGACGGCGGAGCCTGGTGGGCTGCCGTCTAAGGGGCTGCACAGAGTTGGACACGCAGCAGCAGCAGCAGATGGGATGCTAAGATGTCCAGAGCTTGTTTTGTGCCCTCTATTCCGTGCCCTTTTACTGAGCTCTTGATGTGTATTAAGGAATAGAAGTAGATGCCTGCTCTGACTGGTTGCCCTGTTCATGCATCAACTCAGTAGTTTATGATTTGAATAAGATTTACCTCTATTTCTCTTATATATGTATATATATAGTTTCCATTTTGTCTTTTATAGCTAAGAGCCCTGTCTCACATTTTACGAACACCAATAGAGATAATACAGGCAGATTCTCCTCCTATAGTAGTTGGTGAAGAATATCCAGAAAATCCATTAATACTTGTGTAAGTACCTAGAAATTCCTGATGTTAATATTTTTCATAATTAAGACAAAAGGGATTATGAAAAATTTTAGGTTATGTATGTTGATTAATCAAAACAAGTCTATTTTCAGCAGCATTAATTATGCTTATTTCATGTTAAAGGCAATTACAGAATTAGAAAGCATTGTCAAAATACATGGTTTAGATAACTGTTAAAACCTTTTGTGATTTATTCTTATGTATGTGTTAAGAATAAAGTCATTTCTAAAGGTTACAAAATTTTAGGATTATTTTTAATGTTTTTCTGGTTTGACATTAATAATGCTAAAAGTTTTAGCAAGTGTAAAAGCTGAAATACACTCATGTTGCCTTATTGTTTATTCTTTAGAGATTTTTTTCTTCATATTGTCAAAGTATTTTACATAATTGAGAGTTCTCTGAAACACAGCATGGAGAATTCGCCATCTCAGTCTTTTTTTTCACTCTAATGATTGTGTTTTACCGGACAACCTCAGCAGAGTTATTGAACCATATTTTACTCACTGATGATGCTTTTTAAATGGTGTTAAAGTTTTAAGTAGTGAAGTCTATTGAATGATACTGCTGTGAAGTGATTAATTCAGAGTACTTGGTTTTAAATACATAAAACATTTATATACAGTGAAATACTTTTGTCTAAATTACTTATTTCTCCTTTTTCCATTTCAGTTATATGAGACATGCATATGGCTTAGGAGAACACTACAATTCTGTTACACGGTTGGTGAACACAGCTACTGAAAATTGCAGCTAGTCTATAAAATGTTGCTATTATGTCAGTGTGCTGATCTGAGTATTAATACCAAGTATTGGATTATTCTCAGTGTTTCTGAAAAAACACAACTACCTTAAAAGAGTTTTATGGCAAAGCTACTAATAGGTTTTAAAAAAACGTGTCCGAGAGAAACTTTAACCAGTGTCCCCTTAATGGTGTTTTAAAAAACACTTGTAAGTTCTTTGTGGAGAATATCATTTATAGACCAAGATGGTACCCTGATTGTTGATATTTTTATTAAATATAAGATTCTGAACATTCTATTCTGTGTTGAAGTTGTTAAAAAATTTTTTTTCCTCCTTATTACTGAAAGCTTTCAGTAACCATATCAATGTAAATTTTCGTGAAGAAGTGAAATGACTCAGTCTCTTTGACATTGCAATAATGTGATGGTGATAACAAATTTAATTAATGTTTATAAATAATTCGATTGCAGTAACATTGCTGTTGATGGGATTAATGCTGTGACTTTTTAACATTTATTTTTAATTGGAGGATAATTGCTTTAGAACGTGTTGGTTTCTGCCATGTAACAACATCAATCAGCCCTACGTATACATATAGCCCTTCCCTCTGGAACCTCCCTCCCATCCCTACCCTTCCCACCCCTTTAGGTTGATGCTGTGACATTTTTGTAACCCCATCAAAGTGCAGCTAAGAAGGTTGCTTTAATAAAAATAAAAATAAGTCTTTTATTTGTATATAACTTTAAAAGATGCAGCACATTATTGCTTTTCTAATTCATTGATTATTCCGTGTTATTTCTCAACTTCAGAATGGTTGTGACAACATCATTTCTTGATTATCTTAACTATAAATTTTTATATTCTTTGTTGTACTTTCTCCATCACTACTCAGCTGCTTTGCTTTCCTTGCACCCTTTTCCACTGAGAAATAGTTATTAGCTTCTGTTATTCTTTAACTTGTGCAAATTGAAGGAGTAGCAATTTGTAAATTTGTGAAAGGGTCCAAGGCCAAATTTACTTCAAATTCTTCTTTTCCAATTTGTCTCATAAGGTCTCTCTTTTTGCTTCATTCTCTAGGATTAGGGAAAGCCTTTGTTACTTACTATTTTATTAGCCTTATTAATTTTATCTTTCCTCAAATATTTGAAAATATTTGTTTCAAATATCTGGGAATTTTTATGTTTTATATATACGGATAAAGCTGAAAGCCACTGTTGAGTCAAGACTGTATAATAAAATCAGTACAGTACTTTTCAGTTGAATGATTTGTCAGATCAGATTTTAAGTTATTTATAAAATTATTTTAAGAAGATGGTACACCCATATGTACAAATGTTTGTGATAATTTGTTATGTAAGGGGTTTTATGCTAATGAGACCTTTTTGGTTGATCTGTTTTTCTCAGATAAGTAACTAATAACATTTTACATCAAGTGTATATAAAGTTTGAATTTTTTCTCCATGAATGCAACTAATTTTTCTAAGTAAATTCTGGGTTTTATGTGCTTCCCCAGTGGCTCAGTGGTAAAGAATCCACCTGCAATGCAGGAGATATGGAGACCAGTGTTTGATCCCTGGGTCGGGAAGGTCCCCTGTAATGGGAAATGGCAACCCATTCCAGTAATCTTGCCTGGAAAATTCCATGGACAGAGGAACCTGGTGGGCTGTATAGTCTGTGGTGTCACAGAGTTGGACACGCCTGGATAACTAAGTAACAACAACTGGGTTTTATAACATAAAAAACAGGGTATCAGTGTTATGTATTCAGCAGGCAACAGTGTGTGGAACTCTTGAGCAGATAAATACTGCATGAAAGTATTATACACTTGCAAAGATTAAGAACCATTCTGCCTGCTAAGCAAAATATATTCTGAAGCCTGCTTGTTTTGTAATGCTGGATCTGGATTTCTTTGCAAAGGAGGGGCGGTGGATAATCTGTTACTTTAAAATTAAAAGAGAAGCATTAAGCAATAAAATAAGATACAGTGAAATCTAGTTATTGTAAATTCCCACTATACTTAAAGTATTGTAAAATAACTTATTGGCTTTTTTTTTTCTAGCAGGGTGAATAGAATTTTCTTGATTATAGGTATATTTTTTATTTTTAAATGGCCAATATGGTTATGGACAGGATTTGTATGTTTCAGCTTCTGTTCTTTCATAAAACTTGAGATAAAAATTATTTTAGCTGTGACCTAAAATTAAAGTCTGAAAAATGGCACGTATTAAGTTAAAAGCAGCATATACTAGTTTAGTTTGCTGTATGATGCTGATCTTGTAGGAAAATCTGATAAGCTTTCTTTTGTCCTGACTTAGAAAAGTATGTGTCAGAGTTCTGGAATATGTCTAATTTACTTCAGTGAATTTATCTGCTTAAGTATGTTTATAACATATAAAGCAAATAAGGATGTGTAACTATAGTTAACAGTACAATTTTGTCCATATTATCTAAACGTTTGCTAAAAGAAAAAATAAAAGATGAATTAAATCAGCATTGTTCAAATTGTTATTCTTTAATACTTTTAGAATATAGAAGTAGAGAAAACTTTTTGAGAATTTTATTTAGTTTTTATTTTGTCCTCATGTATAATTGAAAATAATAGAGATTCTAATATTTATGTATTATTTTGTTATTTTAAAATAAGAAAGGGCAAATTAGAAGACTATCCAAAACTCTTGGATGTTAAAAATGAATACACATGAGTAAGAAAATGAAGCAGTAAGAAGGAAATCTGTGCAAGTTACTGCGGGCACATACTTGTTAATACATGGTCTTGGTAGAAGTTGTTAGGAACTAGCTGAAGCAATAGGTCAGGGTTTTTTTTGTTTTTTTTTTTTTTGAAATTTAATTTGTAATTTCATACTCTTTTTACTGTTACTGAACAAATGAGCTTTTTCTTCCTGTCTTGTGTATTTATATACATTGATTTTTCTAAGTCTTATTTGAAATATATCTTTCTCCATCTTGTGGAAAAGTAGAACTCACAGGGTTTCTAATTCTGTTTTTAAAGTAAGTTTCAGAAGCAGCAGTTCTTTATATTATCCCACCTTGTTCCCTCCTGCAAGGCTTTTGAACTAACACTTGAAGTTGGGTTCAACCTGCTTCACCTAGTTTATTGTCTTCCTGGTCTCAGCTTAAATAGCTCCGACCTAGGTAAGCTCCCCAGACTTCTCCCACCTGGGCTAGGTTAGGGACCCCGGGTCATACATGTTACTTTCTACTAACTATACACTTAATAATAGTTATTTGCATTTAGTTGTTTATTATTATTGTTATTGTTTTCCCTTAGTCTTTAAGTGCTTAGAAACAAGGACTTCACTATTAAATGTCTATCACATTGCTAGGCCTATATATTATAAAGTGCTTAAGGTTTGTTAATAGTTATAAGATCAATTCAGTGGGTAGGATATGACTTTTAGGAGTTTCATTAGGCTAATAGACTGTTAAGAATAAATGAGATAGTGACTTAGAATTCTTCTTGCTCACAGAAGGGCTGTCTTTTAATTTATATTACCCTTGGTGAATTGTTAAGTCTTCTGGTTAGTTGAAGAATGGAACCCAAGAGAGTTTTCCTTTTTTAAAACTTCTGATAGTGCATTACAGTTAATTTACCTTCATGTGTTGATTAGGACAATCTGATTTTAACAAACCTAAAAAACAGTAACTTCTGAAATAAGTGTGGGTATGTGTGTGTGCTCAGTTGTGTCTGACTCTTTACGACTCCATGGACTATAGCCCACCAGGCTCCTCTGTCCATGGAATTTTCTAGGCAAGAATACTGGAGTGGGTTGTCATTTCCTCCTGCAAGGGATCTTCCTGACCCAGGGGTTGCTGAAAATAAATATACAGACCCAAATAAAAAGCTTTGTTAATATACTGAACAGGAAAAAGTTTATGATTGTCTTCTTTCAGTATACTTGGGTGACTAATATGGCTTACTGAAACAAACTACTGCTTTTGCACAAGGCTGCTGAATTTATTTTTTTTTTAACAGGAATGACTTACAATCTTGCTCTTGATTAAAAAAAAAAAAAAAAATACCAAGCCCTGCCTTTGATAAGGACTAAGTAAGTCCACTTCCATAAAGAATTTAGCACACTGCCTGATATGTAATAAATGCTCAGTAAAAGTAGTTATTTTTTGTGCTGTTTCATGTAGACGTTTAAATAGAAATCTTCAGCTTTTGTTAACTCTCAAGTGTGCAGGCACTACTCTTGGGACTTAGAGAGGTGCTAACACCATGGAGCACTGAGGCACTAGGAACATAGAAATGAACAGGACAGGGCACTTTTTTCATGAAGCCTGTAGCTTCTCCCACTTCTACCAGATCTTTTGCTTGAGCTTCTCTGAATTCTGGGGTAGGCACAGCACCAGACACAAAGGCAACAGACCTACACAGATGGCTTCCCCAGTTTCTATAATTACCTAAAGTCAAACTGTGTGGTTCCTAGTTGGTCTTTTTCGCTGATTGAGCCCTGAAAATAATTTGGTACCGTAACAAAATACTTAAACCATGAAATGAGCTTTGGGACTGGGCCTCGGGTGTAAGTTAAAAAGGTCTAGAAGAGATTGTTAGCAGGAGCCTGATGTTGGTAAGGAATATGAGGAAACTATTATTAGAATTTGGAAGAAAAGTAACTTCTGTTACATAGTAGAAGAAAGTTTAATAATGATGGCAGTAAGCATTAACATGGAAAATAAGTATATCTCATCAGCTTGGGTGATCTCCCTGAGGAGAGTTCTAGAGAGTATTGAAGGTGCTATCTGGATTCTTCTAGATGGAGGAGAAAGGCAAGCAATAGGGAATGGAGTGAATTATGAACTGTTTCAAGGCAAACTTAACAAAATTTTTTAAAGGGATTGATTGTATCAATTTGGGTCAAAAGCGACAGTAAAAAATGAAAAGATAAGCTTTTATACATTGCTGGTAGGAATATAAACTGATGAAGCCACTTTGGTAAACAATCTGGCAGTTCCTGAAAGGGTACCATATGACCTCTCCTAGGTATACTCCCAAGAAAACTGTACATAGCACTGTTTGTAGTAGCCAAAAAGCAGAAACAATCTAAATGTCCATCAACTGATAAGTGGATAAATAAATATAGTATAGGATGGAGAATTTTTATTCAATAAAAAGGACTGAGGTACTGGTGCATGCTGTAACTCTGGATGAACCTTGAAAGCATTATGTTGAGTGAAAGACACATATATTCTCATCTGTATAAAATGTTTGGACTAGGCAAACATATAGAAAGGAGATTAGTAGTTACCTAGGGTCTGGGGTTGGTCATCCTGGTGGCTCAGCAGTAAAGAATCTGCCTGCAATGCAAGAGACCCGGATTCAATCCCTGAGTCCAGAAGATCTCCTGGAGAAGGGAATGGCACCCACTCCAGCGTTCTTGCCTGGAGAATCCTCTGGGCAGAGGAGCCTGGACAGAGAAGGAGAAATTAAAGATGTTTACCAGATTTTCTAGGTTAGGAAAATTAATTAAAAAAAAAAAAAGCAGTAGTAGATTGTATTGGCCTGTTTACCCATTTAAAGCAGGGAAAAAATGGCCCATTTAGACAGTGTCAGCTGGAGTCCTAGCCATGCAGCAGTACTTTAGAGGAGGTGAGTATTATGAGACTTCTTTTTTTTAAAACAAAGTTTTATAATTTGTTCAGATAGTAACATCATGATTGTTCTTAGGAAACTAAAACAGTATAAAAATAAAGACACTGGAAGATAGGTTTGGAAGGTTTGGGAGAGATATTTGAATAAAAAGAGCAGTGGTTAAGTACCTAAAAAATGATTCTAGCAATTGGAACTCTATTAATCAGCACCTTTTATTTTACTGTTATGATGATACCGATGTTCATTATAATAACCTGTATAAATTTAATGATTCTTCTTTGGGCCTTTGGCACTTGCTTCACCATCTTATTTGGAAAAGCTCCCATCTCTGATAGCACCCTTGCAGTGAAGCCTTCTCAGGTTACCCTAAAATTGCAAACTCCTTACCTGTTTTATTATTTTTTTCCATAGCATCTAATGCCATCTAAAACCTAGGTTTACTTATTTGCTTGTTTTTTCTCCTCCTAGAATGTAATTTCATTGAGATATTTTTGTCATTTTAATTCATTCTTCTATCCCCAGTGGAACAGTGTTGCACATAGTAGGTACTTCTAAATGTTTGTTGAATGAGTAAAGGGAATTACAGAGGAAGATGGAATTGTGTTCTGAGTACTTTGAATGCAGAATGCATTTTATAGTGTTCAAATTTTTGGAACTGAGCCTTCCAGATGTGGTACATATGTAGCCCAAATGCCTCCAAGCCTCATAACTGGCCCAAGTGGGGTTCTAATCAGATATCTTTGCCCTTATCTCTTTTTCCTTACTCTTTTGCCTTTGTCTTAATCATTCATTTGGAAATTTTCAAAGATTATACAAAAAACAATAAGAATAATATAATGAACCCCTAGTACCCATTACTGAGCATTAATAATTACCAATGTTTGGTCAGTCTTATTTGATCTATTTTTTCCACTCACTTTTCTGCCCCACTTATTAAAAAAAAATTCACCTGAAAATTCAGATGCATTTCTAAATGTTAGGTACATTTTAAGAAAATAGTACCACCATGTCATTATTATACATAACAAAATTAGTAATTCCTGTCATCTGATACTTTGTCCATGATCAAATTTCCTCAGTTGACTCTGGAATATTTTTATTCAAATCAAGATCTAAACAAGATTCACAGAGTGCATTTGACTGTTGTTTTTCTTAAGTCTCATTTTTTCATAACAGTTTCCTCATCTTTTTATTAATGACATAACTTGTTGGTTAAATATTGTATATCATTTGCCTTATAGAATTTCCCAGTTTGGAGATTTGGCTGACTGCTTCCCTGAGATTAATTTAGCTTTTTTCTATTCCTCATATTTTCTGTAAATGGTATTTAGGTATAGAAGCATGATTAAACTCAGATTCAAGAATATTTAATATTGGTACTGTGTAATTTTTATTGTATGACACCATGATTGTCTCAATTTTAGTGATGGTAAAACTGATTAGTAGGTAATTAACCTGATTTCATACTTGGAAAGTTCCCGGTCAACCTCTCACCTAATGCATTTAGCATCCAATTATGATCTTTATATATATATCCAGTATTTCATTAGGTTTGCAAAAATGGTGATTTTTCTAAATATTTTTTTCTTCCTCATTTATTGGCTTCAATTTTTCAATGAGTAAGAACTTTATTAGGTTACACAAAAACATGATTTGTACTGAAAAAGCAGAATAAGTGCTTCATTTTTTTTCCATTTATTATTTTTCAGTCTTAAGAGTTGATTCCCCAGCAAGTTCCAATGTAATTAGAGGCTTTCTTTTATTTTTATGATACCATGAGCTCTAGATTTTAATTTATTATGGTTCATTCATCATTCTTTGTGATTCTCAAATTTTCCCATTTTAGACTAATGGAAGCCCACTTGTATGTTCTTTTGATGTGATCTCATTAGTCCTTGGTAATGTCATGTTTCTGGTATAAGATATTCTAGGGTCATCTTGTGCATTTCCTGCCGCAAACCTGGAATCAGTTATTTCCCTTCCCTACCTTTTACACAGGGAATGATCCAATGCTACCACCTTCAGCATGATAGATCTCAGAATGTTTTTGTTTCCATGACACACCAATTCTGCAATTAGAGATTCCAGAGATGGGTAGTAAGGAACCTATTTCTCTTCCATACCCATGGCTGAAAGGTTGTTAATAAGAGCACTGAAGGGCGGTAAAAACACTAAAATCGTTATCTTAAATGGAAAGAACATAACAAAGATGCCCTCAGTGTTAGAAAAACTTCCAGGCCTGAAGACACTGTACCTTCAGAATAACCAAATTTCCAAAGTGTGCCCAGAGATAAGCAGCTTGACCCAGGTGAGAAACAGCATTATCTTTTTCAACTAAGGATGAAAAGAGAGGATAGGAAGAGAAAAAAGAATTAAGAAGGCTTCAATCACTGGAGACTTAGCTCCCTGGAGAATTAATGTGGATAGTTGCTGGAACAGCATCAGATGGTTTTCTCTTTTAGTGAATTACATATGGTAGGGGGAGATGTTTCAATTTATTCATATGCTCTGTGGCCCACACTTGGCATCAGAGGGTTAGGCCTCTGCAACACTTATTTTTCTGGACGCTGTCATTTGGAGAGGGCTTGGGAGCCTGGATCTACTTGTCTACCTTGGGGTTCCATCTCAACATGGGTTTGAAGATCCCCGAGAGGCTGTACACCCTGGGGACTATCCTGAAGCTGTTGTGTATGGAATGAAGAGAGACATCTGATGTAAGAAGGGAGTTCTTTTCAATTTCCTAGAGCAGGCTACACTTTGAAATGGAGTATTGGCAGGAAATGGGAAGGACAGAACATAGATTTCTTATGAAGTAGGCTTTAAAAGAAACTTAGCATTTTAAATAAAGAATATCCTTTGTAAAGAGCAACAAAATGAATCCTAGATGCTTGTGTTAAGTATTTCTGATGAACGACATTTCTGTGAAACTCCAGCTGCTAAAGATCTTAAAGTTGGGAGAAGGCAAGGGATATTAACTTTGTAGTTTTCTTTTTGTTCATTTCTAAACTGTCATCAGCACTGAAAGAATCTCTAACCAGCTAAGTAATAGTAATTCATTATAGTTCATTAGTTTTGAGTTGAGAGTTACTAAAAACAACTCTTATTTTCTTACCTTCACCTACTTCATTTCTTAGGTTTACAAAATTATTTGAGTTTGTAATCTGTGCCCATGTCTTTCCAAAAAATAGGGGAATACTTCAAAACTCCCCTTCAATAACTTCCAAAAGTACCTTCGAGTTACAGAACGATAGTAAAGATTTGGACTTTTCTAATGTGACAGAGGAGTTTTATGCAAAACAATTTGGAATTTGAGTGAGCCAATTCTCCACCTCTGTGTGATTTTTTTTTTTTCATTAGCGTAACAGTCCATTTGTTCGTAAGAAATCACAATTTTGACCTCCATATATAACTGCTTTTAGTTCTTTTCTTGATATGTCCATTTAAAATATCAACCTTCGTCATCTTCCAAATATAAATTAATGTTTGGTTTCTTCATAGTTATCTTTGAAATTTAATATTGTTGTACGTTTGTTTCTTTTTTTGATTAATTTTTACTGGAGTATAGTTGATTTATAATGCTGTGTTATTTTCTGATGGACCACAAAATGAATCAGTAATACATCTACACATATCCACTCTTTTTTAGATTCTTTTCCCAGATAGGTCATTACAGAGTATTGAGTAGAGTTCCTTGCGCTGTATGGTAGATACTTACTAGTTATCTGTTTTATGTATAGTAGTGTGTATGTGTAAGTCCTAATCTCCCAACCTTTGTTTATTTTTCATCAACTACAATCTTTTTACTCTCCACTTGGTAAGGTGGCAGTGTTAGCGTCTGTAATCTACTTTCAGCTCACGTTTTCTCTTCCTCTTCACAAATTAAAAACTTCTTACTTTTATGAGGTGTATAGTATTTACAGTGTACCCAGTTATAACAATGATTAAATCTTTGTCTTGGAGAATTCTAAAATTCTAAAATGTATATTGTTAATAAGTAAATATCATTTTGTTCAGTGGCTCAGTTGTGTCCGACTCCCTGCGACCCCATGGACTGCTGCATGCAGGCTTCCCTGTCCTTTGCTATCTCCTGGAATTTGCTCAAACTCATGTCCATTGAGTCAGTGATGCCTCCAACCATCTTGTTCTCTGTTGTCCCCTTCTCCTCCCACCTTCAATCTTCAATCTCTGTTGTCCCCCTTCTCCTCCCACCCAGCATCAGGGTCTTTTCTAATGAGTCAGCTCTTCATATCAGGTGGTCAGAGTATTGGAGCCTCAGCTTCAGCATCAGTCCTTCCAATGAATATTCAGGGTTAATTTCCTTTAGGAAATTTACATGGAGCCAATCAAAGTACTAAGATTATATTTTCTTCCTTATATACCGTTTTTGTTACCTTGGAGTTCCTAATGTCTTTCACTTATTCTTGTACCTTTTTCCTTTGTCATGGCCTCATTTTAAACTTGATCATATTACATATCCTATCAAATGTGCTTTTTCCTTGAGTGACTTTCCCCAGGAGCCTCCATCCTCCTGCCCCAGTTTAAGCTAATCTAGGTTAGGTGGATACTTCCTGCTCAAATATCCTTGTGCAGTTCTCCTGAATTGGAATCAGTGTTTCCTGTAACCATATTTTCTTCTTTTTTTTGGTTTACTCACTTATTTTCTAGAAATAATTCTCCAGGCATCATCCCGATCTGCGTGTATCCTAAGTCTCATATCTAAGTCTTTGTGACCCCTTGGACTGTAGCTCGCCAGGCTTCTCAGTCTGTGGGATTCTCCAGGCAAGAATATTGGAGTGGGTGGCCATGCTGTCCTCCAGGACATCTTCCCAACTCAGGGATGGAACCTGAATCTCTTGTCTCCTGCATTGACAGGCAGGGTCTTTACCACTAGCACTACCCGGGAAGCCCCATCCTAGACTAGGTATGTGGTAATTGGGTTTTTTGAACTCTTGTGTATTTGAAAACATGTGTATTCTTCTCTCCTGTTTGATTAATAGTTGTTTAGTAAGAAGTATAGATTGCAAAATATACTTCCGCAGGTAAAAAAAGGTGATGAGTCTGATCATTCGTTTGTCTTCTTGTGGCTCCCTCGTTACTTTCCTCCTCATCCTTTGACTATTAGGAGAGACTCTAAATTTTGACTTCCCAGCTCAGTTTCCTTTAACAGGGTGTTGGCTCAGCTCAGCTCTTAACTTTTAAAGAAGAAATCACATGTTACTTTTAAAGAAGAATTCAGCTGATTAGAAATTAGGCTTTTTGTGGTCCATCTTTAAAGTGCTTTACAAACAGATGCAGGCTTATGGCATTATTGTTTGACTCTTATGAACTAGCCAATATTTTTTCATATAGAATCTCCAATGTTGTAGAATTTTGGAAAAAAAATGTATTTCCCTTTTATAATGGGTGTTGAAGAAGCATCTCAAATAAAATATGCTAGAAACCCTCAAATGAGGGGTAGAGATTATTTACACAGTTCTTTTCCAGGGGATCTTCCCAACCCGGGGATAGAACCCAGGAGTCTCTCATGTTGCAGGTGAACCTTCTGAGCCACCAGGGAAGCCCATTCTAGAAGCACCTCAAATAAAATGTGCTAGAAACCCGCAAATGATGGATAGAGGTTATTTACACATTTCAGAAATACTGCTCATTTTGCCACTGCTAACAGAGAAAGCAAAACTTTCAGAAAAGAGAGCGCTTGGAGCGCTGAAAAGAGCCCTGGATAAGTATCTGGAAGTCCTGAATACTTCAACCTGTTCAGCTATTCACCAACTAAACATAGGTATTTAATCTCACTGGGCCTCATTTTCTGCTTTCACTTATTCAAAGCCACACTTAAGTGTTGAGTACCGTCTGTGTCTCAGGTAACTTAGCAGTTAAAAGCAGATGAAAATACCTGCCTTATGGAGCTTATGCTGTAGTCAGAAGAGATGCAAGAAACACAGCAGAACAAGTAGGAATGGGAGGTAGTGATTAGTGCTAAGGAAAAAAAATAACAGAAAAAGCAGGCAGGGCACGTTGTGGCGTTCAGGTGAAATGCTTCGAGAGTCCTTGTGGTCTTCATAACTTGGTCATGCTTATGTCATAGTTCAAAGATGGTAATTTTTACTCCTAACAATTTTGTATAAAATCCAGGAATGTGTTTTTCTAAATTCTTTTTTGTGTTGCTACAGGTTGTAGTTTTATTAATAATGACTGAAACTCCCCCTATGATATATATATAAAAACACTTACATGGCATTAAAATAGTCTTGATGTTTAAATTCCTAATTCAAAAGTAATGTTTCAAAATTTTTGTACCATTTTGATACAAAATGGTATCAGATAGAATAACAGCATCCCCCATATATTGAGAGCTGGCACAATGCTAGGAACTCTGTCCATTTTCAAGGAAGTTATTATTATCACTGATATGATAATAAAATTTATGATTCAGTAAGAGATTAAGTCACTTGTCAAGGTCAACCAGTGAATACATGTATAAAATGAAGTCTCTTTTGAGGTGCTCTCAGCTCTGTTGTTTTATTATTTTATACACTTACAAAACCTGAGTTATCTGAAGATGGTAGTTTTAAATACTATTAATACATATATTGTTCCAACTCTCCATTTTACATGTCCATTCTTTTGACAGATACTTATCATTCATCATCTTGTGTCTATGCTGGTCCTGAGGATACAGATGTGAAAAAAACAAGGTCTTTGTCTTCACACTTGAGAATTAAATGTTAATCTATAAAAAACTCAGTACTGGACATTGGAACTATTAAATAAATTAGTGTTGCTATTAAAATTATCACCTTTATGGTCTGACTAGCAACACAAGGATAAAATGGAAGCAGAGTCTTTAGAGAATACAAGATTTTATCTCTTTTTGTCTTTGCTAATTGACTCGTGAAACTGGAAATTTTCAAATTGCTTCTAATGACTTGAAAGAAATAGTTGATGTCCTATAATTTATTTTGTATTTTTATTGGAGTATAATTGGTTTACTGTGTTCTGTTAGTTTCTGTTGTACAACAATCAGCTATATGCATACATACATCCCCTTGCCCTTCGACCTCCGTCCCTCCCCCATCCCACCCATCTGTATCATCACAGACACTGAGCTGAGCTAGCTCCAGGTTCCCACTAGCTGTTTTACATATGTAGTGTATATATATATATGTCAGTCCTAATCTCCCAATTCATCCAGCCCTCCCCACCCTGCCTTTGTATCCACACGTCCATTCTCTATGTCTGTCTCTATTCCTGCCCTGCAAATAGGTTTATCTATATCATTTTTCTAGATTCCATATTAATGTAAGATGTTTGTTTTTCTCTTTCTGACTTATTTTACTTTGTATGACAGGCTCTGGTCCATCAACATCTCTACAAAGGGTCTGATTTCATTCCATTTTATGGTTGAGTAAAACCATTTTATGGTTGAGTAATATTCCATTGGATATATGGACCACAACTTCTTTATCCGTTCATCTGTCAGTGGACATTTATATTGCTTCCATGTTCTGGCTATTGTAAATAGTGCTGCAGTGAATACCGGGGTACGTGTTTCTTTTTGCATTGTGGTTTTCTCGGGGTATACGCCAATAGTGGGATTGCTAGGTAATAAAATAGTTCTAGCTTTTTAGTTTTTTAAGGAACTTCCATTCTGTTCTCCATAGTGGCTGTATCAGTTTACATTCCAACCAACAGTGCAAGAGGATTCCATTCTTTCCACAGCCTCTTCAGCATTTCCTGTGTGTAGATTTTTTTGATGATGGCCATTCTAACCAGTGTGAGGTGATATCTCATTGTAGTTTTGATTTGAACTTCTGTAGCAATTAGTGAGGAGAAGGCAATGGCACCCCACTCCAGTACTCTTGCCTGGAAAATCCCATGGACGGAGGAGCCTGGTAGGCTGCAGTCCATGGGGTCCCTAAGAGTCGGACACGACTGAGCGACTTCACTTTCACTTTTCACTTTCATGCATTAGAGAAGGAAATGGCAACCCACTCCAGTGTTCTTGCCTGGAGAATCCCAGGGACAGGGGAGCCTGGTGGGCTCCCATCTCTGGAGTCGCACAGAGTCGGACACGACTGAAGCGACTTAGCAGCAGTAGCAGCAGCAGCAATTAGTGATGTTGAGCATCTTTCCATGGGCCATCTGTATGTCTTCTTCAGTGAAATGTCTGTTTAGATCTGCTGCCTATTTTTTTACTTGGGTTTTTTGTTTTGATATTGAGTTGCATGAGTTGTTTGTATAGTTTGGAGATTAATCCCTTGTCAATTTCTTCATTTGCAAGTATTTTCTCCCATTTTGAGAGTTGTCTTTTCATCTTGCTTATACTTTGCTGTGCAGAAGTTTTCAATTAGATCCCATCAGCTTATTTTTATTTTTATTATGCTAAGAGGTGGGTCAAAAAAAATCTTGATGTAATTTATATTAAAGAGTATTTTACCTGTGTTTTCATCTAAGAGTTTTTATAGTCTCTAATCCTTTTTGAGTTTATTTTTTTTGTGTTAGGGAGTGTTCTAGTTTCATTCTTTTACATGTACTTCTCCAGTTTTCTCAGCACCACTTTTTTAAAAAATTAATTTTTTGCTTTTTAATTTATTTATTGTTAATTGAAAGATAATTGCTTTGCAGTGTTGTGTTGGTTTTTGCCAGGCGTCAGCATGAATCAGCTGTAGGTATACCTATGTCCCCTTCCTGTTGAAGCTCCTTCTCTCCTCCCACCCATCCCACCCAAGTTGTCACAGAACCCTGGATTCGAGCTCCCTGATTCATCCAGCAAATTGCCACTGGCTCTCTAATTTTACATATAGTAATGTTTGTCTTAATGCTACTCTGAATTCTCACCCTCTGCTTCTTCCTGCCATGTCCACAAGTCTGTTCTCTCTGTTTCTGTCTCTGTTGCAGCCCTGCAGGTAGGTTCATCAGTACCATCTTCTTAGATTTCATGTATATGCATTAATGTATAAATATTTATCTTTCTCTTCATGACTTTATATAATTGGCTCTAGGTTCATCCACCTCATAAGAGCTGAGTGAAATGTATTCCTTTTTCTGTCCAAGTAATATTGTGTATATGTACCATAACTACTTTATCCATTCATCTTTCTAGGTTGACATCTAGGTTGCTTCCATGTCTGGCTATTGTAAATAGTGCTGTGATGAACATTGGTGGTACATGTGTCTTTTTCAATTATGGTTTCCTCAGGGTATATGACAGATAGTGGGATTGTTGGGTCATTTGGTAGTTTTATTCCTAGTTTTTAAAGAAATCTCCATGAACTCTCCATACTGGCTGTATCAGTTTGCATTACCACCAACTGTACCAACAGTACAGTTCCCTTTTCCCCACCCCCTCTCCAGCATTTAGTTTGTAGATTTTTTGATGACGGATAGTCTGACTGGTGTGAGGTGATATCTCATGGTAGTTTTGATTTGCATTTCTCTAATAATGAGCTTTTCATGTGTTTGTTAGCTATCTGTATATCTTTTTTGGAGAAATGTCTATTTAGGTCTTCTGTCCTAAACTTTTTGATTGGGTTGTTTGTTTTTCTGATATTGAGCTGAATGAGCTGCTTGTATATTTTGAAGATTAGTGCTTTGTCAGTTGTTTTATTTGCTGTTATTTTTTCTCATTCTGGGGGATTTCTTTTCACCTTGTTTATAGTTTCCTTTGCTTCCAGCACCAGTTATTGAAGAGACTGTCTTTTTTACATTGTGTATTCTTGCCTCTTTTGTCATGGATTAGGTGACCATAAGTCTGTGGGTTATCTCTGGGCTTTCTATCCTGTACCATTGATCCATATTCCTGTTTTTGTACCAATACCATACTGTCTTGATGACTGTAGCTTTGTAGTATAGTCTGAAATTGCGGAGCCTGATTCCTTCAGCTCCACTTTTCTTTTCTCAAAATTGTTTTGTCTATTCAGGGTCTTTTGTGTTTCCATACAAACTGTAAAATTTTTGTTCGAATTCTGTGAAAAATGCCATTAGTAGTTTGATAGAGATTACATTGACTGTATAGATTGCTTTAGTTAGTATAGTCGTTTTCACAATATTGATTCTTCTGATCCAAGAACATGGTATGTATGTCTCTCCATTTGTGTCATCATTGATTTCTTTCATCAGTGTCTCATAGCAGCATCTGCTTATGTAGGTTTATTCTTGTGTATTTTATTCTTTTTCTTGAAATGGTAAATAGGATTGTTTTCTTAATTTTTCTTACTGATCTTTTGTTGTTAGATTATAGGACTACAAGAGATCCTGCAGTTTTACCAAATTCACTGATGAGCTCTAGTAGTTTTCTGGTGGCATCTTTAGGATGTTCTATAGCTGTGAAAAGAAGAGAAGCGAAAAGCAAAGGAGAAAAGGAAAAATATAAACATCTGAATGCAGAGTTCCAAAGAATAGCAAGAAGAGAAAAGAAAGCCTTCTTCAGCAATCAGTGCAAAGAAATAGAGGAAAACAACAGAATGGGAAAGACTAGAGACCTCTTCAAGAAAATCAGAGATACCAAAGGAACATTTTATGCAAAGATGGGCTCGATAAAGGACAGAAATGGTATGGACCTAACAGAAGCAGAAGATATTAAGAAGAGATGGCAAGAATACACAGAAGAACTGTACAAAAAAGATCTTCACAACCCAGATAATCATGATGGTGTGATCACTGACCTAAGGCCAGACATCCTGGAATGTGAAGTCAAGTGGGCCTTAGAAAGCATCACTACGAACAAAGCTAGTGGAGGTGATAGAATTCCAGTTTAGCTATTTCAAATCCTGAAAGATGATGCTTTGAAAGTGCTGCACTCAATATGCCAACAAATTTGGAAAACTCAGCAGTGGCCACAGGACTGGAAAAGGTCAGTTTTCATTCTAATCCCAAAGAAAGGCAATGCCAAGAATGCTCAAACTACCACACAGTTGCACTCATCTCACATGCTAGTAAAGTAATGCTCAAAATTCTCCAAGCCAGGCTTCAGCAATACGTGAACCGAGAACTTCCTGATGTTGAAGCTGGTTTTAGAAAAGGCAGAGGAACCAGAGATCAAATTGCCAACATCTGCTGGATCATGGAAAAAGCAAGAGAGTTCCAGAAAAGCATCTATTTCTGCTTTATTGACTATGTCAAAGCCTTTGACTGTGTGGATCACAATAAACTGGAAAATTCTTCAAGAGATGGGAATACCAGACCACCTGATCTGCCTCTTGATAAATTTGTATGCAGGTCAGGAAGCAACAGTTAGAACTGGACATGGAACAACAGACTGGTTCCAAATAGGAAAAGCAGTACGTCAAGGCTGTATATTGTCATCCTGTTTATTTAACTTCTATGCAGAGTACATCATGAGAAACGCTGGACTGGAAGAAACACAAGCTGGAATCAAGATTGCCGGGAGAAATATCAATAACCTCAGATATGCAGATGACACCACCCTTATGGCAGAAAGTGAAGAGGAACTCAAAAGCCTCTTGATGAAAGTGAAAGTGGAGAGTGAAAAAGTTGGCTTAAAGCTCAACATTCAGAAAACAAAGATCATGGCATCTGGTCCTATCACTTCATGGGAAATAGATGGGGAAACATTGGAAACAGTGTCAGACTTTATTTTTTTGGGCTCCAAAATCACTGCAGATGGTGATTACAGCCATGAAATTAAAAGACGCTTACTCCTTGGAAGGAAAGTTATGACCAACCTAGATAGCATATTGAAAAGCAGAGACATTACTTTGCCAACAAAGGTCCGTCTAGTCAAGGCTATGGTTTTTCCTGTGGTCATGTACGGATGTGAGAGTTGGACTGTGAAGAAAGCTGAGCACCAAAGAATTGATGCTTTTGAAGTGTGGTGTTGGAGAAGACTCTTGAGAGTCCCTTGGACTACAAGGAGATCCAACCAGTCCATTCTGAAGGAGATCAGCCCTGGGATTTCTTTGGAAGGAATGATGCTAAAGCTGAAACTCCAGTACTTTGGCCACCTCATGCGAAGAGTTGACTCATTGGAAAAGACTCTGATGCTGGGAGGGATTGGGGGCAAGAGGAGAAGGGGACGACAGAGGATGAGATGGCTGGATGGCATCACTGACTCGATGGACGTGAGTCTGTGTGAACTCCGGATGTTGGTGATGGACAGGGAGGCCTGGTGTGCTGCGATTCATGGGGTCACAAAGAGTTGGACACGACTGAACGACTGATCTGATCTAATCTGATCTGATGTATATTATCATGTCATCTGCAGTGAACAGTTTTACTACTTCTTTTCCAATTTAAATTTTTTTAAATTTCTTTTCCTTTTCTGATTGCCTTGGCCTGGACTTTCAAAACTACATTCAATAATAGTGGTGAGAGTGGACATCGTTGTCTTGTTCCTGATCTTAGACAAAATGATTTCAGTTTTTTACTCTTGAGAATAATATTTGCTGTAGCTTTGTTTTAATGACCTTTATTATGTTTAGGTAGGTTCCCTCTATGCCCACTTTCTGAAGAGTTTTCATCATAAATGGGTTTTGAATGTTGTCAAAGGCTTTTTCTGCATTTATTGAGATTATCAGATGGTTTTTATTTTTTGTTAATATGGTGTAGCACACTGATTGAATTGTGTAAATGTTGAAGAATCTTGCCTCCCTAGGAAAAATCCCATGTGATCATGGTGTATGATCCTTTTAGTATGTTGTTGGATTCTCTTCACTAGTATTTTATTGAGGATTTTTGTGTCTGTGTTCATCAGTAATATTGACTTGTTATTTTCTTTTTTTTGTGTGTGCTGTCTTTGTCTGGTTTTGAGATCAGCGTGATTGTGCCATCATAGAATAAGTTTGGGAGTGTTCCTCCCCATGCAATTTTTGGGAAGAGTTTGAGAAAGATAGGCATTAGCTCTTGTCTAAATGTTTGGTAGAATTTGCTTGTGAAGCCATCTGGTCCTAGACCTTAATTTGGAAGATTATAATTATAGTTTCAGTTTAATTACATATGATTGGTCTGCTTAAATTTATATTTCTGGTTCCATCTTGGAATGTTGAACCTTAGTACGAATTTGTCCATTTCTTCTGGCTTATCCATCTTGTTTGCATATAGTTACTTGTAATATTTTCTTATGATCCTTTGTATTTCTGCAGTGTCAGTTGTAATTTTTCCTTTTTCAATCCAAATTTTATTGATTTGAATCCTCTCCCCCCCCCCCTTTTTTTTTTCTCTTGAGGCATCTGGCTAATGGTTTATCAATTTTATCTTCTTAAAAAACCAACTTTTACTTTTATTGATCCTTGCTCTTATTTTCTTCATTTTTGTTTCATTGATTTCTCCTCTGATCTTTATGATTTCTTTTCTTGCACTAAGTTTAGGTTTTATTGTTCTTTCTGTGGTTGCTTTAGTTGTAAGGTTAAATTGTTTACTTGAGATTTTTCTTGTTTCATGAGGTGAGGTTGAATTGCAATGAACTTTGCTTTCAGAAGTGCTTTTACTGCATCCCATAGGTTTTGGGTCATCATGTTTTCATTGTCATTTGTTTCTATGTATTTTTAAAATTTCCTCTTTGATTTCTTAAGTGATCTCTTGGTTATTTAGCAATGTATTGTTTAGCTTGCATGTTTTTGTTTTAATATTTAATCTTATACTTGTTTTCTAATCTCATAGTATTGTGGTCAGAAAAGATGTTTGATAAAATTTTGATTTTGTTAAATTTACTGAGGCTTGATTTGTGACTCATGATGTGATCTATCTTAGAGAATGTTACATGTGCACTTGAGAAGATACTATATTCTGTCACTTTCAGCTGGTATGTCCTATAGGTATCCATTATATCTACCTGGTGTATTGTGGCATTTAAAGCTTGTATTTCCTTATTTATTTTCTGCCTTGAAGATCTGTCCATTAGTATATTTAAGGTGTTAAAATACCTTACTGTTTTGATTTCATTTTTTACTGTTGTTAGCATTTACCTTATTTATTGAGGTGCTCCTATGGTGCTCCTATGGTGGGTGCATAAATATAGTTGTTAAATCTTTTTCTTGGTTTGATCACTTTATCATTATGTAGTGACCTTCTTTGTCTTTTGAAACAGTCTTTATTTTAAAGTCTATTTTGGGGAGGACTTCCAAGATGGAAGATTAGTAAGATGGGGCCATCATCTCCCTTCCCACAAGTGCATCAAAAATTCATCTGCATATGGAACAGCTCCTTCTGAACACCTGCACACTGGAAGGAGAACCCATACTTCCAAAAAGGCAAGCCAATCTCCTTAGAATGAGGTAGGGCAGAAGATAAAGATTAAAAACAAAAGAGAAAATTTCAGGATGGGGACCTGCATTCTGGGAAGGGAGTCATGAAAGAGGAAAAGTTTCTGCACACTTTGAAACCCCCTCATGGACAGGGTGGAGGGAAGTGCAACAGCAGGTGCTCAGAAGGCAAAATGGAGAGAATTCACCACAAAGATCATTGCTGAACAGCACGTAATAGCCAAAGAGCGGCTTGCATGCCTGTGCCTGCAGCCCACCAGGCTCTGCTGTCCATGGGATTCTCCAGGCAAGAGTACTGGAGTGGGGTGCCATTATGACACAATTGAGGGAGCTAAGGGAAAACACTGGGCATCCCAGAGAGGAAAGAGATCTTTGTTCCCAGGCCATTCTTAACTGTGCAGTCACAGACAGTGGCTGTGTGCCCAGCAGTGGTCACCAAAACTGGCCAAACCAGTAAGAGTGCTGCTGGCATTAGATGTGACTGCTGTTTATGATCCCAGAGCAGGAAACATAAGCCACTATCTACTGCCAAAGCTACGGGAAGTGCCTGACAACAGACAAAACACTGCTGCTGGGGTCCCAACCCCAGGTAACATCTGCCACCAGGCGGTGAACAGGCACAGGTTGCTGCCCACACCTTGCCCAGAGCTTGAGCAGCTTGGCTCTTCCTAGGGACTCATGACCCAACGCCAACTCCTCTGGGAGAGCACACATGACGTCTCAGACTGTAACAACATACTGCACGTTCTACTGCTGCAGGCACTCATTGATACATCACACTGAGTGATGCCATATACTACTTTCTCCCCAGCCCAATTGAAAAGTGGCCCTAATAAGCCTTGGTCTTTGACCCATCTTGCCTAGGTGGGGAACAGACACTGGAGAGCAACCTACAAGCAAAGATTAGCCCAAAACCAAAGCTGAACACCAGAGGCTATGTGACTGAAGAATAGAAAGGGAATTAGCTCCTGCAGCTTCAGGTATAGCAGACTAAATCCTCGTGATTAGCCTGAGACTGGATTTTAGGGTTAACTATGGCCTTGAACAGTATGAAAAGGCAAAATGATAGGATACTGAAAGAGGAACTCCCCAGGTCAGTAGGTACCCAATATGCTACTGGAGATCAGCGGAGAAATAACTCCAGAAAGAATGAAGGGATGGAGCCAAAGCAAAAATCAATACCCAGCTGTGGATGTGACTGGTGATAGAAGCAAGGTCCAATGCTGTAAAGAGCAATATTGCATAGGAACCTGGAATGTCAGGTCCATGAATCAAGGCAAATTGGAAGTGGTCAAACGAGATGTCAAGAGTGAATGTCGACATTCCAGGAATCAGCGAACTAAAATGGACTGGAATGGGTAAATTTAACTCAGATGACCATTATATCTACTACTGCGGGCAGGAATCCTTCAGAAGAAATGGAGTGGCCATCATGGTCAACAAAAGAGTCCGAAATGCAGTACTTGGATGCAATCTCAAAAACGACAGAATGATCTCTGTTCGTTTCCAAGGCAAACCATTCAGTATCACAGTAATCCAAGTCTATTCCCCAACCAGTAACGCTGAAGAAGCTGAACAGTTCTATGAAGACCTACAAGACCTTTTAGAACTAACACCCAAAAGAGATGTCCTTTTCATTATAGGGGACTGGAATGCAAAAGTAGGAAGTCAAGAAACACCTGGAGTAACAGGTAAATTTGGCCTTGGAATACAGAATGAAGCAGGGCAAAGTCTAATAGAGTTTTGCCGAGAAAATGCACTGGTCATAACAAACACCCTCTTCCAACAACACAAGAGAAGACTCTATACATGGACATCACCAGAAAGTCAACACCGAAATCAGATTGATTATATTCTTTGCAGCCAAAGATGGAGAAGCTCTATACAGTCAGCAAAAACAAGACCAGGAGCTGACTGTGGCTCAGACCATGAACTCCTTATTGCCAAATTCAGACTTAAATTGAAGAAAGTAGGGCAAACCACTAGACCATTCATGTATGACCTAAATCAAATCCTTTATGATTATACAGTGGAAGTGAGAAATAGATTTAAGGGCCTAGATCTGATAGATAGAGTGCCTGATGAACTGTGGAATGAGGTTCGTGACATTGTACAGGAGACAGGGATCAAGACCATCCCCATGGAAAAGAAATGCAAAAAAGTAAAATGGCTGTCTGGGGAGGCCTTACAAATAGCTGTGAAAAGAAGAGAAGTGAAAAGCAAAGGAGAAAAGGAAAGATATAAGCATCTGAATGCAGAGTTCCAAAGAATAGCAAGAAGAGATAAGAAAGCCTTCTTCAGCAATCAATGCAAAGAAATAGAGGAAAACAACAGAATGGGACAGACTAGAGATCTCTTCAAGAAAACTAGAGATACCAAGGGAACATTTCATGCAAAGATGGGCTCGATAAAGGACAGAAATGGTATGGACCTAACAGAAGCAGAAGATATTAAGAAGAGGTGGCAAGAATACACAGAAGACCTGTACAAGTAATGCTGTAAAGTAATGCTCAAAATTCTCCAAGCCAGGCTTCAGCAATATGTGAACTGTGAACTTCCTGATGTTCAAGCTGGTTTTAGAAAAGGCAGGGGAACCAGAGATCAAATTGCCAACATCTGCTGGATCATGGAAAAAGCAAGAGAGTTCCAGAAAAACATCTATTTCTGCTTTATTGACTATGCCAAAGCGTTTGACTGTGTGGATCACAATCAACTGTGGAAAATTCTTCAAGAGATGGGAATACCAGACCACCTGATCTGCCTCTTGAGAAATTTGTATGCAGTTCAGGAAACAACAGTTAGAACTGGACATGGAACAGCAGACTGGTTCCAAATAGGAAAAAGGAGTACGTCATGGCTGTATATTGTCACCCTGCTTATTTAACTTCTGTGCAGAATATATCATGAGAAACACTGGATTGGAAGAAGCACAAGCTGGAATCAAGATTGCCGGGAGAAATATCAATAACCTCAGATATGCAGATGACACCATCCTTATGGCAGAAAGTGAAGAGGAACTGAAAAGCCTCTTGATGAAAGTGAAAGAAGAGAGTTAAAAAGTTGGCTTAAAGCTCAACATTCAGAAAACGAAGATCATGGCATCCGGTCCCATCACTTCATGGGAAATAGATGGAGAAACAGTGGAAACAGTGTCAGACTTTATTGTTCTGGGCTCCAAAATCAGTGTAGATGGTGACTGCAGCCATGAAATTAAAAGACGCTTACTCCTTGGAAGGAAAGTTATGACCAACCTAGATAGCATATTGAAAAGCAGAGACATTACTTTGCCAACAAATGTCTGTCTAGTCAAGGCTATGGTTTTTCCTGTGGTCATGTATGGATGTGAGATTTGGACTATGAAGAAGGCTGAGCGCTGAAGAATTGATGCTGTTGAACTGCGGTGTTGGAGAAGACTCTTGAGAGTCCCTTAGACTGCAAGGAGATCCAACCAGTCCATTATAAGGAGATCGGCCCTGGGATTTCTTTGGAAGGAATGATGCTAAAGCTGAAACTCCAGTACTTTGGCCACCTCATGCGAAGAGTTGACTCATTGGAAAAGACTCTGATGCTGGCAGGCATTGGGGGCAGGAGGAGAAGGGGACGTCAGAGGATGAGATGGCTGGATGGCATCACTGGCTCGATGGACGTGAGTCTGTGTGAACTCCGGATGTTGGTGATGGACAGGGAGGCCTGGTGTGTGATTCATGGGGTTGCAAAGAGTCAGACACAACTGAGTGACTGAAGTGAACTGATGGCCTCTGGGAGCAAGTACAGGCTGGAGTAAGGCCAGGTCTGATACTATGCTGATCCTACTCTGCCCACACAGGTCCAGAGACCTTTCTAGAAATACTAGAGAACTTTCTGAGTAAAGCAGATTGACTGGAGCACACTGTGTGGGATGGAAAACACAGGAATCATGAGGACATTCCTCTTACTACCACTCTATATAATTTTCTTTTAGTTCTTTTTCATATTATTCTAGTGTTCTTTCTATATTGTTCAATTTTTATTTTGTATAACTTTTTATTTTTTAAAACTATCTTATTTTTAAATAAATTAATTTTATTTCCCTATTTTTACAGTTGTTGTTATTGTTCAGTTGCTAAGTCATGTTCAACTCTTTGTGACCCGATGGACTGCAGCACACCAGACTTTCCTTTCCTTCATTATCTCCTGTGTTAGTGCACAGTTATGTCCATTGAGTCAGTGATGCCATCCAACCACCTCATTCTCTGATGCCCGCTTCTATTCCTGCCCTCAATGTTTCCCAGCATCAGGGTCTTTTCCAATGAGTTGGCTTTTCGCATCAGGTGGCCAAGATATTGCAGCTTTAGCTTCAGCATCAGTCTTTCCAATGAATATTCAGAGTTGATTTACTGTAGGATTGACTGGTTTGATCTTGCTCTCCAAGGGACTTTCAAGAGTCTTCAGCACCACAGTTCGAGAGCATCAATTCTTTGGTGCTCAGCCTTCTTTATAGTCCAACTCTCACATCCATACATGACTACTGGAAAAACCATAGCTTTGAATAAATGGACCTTTCTTGGCAAAGTCAACAAAGTACCCTTTAGTTATGTTGCATTTTTTGCTATGCTTTTGATTTTGTATTCCTGCTAGTCTAGGTTTTGTTATTCATTTTCATTTATGGGTTTATTGACTTGATTGCTCTCTTCTTTTTTGACTCCTGTTTTTATCCCCTCCCCCCTTTTTTTTCTTTTTCCTCTTTTTTTCTCTTCTTTTTTCTTTGTAAGGATGTGAATTTCTTTCGGTTTTCTGGGCTGTTCAGTGTGCTTTCACCATTAATCTTGAGGTCTTGTCTTCTATGCTATATGGCCTGTGAAGTCTTGGTGCTACAGTAAGGCGTCAGACCTAAACCCCCAAGGTGGGAGACCTGAGTCCAGGACTTTGGACCATCGGAGAACTCCCGATCCCATGGAATATTAACTGGCATGAGCTCTCCCAAAGGCCTGCATCTCAACACTAATGACCAAGCCCACCCAAAGGCCAGCAAGCTCCAGTGCCAGACACCCTACACTAGTCCTTCAGGAAAACAGGAACACAAATCTGCACATTAGCAGACAGGCTGCCCAAAGCCATACCAAATATACAGACACCCCAAAACACACTACTGGACATGCACTGCCCTTCAGAGATACAGGATCTACCTGTATCCACCGGAACACAAGCAAAAGTCCTCCCAACCAGGAAATCTTCACAAGGCACTTGTCCAACCCCACCCGTGGGGGACAGACTCCACAATTATTAAGAAGTGTGATCTTCCAGCTGACATAAAGAAGACATAAAACACAGTAAATTAAGCCAAATGAAGAAGCAGAGACATGTGTAGCAGATGAAGGAACATGGAAACACCCACAAGACAAAGAAATGAAGAGGAAATAAGCATTCTACCTGAAAAAGAATTCAGAATAATGATAGTAAAGTTGATCCAAAGTCTTGAAAATAAAATAGAGGCTCAGATAAATAGACTGGATGCACATATCAAGAAGATATGATAAACGATTTACAAGACCTAGAAGAAATGAGACAATTTGCAATGTGCAACAGAATTACTGAGATTAAAAATACACTAGGTGAAACCAATAGCAGAAAAATTGAGGGAGAAGAATGGATAAGTAATCTGGAAGATAGAATGGTGGATAAAGGAAGCAAAGCCAAATAAAGACTAAGCATAAACAAGGACCATCTTAGAGACCTCTGAGACAATATTAAGTACACCCATATACAAATTGAAGAAGAGGACAAAAAGAAACAGTACTGAGAAAATATTTGAGGAGATTCTATTAGAAATGTCCCTAACTTTTGAAAGGAAATAGCCATTCTAGTCCAGGAAGCCCGGAGAGTCCCATACAGGATTAACCCAAGAATAAACATGCCAAGACACATACTAATCGAGCTAATGAAATTTAAACACAAAGAACAAATATTAAATGCACCAAGGGAAAAGCAGCAAATACAAGGGGATCCCTTTAAGTCTAATGGCTCATCTTTCAATAGCAACTTCAGGCCAGAAGGGAGTAGCTTGATATACTCAAGTGATGAAAGGAGAAACCCTACAACCAACATTATGCTATTGAGCAAGGTTCTCATTCCTATTTGAAGGAGAAATCAAAAGCTTACAGACAAGCAAAAGTTAAGAAACTTCAGCAACACCAAACCAGCTTTACAAAAAATATAAAGGGATGTGTCTAGAGAAGAAATACAACAGAAAAGGCCTACAAAAAACCCCCAAACAATAAAGTAAGTGGTAATAGGATCATGTTGCTGCTGCTAAGTTGCTTCAGTCGTATCTGACTCTGTGCGACCCCATAGACGGCAGCCCACCAGGCTCCCCTGCCCGTGGGATTCTCCAGGCAAGAACACTGGAGTGGGTTGCCATTGCCTTCTCCAATGCATGAAAGTGGAAAGTGAATGTTAAGTCGCTTAGTTGTGTCCGACTCTTCACAACCCCATGGACTGCAGCCTTCTAGGCTCCTCTGTCCATAGGATTTTCCAGGCAAGAGTACTGGAGTGGGGTGCCATTGCCTTCTCTGTAGTAGGATCATACATATCAATAATTGCTTTAAATGTAAGTTGAATAAATGCTACCACCAAATCACGCGGAATTACTGGATGGATACAAAAACAAGACCCCTATATATGCTGTCTACCAGAGACACAATTCAGAGGTAATGACACCTATAGAATGAAAGTGAAAAAGATAATCATGCAAATGGAAATCAAAAGAAAGAGTAGCAATACTCAGATAAAACAGACTTTAAAATAGTTACAAGAAATAAGGAAGGACACTACATAATGATTACAGGATCAATCCAAGAATATGTGACAATTAAAAATATATATGTACTCAACATAAGAGGACCTCAATAAATAAGGCAAATGCTAACAACAATTAATGGGGAAATAGTAACAAACTAATATTGGGGGACTTTAACACTTGACTCACAACAATGGATGGATCACCCAGACAGAAAATTAATAAGGTAACATGAGCTCTAATGGATACATTGGACCAGTTGAACCTAATTGGTATCCACAGGGCATTTCATCCACAAACAACAGATTTCACTTTTTCTCAAGTTCACATGGGGCTTTCTCCAGGATAGATCACCTCTTGTGTCACGAATCAAGCCAAGGTAAATTATAAAAAAATTGAAATTGTTTCAAGCATGTTTTCTGACCACAATCCTCTAAGATTAGATACCAAATACAGGAAAAAGAAAACAACAATAAGACAAAACTATAGAAACACAAAAACATGAAGACTAAACATCATACTTTGAATGAACAAGAGGTCAGTGAAGAGATAAAAGAGGAAATGAAAAAACTCATCTCAAGACTTATCAAATGCAATTAAAGCAGTGTTAAGGAAATTTATCACAATACAAACGTACCTCAAGAAACAAGAAAAACATCAAATAAGCAACCTAACCTTATACTTACAGTAAGAGAAAAAGAAGAACAAAGCTCCAAAGTTACCACAAAGATCAGAGCAGAAATAAAAAGAAATGAAGGCGGCAATAGCAAAGATCAATAAAACTAACAGCTGGTTCTTAGAGAAGATAAAACTGACAAACCATTAGCCATACTCATCAAGAAAGAAAGGGAGAAGACTCAAATCAATAAACTTAGAAGTGCAAAAGGAGAAGTTACAACAGACAGTGCAGAAATACAAAGGATCATAAGAGGCTACTACAAGTAAGTATATGCTAATATATTTCAAATAGACAAATTCTTAGAAAAGTATAACCTTCTATAATTGAACCAGGAAGAAATAGAAAATAAGAACAGACCAATCACAAGCATGGAAATAGAGTAGTAAAATATCTTCCAACGAACAAAAGCCCAGGGTCAGAGGGCTTCACAGGCAATTTCTACCAAAATCTTTGAGAAGAGCTAACACCTATATTTGGAGAAGGCGATAGCACCCCAGTCCAGTACTCTTGCCTGGAAAATCCCATGGACAGAGGAGTCTGGTAGGCTGCAGTCCATGGGGTCGCGAAGAGTTGGACTCAACTGAACGACTTCACTTTCACTTTCCACTTTCACACATTGGAGAAGGAAATGGCAACCCACTCCAGTGTTCTTGCCTGGAGAATCCCAGGGATGGGGGAGCCTGGTGGGCTGCCGTCTATGGGGTTGCAGAGAGTCAGACATGCCTGAAGCGACTTAGCAGCAACACCTATACTGCTCAAACTTCTCCAGAAAATTGTAGAGGAAGGAAACTGAACTGAACTGAAACTAAACTGAACATACGAGGCCACCATCACCCTGAATCCATCCATAACCAAAGATGCTAGAAAACAAAAGAAAACTACAGGCCAATATCACTTATGAACACAGATGCAAAAATCCTCAACAAAATTCCAGCAAACAGAATCCAACAGCACATCAGAAGGATCATACATTGTGATCAAGTGGACTTTATCCCAGGGATGCAAGGATTCTTCAATACATGTATATAAAACAATGTGATGCACCATATAAACAAATTGAAAGCTAGAAGTTGTATGATCATCTCAATAGATGCAGAGGAAGCTTTTGACCAAATTCAACACCCATTTATGATTAAACAAACAAAAAACCCTCTGCAGAAAGTATGTATAGTAGGATTATACCTCAACATAATAAAGGGCATATATGATAAACTCACAGCAAATATTCTCAACAGTGAAAAACTGAAAGCATTTCCTTAAGAACAAGACAAGGGTACCTACTCTCACCACTATTCAACATAGTTTTTGAATTCCTAGCCACAGAAATCAGAGAAGAAAAAGAAATGAATCTTTATTGAAGAAAGAAGTATTAATAAAATTCTCATTGTTTGCCGACAAAGGTCCATATAGTCAAAGCTATGGTTTTTCCAGTAGTCATGTACGGATGTGAGAGTTGGACCATAAAGAAGGCTGAGCGCCGAAGACTTGATGCTCTCTAACTGTGGTACTGAAGACTCTTGAAAGTCCCTTGGACAGCAAGATCAAACCAGTCAATCCTAAAGGAAATAAATCCTGAATATTTACTGGAAGGACTGAGGCTGAAGCTGAAGCTCTAATACTTTGGCTGCCTGATGTGAAGAGCTGACTCATTAGAAAAGACCCTCATGCTGGGCAAGACTGAAGGCAGGAGGAGAAAGGGATAACAGAGGATGAGATAGTTGGATGCCATTTCTGACTCAATGGACATGAGTTTGAGCAAGCTCCAGGAGATAGTGAAGGACAGGGAAGACTGGCAGTGCTGCAGTCCATGGGGTCACAAAGAGTCAGAAATGACTGAGTGACTAAACAACAATCAGAGGTGTGAGCATTCTCTTCCTTAGAATGGAAGAGAATAATAGCAGATGAAATAACTGACAAAGGAGTAATCTCCAAAATATACAAGCAGCTCATTCAACTCACTGTCAGAAAAACAACCCAATCAAAAATTGGGCAGAAGACCTAATCAGACATTTCTCCAACGAAGACATACTGATGGCTAATAAATACATGAAAAGATGCTGAACATCACTAGTTATTAGAGAAATACAAATCAAACTACAAAGAATATCACCTCATACTGTTCAGAATGGTGAACATGAAAAAACTTACAAAGAAGAATTGCTGCAGAGGGTATGGAGAAAAGGTAACCCTCTTGCATTATTGCTGGGAATGTAAATTGATTCAGTCACTATGGAGAACGGTATGGGGATTCCTTAAAAAAAAAACAAAAAATGAGGACTAAAGCTACCATATGACCCGGCAGTCCCACTACTGGGCGTATACTCTGAGGGAACCATAATTAAAAAGACATGTACCTCAATGTTCATTGCAACATTGTTTGCAGCTAGGACATGGAAGCAATGTGGATGCCCATCAGAAGATGGATAGATAAAGAAGTTGTGGTACCTATATACAATGGAATATTACTCAACCATAAAAAGGAACACATTTGAGTCAGTGCTAATGTAGGTTCATCCACCTACAGCCTATTATGCAGAGTGAACTAAATCAGAGAAAAATAAATATGGTGCTAATGTAGGTTCATCCACCTACAGCCTATTATGCAGAGTGAACTAAATCAGAGAAAAATAAATATTATATATTAATGCATATATATGGGGTCTAGAAAGATGGTACTGATGAACCTGTCTTTAGGACAACAGTGGACACGCAGACATAGCAGACTTGTGGACACAGGGAGGGAGAGGGGGGTACAAATTGAAGGACTGACACTGAAAGATAGACATTACGGTATGTAGAATATTTAGCCAGTAGACATTTGCTGTATGATTCAGGGATCTCAAATTTGGTGCTCTGTGTCCATCTTGATGGTTGAGATCAGGTGGGAGGTGAGAGAGAGATTAAAGAGGGAGGGAACCCATGTATACCTATGGCTGATTGATGTTGATGCATGGCAGAAACTGACAATACGATAAAGCAATTATCCCCCAAGTAAAAAATTCATTAAAATATTGTCTATTTTATCTGATACGATTATTGCTACTCCAGCTTTCTTTTGATTTCCATTTGCATGTAATATTTTTTTTCCATCCCTTTACTTTCAGTCTGTATGTGTCCCTAGGTCTGAAGTTGGTTTCTTGTAGATAGCATAGATGCAGGTCTTATTTCAGTATTGAATCAGTCAGTCTATGTCTTTTGGTTGGAGGCGTTAATCCATTTACATTTGAAGTAATTATCAATATGTATGTCCCTGTTGCCATTTTCCTAATAGTTTTGGATTTGTTTTTGTGAATGTTTTCTTTATCTTTTGTCTGTCTAGATAAATTCCTTAGCATATGTCAGAAGGCTGGTTTCTTGGTGCTTAGTTTTCTTGGCTTTTGCTTGTCTATAAACCTTTTGAATCTGAATGTAATCCTTGCTGGGTAGAGTAATGTTGGTTGTAGGTTTTTCCCTTTCATCACTTTAAATATATCCTGCAATTATCTTCTAGCCTTCAGTTTCTACTGAAAAACCAGCTGATAAACTTATGAGGATTCCTTTGTATTATTTTCCTTTGCTCCTTTCAATATTTTTAAATTTTAATTTAGTTTTGTTGGTTTGATTAATATGTGATTCTATATATTTCTCCTTGAGTTTATCCTTTATGGAACTCTGCACTTCCTGGACTTGGTTGACTATTTTCTTTCCCATGTTAAGGATGTTCTCACTATAATCTCTTCAGATATTTTCTCAGACCCTTTCTTTTCTTCTCTAGGACTCCTATAATTCAAATGTTCTTGTGTTTAATGTTGTCCAGAGCTGTCTGATACTGTCAGACCGATTTTTTTTTTTTTATTCTGTTCCTTGACAATTGTTTCCACCATTCTATTAATATCTTCCAGCTCACTTATTTTTCTGCTTCAGTTAATCTGCTATAGATTCTTTTTAGGGTATTTTTCATTTCAGTTATTGTGTTGTTCATTACTATTTGTTCTTTAGTTTTTGCTTTTTAGTTCAGTCACTAAGCCGTGTCCAACTCTTTGTGATTCCATGGCTGCAGCACACCAGCTTCCCTGACCTTCACTATCTTCCTGAGTTGGCTCAAACTGATGTCCACTGAGTCAGTAATGCCATCCAACCATCTCATCTTCTGTCACCCCCTTCTGCCCTCAGTCTTTCCCACCATCAGGGTCATTGCCAGGGAATTGGTTCTTCATATCAGGTGGCCAAAGTATTGGAGCTTCAGCATCAGCATCAGTCCTTCCAATGAATATTCAGTACTGATTTCCTTTAGGATTTACTAGTTTGATCTCCTTGCTGTCCAAAGAACTCTGAAGAGTCTTCTCCAACATCACAGTTCAAAAGCATTAATTCTTTGACACTCAGCCTTCTTTATGGTCCAACTCTCACATCCGTACATGACTACTGGAAAAACCATAGCTTTGACTATATGCACCTTTGTTGGGAAAGTGATGTCTCTGCTTTTTAATATGCTATCTAGGTTGGTCATAGCTTTTCTTCCAAGGAGCAAGTGTCTTTTAATTTCATGGCTGAAGTTAGTTTCAAGTCTGTAGTGATTTTGGAACCCAAGAAAATAAAGTAGGTCGCTGTTTCCATTTTTTCCCCATTTATTTGCCATGAAGTGATGGGACCAGATGCCATGATCTTAGGTTTTTGAATGTTGAGTTTGAAGCCAGCTTTTTCACTCTCCTCTTTCATTTTCATCAGGAGGCTCTTTAGCTCCTCTTCACTTTCTGCGATTGGGGTGGTTTCATTCTTTTATCTGAGGTTATCGATATTTCTCCCACCAATCTTGATTCCAGCTTATGATTCATTCAGCCTGGCATTTCATATGATAAACTCTGAATATAAGTTAAATAAGCAGGGTGACAATATGCATCCCTGACATACTCCTTTCCCAATTTTGAACTAGTCTGTTGTTCCATGTCTAGTTCTAACTATTACTTCTTGTCTTGCATACAGATTTCTCAGGAGGCAGGTAAGTTGGTCTGGTATTCCCATCTCTTTAGGACTATTCTAGTTTGTTGTGATCCACACAGTCAATGGCTTTAGTCAAGCATTTTAGTCAAATGCTAAACATTTCTTGTATTTTCTTGATATGTGCCTCCATTTATTTCTGAGGTTTAGGATCATTTTTACTATCATTACTCTAAATTCTTTTTCAGTAGGTTTCCTATTTCCTCTTCATTTATTTAGTCTTGTAGATTTTTTCCTTGTTCCTTTGTCTGTACCACATTTTTTGTAATATACTTTTTTTGATGTGGGGCTGTATTCCTGTCTGGTTGGTTGTTTTGCTTGAGGTATCTGGCATTGGAGTTTGCAGGCAGTTGGGTGAAGTTGAGTCTTGGTAAGGAGATGAAAACCTCCAAAACAGCTCACACTGATTAATATTCCCTTGGGTCTGAGGTTCTTTGTTAGTACAGTGGTTTGAACTTAGCACTTCTGCCACAGGAACTCAGGCCCCACAGCAGCCTGGGAACCAAGACCCCACAAGCTGCACGATGGAAAAAAATATAAAATAAAAGGCAACAAAGAAAAAGGGAGCAGAACAATAAAGAATAAAAAATAAAATTAGAAGAATTTAAATATTTATTAGAAAAAACAGAAACACAAATGAAAACAACCAAGCAAAAGAGAATCAGAACAGCAATGGGAAGGAAAAGATCATGGTGGCAGGGGCAGGCATAGGCTCAGGGCCCTTGTAGTCAAAGGGGCCCAAAGGTTCAGGCTGGGAACCCAGCAGGCTTGTGATGCTGGCCCGTTTTATGTGCCGGTCATGTCCCACCTCCACTTCCCGCCCTCTACCACGTTCTACCTGGTCACGTGGGGATTCTTCCCCTACCTTAGAGGTCTGAGGTCCCCTCCCCATGCCTGGTAGTTAGCCTGGCTGTGAGGAGATGTGAACTCAGCATCCTCGTGCTCTTCCATCTTGACTCTGCCTCTGTCCTGTAACATGGGATGAACGCATTTGGCCTGGGACTGTTGAAGTGCTGGGATATCAACAGTGTTCAAAGAAGCACTTTATTTTAACTTTTGAGGGTGGAGACCTTGTTTTGCCCCTATTGACTGGCACTAAGTAAACCACTGAGTGTTGACTTTGGATGGGATGTAAGCCATTCTCAAAGTCCAACTTAATCAAGCACAAGGCTGTCATGATTATGGCACCATCTAGAAACTAAGATCCTTTATGGGTAAGTCATTCAGAGTTTTAAAATCCTGACAGGAAACAAATAGCCTTTATTTCTAACTCTGTACAGCGTATTTTGACATGCATCATAAAGTCCAATGGTAGTACAGCAATGATCTCCTTGAGTGGCTCCATGTGTGGCTACCCAGGACAAAGATATGGTCTGTGATAGCTTTTTATTTGACCTTAAATAATTGACAGTAAATAAGGGCAACTCTCAGCAGAGTTGGGTAGTTTGTAAATTGTCCTTATAGCCATAGTTTCTATTTTTAATACTTTTACTGTCCTTTTGGATGACCCCTAACCCAATCACCTCCCTCCCTGAATGCCTTCCTCCCTTCCTGCCTTCCTCCTTTCCTGTGTTTAACAAATAGTTCTTGTGCCTGCTAATAGACTAGCACTCTGCTAGATACTGACAATACGAAAAGGAATGAAAACATCTGTGGGTCCCTACTCTTAGGTTTACTGGGGAAAGGTAATCAAATATACAAATAGATGTAAAATTATAATTGTGAAAAGTGTCATGAAGAAGAATTATATTGTGTTATGAGGAACTGTAGTCGGAGAAATCAGGGATGGTAGACCTGTGAAGTGCAACTGAGGTGAGATCTGAAGGGAGTTATGCAGAGAGACACAGGGGGAAAGCCTTTGCAACAGCTTTCCTTATCTCACCTTTGGGCACTCTGGGTCTCAAGAAGCCTGGCAGAACACTGGGGACCTGATGTTGTTTGTACTGTTTGTCCACGTCAAGCCTGTCCTTTGTCCTGTCTCGTTCACTGGAAATGCGCTCTTCCTCCGTCAAGCATAGGCAATGCCTTCTGTTTGCCAAGCCTGGCTTTGCTATCAAAACAGGGCCTCTGTATACTGTGTACCCTGTCCTGGCACCTAGTGAATTCCTTCTCTCTACCCTACTTTGATTCCTCCTTTTGCCTCTGCTTGTAATGCAGCCCAAGGCTGCATTAGACCTCTTGAACCCCCACTGGAACTTCTGCTTCTTCCTCTAGCTGTCAGATCTCCAGAAGAGCACCAACCCTCTTTTCTCACTTTGCTGACTGAGTACATAATGTCTCTGTGCCTCCCTTGACTCATCTTGTGCAGAGTGCCTTACCAACGTTGGCTATTCATAAAATTTTAGCCCCTATCCCCACTCAAACATCCAAATGCTTAGCTCTTCCAAACATTTAAAGTTTTACATTTTAATGGAATGAGTTTTGTGTTGTAATTCCTCTTTTTTGGAATTTGGAACTCTTATCCTTGCTTCTTTAGTCTTTTCTTTAGAAGCTTTGGACAGTATGATAAAATGCCTTGTTAATGCTTGCGCTAAGACTGCCAGAGATTCTTTCCAACATTGTTGAATAAGAAATGCCAGTTCCCATAGGATTAACTTTGGGCTCTAAGGGGATAGTTTTTAGAGGTCACAGGGATCCTCTAGAGATTAGATGTCATGCTTGACCTTGAAACGATTTCCAGTGAAACTGTAATTGTTTTGAGAAATCTGACTTGATATATTAAGTTACTGAAAAATTAAATAATCATTTTGAAATAAACAAAATTATTCAAATAAACATTTTTTCAGGAGCAGCTGGACTCAGAAGATGAATTTGGCAATTGTACTGAACTGAGGTGCCAGATTCCTAAAAAAAGGGGGGGGGGCATTTATAAGAATTAACATACATTAAACAAACATGGTTCCTAGCGGGTAAGGGGAGGGAGAGATAAATTGGGAGATTGGGATTGACATGTACACATTACTATATATAAAATAGATAATTAATAAAAACCTACTGTATAGCACAGGGAACTCTATTCAGTACTCTGTAATGGCCTATATAGGAAGGTGTTGAAAGTGAAAGTATTAGTCCCTGAGTTGTGTCTGACTCTTTGCAACCCCATGGACTGCAGCCCACCAGACTCTTCTCTCCATGGAATTTTCCAGGCAAGAATACTGGAGTGGTTCCCATTCCCTTCTCCAGGGGATCTTCTTGACACCAGGACTGAACCTGGGTCTCCTGCATTGCAGGCAGATTCTTTACTGTCTGAGCCATCTGGGATATATGGGAAAGGAATTTTAAAACAAAGTGCATATATGTAAATGTATAACTGATTGACTTTGCTGTATACCTGAAATTAACATAACATTGTAACTCAACTATACTCCAATACAAATTTTAAAAAGTAAATTGTCCGTTAAAAAAAACGAATTAGCAAACTGAGACCTAATGCTGCCCTCTTCCACACACCTTGGCCATACATGTACTAATTAAAAAATGTAAAGATCTTATTTTTCTTTTATTAATTTGATTCAATTATTTTTATTACATAGTTTACAGAACCTGACATGTACTATTTAGGTATATGGAATGGAAATATTTAGGTATAGTGAATGGAAATATTCACTGTCCTTTAAGAAATTTAAGGACTAGTGTTTCAAATACCAGCTCAAACATATTTGTACATGTTTCAGGTGAATGATTTAATAGTTTATTCCAAAATGGTGTCATCAAGTCATGATTTAGTTTAGAAAGACTTCCAGATAAAAATGGACATTTGAGTTGGTTTGTTTTTCCCAGTTAATCTTGGATATCATCTTAAAAATAAAAAAAGTAATTGAAAGATATAATAAATAGCATAGAATTTCCTAATGGTAATTAATAGCTACAAGCAGAGTCGGACATGACTTAGTAACTAAACAACAACACACACATAACATAATTAAATATTAGGAGAAGCTGCCTGGCCCAAGTTCTAGGATACATATTTTAGGCACTACCCTGAATTGAAGATAGGGTTTAGTGAGAATGAGCAGATGGCTAGAATAAAGCAAGCATACTGCCCATTAGAAAGGAGTAAATCCAGCTGGGTAGATTGGTGTTGACTGAGCTCAATAGAGTCTTGATTTTGGAAAAAAACAAATGATGTGGAGCCATAATCACAGTTTTAACCACTGGCTTTTTAGAGAAATGATCTAAGGCAGCATTCAACTAATACTTGTTGAACAGCTATTATATGCCAGACACGGTTTTCAAATGCTAGATGAATGACAACATTGCAAACAGGCCCTATTTTTGCAATATTTCCAACTTTATAGTAAAGGTAGGATATATACATGAGTCACTGTAATACAAAGCAGAAGATAATAATTGGTCATAGGAAGTACACAGTGCTATGCAACCTCAAAAGGAAGATAGCTTCCAGGTGAAGGTGATACATGGAGAAGCAAGAGGGAGTGTTAAACACAGATATCCATTATAATAATTGGAGAACCAAGGTATAGTAATAGTTTAATGGAAATTCTGAACACATTATCATTGTAGAAACAATAAAGAGGTTTCCAGCAAAATTAACTGTTTAATAGAAAGTCATTATTCTGTGGCCAACAGAATAACAGATATTTTTATCTTTCCTGAAAATGTCATTCAAAAGTGGCTGTGAATTTAGAAACCTTTGGGAAAATGAGTTAGAAATCATTAAGAAAACAAACAGGCTCAAAATTTGAAAACTGAGTCGAAGCATCAACATAGAAGCACTCCTAGCACCATGTGTGTCTAACATCTTGTTCCGTGGTCTTCTCCTAAGTCCAAAAGATTATAGTTAGCATTTTATAATATCCATTATTTGCCAGGTACTTCATTATATTGTCTCTAATCCTTAAGACAGCCCTGAGAAGTAGATGCTAGTATCTCCATTTAAAAAATAGAAAGGGCGACTTAGGAATTTGAGTGACTTTCTTGAGATCCCAGAGCTAGTACATCGCGTAGCAGATGGTCTCCAAAGCCTGTGCTTTGCCTACTGCAAAATACTGACTAGATGGTGTAACCTGTAGAAAAAGAATAAAATGAGAGATCCATATATTGCATAAAATTCCATTGTGTGTGTGTAATGAGTGTATGTATGTATTATGTGCATATATATGATCATTCTGAACAGCAATAAATTCTTTTTAAAAATAGTTTAAAATTGCTGTAAATAATGTATATAATGTAGAACCTAAGAGTATAGGCCTATGAGTGAAGTAAAACTGCCTAACGAAATAAAAAGCCACTCATTACCGAGTTCATGAAGAAAATATAATAGTTGCTCACTTGTATTTTATCTGCTGCACTAGGTGACTTATGAAAAAGCTTTTCTTTTTTAAATGTTTATTTACTTGGCTGCACTGAGTCTCTGTTGCAGGATCCTCCAGTGTGGCGCACGAACTCTCTAGTTGTGGGGCATTGGCTCAGTAGTTGTAGTGTGTGGGTTTAGTTGCTTTGGTGCCCCAAAGATACACACATCCTAATCCCCACAATCTACAAATATGTTAAATTGTATGTCAGAGGGGAAAGAAGGGTGAAAATGAGATTAGAGTTGTCGGCTGATCTTGATATAAGGAGATTATCCTGGATTACCTGGGTGCACCCAGTGTAATTATGAGAGTCTTTAAATGTAGAAGAGAGCTTCCGAGTAATGTGATCTGAGAAGGACTTGACCAGCTGTTGCTGGCTTTGAAGACAAGAGGGGGATCAGATGTCGAGGAATGTGGGCAGCCTCTGGAAGCTGGAAAAGGCAAGAAAACAGATTCCCTCCTAGAGTCTCCAAAATACACACACCCCTACAACACATTGATTTTGGGTTGATGAGACCCATTCTGATAGCTGGTCTGCAGAGTTGTAAGATAATAAATTTGTATGGTTTTAAGCCACTAAGTTTGTGGTAATTTGTCATAGCTGCAATTGGAAACTAATACAGTCACTGACTCTGGATTAAGTCTTTGAGTAGCATAGCTAAATGAATATATTTTAACTTAAAAAGCTTCACAAAAGAATAAGGACCCCAGGATGGATGCATTATTTTTTTGTTTATAGGATAATGGTAATTCTCAGAGGAAAGCATGAATTTCTGAAGTAAAATCTTTTCCATGAATTCTAAGGACAGGGAATTTTATTGTAAATATATCTAGGTCTACTTTATATTAATTTAAATAATTAACATACATCCATACCAAATACCAGGTGGTATTTCAATATAAACCACAAACTGCCTTAATTTTCTTTTTAGTTATTTTTCTTGTCTAATGTAAACTCAATAATTTGTTAAACTCCCATGATTCCTTTTCTTTTACCCTTTAATATTAAAATTCTGAAGTATGGAAGTTGTAATGCAATCTGAACAGTAAGCTGTGCTGCTGCTGCTGCTAAGTCGCTTCAGTCGTGTCCGACTCTGCGACCCCATAGACAGCAGCCCACCAGGCTCCCCCATCCCTGGGATTCTCCAGGCAGGAACACTGGAGTGGGTTGCCATGTCCTTCTCCAGTGCAGGAAAGTGAAAAATGAAAGAAGTCGCTCAGTCGTGTCCGACTCTTAGCGACCCCCTGGACTGCAGCCCACAAGGCTTCTCCATCCATGGGATTTTCCAGGCAAGAGCACTGGAGTGGGGTGCCATTGCCTTCTCTGATGGTAAGCTATGTTTAGGAGTAAAAGAAAAGATTCCAAATCTTGAAAGATACAATTAGATTTCAAATTAGTGAAGAATACCGTCTTTAGGGAATAATCGTGTGTCACGGATTTATTGGATTAGAGGATCTTTCTAACTTCTTTATGTATGGTCCCTCCTGTGTCTGACCAGTCTGATGTTAGTAGGTACATGTGGAGCAGATCTTCCCTACCCTACCCATCATGTTAATAGTTTCTGGTATGAACTTTGTGATCACAGTGGTGTTAATGGCTACCTTCCTGCTCTACCCCAACCCATGTCTTACTGGCCTAAGTGAAAAAGTTCATTTGCGGTTAATATGAGAGAAAGACCTCAGATCTTTGGCTAATTTCTGATTTCAGGAAATTAGCCCCTTTGCTGAGTTTTAAATGATTCTCAGTCTATGAGTCACAGTGTTAGGATACTCTTGAGTTGCTCAAGTGAGTTATGAATGGATCATTAACTGTGTTTTTAAATACCCTTGAAGTGGTTTGTAATAAAATTTTAATGAAATTATGTACTTTAATTGAGAACTTGTGCTTAAAGTGAACATGAAACTCAAATGAATTTTATTTATAAAGATAATTTTAGGTAATGTGAAATAATTAAGGTTATGATGATTTTTTTTTAGGTTATATGGATCTCAGAAAAGTGGCTTAATTATTTTTTTCTCATTTGAAGGTAGATAACGAGTTTATTCAGAGAAAGCAGTACTCTTGCCTGGAAAATCCCATGGATGGAGGAGCCTGGTGGGCTGCAATCCATGGGGTCGCTAAGAGTCGGACACGACTGAGCGACTTCACTTTCACTTTTCACTTTCATGCATTGGAGAAGGAAATGGCAACCCACTCCAGTGTTCTTGCCTGGAGAATCCCAGGGACAGGGGAGCCTGGTGGGCTGCCGTCTATGGGGTCACACAGAGTCGGACACGACTGAAGCGACTTAGCAGAAGCAGCAGCAGCAACGAGTTTATTATGAGTTTATTAATCTCCATATATGTTTGCAGTTGACAGCACTAAATCTGGGAAACAACCTTTTAGAAGAAGTTCCAGAAGAGATGAAATACCTTACATCCCTGAAGAAGCTCCATTTATTTAGAAATAAGATACATAGATTTGCATCTGGAGTATGTGGTAAGTTAGTCAAATAAAAGCACATTTATAGTGTCAAAGTTAATTTCCTTATATTGAACAATTTGGAACTAAAGTGAAAAAGGAATTTTAGTCTTTTTTGGTTTGAGATATTTACACTTGAAATAGAGAATTTGGGGAACAACTTTTTTAAACTACTGGATTATATATTTCTTTACATGTAAATCTAAGAAAATAAGTAAGTGTTAAATTAATGTTAGCAAATTTTACCCTTTTCAGAATCAGGGTACACATAGACTGTCAAATCTGAGCACCCTTTTTCTGGACTGGAGAGAAAAGTAGTTGAAAATCAAATCAAGAAATATCTCCACAGTTCTTGTTCTTTATACTTTTTGCACCATCTTAACTACTAAGTCACTATCTTTGTTTAAGATGTGAAGCTGCATTTGAATCAGTTCTAAAGAGGTGGATGAAACTGGAGTCTATTGTACAGAGTGAAGTAAGTCAGAAAGAAAAACACCAATATAGTATATTAGCGCATATATATGGAATTTAGAAAGATGGTAATGATGACCTTATATGCAAGACAGCAAAAGAGACACAGATGTAAAGAACAGACTTTTGGATTCTGTGGGAGAAGGCGAGGGTGGAATGATTTGAGAGAATAGCATTGAAACATGTATATTATCATATGTGAAATAGATCGCCAGTCCAGGTTCAAGGCATGAGATAGGGTGCTCAGGGCTGGTGCACTGGGATGACCCTGAGGGATGGGATGGGGAGGGAGATGGGAGGGGGCTTCAGGATGGGGGACACATATACAGCCATGACTGATTCATGTCAATGTTTGGCAAAAACCACTACAATATTGTAAAGTAATTAGCCTCCAATTAAAAAAAAAAAAAAGATGTGAAGCTTAACTTAACCTGGGGACAATTTTAAAGAAAAGATATGAGGTTAAATAAATGGCATTTCTTCTTCGTGTTTCCCTTAAGCTAATAATTTCTCCATTTAATTTGACATTTTTCCTATTTAATATAGGTAGAATATGCTTAAGGATAGAACACGTGACAAAGAGATCCAGATAATCTTTATAGCTTCATTAACTCATGTAAGGCACTTCACTACTTCATGTGTCCCCAAGAGTAAAATCAGAACTATAGAATAGAATTTAAGATGTCCTGTGAACTTCTGAGGCATGGGTACTGTATATTGTCATCATTATCACTGAGCAGCATTTATTAAAGGTATAATTTCATGGGGTCTCAGTTGTGGATATATAACAAAAACACAAGTAGATTCTAGTACTACCTCTTTAAAGTATTTTAAAATATTAGATCATGTGTCTTGGAGAAATATTTTTCCACAAAATAAGAACTGTAATAAACTTATTAATGGTATGTACATTATATATACAAACTTATAGATACAGGGTTCAATTATAATTTACTTGCAAAGAAAACAGTTTATAAATAAGAAAAAATTAAGAGCATGCAAAAAAGTACATAGTAATATTTATGATCTACACTGAGGGGCAAACAGGTAAAATCTGATGTATATAAATGATATTAAGCAACCTGGTTCATGCTACTTTAGGCTTCTGTAAAGAAATTTTTTCTCATGTTGCTCTTAAATTTGAGGTTTAAAAAATATATGTAATCTGTATACAGTACCCTACCCCTGAAGGTCTGTAGTTTCTCTATTTCTTGATCTGGGGCTGTCGAACTTTGAAAATCTCATGTGAGTGACGTAAATTATGTTCTATGCCAGGTCTTGATTATCCAAAGGCAGAAGCAGTTTGGTGTCCAACATGTATTGCATGGTGCTGTTCTTGCCCCTCTCCCTACCCCATCAGAGTAGACTGGACCAGGGTAAGACGTGTCCCAAGCTGAGTCAGTCACATTCTCTTTCTTGGGGTTTATGACAGAATCTAAAACAGTTTTTCTGGTCTGAGCTAACCACATGAACTAAGAGAAAAGTTGCAAACTGGTGACCTGTGGGATGAATCTGGTTTACAAATAGGTTGGTTCTGTTTTGTCCGCCTCTCTTAAATTTGAATTAGGGTCAAAGCCAGCTTAAAACTCAATATTAAAAAAATGAAGATCATGGCATTTGGTCCCATCATTTCACGGCAAATAGATGGGAAAAAGGTGGAAGAGTTGACAGATTTCCTCTTCTTGGGCTCCAGAATCACTGCAGCTGGTGACTGCAGCCTGGAAATTAGAAGACAGTTGCTTTTTGCCAGGAAAGCTATGACAAACCTAGACAGTGTGTTAAAAAGCAAAGACGTCATTTTGCCAAGAAAGGTCCATATAGTCAGGACTATAGTCTTTCCTGTAGTCATGTACACATGTGAGAGCTGGACCATAAGGAAGGCAGAGCACTGAATTTGAACTGTGGTGCTGGAGAAGACTCTTGAGAGTCCCTTCCTTGTATAGCAAGGAGATCAAATCCGTCAAACTTAAAGGAAATCAACACTGAATACTCGTTGGAAGGACTGATGCTGAAGCTGAAGCTCCAATACTTTAGCTACCTGATGCAAAGAGCCAACTAATTGGAAAAGACCCTGATGCTAGGAAAGACTGAAGGCAGAAGGAGAAGAGGGCAACAGAGGATGAGATGGTTGGAGGGCATCACCGATTCAGTGGACATGAACTTGGGCAAACTCAGAGAGATGGTGAGGGACAGGGAAGCCTGGTGTGCTGCACTCCATGGGGTCGTGAAGAGTCGGACACAACTTGACAACTGAACAACAACCCAAATTTGCAGATTAAGAGAGTTCATATAGAAGTCTGGATCTCTGGCTCTCTTTTGTTTCTCTGAGAAAGAAAGATCAGGCAACAGTGGACTCACATTCCCATGTGACACCGGTTGCTGGGCTGGCCGAAACGCGGGTCCCCGTGGCAGAAGGCACTGCTCGCCAGTCCAGTGCCCCCCTGCCAGGCGGACCCCTGCAGGCCCAGCGCTGTGCTTTGCGTTAATCTCGGTTCCTGCAGGCATTTCAGTCTGAGAACTCCATCTGCTCCATAACCGTTCAAACGCAGGAGTTGTGGGACAGCTATATGGGTACATGGAAAAGTAGAGATAATATGTTTAAAAGTGAAAGAATAAGGAGTGAAGGAATGCGGGAGAGAGAGAATATAAATATGAAGCTTAGAGAAGCTATAACAAAAAATGAAACTCTATGTTCTGCAGAGATTCCCAGAGAGTATAATTGTCCAGACTTGGAGAATCTCCTGGAGAGACAGACTGTTAGCCTGGAGCTAGTGTGGGGGTCTCCTTGACCGTCACAACCCAGTTCAGTGATTCTGAGGGAGCATCAGAAGCCCAGGAGACCCTCTGTGACTACCAAGAGAAGTCAAAGGACTGTGTATATATTTGTACCCAACACATACAGTTGGCCCTTGAACGACACAGGCTTGAACTGTGGGTCCACTTATACCAGGGTATTTTTTCAGTGGTAAATACTGCCCTACTGCAGGTTCCCTGGTTGGTTAAATCCTGGGGTGCAGAGGAAGAACAGATGGGAGCGCCCACTAGAAGTTATAGGTGGATTTTTCCACTGGTGGAGGATGGGTGCCTCCACGGGACTGTGATAGATATATAGACACACGTGTAAAATTACATATTATGTCTGTTTATACACATATTTCTATTAACGTGACTCGCCACACCGCAGGGCCCAGCATGTTGGAAACAGGATAGGGCGGGGCAGGCCCAGGCAGCAACGGACTTTCTCCACACAACGGACTGGGAGGTCTGAGGCCAAGCCCAACCAGGGGACTGCTGGGGAGACGAAGAGGTACCTAGAAGCGGGGTATACCAGTCTGGAATCACCTACTTCAAGGCACTAGTAGTGGGAGATCGACCTCCTCAAGGGGCTGGGAAGCATCGGCGTGACGGTGTCCACGAGTAATGTGGGCAAGCCCGGGGCCCTGCACGCAGGAGGGGTGCCAGAGGGGAGCCATCACCGTACCCGGCACGGAGAGTGGGGAGAGACCTTAGTACTCGACTTCGTCTTGGGCCCTGCGCAGACGCTGGTGACCGAAGAAGGCCTGTTCTCCATGAAACACCGCACAGAATTTCCCGGGTCCTTCCAGTCTCCGGGGAAGATCAGAAACTAACTGTTTAAAGGGCCAGTGCACATCTGCTCCTTCCGCCCCAGGGAGACCCTGGCTCTGGGCTTGCACGGAGTGGAGCACGCTCTGTGTCTACTTCGCTTTCTTTGATACGGAGTTCCGCCTGCCTGGTCCCCAAGGGACTGCAGACCCCGGGCGGAAGGTGCCTGCGGGTCGCGGAGCCTTTGGCGGGTTTTCTGTTGGGTGAATGGGTGAATGAGTTCTGCGGATCAAGAAGACCCTTTGGACTTGATTCATGGCGCTTTGCAAACATTTATGGGGCTCCTCTTGCAAGTCTAAAAAACAGAACTAAAACAGCCCGGGGTACCGGTGCCTTTGAGTTTCTGCTTCAAGTTTGTGGTGAGTTTGGCGGTACTCCTGTGTCTTCAGGGGCCACGATTTAGCTTTGTAACTTTGTGGTAAGGTGTACCTTTTTGCTTAAACTAATTTAAGAGGGTATCAGTTACCAGCACCCAAAGAACCTTGGCCAACGCAAGAAAATAAGGAGAACAAAGGTGTATGGGAAAGTGACTAAACATTATTTTCTAACAGCTAAAATGATTGAAATTATTTTCTAACAGATGGTTTACAAAGTTTGATCCTGCTTAATCTGAACAACAATCAGCTTACATGGATTCCTCAGGAAATTAGCAGGTAATTTTGTTATAATGAGAGATGGTTACTTTTTCCCTCTCCCCCTTCAGCTGCTGTGTCCCCCCACCCTGGTTATTAGAACACTGTATGCCTAGACTCAAGTCCTTGTGAGATTTATACATAGCAAAGAGCAATTGAAAGACTGAGGCAAGCCACTAAGTTTAAGCAGATGGTTCTTTAAACACTTCAGAGAAATGAGAAACCACATGATTTGGTAGTCTTAAGTATAAAAGTGAGGGTTTGAAACAGTTCTAAAGTTGATTGTTACTGATTTCCTAACTGGGGTTCTTGGAGCTTGCTCTGCTATAGAACTGGGGACTTTACAGTAAAACATTTTCAGCTTGATGGAATAGGTAATGTGAAAATAATGGCTTTAAAATCAGTATGTCATTTTCAAAAAAAACAAACAAACCCACATTTTATTATCAGTCACATTTGCACGGAGGAGCTGCTGTTACAGGGGCTTTCTGGAGCCAACTGAGGGTCTTGTCCTTCTTTTGGCAGAACACCCTCTTGGGCTTTTCTTCTGACTGTTGGAGAGAGAAACCTTTAGGGTTACTTTGGAGACTCCTTATTGCCTCTTGAACAGAAACAGATGTATTACAACATAAAAACATCCAGATTTTTGAAGGAAGGATCCAAAACTATGAATGGTTCTCAACAAAAGGCCTTCTGCCTTACCTAAAGTTTATTCCAATTTACTTGCCTATACCTCTACCCAATGTATTTTTCCCAGATAGATTTTTACAGAAAAAGTAATGTGTTAAATAAAAGCACCTAGAAAAATATTTGAAGCTATCTCATTTCTGAAGAAAAGGAATATTTATAGTAATAAAATGCCAGTAGTTGTCTTCTTGCTTTTTCACTCATTGAGTTTATCAATTGATTTATATGTTGGTGATGTAATGAAAAAAATGACACTTTGGAAGATCTGGTGAATTAGGTTCAGGTTGTAACTTTGTGCAACTAGCTTTATGACGCTGGCCAAGTATTTTAACTGTCTTGGATCTTGGTTTTCTCATCTCTAAAGGAAGAATTTTGAGATGAACTTCAAAATTCTTGCAACTATAACATATTATGAGTTCATGATTCAGTAAGCTTAGCTCTTTTTGGAGAACAGAGTACAGTATTGTCTTTCATTAAATGTATTCTTAACTATTTTATGTGTTTTTTGATGTTATTGTAAATGGAATTTTGAAAATATTATTTTCCAGTTGTTTGTGGCTACAATATACACATAAAATAAATTTAAAATAGAGACTTTGTAGTCTGTGATCCTGCTTTTAGTTCTAGAAGGTTTGGATTTTTTTTGCACTATTTCTCTTTACTATTTTAATATTTAGAGTTTTGCCCATCTTTTAAATTTTGAAATACTCTTCTCCCATACCTTTAGAAATTACTTCTTAACCTGGTTTATCTATTTTTCTGCTCTTGCCTTCTCTGAGTGCCTTTTGGGAGGGGATCAGATGTTCATATTTCTCAAGAATCTTTCCAGTGGCTTCCTCTCTGTCTCTTTCTGCCCTTTTGTTGTTGTTCTTTCTGTCAGTCTTGTCTATTCATATGGCTTCCACAATCGAGATCATAGAGTCTTTCCATAAATCTCTTTCACTCGCACCAACTATTATCCTAAGCTCCAGGCCCCATTTATAACTGCCTAGAAATGGCACCTCATTCTGTTATTACTTTAACACCTTTAGAGCATTATAAATCCTCATTCTTAGCTTTGCAAGAAGACATTTGAATCTTGACACTGTTTTCTGATAGTTAAGTTAGACAAGTTATTCACTGCTTCTGATCCTTCATTTTCCTTATTTCTGGATTAAATGTAATAATTCCAACCTTAAGGTTGTGCTGTTGATTAAATTTAATGCACAAGTACATAATTGGTGCTCAGTAATGCTTATTTTAGCTTCCCTGGTGGCTCAGAGAATAAAGCATCTGCCTGCAATGCGGGAGACCCAGGTTCGATCGCTGGGTCGGGAAGATCCCCTGGAGGAGGAAATGGCAACCCACTCTAATGCCCTTGCCTGGAAAATCCCATGGACAGAGAAGCCTGGTGCAGGCTACAGTCCACGGGGTTGCAAAGAGTCAGACATGACTGAGTGACTTCACTTTTCACTTTCAATGCTTATTTCTTCTGGCTTCTTTATTCAAAATACACTTAATATTTTCTCAAGGAAAATATTACTCAAGGCAGATTTACTATGCCTCCTTGTTGCCCTAATTTTTGCAGGCCAAGTTCAAAATTTTGGTTCTTCCAAAGTGCTTGTGAACCTCAGGTACTGTATCTGCAATTACAGGCTCAAACGTTAATCCTTTTCTCACTGTTGGTATCTGCTCTCCTTGTTCTGTGTCTCTGAGATCTCCTTCTAGACAATGATATATATAAGGGTAGAATTTGTGGTCAACCTGTCTTTGCATATTTCACAGCATCTAAATGGTACAGAATATATGATTTTTATCTAAATCTATCCCTATCTGTATCTATATCCATATGTGTGTATATGGCATTTGGCCTCTGGCTTCCTCTTCAGTATAAGGAAAGGAAAGTGAAGTCGCTCAGTGGTGTCCGACTCTTTGCGACCCCATGGACTGTAGCCTACCAGGCTCCTCTGTCCATGGGATTTTTCCAGGCAATAGTACTGGAGTGGATTGCCATTTCCTTCTCCAGGGGACCTTCCCAACCCAGCGATCGAACCCAGATCTCCCACATTGTAGACAGACACTTTATCGTCTGAGCCACCAGGGAAGTCCTCTTCAGTATAACTATTAATAAAGTATATGTACAAAGACTGAAGACAGAATTTTCTTTCTCTTAAATCTAGGTTGTGATTATATAAAATACTTTAAACATGAACCATCTGATCATAAAATATCTTTAAAAGTTAAATTACAGCAAAGGTTTTTTTTTTTATCCTCTAATGATTCATTGTAGTTGTGAACACTTGACTGGAAAGCTCAGATGAGCTACAAAAAATATGAATTGATACGTGGCTCTGATAAATGATATATGTACATATATGTACAATGGACTTCCTTATTCTTGTGAATTTCATTCATATATTTTGTTTATTTTTTAGATTAAAAAATCTTAGATGTTTGAGTATAAATCATAACCAGCTAGCCAGCATTCCTAGAGAACTTTGTTTCCTTGAGAATCTTTCTGAACTTCAACTTAACTACAATCAGCTTGTATGCATACCCAAAGAAATTAAGTTCTTGAAGAAGCTCCGGAAGCTTCTTCTGTCCAGGAACAACATTAAATCTTTGCCAGAGGTAAGCAAAAGATGGAACCAAATTTTCTTTTGTTGGTGAAGAACTCATTACACCATGATAGAGAGCAGTTATAGACTAGATTAGGGTGTCTGAATACAAGCCATCATTTGCTTTCCCTCTGATTATATATAATAAGTTCCCAAATCACTATGACAAAAAAAGATTATAACTTGGATTTTTCTTTTTTACAAAGCTAGGTATGCTAGACTTTGTAAATAAAAATACAAAATGCTTTAATTTGAATTTCAGACTACCAGAGAAGAATTCTTTTAGTATAAGTATGCTCCAAATATTGCATGGGACATACTTATACATTTAAAAAACTCTTATCTTTTTTGTCTGAAATTTAAATTTAAGTGAGTCTCCTGTATTTTTATCTGGCAACTTTGTATATAGCACAAATAATAAGTACTTTTTGATTTTGGAATATATGCTAGAAATCTTCAATTTTTCCTTTATATCCACTGTCTATCCTTTTCCAACCTGCTTTTCTCTTCTGTGTCTGGGAGACTGAGAATGAGCGTCAGTGAGCTCCTTTGTCCTCTGATTTCCTCTAGGATATGTCCAGTGAGAGGCAGTGTCAGGAGGTGAAAGGGCAGGAGAAGATTGAGTGCGTGCATGCGTACTTGCTCAGTCATGTCCGACTCCTTGTGACCCCATGGACTGTAGCCTGCCAGGCTCCTCCGTCCATGGGATTTTCCAGGCAAGGGTACTGGAGTGGGTTGCCATTTCCTCCACAAGGGATCTTCCTAACCCAGGGACCAAACCCTCATCTCCTGCGTAGGCAGGCAGCTTCTTTGCCACTGAGCCCCCTGGGAAGCCCTGGAGACTGAGTACCAGATGGTTTTCCCGTGGTGCTGTCTCTAGAAGGTTGCTGTGAGCTGCCCGCATGCCTCTCTGGAGGGTCATAGCAATGTCCTGTGATCATCAGAACATCGTCGTGTGAACATTCTTACATTCCCTTGGCTCTTTAGACCTGTGGTGTTAAAGAACTGTCTGCTGTTCCTAGCTTTTGGGAACTTTGTAGGTTTAGGGAACTACTTTTCTTGGCTTAGGGAACCTTGTTGGTTTCCCTAAAGCCTGTCAAACTTTTATAAACAGTGACTTCATTAAACCCCCCCTCAATTTTTCCAGTTTGAGAGTACTGTTTCTTGTTAGGAACCTGTCAACAGATTTACCTTCCTTATTAGGCAAATTAGAATTAATTTGATAGGAGGAAAGGCATGGCATGCAGTAAACTGAGGGATAAAAATAGATTAATTCCTACTATTTCGCTTTTCTCTAAAGTAGATGTTTCTTTTAAAAATTCTTTGCACACTGTAATATGATATGTAAAAATATACCAAGGTATAGGCTGTAAATAAGTATATTTCAAAAATTTATTCATATTCCTTAAAATCCTACTTAGTATAAACAAGTAAAATATCTTGAAATTATAGAATAAACCTGTTAAAAGCATGTCTCTCTTATTTGAAGGAAAACAACAGCAGCAGCAACAGGATCATCATGAAGCATTATGTTATTTTGTGTTTATAACAACTTTATCATATATCTCTTATTAAACTCATTTTAGAATAAAGATCAGGGTGGTTATGTGACTCAAGCATAGTTTGCAAAGGTCAAGGAAGGATCTTAGATCCATGCCTGTCTAACGTAAAAGTCCATATTTCAAATCAATAGTCTTACTACAAATTTATAAACCCTGAAGCTTTTAAACTTTAAAAAAACTTGAATGCTAGTAAATCCTGTCCTGAATTATCATGCAAAGAATGCCTGTAATCATTTATATCCTTGTAAATTTAATATGATTCAGTCTATCATTGTTCTTTTTGGTCTGTATTATAAATGATAAGGCATTGCAGAAAATAGTCGTTTGTTTTGATAATGAATGTATTGTGAATCATTTTCTGGTCTGTTGTAAATCATGTGTATGTCTGCACACATGTGTCTGAATGTATATGCCTATCCAGTCCTGTTGGGCATGTGGCTGGACTAATGGATTTCCTTTATAAGGAAAGGGTTGTGTCAGCTCAGTGCTACGCAGGAAGTAGTTGTGAAGTAAGTGCCAGTGGAATTATGTCTGTTTTTTGTCTCCCAAAGATTCTTTCTGTTTTAATGATAGAAATGTCTACTAAATGCTCAGTATCTATTAAACCCTTTAGTAAGCACTTTCTGATTAATAATTTGTTTAATGCATTCAGTGTCCATATTGAAGGTCTGTTCAGTTCAGTTCAGTTGCTCAGTCGTGTCCGACTCCTTGCGATCCCATGGACTGCAGTGCGCCAGGCCTCCCTGTCCATCACCAACTCCCGGAGTTTACTCAAACTCATGTCCATTGAGTCGGTGATGCCATCCAACCATCTCATCCTCTGTGGTCCCCTTCTCCTCCTGCCTTCAATCTTTCCCAGCATCAGGGACTTTTCAAATGAGTCAGCTCTTCGCATCAGGTGGTCAAAGTATTGGAGTTTCAGCTTCAGCATCAGTCCTTCCAAAGAACACTCAGGACTGATTTCCTTTAGGAGTGACTGGTTGGATCTCCTAAGCTAAAGTACAAAGATTAAGAAATTTGCCCATAGATATATAGTAAGTGTCAGAGGTGAATTTGAACCTACAGATATTTACTACAGATAGTCTAGTTCTTGGCCACCGTGTTATGTTGCCCTGGAGTGGTCAGAGGAAATGGAGAATTCAGAGAATCTGGTGCTTCATTCGTTGTGATTTCCTTGGGGAGAGTACTGATCAGGTAATTAGGAAAGGTGACTAGCCTCATCAAGTTTAAACTTACAAGAGATGTTTATGATGCTACATATTAGATTTGTTAAAGCTCTCTTTCTCTCTTTTGTTTCCTGACACAGGGACTTTGTAATCTTTTCAACCTGAGAATTCTAGATGTAGCTGGAAATGTTATTCAGATGTTTCCACCAGGAGTAAGTAGAGTCAACTTGTATTATAATTGAAAAATAATTTTGTTTATTGGGAATAGAAAAAATAGCGTCAGTCGCTCAGTCATGTCTGACCCTTTGCAACCCCATGGACTGTAGCCTGAAAGGCTCCTCTGTCTCCCTTCTCCAGGAACCGAACCTGGGTCTCCCACATTGCAGGTAGATTCTTTACCGTCTGAGCCAGAGGAAATTCCCTGTGAAAAAATAGGCAGCCAGTAAAACCTACGGTAATTGGAACCTTGAATTAATACAAATAACGGAAAGATTTGCTTTGTTCTAGAACTTTGGAACTTGTTCTCTTATTCCTTTGTTTTCTGTGCTTGCTGAACTTGTTTGAACTGAGTGAACTCTGATTGTTATCATAAATGTTTTAATATATTATCTATGATTAAGTGTTTTTTTAAAAAAATCACATACTGTTTTTGGTCACTTCAGACTTTTTCAAAGTATTGCTTTCCAGAGCATAGATTTTTATCCCTTGCAGTTGAGAGTCCCTTAGACTGCAAGGAGATCAAACCAGTCAATCCTAAAGGAATCAGTCCTGAATATTCATTGGAAGGACTGATGCTGAAGCTGAAGCTCCAATACTTTGGCCACCTGATGTGAAGAACTGATTCATTAGAAAAGACCCTGATGCTGAGAGCTGGTGATGGGGAAGCCTGGTGTGCTGCAGTCCATGGGGTCACAAAGAGTCAGACACGACTGAGCGACTGAACTGAGTTCATCCAAAGGAGATATTTATTAGTTGCTTTTAAGCCACGGACAATAAGGAATGCACTTTTTTTCACTTGGAGATGAATTTTGACTTTGCTTTAAGTAACTGGTCTTAGCAACTTGTAACTTTTCAGAAAGAAGCTATAGTTTTTCATGTTGGAGTGAATGTGTTTCCACTTCAAGGTAATTAGAAGCCCAACGATCCAGGAGGTATTCAATAAATAGTTGTTGATCCATCACTTTTTCTGATTAATCAATACAAAATTGAGATTATCGTCCTTTTTACCCTCTGAGTGATATTTAACAAAGCTTATCATTTTAACCATTTTTAAGTGTATAGTTGTAAGTCACTATATGTATATATATATATGAATATATATATGTATTCATGTTGGTGCAGCACCATTATCACCACCTATCTCCAGAAGTTTTCTATCCATTCCTCGCTCCCTCTAACCCCTGGCAACCAGCATTCTACTTCTTGTCTCTGAGAATTCGAGTACTCTGGGAATCTCATATAAATAAGATCGTACCATATTTGTCCTTTTATGACTGGCATATTTCACTTGGTATAATGTCTCCACAGTCCATCTATGTTATAGCTTGTGTCAGATTTTCTTTTTTATGGCTGAATAATACTCCCTTGTATGTAATGTATATGCATTAAATGTATATATATTTTGTATTTTCATTCATCTGCCCACGGACAGTTGGATTGCTTGCTCTTTTTGGCTATTGAGAATAATGCTGCTGTGAATATAGACGTACAAATGTCTGCTCAAGTCCCTGCTTTCACTTCTTTTGGGCATATACCCCGCAGTGGAATTTCAGAGTTATATTCCATATTTTAATTTTTTTTTAGGAATTGCCAAACTGTTTTCCAAAAACATGAAGTTTTGAATGTTTAATAAGCACTGGATGTTAATACTGACCCTGCAAATCCTACAGGATTTTATTTGTCCTGCTACACTATATTATCCATGTCTCGGTATGACTGTTCTTCTGCCCTGTGTTACCTGCCTTGATTGCCAAAGCTGCCCATGTCTTCTCTGGCACCTCTGTGGTTCATATATACCACAAAATAGAACAATACTTTTCAAGTTGGTCTTCTCAATAGACTGTAATCTTCCAAAGGAAAAGAGTACTCTTTTTTACCTTTATACCAGCAGAGTCTTGAATTTCAATCAAATGCATGTGTGCTAAGTCACTTCTGTCATGTCTGACTCTTTGTGACCCGGTGGACTATAGCCTGCCAGGCTCCTCTGTCCGTGGCGCGTCTCCAGGCAAGAATACTGGAGTGGGTTGCCATGCCCTTCTCCATGGGATCTTTCTGACCAAGGGATTGAACCCGTGTCTCTTATTATCTCCTGCATTGACAGGTGGACCACTAGACTACCTGGGAAGCCCTTGAATTGAATAAATATTTGTTAAACATATAAATAAAAATAATTTTCTTTAACTATATTCAGTATTTGACTTAGTAATACCATGAATTCAAAGTTCCTTCTATAGTGATACTGTAGTTACAATTTTGCTGTTTTAATGAAACACCAGCCCATTAATGTAGGGTAATTGTGAAAGAATATGACTTAGTGTTGCATTTGGAGCACCTATTTCAGAATTTTCTGGGCGCATTGAACTAAAATATTCTGTGAATTCATCTGAGGTTTGGTCCACCTAGTCCAAATGAATAGAGTTTTCCACATTTGATAGATAAGGCCACTATTGTGGTAAATGATGAACACAGAGGATGAACCAACCCTAGGCCATTCAGGTATGACCTAAGTCAAGTCCCTTATGGTTATTCAGAGAAAGTGACGTAGATTCAGCCTGATAGAGTGTTTGAAGAACTATGGATGGCGGTTTATAACATTGTACAGGATGCGATGATTGAAACCATCCCCAAGAAAAAGAAATGCAAGAAGGCAAAATGTTTGTCTGAGGAGGCATTACAGAGAGCTGAGAAAAGAAGTGAAAGGCAATGGAGAAAGGGAAAGATACACTCAACTGAATGCAGAGTTACAAAGAATAGCAAGGTGAGATGAGAAAACCTTGAGTGACTAATGCAAAGAAACAGAGGAAAACAATAGAATGGGAAAAACTAGAAGTCTCTGCAGAAAATTAGAGATATCAAGGGAAGATTTCATACAAAAATGGGCACAATAAAAGACAGAAACGGCATGGGCCTAATAGAAGCAGAAGAGATTAAAAAGAGGTGGCAAGAATACACAAAACAACTGTAAAAAAGATCTTAATGACCAGATAACCATGATGGTGTAGTCACTCACCTAGAGCCAGATATCCTGGAGTGCGAAGTCCAGTGGGCCTTAGGAAGCATTACTATGAACAAAACTAGCAGAGGTGATGGAATTCCAGTGGAGCTATTTCACATCCTAAAAGATGCGATTAAAGTGCTGCACTCAGTATGCCAGCTAGTTTAAAAACTCAGCAGTGGCCATAGGACTGGAAAAGTTTAGTTTTCTTTCCAATCGCAAAGAAGGATAATGCCAAAGAATGTTCAGACTACCATACAATTGAGCTCATTTCACAGCTAGCAAAGTAATGCTTAAAATCCTTCAACCTAGGCTTCAACAGTATGTGAACCAAAAACTTCCAGATGTACTAGCTGGATTTAGAAAAGGCAGAGGAACCTGAGATCAAGTCGCCAATATCTGTTGGATCATAGAAAAAGCAAGAGAGTTCCAGAAAAACATCTGCCTCTGCTTCGTTGATTATAATAAAGCCTTTGTGTGGATCACAGTAAACAGTGGAAAAATTTTTAAAGATATGGGAATACCAGACCACTTTACAGGCCTCCTGTGAAACCTGTGTGCAGGTCAAGAAGCAACAGTTAGAACAGGACATGGAACAAAGGACTGGTTCAAAATTGAGAAAGGAGTATGTCCAGGCTGTGTATTGTCACCCTGTTTATTTTAACTATATGCAGAGTACATCATGTCAAATTCTGAGCTGGATGAAGCTCAGGCTGGAATCAAGATTGCCGGGGGAAATATCATTAACCTCAGATATGCATATGACACGACCCTTATGGCTGAAAGTGAAGAGGAACTAAAGAGCCTCTTGATGAGGGTGAAAGAGGAGAGTGAAAAAGCTGGCTAAAGACAACATTTACGAAGACCATGGTATCCATTCCCATCACTTCATGGCAAATAGATGGGGAAAAATAGAAACAGAGACAGGCTATTTTCTTGGGCTCCAGTATCACTGTGGACAATGACTGCAGACATGAAATTAAAAGACACTTGTTCCTTGGAAGAAAAACTGTGATAAACCTAGATAGCATATTAAAAAGCAGAGACATCATTTTGCCAACAAAGGTCTGTATAGTCAAAGCTATGGTTTTTCCAGTAGTCATGTATGGATTTGAGAGTTGGATCATAAAGAAGGCTGAGTTCTGAAGAATTGATTTTTTAAACCATGGTGCTGGAGAAGACTCTTGAGAGTTGCTTGGACAGCAAGGAGATCAAACCAGTCAATCCTAAAGGAAGTCAGCCCTGAATATTCATTGGAGGGACTGATGCTAAAGCTGAAGCTCCAATACTTTGGCCACCTGATGTAAAGAGCCAACATGTTGGAAACAACCCTGATGCTGGGAGAGACTGAGAAGAGGGTGACAAAGGATAATACAGTAGGATGGTATCACTGACTCAATGAACATGAGTTCAAACAAACTCTGGGAGATGGTGAAGGATAGGGAAGCTTGGCATCCTGCAGTCCGTGGGGTCACAAAAAATCAGACACGACTTAGCGACTGAACAACAGTATGGTCCTATTACCATTTTCTTAATTGTTTTGGGTTTATTTTGTGTAGGTCTTTTCCTTCTTTTGTGTTTTGTGCCTCGAGAAGTTCCTTTAGAATTTGTTACAAAGCTGTTTTTGGTGGTGCTGAATTCTCTTAACTTTTGCTTGTCTGGAAAGCTTTGGATTTCTCCATCAAATCTGAATGAGAGTCTTGCTGGGTAGAGTATTCTTGGTAGTAAGTTCTTCCTTTTCATCACTTTAAATATATCATGCCATTCCCTTTTGGCTTCTAGAGTTTCTGTTGAAAAATCAACTGATAATCTTATGGGAGTTCATTTGTATGTTATTTGTCCTTTTGTCCTTGTTTTTTATATTTTATCTTTGTCTTTAATTTTCATCATCTTGATTACTATGTGTCTTGGTGCATTCCTCCTTGGGTTTATCTTGCCTGGGACTTTCTGTGCTTCCTGGACTTGGTTGACTATTTTACCATGTTAGGAAAGTTTTCAGCTATTATTTCTTCAAATATTTTCTCAAGTCCTTTCTCTCTCTTTTGGGATCCCTATAATGTGAACGTTGGTATTTATAATGTTGTCCCAGAGTTCTCTGAGGCAGTCTTCATTTTTTTCATTCTTCTTTCTATATTCTGTTGTGGCAGTGATTTCCACCATTCTATCCTCCAGGTACGTATCTGTTCTTCTGCATCACTTATTCTGCTATTGATTCCTTCTCGTGTATTCTTCATCTGTGTTTGTTTGTTCTTTAGTTCTAGGTCTTTGGAGGACATTTCTTGTATCTTCTCAATCTTTGCCTCCGTTCTTTTTCTGAGATTCTGGATCATCTTCGCTGTCATTTTTCTGAATTATTTTTTAGAAGGTTGCCTATCTCCACTTCATTTGTTTTCTGGGGTTTTATCTTGTCCTTTCATCTGGGACAAAACCCTCCACTTTTTCATCCTGGTTAACTTTCTGTAATGTGTTTTTGGTTCTCGCTGCTGAGGGATTGTGGTTCTTGCTTCTCTGTCTGCCTTCTGGTGGATGAAGCTAAGAGACTTGTATAAGCTTCCTGATGGAAGGGACTGGTGGTGGGAAAAACGGAGTCTTGCTCTGGTGGGCAGAGCCTGCTGAGTAAAACTTTAATCCAATTCTCCACTGATGGGTGTGGTTGCACTCACTCTCTGTTAGTTGTTTGCCTCTGTTAGAGACAACCCGGCCCTGGGGTCTGCTGGCTCTCTGGTAGGGTTAATGGTGACCTCCAAGAGGACTTATGCCAAGGGGCCCCTTCTAGGCCTGCTGCCGCCAGTGCCCTCACCCCCACAGTGAGCCCCTGCTGATCCACACCTCCACAGGAGACCCTCCAACGCTGGCAAGTAGGTCTGGTTCAGTCTTCTGTAGGGTCATGACTCCCTTCCCCTGGGTCTTAGTGCACACAAGATTTCATTTGCTGCGTCCAGGACGTCCTGTAATCAAATTCCATGGGTCTTGAAGATCAGATTCCCTGGGGATTCCCAGTCTCTTGGCTGGATCCCCAGGCTGGGAAGTCTGACATGAGGCTCAGAACCTTCACAGCAGTGGGAGAACTTCTTTGGTGTTTACTATTCTCCAGATAGTGGATTGCCTACCCAGCAGGTATGGGATTTGATTTTATCATGTTTGCACCCCTCTTACCATCTCATTGTTGCTTCTTCTTTGTCTTTGGATGTGGGATACCTTTTTTTCGTGGGTTTCAGCATCCTCCTGTTGATGGTTGTTCAATAGCTAGTTGCGATTTGGTGCTCTGATTATGATGACATAATCAGATCTATATTTTGAAAAGATCATATTTATAAAGTGTGGAGTACCCAACGGAAGGGTTGACAAAGGGAACTGGGTGGACATCTGGTAGACTTTTGCTGAAGCGAAGTAAATGATAGTAAGTTGGTCTAAGGTGGTGACAATTGGGATAGAAGTATCTGAACAAATTCAAGAGACATTTAAGAGCTAAATTTAGAAATGGTGATGAGCTAGTGAGCTTTCTATAGAGTAATATAGAAGACACAGGAAAAATACCAACTTCAGGAGGGCAGATCCTGAGTTCAGTCTTGGATAGAGTGAGTTTAACATATATTTATGATATCCAAGTGAAGATTTTGAGTAGGCAGTTGGCTGTAGGGTGTGGAACCTGAGTCATCTGCATAGAGGTTTCACTGAAGTCATGGATATGGTTCAGATTGCCTAGGGAAAAAATAAAGTGAAAAGAGAATGTACTAGGCTTAGGGGAGAACTGTTTCATTGTTAAGCAAAAAAGATGAGCCAGCAAAGAAAACATGGAGTTGTATTGACTAGCATGTTGACTAGAGGAGAATTTCTGGCAACCAATGAGGGCATGTTGGAAGTCGGTGAAGATGAGTTTATTGTGATTCTTGCACGCCCTAAGGTATAACTGCAAATAGCACTTATTTACTTTGGTGCAGAGACAGGGAAAGCTGATGGTAGGGGTGATCTCTATACATAGATAGTGATAAGGCAGAGTACCTGAGTATTACATGAGTAATGTAACTTGTCATACATTGTTTAATATAGGAAGGTTTTTAAAATTTTAAATAATTCTGAGAAAATTATATATACATATTTGTTCCCATTTCAAATATTTTTGGATGACATAGTCCCAATACTTAAAATCTTACTCTTTTCACAAATAACTGTTAGCATATTTATCATTTCCAATTCTTGCTAAAGGGTAACCCTGTGAGCTTTGAGATGGTCTAAAGGGCATGTGGTTATTTGCCATCACTTACTTATCAGTTCTGTTTTTGAGTTTATATGAAATTTCAGCCTCCATTCTCCTCATTTACACTAACAAATGTCTTCCTAAATTAGCCCCCTTCTGATCTCCCCCATTACTTAAGACTGATCTGAAGCAAATGCTGAACTTACACATTGTCCGTAGGCCTGGGGCTTTTCAGAAACGCTTGTAACAGTTGAATAAGTCTAGAGAAGAAGGCCTTCACAAATCTTGAGTACCCAGGGAGAGCTGTATGTGATTGATTATTTATTGGGCCTCAACTGTGTACTAGGTACTATTTAGAGCTTACATTAAATAGTCACTTACAACGCACCTCTTAAAAAGACCAAAACCTGGTAAATGAAGAGACTTTTCAACAGTGATTGCCTCATAGTATTTACAGGTGGTATGATTAATTTGGGAGTTCCCAGGTGGTTCTAGTGGTAGAGAAGCCGCTTCTCAATGCACCAGATGTAAGAGACCTGGGTTCGATCCCTGGGTTGGGAAGATCCCCTGGAGAAGGGAATGGCAACCCACTCCATTATTCTTGCCAAGAGAGTCCCATGGATAGAGGAGCTTGGGGGGCTACAGTCCATGAGGTCGCAAAGAGTCAGACATGTGACTGACTTTGCATGATTCATATATGACTTATATGATTAATTTACATATAAGGCCTAAGGAGATATGGGAATATTTGGTAGAAGTTGCAAAAACTGAAAGTGAAAATGTTAGTAGCTCAGTTGTGTCTGACTGTTTGCAACCCCATGGACTGTAGCCCATCAGGCTCCTCTATTCATGGGACTCTCTTGGCAAGAACACTGGAGTGGGTTCCATTCCATTCTCCAGGGGATCTTCCTGACCCAGGGATCAAACCCGGGTTGCTCACCTTGCAGGCAGGTTCTTTACCATCTGAGTCACAAGGAAAGTCAAAATGCTTATGGGGTGATATTTTAGTCATGAAGTGAAGATCCAGGAGTGTGTTGAGTAGTGGGCACAGCACAAGCGATAATTATAAGACACTGGCCTTTTCTGAGACCCTAAGTTCTACAGGATGGCTGTTTTATAAGGGTAACAGTAGAGCCTACCAGGATATATGGTTGTTAAAACAGGCCAAGGAGAACCAAATATGATATACTAGGACTTGTGAATTTATCCTATGGACATAAGGGAACCTTGATAATTTTAAGCAAGGATGTATTATGAATAAGTTCTCATTTTAAAAGACTACTTTGGGAGCAAAAGCTTGCAATATATGAACTGTTGCAGTAGTTCATATAAGATGAGGGCCTTAATCAAACCAGAGAGATTAGTGGCGGGGGCAGGGAGCAGGAAAAAGGGTGGTGCAGAGGTGCTGAGGAGGTGGGTGGGATGGGGGATGGAAAGAAAGGATAAATTCCAGAAGTTTTAAGAAGGTGGAATTGATAGAACAGGAAGTTGATGACAGAAGATTTGATGTGGATAATAAGGAAAAGGAATGAAGAAAATATGGGAGAAATGGATTCGATTCTTGAATGTTAGAATTTATGGTGACTGTGGGACTCCCATCTGGAGATGTCCAGGAGACAGCCAAATATTTGAGAATAAATGTTGCTCAAGTTGTTTTAAAAATGTGGTCAACATAGTCAACTTAGGCTCAAAGTCCCTGGATTCCTTGCCTTTGATGATGTTTTCAGGTCTTCACTTTACGGTCCCATCGTGTCTGTTCAGCTGCTCTCAGCATGAAGAATTAAAGTCCAGTTCGGCAGGCTGACCTCTGTTTCTCCCACGGGCTAGTTCTCTTGTTGCTTTATCGCGGTATCTTTCCTTTGAGATCACTGAGACTTCATGTCTCTCCACGCCCTTTTACTTTCAGTCCCTCAAAACTTTGTACTGTTATTTCTTTTTCTGTCTGGTCCAAACGCCAAAGAACCCAGTCCAGTTCACTTATGTCTTAGTACGTATGAGCTCATTCCCTGCTTTCTGGTATATCCTTCTGCAGATTCTTTATGCATCTGGACTGCTGGGTGCCAAAGGAGCGCACAGTCTATGGACAGGGACTGCTCCACATGTGTGGATTCCAGTGGGTCCCTCAACACCCCTGTATAATATTTTTGCTTGTACCACGTCAGATTCCTTTTCTAAAACCTACAGCATATCCCATACTTTTCCATACTTTTCCCACCTTTTTCAAGGCTTCTCCCACATTAGCAACTTGCTAATAACTTCATAACTCAGTTAGCAGATGGTCTATTCTCTATTCCAAAGGAAAAATTGAAGGGATCACGTCTGACTCCTTCACATCCAATTCCACACCTTCAAATTTATTCATGTCTGCATCTTTTCTTCTAGCCATAGAGACAGGATAATTGAAAGATGTTAATATTCAAAGGTCTTTCTGTGTCCTTCACCTGAGCATTACCCTTTCAATTATTCTTTCTCCTCTAAATTAATCTCTCTGTGTTGGTACTTCTACATGATCAAGTCTTCTTTAGATTAAAAAAATAAAACCCCTCATTTGAACCTTCATTTTCCTCCAGCTGCAAATCCCCTTTCTAGATAAGAGGGTCAGTGAATGTTTATGACCTTGTACCTCTAAACCAGGGTTTTCTCAACATCAACACCACTTTGGGGCCTGATAATTCTTTGTTGCGGGGGCTGCTGTGTGTATTATAGGATGTTTCTCAGAATCCCTAATATTTACTACATAGATGCCAGTAATACTGCCCCTCCCCCACTTGTAACAATGAAAAATATCTGTAGACCCTTGAGGGGGAGGGGAGGAACAAAATTGTTCCAGTTGAGATTAAAGTCATGACAGTGTTTGTTTAAGCAGGCCTATGCAAAGAGCCTCTGAACAGCTATAATGATATTTTATTAGCAGGAGAGATTGTGCTATTGGAGTGATGATACTAGCAAAGAATATTGTTGTATTAAAAAGTTAGACTGACAGGAAGGGCTTCTCAGCTGGCGCTAGTGGTAAAAAACCCGCCTTCCAATGCAGGTAGACATAAGAGACACAGGTTTGATCCCTGAGTTAGGAAGATACCCCGGAGGAGGGCAAGGCAACTTATTCTTGCCTGGAGAGTCCCATGGACAGAGGAGCTGACAGACTGCAGTCCATAGGGTCGAACAGAGTCAGGCACTGCTGAAGTGACTAGCACGCATGCACTGACAGCAAACCCAGTAGTGCATGTAGAAACAGGGTATTAAAAAGTGCTGCTCTGGGGAATATTCAGAGTGGACACCGAGACATTGTGTGACTTCAGATTGCTGAAATTTACCTGCTACAAAACACATGCTAATGACTTTCATTATTATTTTCCTTTCATTAATTTCTTTCTGATATATTATGTGTAGTAAGTTAGCAAGCTGGATAACTCATTACCATGTTTAATGGAAGAATAATTACAGGATTTGAAGGATGAAAAAAATGATCCCTAAAGAAAAATATATGCTCTTTGGACCATGGTCAGCTTTGAAATGAGGTTCACATCTGTTAATGCTTTTGAATATCCCAAGATATTCATTTGTATCAGTTTTTTATAAAAAGACTGAGTTTAAGTATAAATAATAGAATGTTATTCTCCAGGACCAGAAGGAAGAAAGGGTGATTCCATTAAACACAGAAGTGCTCTTTTCATTTTAGCACACCCAGCACTTACCTGAGACTACCATTGGATTCAACTCTCTGGGTTCTCCTTGTTGATGGATACCAGAGGAAACTGAATTAAGAAAGACAGAATGTCTAAATGTGATTCCAATGAGGTCTTGAACCCTGTATTTTATTTTAAAATCTTGTCTATGTTGTAGAAATTTTATGAGAATTTTGGGACCTGATGACATGCTGCCCTGGAGAGATGTATTAAAATCAATTATTTTTTTAAGCCCTGGGCTGAAATCAAGGAAGTATCTCTACTTCTTTCATAAGTGTGAAGTGCAGTGGTGTAATGGCATTGCTCATCCTGCCTCACTCCTACCGTGGCTGGAATCAGCCCTTGTAGGACTATTGACACCTTTGAATGAAAACATGCCACAAATCAGAGCTTTTTTTTCCTTTCCAAAGAGCCATTTTATCTGCACACCACTGAAGACAGGTATTATTTTCCCTATTTCACAGTTGAATCTAAGGCTCAGAAAAGTAAATCCCTAAATTAGTTTAATTTTGAAAACCACATAAGTTCTTGGGAATCAAAGCATAATATTAGTATAAGAGAATTCCCTATTTTTCTATGCAAAGGGTAGAATCCAGCTGAATTTTGGTTTTCTTCAAAGAAGAGTTAATACCCTTGTGAATTGTACATTTTCTTTTTTATTTTCATTGTGCACAACAGGTAAATCAACTGTACTTCAATAAAATGAGAATTTTTTGATATTTCTCTATTCCCCTTACCTTCCTTCCTGATCATAAATAAATGAATCATAAGACAGTATGTGATATCTAGATGTTGGTGTGTATTAGAGTGTTATTTTACATCATGCATGAGTGCGTGCTGAGTCGCTTCAGTCGTGTCTGACTCTGTGCAATCCAACGGACTGTAGCCCTCCAGGCTCCCCTGTCCATGAGGATTCTCCAGGTAAGAATACTGGAGTGGGTTGCTATGCGCACCTCCAGGGGTTTTTCATCATACTTGGTTCCTAACAAACATATTAGTTGCAAACTGTACCCAGCATTTGATTAATTAACCCTTATTCTATTAGTAACCAGCTGTATGATCCTGAACAAGCTTTCTCAGCTGTCTAGTTTGGGGGATGCCACCAATGACCTCTAATGTCATTGCCACCCTTGGTAACATGAAGATCCTTATGCTTTTAATAACTTGAGTATGCCTTGCTATTAAAATACTAATGTGGAATATAGATCTTAAAGTAATATTTTTTAAAAATATAAATATTTAACTATTTTAAATTTTAAAGTAGACTTTTTAAAAAGTCTAGTTTTGTTGATGATGAAGGCTCCGAAGTGAAGTTTATTTTGTTGTGTAATGAAGTTTTTATTTTGTTTTTGAAAGTTTCAAGATTTGAAGCTGAGGGAGTTCTACTGTGAGGGAAACCCGCTGTTCCTGAAGCAGCCAGTTAGTGCTATAAAACAGGAGGACGTCTGGAGTTTACAGGTGAAACCTTATGTCATTCACACAGGTCTTCGAGCTAAAGCCATGATTTAAGTTTTAAAGAGTTTTCTTCTAAAGGATTCTTACCAAGCCAGCAAATGATTAATACAACCATAATCCATTGGCATTGTGGAGCCTAGTCATAATCTTTTTGACTTGCTTGCAGAATCCAATGTGATCCTTCCTGATTTCCAGAGTGACCACATTCAGAGACATTTTAAACATTTTGTTGGATCAAAAGAGAGGAATTTGTGTTCGCTTTAGCATCCACATATTTTTTCAGTATTATCTAAAGATATATTTGATTTATTCTTACTGGGGTCTTTTGCCTCTTCCATCCCCTTGTCATTTATCCCCATTCCTAGGGGATGAAAGAATATGATCCAGAAATTGTGTTCCCTTTAGTCAAACAAGTTGATGATATTAAAAGAAGGAATAGGGAAGTATATTAGAGGACTGGCTGTGTATGTCTTTTGGTGATAGACACATCGAAGATTACAGATTTTACCACATTTGAGTATGAGTCTCTGCTGTGAATGTGGATTTCGCAGGTCCTTTTAGCTGAACATGCAGAATTGTCTTAAAACTTTCAAGTATTGGGAGGGGTTCAAGTTTCCTGACTACAGGAAACAACCAACATTGTTTAATGGTTTAGTTTTTTAAAAAAAATAACATTTTTCCCTTATTGAACAAGTAATATATGTTTAATACAGAAAACTAGAAAATATAGATGAGCGAGGAAGAAAATATTAGTTATAATGCCATGTGTGTTAGTCACTCAGTTGTGTCCAACCCTTTGCGATACTGTGGACTGTAGCCTGCCAAGCTCCTCTGTCCATGAAATTCTCCAGGCAAGAGTACTGGAGTGTATTGACATTTCCTTCTCCAGGGGATCTTTCCAACCCAGGAATTGATCTGGGGTCTCCTGCATTGCAGGCAGATTCTTTACCATCTGAGCCACCAGTTGAAAAATTATTTTAAAAGTAATACAAGCTTATTTAGAGAAATCAGAGAAAAGGCAATAAAAATTGATAAAAAATACTCAAAAATCTAGTGTGCAGAGATACAGTCACTGTTCTGACATTTATTTTGCTAGAACTTTTCAAAAATCCAGAAGTTTTTGATATCAAAGCTTTGTTCAAGCTGTGTACTATTTAGATACTTCATTTTTTACTCAAAATACTGTGAATATTTTTCCAGTCAGTAAAAAATACATCCATGACATCTCTTTTGATGATTGCATAATAATATACTGGTATACGATTATACCAGAATATTTTAAACTACTTTCCTACTGTTGGCTGTTTAGATATTAAAAATCTTATAACTTTTTGGCCTTTATAAACAAGGCTATCCTCTTCTCATGTCCATATTATCCCTGTGAATGAAATCACTAAGCCAAAGGACTTTCATCTTTTCAAGGCTGATTAACTCTTCTCCAATTCTCTTCCAGAGACTCAGTCTATATTTCCATAAACAGTATTATTTCCCTCTCCTATGTGAATAAAAACTTATTTGAAGTTTAATTATAAATGATTTTAAAATTGAAGTATTAAATTTAATTCCTCATGCCCTAATTGTTCTCCTTGAATCAAACATTTCAGAACAATGGTAATAAAATAATATTAATAGTAATAATAAAAATATTAATAGACAACTAATACTTATTATGTTTACCATGGGCAAGGCATTGTTCCAAGCACTTAATGGAAATGAACTAATTTAGTCCTCCATTAACTCTCAAAAAGAAGACACCATTATTATTCCTCTTTTATAGATAAATTGAGCCTTGGAGAAGGTAAATCACTTGTCCAAGTTCACAGGTCTAGTAAGTTTTCGAATGCTGATGCCGTTCTAAGCAGTTGGCCTCCAGACTCCATGCTGCAGTATTGCCTCAGAAAGGGGCTGCCAGAAGTGAGGGAAAGGGAAACAAAGGTAGTCTCTTGTTGGAAGAAATTCTGGTCTGTGGAGGGGACTGGATAAACAGTTAGCCCGAGGTGGCAGGGCTATTACAGGGAGCTTGAGAGCAAGAGTGCTGCTTTGAGTCTGGGGCCCACGTGCAGGGTGAGAGAACAGCTCTTCCCTCAGTTTCAAAGCTTTAAGGACCCAGAAGCACAACAGTTTGGGCGTTTTGTTTATTTAGTAGGAGCGATGACTTTTACTTATATAAATGATTGGTTGTTTTTGAGAGTATCTCTAAGAATTTTTCTTAGAAAGGTGACAAATTTACTATAATTTTATATTTATACTTAAGTAAAAGTCATTTCTACTGGATATTTGGTTACCATTATAACATTACTGATTAAACTACTTGGACTTTCAAAAACTATAGGGATTTGTTTCAGGATATTCCTTGGTTAAGATTTTTAAAGACTTTTCCTTACCTCGGAGATATGTGAACTAAAATTTAATATTGATAACTATATTATAACAATATACTAACCAGAGTATACTCTGTCAGCAGATGCTAGACAGAGTTTTACCTGTATTATATATAGTTTAATTCTCTGAACTCTGTGTGGTGGGGTTGGAAACAAAATTCCTATTTTGTAGGTGAGGTATTCCAGATCAGAGAACTTAAGGACTTGTCAAATAGGGTCACACTAGTAAGTCATAGTAGAGAAGGCAATGGCACCCCACTCCAGTACTCTTGCCTGGAAAATCCCATGGACGGAGGAGCCTGGTGGGCTGCAGTCCATGGGGTTGCTAAGAGTTGGATATGACTGAGCGACTTCACTTTCACTTTTCACTTTCATGCATTGGAGAAGGAAATGGCAACCCACTCCAGTGTTCTTGCCTGGAGAATCCCAGGGACGGTGGGCCTGGTGGGCTGCCGTCTATGGGGTCACACAGAGTCAGACACAACTGAAGTGACTTAGCAGTAGCAGTAGCAGTAAGTCATAGAGCTACACGATTTGCACTTATTTATATATCTGACTGTGACTCAGTATCTTTGCTCTTGATGCTGTGTTTTAGTGCCTGTCATACAGCAACAACTGATCATACAGCAGTTCCAAAGTTCATCATTCTTTCTGATTCGCATTTGTTTCTATGTTTTATGATTTTTAATATTTATATATAAATATATGTAAGGATAACCTTATGATTCAAATCAAATCAACATGTATAAGGAAAACTAAAAGAAACACCTTAAACTAATTTTAATCTATGATTGTTTAAACATAGAAATAATCTCTGACCTACATATAGTTAGCTAACAAATATTCTAACAGAATAGCATATAAGCTATTCAAAAGGGATAATTTATTTTTCTATAAACGATTTCTTGACTTTTAAATAACACTGAGGTTAAGCCATCATTAAGTAGTATATTCTGAAAAACTGCATTGCGTGTGTCTTCATGGTACAAATTTCCTAAAATTTACTATTGGTCATGCCAAAAGTATCTTATTATTTATGTGTTTGTGTGTGTTTCTTCAAATAATAACTTTACATTTCAATGATATATGTTAGTCTTCCAAGAAGGAAATGGCAACCCACTCCAGTGTTCTTGCCTGGAGAATCCCATGGACGGAGAGGCCTGGTAGGCTGCAGTCCATGGGGTCGCACAGAGTCGGACACAACTGAAGCGACTTAGCAGCAGCAGCAGTCTTCCAAAGCAACACATTGGCAGCAAGTAGGAGAAAGATATAAATAATGGGTAATGTAAGAGTTGTGCAACAATTCCAAGTGCAACAAACATGATTGGTTCCAGAAATCATAAATGGAAAATGTCAGCTGTGTGAATTGTTGTTGTTCAGTCGCTAAGTCATGTCCGACTTTTTGTGACCCCATGAACTGTAACCCGTCAGGCTCCTCTGTCCTCTGAAATCTCCCAGAGTTTGCTCAAATTCATGTCCATTGAGTCGGTATCTAGCCATCTCATCCTTTGCTGCCCGCTTCTTCTTTTGCCTTCAATCTCTCCCCATCATCAGTGTCTTTTTCATGGGACCTATTCGTTGGTCCCGTGTATTTCAGCAGACTCTTCTACTGTCTGCTATTTTGGGTTTGAATTCTTCTCTATTTTCTGTGGCTTTATAGTGAAACTAGCCATTGAATTCTGGTAGCTAAAACTTACCTCTAAAATCACCATTTCATTCAGAATCACAAGCTATGTTCTGTGTAATTCATTAGAGGGAAGCGATAATATTCACTGAATTTAGAAGTCCTGTAATATTAGTGTGAAAGGGCAGTTTTTCAGAAAGGATGACTTCATCATGTAACCATCCCAGAGAATAAGCTGAAGTGTGTAGGAGGTTATGCTGCTGAAGGATCAGGCAGTTAAGGAACCCATGCTCAGGGCTGTTTCTGTACAGAGGCAGCGTTCCCAGATGTTTGCTGAGTGCAAGGGATAGAGTAATAAGGAACAGGGAGACAGAGATTTATAGGATTTGTTATTATTTTTAAAGATTTTAATTGGGATAGATGAGTGAAAGGTTATGTTTGTATGTGTATATTTATGTATGTATGTTTGTATTTTCACACAGACTATCTTAATACCACTGAGAAATCTTTCACTTTGGCCAAAAAAAGGTCTTATACACTATTAAAAATTCATGCAGTGTTTTTGTAAAATTTACATAGAACTTCATGCTCTTGGCACAAGAGGGGCATTTAGTGGAATGAATCAAATGTTTATTTTGTTTGCTTGGTCAGTGAAGATATATATGTATTTTATAATTTTTTATTTTAAGATGGTGATATTGTCATAGTGACCATCCTCACCACCTATTCTATTGTTTAGTAATGGTATTATCTAAAGTGTAGTTTCTGTATGTATTTATGTGGCTAGGTTTAATATATACTGAATTCAAAGATTTGATTAATAGAAATCAATACTCTTTACTAATTTGGCTCAATTCAGGTACTCAGTTTAGTAGATAACTTAGTCTAGTACCTCTCCAACTTTAACACACATACAGAATACCTGGGGAACCTTGTTAAATTGCGGATTCTGGCTCAATAGATCTGAGTGCAACTAAGTCTGAATTTCTAATAAGCTTCTAGGTGATACAGATTCTACTGATTCTGCAGCTTAAGTAGTAAGGATTTAGACCTTAGTAAATGTGACAGACTCAATTTTTGAGTCTAGTCTGAATATTTGTATAGTCCTTTCCTATTGTGATGAGAGACACAAAATTTGAACCTATACTTTAATAATGTAAATTTATTATAATCTGAATTCCTATATGTCAGAAATATTACAATGGAAGTAAATTGCTTTTTGTATATGCTGAAAACTAAACTTACAATGCCAGGTTTGACAATATAATTCATTATATATACCATGGAGAACTAATTTAACAGAAACTGTGAGGAATAAGCCAAAAATATAAATTAGTGAAATGGGAATCAATGTAACATAAAACAGTTATTTTGAGAATAATCTGAGGAACCATATTCTTTTTTAATATAGGAAATAACGTCAAGATTTATAATGAATCAGCTATCAGAAAAGAATCCTTTCCTAATGAAAGCCATAAAATGGTACCCACAGGTCAGGAGCATAATCTCTCAGGGAAGAAAGTGTGCAATATGTGAGAAGTTCTTTTTAACCATATGGCTGGAATGTGTTGAGTTTTTTCCTCCATCAAAGGTAAATGGTGTTTTCTGTATGAATATGAACATAAGACCACCTCTTATTCTTTGTCCTTGTCTAAGTTGATCAATATAAACTACATTTGTATCTAAGAATTGACATCTATGATGATATAATGGGTTTTTCACCAGCTTTATTGATTTATAATTGATAGATAACATAGTGTAAATTTAAGGTGTATAACATGTTAATTTGATACATTTATAAATGCAAAATGACTACCACCACAGTTATCACCCACATCTCCATCCTGTCACATATCATCATTTTTTATTTTTGTGGTGAGAACACTTAAAATCTACTTTCTTAGCAACATTCAAATATATGATACATATTTAATATGTATGTGTATATGACTAATATATATCATAAATATGTATGATGCGTATGTATACTTATATATCATAAACATGATATATGTATATTGTATTAGCTATAATCACCATGCTGTACATTAGACCCTCTAACTTAATCTTATAACTGAAAATTTGTACACTTTGACCACTATCTCCGCATTTCTCCCAACCCATAACGTCAGGTAACTATCACTTTACTATTTCTCTAAGTTTGTCTTTTTTATATTCCACATATAAATTATTGTGCAGTATTTATTTTTTCTCTGATTTATTTCACTTAGTGTACTTCCTTCAGTGTCCATCTAAGTTGTCATGAATGGCAGGATTTCCTTATTTTCCTTAGCTGAGTAACATTCAGTGGTGTATAGATATACACCACAACTTCTTTATCCATTCGTCTGTTAACAGACATGCATAGGTTGTTTCTATATCCTGGCTGTTGTGAGTAATGCTGCAGTGAACACGAGAGTGCAGGTATCTCTATGACATCCCGATTTCAATTTCTCTGGATATGTAATAAAGTGGAATTGATGGATGATATGGTGGTTGTATTTTTAATTTTTTGAGTGACCTACATACTTTTTTCTATATTGTCTGTACAAGTTTGCATTTCCACCAACAGTGCATACAGTTCAGTTCAGTCACTCAGTCATGTCCAACTCTTTGCAACGCCATAGTCTGCAGCACGCCGGGCCTCCCTATCACCAACTCTCAGAGTTTACTCACACTCATATCCATTGAGTTAGTGATGTCATCCAACCATCTCATCCTCTGTCGTTCCCTTCTCTTCCTACCCTCAATCTTTCCCAGCATCAGGGGCTTTTCAAATAAGTCAGCTCTTCGCATCAGGTGGCCAAAGTATTGGAGTTTCAGCTTCAGCCTCAGCCCTTCCAATGAACACCCAGCACTGATCTCCTTTAGGATGGACTGGTTGGATCTCCTTGAAGTCCAAGGGACTCTCAAGAGTCTTCTCCAACACCACAATTCAAAAGCATCAATTCTTCAGTGCTCAGCTTTCTTTATGTCCAACTCTCACATCCATACATGACTATGGGAAAAACCATAGCCTTGACTAGATGGACTTTGTCAGCAAAGTAATGTCTCTGCTTTTTAATAAACTGTCTAGGTTGGTCATAACTTCTCTTCCAAGGAGCAAGCGTCTTTTAATTTCATGGCTGCAGTCACCATCTGCAATGATTTTGGAGCCCCCCAAAATAAAGTCTGTCACTGTTTCCACTGTTTCCCCATCTATTTGCCATGAAGTGCTGGGACCAGATGCCACAATCTTAGTTTTCTGAATGTTGAGTTTTAAGCCAACTTTTTCACTTTCCTCTTTCACTTTCATCAAGAGGCTCTTTAGTTCTTCTTCACTTTCTGCCATAAGGGTGGTGTCATCTGCATATCTGAGGTTATTGATATTTCTCCTGGCAATCTTGATTCCAGCTTGTGCTTCATCTAGCCCTTCATTTCTCTTGATGTACTCTGCATATAAGTTAAATAAGCAGAGTGGTAATATACAGCCTTGACGTACTCCTTTCCCAATTTTGAGCCAATCCATTGTTCCATGTCTGGTTCTAACTGTTGCTTTTGACCTGCATACAGGTTTCTAGGGAGGCAGATCATATGGTCTGATACTCGCATCTCTTTAATAATTTTCCACAGTTTGTTGTGATCCCCACAGTCAAAGGCTTTAGTATAGTCAATGAAGCAGAGTAGATGTTTTTCTGGAATTCTCTTGCTTTTTCTATGATCCAGTGGATATTGGCAATTTGATCTCTGGTTCCTCTGCCTTTTCTAAATGCAGCTTGAACATCTACAAGTTCTTGGTTCACATGCTGTTGATTTTGAGCATTACTTTGCTAGCATGTGTAATGAATGCAGTTGTGCGGTAGTTTGAACATTCTTTGTCATTGCCCTTCTTTGGAATTGAAATGAAAATTCACCTTTTCCAGTCCTGTGGCCACTGCTGTGTTTTCTAAATTTGCTCGTATATTGAGTGCAGCATCTTAACAGCATCCTCTTTTAGGATTTGAAATAGTTCAGCTAGAATTCCATCACCTCCATTAGCTTTGTTTGTAGTGATGCTTCCAAAGGCCCACTTGACTTTGCACTCCAAGATGTATGACTCTAGGTTAGTGATCACACCATCGTGGTTATCTGGGTCATTAAGATATTTTTTGTATAGTTCTTCTTCCCTGGTGGCTCAGCTGGTAAAGAATCCACCTGCAATGTGGGAGACCTGGGTTTGATCCCTGGTTGGGAAGTTCCCCTGGAGAAGGGTATGGCTACCCACTCCAGTATTCTGGCCTGGAGAATTCCACAGACTGTATAGTCCATGGGCTCACAGAGTCAGACATGACTGAGAGACTTTCACTTCACTGTGTATTCTTGCCATGTGTTAATATCTCTTCTTCTGTTGGGTCATATTGTTTCTGCCCTTTATTGTGCCCACTTTTGCATGAAATGTTCCCTTGATATCTCTAATTTTCTTGAAGAGATCTCTAGTCTTTCCTATTATATTGAAAAAGGAGACACAATCACAAATGGGCCTTGTTCTTGATTTAAAAATCTAGAAATAACTAAATATCAAATTGTAATGCATCTATTCATGTGAATGTGAAATTATGCCATAATTATTTTATGAATTAGTTAGATGAGGATTGGAAAATATTTGATGAAAAATTTTTCTGAATCTCAAATATTAACTTTCACCATAATTCATTCAGATGCCTTTGACTTTTTCATGTGTTATAGCTCTTGCCGTCTGAGTTTTGTTAGTCCTCAACATTTACAGAATTATCATTAACTTCAAGTAATTGATACTTAAGTATTAACTACTAAGGATATAATGCTTCAAAGCAACAACAAAAATTAGTCCTTTTTAGTTACCACCAACTTGGATTGTAACATCTATGTTGATGGTACTTGGTACTACCAATGAAATAGTCTCATAAAATTCTTTCCAAATACTGCATTCCAAATAGTGCCAAAGATATGCATTCAATGTTTTCATTTTGTATAGTTATGTTAACTTAATAGTTATAGTTATGTTGAACTTAATATTTTCGTAGATTCCTTTAAAGTTGAAGAGTTTAGGGAGGGAATAGTTTGGAATATGAACTGTCAGTCCTGTATTTAGTGATGTAATGTAATGAGGGCTTCCTTCAAAAGAGTCTCAGTCGAGTAGGTTTCACTACACATGAGTGAAAAAGCTGATCTACTTTATGAAAATAATTAAAATTTCAGTCTTAATTCCTTTTTTATAACAAGCCGTCAGTAATGAAACATAAGATTGCATTTAATAATTTTACTCATTACATATAGAGCAAAATCCTACTTTGCAACAAAAAGTTATTATTACTTGTATACCACTGACATTCATTTATGAAACTGATCATTTCAACCAGTCAGCTGTGAAAATGAATGTTAGTTTTAAAATATTTATGCAGTGGTTAGTTAATTTAAAGTAAATTACACACTTAGGAGATCAAGGATACCACATTTCTAATTGTAAATAATCATGACAGTAATATATATTTATTCAAAAAATTGAAATGGCATGAATGTTTCTTATCACTTAATTTGGAAACCAGTAAAACAGTTAGAGTATAGATGATCTTGCCATTCATGGCCCACAGCTTTGTTGTGGCAAAGGGGCTTGCATAACTCAGTGAAACTATGAATCAGGTGGTGCAGCACCACCAAAGATGGATGGGTCATGGTGAAGAGTTCTGATAAAATGTGGTTCACTGCAGAAGGAAATGGCACCCCACTCCAGTGTTCTTGCCTGGAGAACTCCATGGACAGTATGAAAAGGCAAAAAAATATGACACTGGAGGATGAGCCCTCCCCTCCACCCCCCAGGTCAGAAGGTGTGCAGTATGCTACTGGGGAAGAGTGGAGGGCAATGACTAATAGCTTTAGAAAGAGTGAAGTGGCTGGGCCAAAGTGGAAATGGCACTCAGCTGTGAGTGTGTTTGGTGTTGAAAGTAAAGTCTGATGCAGTAAAGAACAATATTGTATAGGAACTTGGAATGTTAGGTCCATGAATCAAGGTAAATTGGATGGAGTCAAGCAGGACATGGCAAGATTGAACATCAACATCTTAGGAATCAGTGAACTAAAATAGATGGTAATGGGTGGATTTAATTCAGATGACCATTATGTCCACTACTGTTGGCAAGAATCCCTTAGAAGAAATGGAGTAGTCCTCACAGTCAACCAGAGTCCAAAATGCAGTACTTGGGTGGAGTCTTAAAAATGACAGAATCATCTTGGTTCTTTTCCAAGGCAAACCATTCAGCATCACAGTAATCCAAGTCTGTGCCCCAACTACTGATGCTGAAGAAGCTGACCAGTTGTAAGAAGACCTACAAGGTCTTCTGGAGCTCACTCCAAAAAAAGATGTCCTTTTCATTATAGGGGATTGGAATACAAAAGTAGGAAGTCATGAGATACCCAGAATAACAAGCAGATTTGGCCTTAGAGTACAAAATGAAGCTGGGCAAAGGCTAACAGCTTTGTCCAGAGAATACACTAGCAACAGCAAACACCATCTTCCAAAAACACAATAGATGACTCTACGTGGATATTAATGGTCAATACCAAAATCAAATCGATGATGTTCTTTGCAACCAAAGATGGAAAAGCTCTATGAGATCATAAAAACAAGACCTGGCTGACTGTGGCTCAGATCATGACTAAAGTTCAGGGTTAAATTGAAGAAAGTAGGGAAAACCTCTAAGCCATCCAGGTATGACCTAAATCAAAGCAGTCAATATGTCAGAATATTTGGAAAGCCCAGCAGTGGCCACAAGACTGGGAAAGGTCAGTTTTCATTCCAATCCCAAAGAAGGACAATGTCTAAGAAGGTTCAAACTTCTGTACAATTGCGCTCATCTCACATGCTGGCAAGGTCATGCTCAAAATCTTCAAGGTCAGCTTCAGCAGTATATGAAATAGGAACTTTCAGATGTAAAAGCTGGATTTTGAAGAGGTAGAGAAACCAGAGATCAAATTGCCAATTTTTGTTGCATCATGGAGAAAGCAAGGCAATTCCAGAAAAATATCTACTTCTGCTTTATTGACTATGCTAACGCCTTTGACTGTGTGGATCACAACAAACTGAAAAATTCTTCAAGAGATGAGAGGACCAGACCACCTTACCTGCCTCCTGAGAAACCTGTATGTGGGTCAAGAAGCAACAGTTAAAACCAGGTGTGAAGCAACTGACTGGTTCAAGATTGGGAAAGGAGCATAACAAGGCTGTATGTCGTCAGCCTGCTTATTTAACATATACAGAGTACATCATGCGAAATGCCAAGCATGATTCCAGCTTGATGAATTTCAAGCTGGAGTCAAGATTGCCAGGAGAGATATCAACAACCTCGGATATGCAGATGATACCACTCTAATGGCAGAAAATGTAGAGGAACTAAAGAGCTTCTTGATGAAGGTGAAAGAGGAGAGTGGAAAAAGCTGCCTTAAAACTCAGCATTCAAAAAACTAAGATCATGGCATCTGGTCCCATCACAGCAAATAGAAGAATAAAAAAATGAAAGCAGTGACAGACTTTTATTTTCTTGGGTTCCAAAATCACTGTGGACAGTGATTGCAGTCATGAAATTAATAGATGCTTGCTTCTTGAAAGGAAAACTATGACAGACCTAGACAATGTATTCAAAAGCAGAGACATCACTTTGCTGACAAAGTTCCATCTAGTAAAAGCTATGGTTTTTCCAGTAGTCATGTATGGCTATGAAAGTTGGACCATAAAGAAGGCTGAGCACCAAAAAATTGATTCTTTTGAACTGTGATGTTGGAGAAGACTTTTGAGAGTCTGTTGGACAACAGGGAGATCAAACCAGTCAATCCTAGTCAATCAACCCTGAATATTCATTGGAAGGACTAATGCTGAAGCTGAAGTTTCAATACTTTGGCCACCTGATGCAAAGAACTGACTCATTGGAAAAGACCCTGATGCTGGGAAAGATTGATTGGGAGAAGAGGGTGGCAGAGGATGAGACGGTTAGGTAGCATCACCGAATCCATGGATGTGAGTTTGAAAAACTGGGAGATGGTGGCGAACAGAGGAGCCTGGTGATCTATAGTCGGTATATGACTTGGCTACTGAACAGCAACAGCATCATGAATGATCTCACATACTGTCTCTTGATTGCTTCTACTTCTATGGAAATTCACTGAATTCTCTTTTCCCTTTAAGGAACTCTTTTCTTAAACTGCTAGGTAGAGTTAACAATTGTATTCAGTATACACGATTTTTTTTTTCCTTCTAAAGAATCTTAAATTGCATTCAACTGCAGCACATTTATCTGCTGTGCATTACCAGAATGTTTGAACCTCCATGTGACACTCAAAAGCCATTGATTATGCAGAGATGGTGATGAGAGGGCAGTTATCACTCTGTACTGGAGAGAATGTTGCACGGCTAGATGGGTCGCTGAGTCATGAGCAAGATTTTCTTTCTGATTTCTGCCCTTATTACAGTCCAAACTGCCCTAAGGGTGGAATGACCATATATAGTATATCATGTAAGTCAAGATTCTTTTGAGAGTAAAAGTAGACAGCATTCTTAATAACTGAAAAATCAGGAAGCCAGGACTGTCCTAAGCAAAACTGAATATTGCTACACTTCCTAATTGAAGCAGTTAACTTTAGAGGAGTGGTCATTCCTGGTGCTTATGCAGAATAGAGGAGTTGTCATTCTGAATGTTCATCTTGTATTTTTAAACTTACTTTCAGGGCTTCCCTTGTGGCTCAGCTGGTAAAGAATCCACCTGCAATGCGGGAGACTGGGTTTGATGCCTGGGTTGGGAAGATCCCCTGGAGAAGGGAAACACTACCCACTCCAGTATTCTGGCCTGGAGAATTCTATGGACTGTATAGTCCATGGGGGTCACAAAGAGTCGGACACGACTGAACGACTTTCACTTTCACTTTTCATTTTCACTTTCAGTCATTCCATAAATATTTGAGACCTTGCTTTAAGCAGGAAAATCTGGATGCTAAATACCATGCAAACAAATAGGGAACCTAGTTTGTCTCAAATGGTTAAAATCTAAGAGTTGAAACTCTGAAGATGTAAAAGACATTAGCTATAAACTCAAAATGTTAAATGAAACTAGTTGCTTTAGGGATTCAAAGTGTAAGATGAGATTGCTATAGGTTGTCAGGCCTACAAAGTGCCTAGGCAGATGCTGGAACTTGTGCAGGGCATTGACATAGTTAGAATTCAGATACATGGAGAAGGAAGCAGGAAAGATATTCTAGGAGAAGAGAACAGTATGGAGGAGAATGAGTCATGTTTATAGGCAGTGACTCAATTAAGGTGATTTGTGGCTAAGAGTAGGAGAAAGAGACAAAAATATTAGGGTCAAATTCTGTGAACATGTGAAATGATAGAATAAAGAATTTGAACTTGATTCTGTTTGGAAATGGAGTTCTCCTGAATGTGTGGGGATGAGTCAATGCTATAAAAAAGAATTTTAGAAGGAATCATTTGGGATTTAGAAGGAATCATTTATGCTAGAGTAATTGGAGTTTGAAGGGAAGAGAAACTGAAGAACAGAGAGCTGTTAGAGTGCTTGCCTGGTGGGGTGTGAGGGGTAGAAGTAGAAATGCAAGGAATAGAAGCGCCATGAGGGAGGAAGGAGAGCAGAACGTGGTGACTGATTGGATGTGGGAAACCCAGAAGGTTCCAGAGGGATCTGATTTGGGGCAGGACTTCAAGTTTCATTTTAGACATGTTGAGTTTCAAGTGATATGTGGATAATTGAAGTCACTATGTTTAGCGATCAGTTGGAGACAGACTAGAATAGCAGAACAATAAACTTCTATGCTTTATTTGAAAATATATGCACTTTCCAATAACTGTTCATTCTTCCAAACAGTTCTGTAAATTATCATTAAACTCTAATCAAAACACTACATTGGAGAAAGAAGCTGGGAGGTACTCTATGACTAAAAAGATCTAGAGTTTAGTGAACTTAGATTCTAGTCATGTCTCTGTCTCTAACTATGAGGCCTAAGGTAAGTCACCTTCCTTCTCATTATATCTGGACCAGTTTCCTCATCTGTACAATGAAGTGAGTAGATTCAAAATCTCTCCTAGCTCCAGAGTGCCTTGATTCCTTAATTGGGAGAGTGGCTATGATAGTCATGCTTTTCGTGGTCCTGCTAATTCAGAACATGACACTAGTATTCGTTTCCCATTGCTGCTCTAACGAATTTCTAATAATCTTGATGTTTTAACAACAAAAATGTATTAGCTTGTAGTTTAGTAGGTCGGAAGTCCAATATAAGTGTTATTGTGCTAAAATCAGTGTCAGGAGGACTGCATTCCTTCTGGAGGATTCTTTCCTCCAAGAGAGAATCCATTTTTTCACTCTTTCCAGGATTTAGTGGCTACCTACCTTCCTTGGCTCATGGTCTCCTCCCTCCATTCTCAAAGCCAGCATTGGCAAGTCTAGTCCTCCTCAGACCGCATCACTTGGACTTTCTCTTTTGCCTCTGTCTTCCACTTTCAGTGGTCCTTATGATGAAATTGGGTCCACCTGGATAATTCAGGCTAACCTCTCCATCTTGAGATCCTTTTAATCTTTTTTTTTTTTTTTTAAAGATCTTTAATTTTATCACACCTGCAAAGGCTCTTTTTCCATGTAAGATAACATATGTAGTCACAGGTTCCAGAGTTTAAGACCTGGATATTCTGGGGGAGCCTTTTTCCTGTCTACCATGATACCTTTTCCTAAGAAAAAAGAAAGGCATCTATCTCTCCTTTCCTAGTCCTTGCACTTCATGAAATACTGAAACTTTATCCAAAGCTCTGCTTTATACTATATGATATAAATATATATTTTGATACTTATTGATTTCTTAAAGCTTAAAATATGGTAGTTGTCACTCAGGCATATTTTAAAAACAACTCTCAATTCCACCATTCAATGAATATAAAACTTAGTAAGCATGCATTTTCAAACTTAAAGTGGAAGACTATTTTTCCTTAAAATACGGAGAGGATTATAATCATGTTTATTTCCTTTATGAAATAATGCATTTTACTGTAGAGACTAAAGAGAAAATTAGACTTTAGTATAGCATTTCACATTTTAAAGCTTTTTGCTAAAAAGATATAAAATCATAAACCAACTCCTTTTCTTCTTCTCTGACTTTGGCTTGATAAAAAGGATGTTTAAGCGTTTCAGTTTCTAACTGTAAACAACAAAGCAGTATTTATCTTTGATGGAGTTACGAGGTTTTATTAGTTGAGGTTTTTGAAGACATGTCTACTCTGTGTGTCATAATTCCTTTGTAAATGCTTATTTCAAATGGATGTATGTTATACAAGTAGAAATATATGTCATACTGGTGACAGTGCCACAAATGGAAATAGAAACTTAAATGGTATCAGGAGTCAAGGTATTAGAGACTTTCTTTTCTCATGTAAGCATTACTGAGTTCAGTGGGTTTAGATGGAAAAGTATATTACCAAGGAATTATATTGAGTCCATTTTTCTCAGTAAAATTTCCAGGAAACAATTAATAGCCGTGAGATATATGATGTTATAAATAGTAATTATTAACTTAGAGAATAACCACAAGTTGTTCAATACAAAGCTGATAATGGCTTTTGGTAAAATAAGATTAAATACATTTTAATAAAAAATTTATGAAAAAATTTAAATAAAACATTGTATTCTAATTAAACAATAATACCCTCCAGAAAAGGAATGAGGAACACAGACATCTTGCATTCCTGCTTGCAGCAAGTGCCAAGTCAAATTCTGCTCATGCAGTTTCTTAAAGACACGAGGGAGAATGGCTAAAACCACGGCGGAAATAGGAAATGCTTTTAATAGTTTCTGTTATGAACTTTTCACCTCATGGAGAAACTGGACAAAGAGAACTGGATCACTCTATGGCCAAGTTGCTTTCTTGGTTTGTGTTTGTCTTTCTTCAACCTCCTCCTCTTGGTTCATGGCTCTGCTCTTTGTCCTGGTTTCTTAAACAGAAGCTGAGTGAAGTGCATGTAGCATGGTATATTTTGATAGCCTTTAGTTCTGGATGAGATGTGTTACAGTCGTCAACAGGAATAGCTTATTAGATGAGAGGGTTATCTACTATGTATATGGAAAGGCCACATTTAGATTTCGGCTTTTGTCATTAGTTCTTTAAGTACCATTTCAACATTTAACCATTATAAGCTATTAATCAATTTGATCTCATATAGAGTAGATTTGAATTATTATACATAATGTGTCTGATATTGTACAACTACTTATGAATTCTTTTTATCTTTAGACTAATATTTATTGTTGATGTCCCATGAGTCAACATTTTATGATCTGTTTATTGTTTATATATAGAGTATATTGTTTCCCCAATACAAAATGAACATTCTTGAATTACTGCTCTCATAGTTAACCTTTTCTATTAAAAAATGTCTTTTTGTATCTTCTCCAGGTAGCCACATCCTAGACATCCTTAAAACCCTGTTTTTGTTATATTGGGAAGTTCACTGTTTTGTTATATTGGGAAGTCTTGCTTCATATGCCGCCTATGGTGATGTGTCTTTTCTCTGCACCCATGCAGAACATATCAGTGGATTGAGCCTTATGTTTCTAGTTATTTTTTTGTGCTTATGTCTTACATTTCCAACTAGTTGCTGAAAGATTCTTAGAGGCAGGGATTGTTCCTTATGTATCTTTGTATCTTTGACCCTTTTGCCTAATAGGGTACAGGTTTTTGGTTGTTTGTAATTTGTCATAACTCCTAGCTGCAAGTAAAAGAAACCCACCTCACACACTAACTCAAGTAATGAAGAAGGTCTAGGGATAAGTCTGGCTGAATATTTAGTCATGCTGGGTTGGGTATCCAAATTTATTCATCCAGAATTTGTCCTCCTGGTTTCCTTTGTTTTGGCTTTTCTCTCAGATTGTGTTGGAGAAGTCAATGGCACCCCACTCCAGTACTCTTGCCTGGAAAATCCCATGGACTGAGGAGCCTGGTAGGCTGCAGTCCATGGGGTCGCTAGGAGTTGGACACAACTGAGTGACTTCACTTTCACTTTTCACTTTCATGCATTGGAGAAGGAAATGGCAACCCACTCCAGTGTTCTTGCCTGGAGAATCCCAGGGACAGGGGAGCCTGGTGGGCTGCCATCTCTGGGGTTGCACAGAGTTGGACACGACTGAAGCGACTTAGCAGCAGGAGCAGCAGCTCAGATTGTGTGCATGTGTGCTAAGTTGCTTCAGTCGTGTCTTACTCTTTGTGATCCTGTGGAGTGTAGCCCACCAGGCTCCTCTGTCCATGGGATTGTCCAGGCAAGAGTACTGGAGTGGGTTGCCATGCCCTCCTCCTGGGGATCTTCCTGACCCAGGGATCGAACCTGCATCTCCTGTGGCTCCTGCTCTGGAGGTGGATCTTTACCACTGAGCCACTGGGGGCGCCCTTGCTCTCAGGTTAGAGTTCTTTCAATTGTGTCTTCTGGCTGTGGAGGGAGCGCTTCTTCTCTCAACAGATTCAGGGAAAGCTTTGGGGCTGATGATTATCGGTTTTCTTGGAAGCTCTTGGGCTATGTGCTTACATGGCTGTGGTAGTGGGATCAGTTGCCCTCTCTCTTTCATAACATTTGCACTGAAATTGGAGAATGGGTAGTTCCTTAAAGGAAGAGGTGGGCTTTTGTGCCAGCTGGTGGGAAATGGGTGCTGACAGACAAAAAATAAGATTCCCATTAGGGAATTTCAGTCATGTTTCCTGGTTGATCACATAAACTTCTAGGAAATAAGTCAGATTTGTAGAGATTCCAATTTTTACCCTCATCCAAAATATTTTATCATTAGAATAGTGCCATGTATTCTCTGAGCCTTTGGCTCTTCATTGATTTATCACCAAGGTTGAAAGGTTATTACTCTCTTGAGGGTGGATTAATAGCTGTATTTAGGTGCTTTAACCTTTAAATAGGCCCAGGGTGTTCTTTTATGGAAGAGTGAACAGAACAGTAATGAAATCTCTTACTGTGGATTGTGATAATGATAGCCCAGTGGGTTGGTTAATGATAAAACTAAGTAGCGTTATCAACCAATTAAACTTTGACTCTGTTTTGGACTCTCTCACTGAGACCTGTGTTGACCTCAGAAGTTGCTTATAAAGCAAATAAATGGTAAGCTTTGAGGTTGCCATTATTTCAAATATAGTGGTCAGAACATGTACACTAAGAGGTCAATACTTTGGCCACCTGATGCGAAAAATTGACTTATTTGAAAAGACCCTGATGCTGTGAAAGGTTGTTGGTGGGAGGAGAAGGGGATGACAGAGGATGAGATGGTTGCATGGCATCACCGACTCAATGGACATGAGTTTGAGTAAACTCTGAGAGTTGGTGATGGACAGAGAGGCCTGTCTGCTGCAGTCCATGGGGCTGCAAAGAGTTGGATATGACTGAATGACTGAACTGAATTGAATTGAAGTGGTCAGAACATGTACACCAACTTAGTGTATATGTTCTAAAATTCCTTATTTGTACATTTAGAAGTAAGATGAGAGATATTGTAAGTACAAAAACTTAAGTCCTATATTGATCAACTTGCTTGAAACCTAGCCCGTGAAAATCTTAATGAACATTGCAGACAATAAACAGAGTTCTAGGAAGATTAATTTCCATGAGAAATGGATGCTAGGTAAAACTGAGATGTGTATCGAAGTGTTCAGTTAGTCTCTGTTTATTGATCAGTTTAACATCCCTGTAGATCAGAATCAGGTTTGTATGGATTCTGTATCATTTTTTTGCCTTCATCCCAGAAACTTTACAACTAAGCAATACAGTAATATCTTTGGATAAAAGCCTAGATAATCTTTTATCATTTGAATTTTATTTAGTGTTGAGTATGCCCTTCTTAGGGCTTCAATGGTGGCTCAGGCAGTAAAGAATCCACCAGCAGTGAAGAAGACCTGGCTGTGATCCTGGGTTGGGAAGATCCCCTGGAGAAGGGAATGGCAACTCACTCCAGGATTCTTGCCTGGAGAATCCCATGGAGAGAGGAGCCTGGTGGGCTACAGTCCTTGGGGTCACAAAGTGTCAGACACAACTGAGCGACTAAGCACAGCACATAGCAGCATGCCCTTGTTAACTAGTTAAGTTTGTTTATTTGTGTGTGGGAAAAGAGCAAATCAAGCATAAACAGTTTAGTATGTACTTTAGAAATCAATATTCTGAAATCTCCGAGAAAGCTAATATTTATTTTATTTACTTAAAATACTTAAAATATTGTAAATGTTTAAAATATTTATTGAGTAGTGCCTTAATTTTATTTTTAATCTTTACTTTTTAGAACTGGAAAATAAGCAGAAATCTACAGCTGGTACCTCTTCGAATATTAATTTGTTCTTATAAATGTTTTTACCAACGTAACCCTAACATCTTTGGAATTGCTCAGGTATAGAGCAGGTAAGTAGCTCATTTAGAGCCTCACATGACTTACCCATCAGCTCTGCGCACATAGTCAGATTATGCCCAGCTTATGATACCCTGCTCTTTGTCAATACCTTAAGTAAAGGAAGAAAAGAAAAGTAAAGGACCAGTTTAAGCACCACAGTCTAACTTTAGATTGTTTAGACTCTTAAGTGTGCTGAAAAATAAAATAAAAATAGAAAAATCAGTGTGTGTGGCAATTGAGTGTCATTTTTTTCTGTCATTTTATTTTGATGGGGTCAAGTATTTATTTTATGGGTATTTTGCAAGTGAAAGAGAATCACATTTTAGTGCTAGATAGTTCAATTATGATTTCAGTTGCGTTCTTATTTTCTAAGAGGCACTAAAATCTTTCTTTTCTGTCTTTATTAAGGTAATATTGGTTTATAACATATAAGTTTGGTATAGTCAACATTCTGTTTCAGCTCCTGTGCACACTACCAGAAGTTTAGTCTCCGTTCACTGCCATACGGTTAATCCCCTTTATCCGCTTTGCCCTCCCCAACCCCCTTCCCTTCTGGTAATCACTAGAATGTTCTCGGTATCTGTGTGTTTATTTTGCTTGCTTATTTTGTTTTATATTCCACATATGAGGGAAATCGTATAATATTGGTCTTTCTCTTATTTCATTTAGTGTAATCCCCTCAAGGTCCATCCCTGTTGTAGTAAATGGCAATATCGCATCTTATTTTTTTATGACTGAGGTGAGAGTTGGACTGTGAAGAAAGCTGAGCGCCGAAGAATTGATGCTTTTGAACTTTGGTGTTGGAGAAGACTCTTGAGAGTCCCTTGGACTGCAGGGAGATCCAACCAGTCAATTCTGAAGGAGATCAGTCCTGGGATTTCCTTGGAAGGAATGATGCTAAAGCTGAAACTCCAGTACTTTGGCCACCTCATGCAAAGAGTTGACTCATTGGAAAAGACTCTGATGCTGGGAGGAATTGGGGGCAGGAGGAGAAGGGGACGACAGAGGATGAGATGGCTGGATGGCATCACTGACTCGATGGACGTGAGTCTGAGTGAACTCCGGGAGTTGGTGATGGACAGGGAGGCCTGGCGTGCTGCGATTCATGGGGTCGCAAAGAGTCGGACATGACTGAGCAACTGAACTGAACTGAACTGAGTATTATATAATGGAGAAGGCAATGGCAACCCATTCCAGTACTCTTGCCTGGCAAATCCCATGGACAGAGGAGCCTGGTAGGCTGCAGTCCATGGGGTCGCTAGGAGTTGGACATGACTGAAGCGACTTAGCAGCAGCAGCAGCAGTATTATGTAATATCCCATATCTTCATCCATTCATCATTCATGAACACTTAGGTTGTTCCCATATCTTTGCTATTTGTAAATAATGCTGCAATGAACATAGGGGGCGTATGTCTTTTCAAATCAATGTTTTTATATTCTTCAGATAAATATACAGAAGTAGAATAGCTGGATCATGTAATAGTTCTATTTTTAATTAAAACATTTTTGTACTGAAGTATAATTGATTTATAATATTGTTAATTTCAGTTCAGTTGCTCAGTCATGTCTGACTCTTTGTGACCCCGTGGACTGCAGCATGCCAGGCCTCCCTGTCCATCACCAACTCCTGGAGTTTACTCAAAACTCATGTCCCTTGAGTTGGTGATGCCATCCAACCATCTCATCCTCTGTCATCCCCTTCTCCTCCCACCTTCAATCTTTCCCAGCATCAGGGTCTTTTCCAATGAATCAGCTTTTTGCATCAGGTGGCCGAAGTATTGGAGTTTCAGCTTCAGCATTCATCCTTCCAATGAATATTCAGGACTGATTTCCTTTAGGATAGACTGGTTGGATCTCCTTGCAGTCCGAGGGACTCTCAAGAGTGTTTGAGCATCTCCTGTGGAGGTATGGGTCGGCAGTGGACTGCCACAGGGACAGGGGCTCTGGGTGCAACAGACTTGGGTGTGGCATAAGCCCTTTTCGAGGAGGTCGCCATTAACCCCACCATAGAGCTGCCAGAACTTACAGAGGACTGGGAAATAGATTCTTGGAGGGCATAAACAGAACCTTGTGTGCACCAGGACCCAGGAGAAAGGAGCAGTGACCCCACAAGAGACTGACCCAGACTTGCCCGTGAGTGTCCAGGAGTCTCCGGTAGAGGTGTGGGTTTGTAGTGGCCTGCTGCAGGGTTGGGGGCACTGAGTGTAGCAGTGCATGCATGGGATCCTTTGAAGGAGGTCACCGTTATCTTCATCACCTCCACCATAGTTTGGCCCCAGGTAAATAATAGGGAGGGAACAAAGCTCCACCCATCAATAGAAAACTAAAGATTTACTGAGCATGGCCCCACCAATCAGAATAAGACCCAGTTTCCACCACAGCCAGTCTCTCCCATCAGGAAGCTTCCATAAGCCTCTTATCCTTATCCATCAGAGGGCGGACAGCCTGAAAAACACAATCTGATCACATGGATCAGAGCCTTGTCTAACTCAATGAAACTATGCAGTGTAGGGCCACCCAAGACAGGCGGGTCATGGTGGAGAGTTCTGACAAAATGCAGTCCACTGGAGAAGCGAATGGCAAACCACTTCAGTATTCTTGCCTTGAGAACCCCATGAACAGTATGAAAAGCTAAAAAGATAGGACACTGAAAGAGGAACTCCCCAGGTGGGTAGGTGCCCAATATGCTACTGGAGATCAGTGGAGAAATAACTCCAGAAAGAATGAAGAGACGGAGCCAAAGCAATAACAACACCCAGTTATGGATGTGACTGGTGATGGAAGTAAGTCCGATGCTGTAAAGAGCAATATTGCATAGGAACCTGGAATGTTAGGTCCATGAATCAAGGTAAATTGGAAGTGATCAAACAGGAGATGGCAAGAGTGAATGTCAACATTTTAGGAATCAGCAAATTAAAATAGACTGGAATGGGTGAATTTAACTCCGATGACCATTTTACTTACTACTGTGGCGAGAATCCCTTAGAAGAAATGGAGTAACCATCATAGTCAACAAGAGTCTGAAATGCAGTACTTGGATGCAATCTCAAGAACGACAGAATGATCTCTGTTGATTTCCAAGGCAAGCCATTCAGTATCATAGTCTATGCCTTGACCAGTAATGCTGAAAAAGCTGAATGGTTCTATGAAGACTTACAAGACCTTCTAGATCAGATCAAATCAGATCAGATCAGTCGCTCAGTCGTGTCTGACTCTTTGCGACCCCATGAATCGCAGCACGCCAGGCCTCCCTGTCCATCACCAACTCCCGGAGTTCACTCAGACTCACGTCCATCTAGTCAGTGATGCCATCCAGCCATCTCATCCTCTGTCGTCCCCTTCTCCTCCTGCCCCCAATCCCTCGACATCAGAGTCTTTTCCAAAGAGTCAACTCTTTGCATGAGGTGGCCAAAGTACTGGAGTTTCAGCTTTAGCATCATTCCTTCCAAAGAAATCCCAGGACTGATCTCCTTCAGAATGGACTGGTTGGATCTCCCTGTAGTCCAAGGGACTCTCAAGTCTTCTCCAACACCACAGTTCAAAAGCATCAATTCTTCGGCGCTCAGCCTTCTTCACAGTCCAACTCTCACATCCATACATGACCACAGGAAAAACCATAGCCTTGACTAGACGGACCTTTGTTTTCAAAGTAATGTCTCTGCTTTTGAATATGCTATCTAGGTTGGTCATAACTTTCCTTCCAAGGAGTAAGTGTCTTTTAATTTCATGGCTGCAGTCACCATCTGCAGTGATTTTGGAGCCCAGAAAAATAAAGTCTGACACTGTTTCCCCGTCTATTTCCCTGAAGTGGTGGGACCGGATGCCATGATCTTCATTTTCTGAATGTTGAGCTTTAGGCCAACTTTTTCACTCTCCACTTTCACGTTCATCAAGAGGCTTTTGAGTTCCTCTTCACTTTCTGCCATAAGGGTGGTGTCATCTGCATATCTGAGGTTATTGATATTTCTCCCGGCAATCTTGATTCCAGCTTGTGTTTCTTCCAGTCCAGCGTTTCTCATGATGTACTCTGCATAGAAGTTAAATAAGCAGCGTGAGACCTTCTAGAACTAACACCTAAAAAAAGATGTCCTTTTCATTGTTAGTTTCAGGTGTATGGTAAAGTGAATCTATTACACAAATACATATATCCACTCTTTTTTAGATTCTTTCCCCCATAAGCCATTACAGAGTACTGAGTAGAGTTTCTCGTGCTATACAGTAGGCCCTTAGTAGTTATCTATTGTATATATATGCCATTCGCAGCAACATGAATGGACCTAGAGTCTCATACTGAGTGAAGTAAGTCAGGCAGAGAAAGACAAATATCACATGATGTCACTTATACATGGAAACTAAAAAAAAGGCTACACATGAACTTTTAAACACATATATATTCTTAAAACTAAAATAGAGTTACACATGTAGAAAATAAACTCATGGTTATGGGGTGTAAAGGGTGGGAGGAGCAGATAAATTGGATGATTGCATCGACACATACATATTTTTAATTTTTTGAAGAACCTCCATACTGTTTTCTGGAGAAGGAAATGGCAACCCACTCCAGTATTCTTGCCTGGAAAATCCCATGGAAGAGGAGCCTGGTGGGCTACAGTCCATGGGGTCGCAGAGTCGGACACGACTGAGTGACTTCACTTCACTTCATACCATTTTCCACAGAGGCTGCACCAATTTACTTTCCCACCAACAGTGTGTGAGGGTTCCCTTTTCTCCACATCCTCGCCAGTGATCGTTGTTTTTCACCTTTTTGGTAGTATCCATTCTAATGGGTAGGAGGTGATATCTCATGGTTTTGATTTCCCTAGTAATTAGTGATGTCGAACATTTTTTCATATGCCTGTTGGCCTTCTGTATGTCTTCCTTGGAAAAATGTCTATTCAGATCCTCTGCCCATTTTTGAATCAGGCTTTTTGTTGTTGAGTTTTATGAGTTCTTTACATATTTTGGATGTTAATGCCTTATTTGATACGCAAATGTCTTCTCCTGTTGGAGGTTGTCTTTTCTTGGTGTTGATGGTTTCCTTTGCCTGCAAAAGCATTTTAGTTTGATGTGGTGCTGGTGGTTTAGTTGCTAAGTCGTGTCCAACTCTTGCGACTTCATGGACTGTAACCTGCCAGGCTCCTCTGTCCATGGGATTCTCCTGGCAAGAATACTGGAAATTTATTTTTGTTTTTGTTTGCTTTCCCTGAAGAGACATACCTAGAAATATATTGCTAAGACCAGTGTCAAAGAGTGTAATGTCTGTGTTTTTTCCAGGAGTTTTATGGTTTCTGGTTTTACATTCAGTTCTTTAAAGCTGAGTTATGTGTACGATGTAAGATGATGGTCTATTTTCGTTCTTTTGTATGTGGCTGTTCAGTTTTCCAGTACCACTTATTGAAGAGACTGTCCTTTCTCCATTGTATGGTTTTTGCTCCTGTATTGTAAATTAACTGTCCATATATGTGTGGATTTATTTCTGAGCTCTCAATTCTGTTTCATTGATCTGTGTATATTTTTCTGTCAATACCATGATATTTTGATTACTTTAGCTTTGAAGTACAATATGAAATGAGGACAGTGATCCCACCATCTTCTTTTTCTTAAGGATACTAAAGTCCTCTTGACTAAGATAAAGCCTTCATTCCACTTAAAAATGAGTAGAAGCTGAAAACCCAGGCTTGGTTACTCCTAGCATCACTTTGTTCTTGCTTTTAAAGCTTGTCAATTTTTTTTCCCACAAGAAAACCATGGGAAGTAGTGCTGGGATGAGAGTTTGGCTCCTTTTCTCTGTGGGACAACAGAAAAGTAGGGGGGGGGAAGTTATGAGAATGTGTAGTACAGTTTGCATAGATGAGTAGCTCTTGGAAGTGTTCTGTCCAGCAGCATCCACATCACTTGAAAACTTGTTGGAAGAACAAATTATCTGTCCCCACCCAGAACCACTGAATCAGAAACCAGGAGAGTATAGTACAACAGTCTGTGATTGAAAGCTCCTCCAGGTGATTTTGATGCACATGCTTGTTTGAGACCCCAGGGACAGACTAAGATAAATTTGCTGTTTATCTTAGAAAAGCAAGAAATTTAATTATAATTTATTTTTAAACCCCACTATTCATGTGACTAATTGGTGGTGGTTCTTATGGAAAGCTGAGTGATTTTTCATCTTACGTATGTTTTATTACCATGTTACCTTCCTAACTGGGCCTTTTTTTAGTTCACTTCAGGACATGGTCGTTCATGCAGCAGGGCTGCCTCTGGCATGCCTGAGAAGCTAAATAAATGGAGCTTAACTGAGAGGCTCTCAGTTCGGTAGAATGCAAGAGTCAAGCCCCACTGAGACAGAGTTGCTCCAGGAAAATTTCTAAAGGCTCCATTAACCAAGAATGCATTTTAAACAAACAAAACAAACAAACAAACAAAAAGGTACAAATGAAAGTCATAGGAGCTCACTTAAAAATGAGTTGCAGGAATAAAATGTGTATGTTTGCCGAGGGAAAACTACTGAGAAAATTGATTTTGATTAGGGAAATACCTTATGCAACCTATGTTGTTGAAAAGCATGTTTGTTTACCATTTTAATCTCATGACTTCAGCTACAATTTATGTACCAACCTTGGTTTTGGGGAGAAAATTGTATTCATTCATTTATCTATGTGTTCACTTATTCACCAAGCATTTCAGGTATTCTTGAAGCTCAGGGGACATGGAGACTGTTGACTGTCCGCCTCCACGTTTTTTACCCCCCACTTCATATCTCAAGTTACGGAGACTTTGTTTCTGCCAGATTATTCCAAAAATGGCCTTTCAGAGGTCATCAGTGACTTCCTACCAATCCAGCTGCTCCTCATCTGGCTGTTGTGTAGGTTTGGTCTTGTTTGAGCATCTTCTGCCTCTTGGAACTTTATGCCTTAGGATCATTATTTTCCTGATGGCCTCTTGCCCATAGCTTTAACTGAGTTGTCTTCTATATCTTCACACAAGACCAACGGTTCTATGAGGAGATTTCTCTTAGTCCCATTTTATTGTCTCTTAGCACTTTTTCTTTACCTGAAGGAACTCACCTATTCCCACCAGTTTCATTTAGATTCACTTACCGCAGCTAGGGGAGTAGCTGCTAAATCTCTTTCTTCATTTTTAACCCAGGTTTCCAAACTTCACTATCCAAAATAGAATTGATTCTATTCTTCACAAATTATTTATTCATGTATTAAGCAAATATTTATTGAGGGGCTCCTGTCTACCAGGCACTGTTTTCTGTTCTAGGAATATAGCAGTGAACAAAACTGGCAAGTCTCTGATTTTAGAAAGCTTATATTCTGATGGGGTTGGGGAGGCAAACAATAAAAGCCAGACAAATAATATGGTGATATGTACTTTGAAGAGAAATAAAATAGGATTCAAGAGATAGAGAAATGATGAGAACACTTTTTAAAAAGCATTTTGGCTGCACTGGGTGTTCACCATGGTGTGTGGACTCTTCCTTGCATCACTTGGCCTTTCTCTGGGGGCTGCACATGGGCTTAGCTGCCCTGCCACATGTTGGGTCTTAGTTCCCCAACCAGGGATCAAGCCTGCCTCCCCTGCGTCGGAGGGTGGATTCTTAACCACTGGACCACCCGGAAAGTCCCCAAGGATACATTTTATAGAGAGTAATCTGGGTCTGATAGGGTAATATTTGATCAAAAATCTGAAACAAGTGAGGGAATGAATTCTGTGGGTATAATGAATAGGAATCAGCTGAGTCTTTGAAAGGCAAAAAGTGCAGGAAGAACGCTAGAAAGCATCAATAACTAAATGTGTGCTGAAGAGAAAGCATGACTCTGAGCTCAGGAGACTTAGTTTTGCTGAACGCATGATCGTGCATGATCACAGGAAGGATGCATCTGGGGAAGGATGCATCTGCTTCTGCCCTATGTTCAGAACCATTTAATTAAATGAGAAATTTAATGTTACTCCACATATATATGGGTGTCCATTGGCATATGCATGCAATGCTGGAGACCTGGGTTCCATCCCTGGGTTGGGAAGATCCCCTGGAGAAGGGAAAGGCTACCCACTCCAGTATTCTGGCCTGGAGAATTCCATGGACTGTTGAGTCGCTCGGGGTCACAAAGAGTCAGACACGACTGAGAGACTTTCATTTTCATTGGCATATGAGATTGTGGTCTCTTCTTGCCAATCTATAATCCTTCTGAAATTCTAGCATTATGTTAGAATCTGAAACACTGCAAAATATTTTCATTTTCTAACAATTACAACAAACTTTTATTTACTCAAATGAAGTTGAAGCAACTGAAGCATTAACTTTTTGTGAGTTATTTGGATTTAGTATTTCTCTGTCTCTTTTGTGGGTCCTCTCTGGAATTTTTTGGTTCACTCACACTTGCCTCAGAAAGACATAGCTGAGTAAAAAAGAGAAACTCATCTCTTTTACTGTTATAAATTTGTTATTGTCTGTGTTGTGGGAAGGTAGATTCAAATAGAAAGACGTACATTTTAGGATTATTAATAAATTCTGTTTGTCGCCAGTTACTAATTCCATGGTACAATGAGCAGAGAGGAATTCCTTTAAAATAAACTGGATCAGTCTCCCCACCTCAGTCTGCACTTTCTCTCATCCCCCATCTGCTGGCTCTTCTCTCAGATGTGCCTGCTCAGTCCCTCCAGCCTATGGGAAGTGCCTCCCTGGCCGCCATATTTCAATTGTGAGTTTCACCCCCAGCTCCTACTTCACCCCTTCCCTTCTGATTGCTTTTCCCATTCCTTCTATTTCACTCTGTAATTTACCTACTAATTTTATTTATTGCCCGTCTCCCTCTACTATAATGTAAGCTCCATGAGAGGAAACAAGACTTTTTCCCCCCTAACATTTTATTATAAAAATTCTTAAGCATATAGATAATTTGGAAGAATTTTACAGTGAATAGCCATAAGTCCATCATCTAGATTCTACAGTTAACATTTCACTCTATCTGCTTTATTACATCCCTCTAGTCAACCATTGATCCAACTTATTTTTTTAATTTATTTTTGAAGTTGCAGACGTCAGTGGTTTCCCTTCTAATATTTCAGTGCGCATGTCACTAATTAGAGTTCAATATTTGTTTCTCTCTTTCTTCTGAGGTAACTTTGATATTTACATTTTTTTTTAAACAAATTAATTAATTTATTTTAATTGGAGGATAATTACTTTACAATGGGCTTCCCTGGTGACTAGGCTTGTAAAGAATCCGCCTGCAATGTGGGAGACCAGGGTTCGATCCCTGGGTTGGGAAAATTCCCTGGAGAAAGGATAGGCTACCCACTCCAGTACTCTGGCCTAGAGAATTCCATGGACTGTATAATCCATGGTGTCGCAGAGTCAGACACAACTGAGCAACTTTCACTTTACTTTACAATATTGTGGTGGTTTTTGCCATAAATCAACACGAATCGGCTACAGGTGTATATGTGTCCCCTCCATCCTGAACCCTCTCCCACATCCCTCCCCACCCCATCCCTCTGGGTTGTACACCACTCTTTGGGTGCCCTGCTTCCTGCATTGAACTTGCACTGGTCATCTATTTTACATATGGTAATACATGTTTCAATGCTATTCTCTCAAATTATCCCACCATCACCTTCTCCCACTGAGTCCAAAAGTCTGTTCTTTACATCTGTGTCTCCTTTGCTGCTGTGCTTGTAGGATCATTGGTACTGTCTTTCTTGATTCCATATATATGCATTAATACACAGTATTTGTCTTTCTCTTTCTCTTTCTGACTTCCTTCACTCTGTATAATAGGATCCAGGTTCATTTATCTCATTAGAACTGACTCAAATGTGTTCCTTCTTATAGCTTAGTAATATTCCATTGTGTATATGTACCAAAACTTCCTTATTCATTCATCTGCTGATGGATGTCTAAGTTGCTTCCATGTCCTAGCTATTGTAAATAGTGCTGCAATGAACATTGGCGTACTTGTGTCCTTTCAATTCTGGTTTCCTTAGGGTGTATTCCCAGCAATAAGATGGTTGGTTTACATGCACAAATTTATATGACTTCACCAAAAATGCATTTATAAGCCCTCATCAAGATATGGAGCATTACCATCATTCCAGAAAATCTTCTCATGTCCCTTCCTTGTAGTTTTGCTAGATTTTACAGAACACCCAGTTAAATTTGAATTTTGAAGCAATGGATAAATATTTAATATAATAATGTCTCAAATGTTCCATAGGATATACTTTTGCAAGAAAATTCTTTGCAGTTTATCTGAAATTCAAATTTAACTAGAAATCCTGTGTTCTATCTGGCAGCTCTACTTTCTAGTATATTCTTGCATCATTTCCCAGAGGAAGTGAACTATTCTGATGTTTTTCCACCATAGATTTTGCCCATTTCAGAACTTCATATAAAAGGATTGCACTATATGTATTTTCTGTAAGGCATTTTTTCACTCAGCATAACGGTTTTGAGATTCATCCATAGTGTTTATGTGTATCATGAATTTGTTCCTTTTTATTATTGACTATTGTTCCATAATATAAATATACTACTATTTATTCATTTATTCTTCACCTTGGATTTTTTTCCAGTTTCCTTCTATCATGAATAAGCTGCTATGAGCCAACAATGGCTGCCAATTAAGTTCTTGACAAAGTCCCAACTCTTTAACATGGCTCATTCTGTAATTTTCTTACCTCCCCTCTGATCTCAGCACACACCACTCTTTTCTTAAGCTCACCACTCTCCGATCATACTCCCTTCAGTGTCCTGAAGCTTTCATGCTGCTTCTCCCATTGGCCTTTACACGCAGTTCCTTCCATCTGTATCATGGACTCAATGGCCTTGAGTTTGAGCAAACTCTGGGAGATGGTGAAGGACAGGGAAACCTGCCTGTGAGTTTTGCATGGTAGAATTGTACCTAAGCTGTCTCCCTCTGGTATCAGGTGGAGAAGGAACAACTGGAGGAGAAAGAAAGAAATCTTACAGGACGTATTTTTGCTCTTGTTTGGGACTGATTATAGGGGCTCTGGCATGTGCTGTCTAATAAATTATCCATGTGGCTATTTTCACTCATTCTTATCAGGAGAAAAAGAGAGCATCATAATTCTCACCAGTCTAGGAACATTGTGAAATAATGTCAGTCATGAGATATTTATGAAAACTCGAGAATGGAGGAGAGTCTGGGGAAGGAAAAACTGTGAAAGGTCTGGGAGCCACAGATATATTTTGATGACGGAGAATCATTGGGGATTTAAAATATGTATGTAAAAAAGTTTGGTTCTTTAAAAGGAAAAATTCCTAATGGATGTTTGAAATGTGTGTATGTATTTCTCAGAAACTCAGGACGTATTTCTAGCAGTCATTGATTAATAACTCTCAGGTTATATCTGAGTCAATATATTACCAGTTTTAATGCCATTTTTACTTAATTTAACTATCTGTTTGCCACTATGCTATGCTAAGTCTCTTCAGTCATGTCCGACTCTGTGCGACCCCATAGACCACAGCCCACCAGGCTCCCCTGTCCCTGGGATTCTCCAGGCGAGAACACTGGAGTGGGTTGCCATTTCCTTCTCCAATGCATGAAAGTGAAAAGTGAAAGTGAAGTCACTCAGTCATGTCCGACTCTTAGCGACCCCATGGATTGCAGCCTAACAGGCTTCTCCATCCATGGGATTTTCCAAGCAAGAGTACTGGAGTGGGGTGCCATTGCCTTCTCTGCTGTTTGTCACTAGGCCATGGAATTCTGGCTTTGGATGTCTATAATGGTCTCATATAAGAAACAGATTAAGTAGAATCAGAGTAAAATCTCCCCAAAGGCTATTTGGGATTCTTAATTTCTCTTGATGTCTTTGGAAGTGAGCAAAAGCTGCATTATTCATTACTTCTTAAAAATTTTACTCACGTTATAAGAACTATAAATCTCTTATCTCAAGAGGCTTCCAGGACAGAAGCTATAAAATATAACTGGAGTAGACACTGGTCCAGCTAATTCAGAAACAAAATTTGTAATTGAATATTTATATCTCAATTTGAATTTCAGGAAAATAAGATCTTTTCTTTTCCAAAAGAAAATCATAGATCCTCTTGACAGCATGAGGATGAAAACAGAAACTTCTAACCTGAATAGAAGGAAAATAATTTGAAGCTGGTAATTGAGTAAATCTCAAGATTCAGATTTCCAGTTCTCCCCACTCCCTCCTTCCCTTCTGCTGGAATTTTCAGAGAATAGTAGAGTTAGGAGAAACTGTGAGAAGTTTGAAAACTATGAGTAATTTTATAATTAAAACAGTCAGAATTTGTTTCTTTGAAAGCATATGTTAGACCGTCAGGTAAAGTTAGGTAAAAGCAGAGATAGCTGAGACCCTTTTGGGAGTAGTGTGTGCATCATTTTAATGCAAAGTGAGACTAATTTGATATGCTATATTGTAGAAAATATGAAATACCATCAGAAGTCATCACTGACATAATAAAGTCTATGTAGATACAAGCCCTGGCAACCTTTATCCAGGTGTTCTTAATTGTTTGTTACTTACTTGACAGAGGACAGAGGATGAGATGGTTAGATGGAATAACTGACTCAGTGGACATGAGTTAGAGTAAACTCAGGGAGACAGTGAAGGACAGGAAAGCCTGGTGTGCTGCAAGTCACGGGGTCTCAAAGGTTCAGACACGATTTAGCGACTGAACAACTGACTTGACAACCACTAGGTGACGCTGTTGCTTCACCAAGTTAGTGCAGGAGGCTCCAGGAACTGCTCCAGAGGAAGTGCTGCTGCTTACGTTAGCCTGAAAGTGAACTGATACTGATCATCAACAGAATTACAAGCAGTTCTGACAGTACCATCTATTATATGTAATGTATGCATGCTTATAATAAAACAAACTACTAAGTACTGCTGCTGCTGCTGCTGCTGCTAGTCACCACCAGACCAATGTCTAGTATGTGTCAATTCTGTGATCACCTTTGTGCTCTGTAGTTTAACTTAATCCTTCTGTTAATCATACTTGTGGGAGATTACAAATCTAAGAAGTGGCAGAACCGGGTGCCCTGGCTGCTTTATTGACAGATGTGGCCACTAGTCACATAGCAAGCTAGTGGTAGGATGTGACATCTCCGATGGTATGTGTTTCCAATCAAGTTGCCTATATCAAAATAAGAGCGCCTGTGGAAAAACAGTGAAGTGGGTTAACATAAACATAATTTCCTTTCCATTATTTTTTAAAAGATGTTCTTGGAAACTCATATTTGTGGGAAAATTCTATTTGATATACCTACTAATGTTTTCATTCACAGCAGATAACTTTAACTTAGGATTGCTAGATAAAACATGATTCCTATATAAATTTGTTTCAGATAAATACTAATAACTTCTTAGCCTAAGTGTGACCCATGCAAAAATCTGTATGTCTGGTAAACAATAAATATATTTACTTTTTGTATAAGTATGTTCCAAATATTGAATGGGGAATATCTATATTAAATAAAAATTATTTCTTATTTATATAAAATGCTAATTTACCTAGGTCTCCTGTATTTTAATTTGGTAAATCTCTCAACATTACCTTACTTTTCTTTTTAATTTGGGGCAGTTTAACGAAGCTCAGTCAATTTTCTCCCTCTCTATTTTGGATCCTCTCTCTTCTCTATCTACCCCTCTATTCCTGAGGAATATATCTGTCCTTTTAAAGGAGCATCCTGTGATCTGACTGTTAAATGCTTCTGCTTCTCGCCAGACGTGCTCCCAGAGAACGGAGGTTAGATGTGAAAGTGCCTGTACATACAGTGCTGCATCAGATTCAGAAACTGCTTTGTTGCTTTCACTGTACTCACTATTTTTCGCATTATCTGCTGAAGTTCCTGATTAGAGTGTGGGAAAGAGCATACATACAATCTGCCTTATTCCTAACCTCAGAAATCAATTCCAGAAGGAAGTTTAGACCTTGAATTTTTAAATCTACTGTTCTTAGTTTTACAATCCTAATTATGTTAAGTCTCCTAAAGTGTCATGCTCCCTCATTCATGGGACCTCCCTGTGAATGAGTAATCCATGAGATTTATCAGAAAACATTCTGATCATATATGTAGTTTTTAAAGTAGCCAATTAAAACAATGGCTTCAAATAATAAAGACTGTTCACTGGACTGGAGACTTTGAGAGTATAAACTTAATTTCATTCCATGGAGTTTTTCTTTTAAGTACAGGTTAATAGGCTGCCCCCGAAAAGTAATCCTTTCTGTACAGACAGGTAAAAGAGTTGAGAGGTATAAACACTATGTGCTACTAATAAGCATATTCATCACTGCTTACTTCACGCTAGTTTTAAGATTCTATGTAATTTTTATAGATTAGAATGAGACCCCCAGTCAATTTATTCAAAGCAATTTATAGATGAAAATATTTCTCCTGGCTGACATAAAGAATTGCCTTAGATTAAAGACAACCAGAGCAATCATGGCAAATTTACATTCCCACCAAACCATGGTGATATTACTAAGAGATCTATGCAAACTTTCTTTCTGAGCATGGATGCAGTGCTTCAGAATTCTTCTTAACTCCTCAGTTCATTAATTCAATTGAATTAATTCATCTTTGTTGACCCAGAGTAGGGATGACCTTTTAGTTAATCATCTTCAGAATGCAGAGGATATAAATACCAGAAGATTTTAAAAAAAGGCAAGAGTTTAAGTATTTAGAACCAACTTGAGGACATGGCAATGTTTAGACTCTGAAGAAGAAAAATGAAGTTGGCATTTTTGTTGCTGTTGTTCAGTCCCTAAGTTGTCTCCAACTCTTTGTGACCCCATGGACTGTAGCACACCAGGCTCCTCTGTCCTCCCCTATCTCCTGGAGTTTGCTCAAATTCATTCCGTTGAGTCAGTGATGCCCTCCAACCATCTCATCCTCTGCTGCTCTCTTCTCCTTTTGCATTCAATCTTTCACAGCATCGGTCTTGTCCAATGAGTCAGCTCTTTGTATTAGGTGGCCGAAGTATTGGAGCTTCACCTTCAGCATCAGTCTTTCTAATGAATATTCAGGGTTGATGTATTTTAGGATTGACTAGTTTGATCTCCTTGAAGTCCAAGGACTCTCAAGAATCTTCTCCAGCACCACAGTTTGAAAGCATCAATTATTCAGTGTTCAGCTTTCTTTTCTTTCTTTCTCACATCTGTACATAACTACTGGAAAAACCATAACTTTGACTATATAGACACTTGTTGACAAAGTGATGTCTCTGCTTTTTAATACTCTGTTTAGGTTTGTCATAGCTTTCTTCCCAGGAGCAAGCATCTCTAAATTTCGTGATTGCAGTCACCATCTATGGTGATTTTGGAGCCCAAGGAAGTGAAATCTGTCATTGCTTCCACTTCTCCCTCTTCTATTGGCCAGAGATTTGGCATGCAGATCTTCAAACTAAGCAGAGGTATGTGACCATTTTTTTGAAGATAAATAATGTTGTAGTCCAATTTAGAATTCTGAGTTCAAGCAAGGCAGATAGAAGTATTGGGTTGGCCAAAAGATTCTTTCTTTTTTTCCTGTAAGATGGCTCTAGTAGCACTTAGTTGTCTTTAACTTCATTTGAAACAATTTTGTTAGATTGTATGGTAACAGCTGTCCTATCAGCATGTATTTTTTTAAAAAACTTACCAAAATTGGTAAATTTTTCTATAGCCATTTCATATTGAAGATGGAAGAAAAAAGCAACATATTGGCATATTATGCTTATTATTTCAAGAAAGGTAAAAGTGCAACTGAAACACACACACACACAAATTCTGTGCAGTGTATAGAGAAGGTGTGACTGATCAAACTTGTCAAAAGAGGTTTGTGAAATTTCGTGCTGAAGGTACCTTGCTGGACGATGCTCCATGGTCAGGTAGACCAGTTACATAGGTCAGGTTAACAGTGATCAAATGGAGACGTTAATTGGAACAGTCAGTGTCATACCTTGCAAGATGTGGTCAGCATACTCAAAATATTCAAATCAAGTATTGAAAATCATTTGCACCAACTTGGTTTTGTTAATCATTTTGATGTTTGGGTTCATCATAAATTAAGCAAAAAAAACAAAAAACAAAAAACAAAAAACAAACACCTTTTCTTGATCATATTTCCACATGAGATTCTCTACTTAAACATAATGAAAACATCCTGTTTTTTAAAACAAATTGTGACAGGTGGTAAAAAGTGGATACTGTACAATAATATGAGATCGTGGTGCAAGTGAGATAAGCCAACACCAGCCTCACCAAAGTCTTCATCCAAAGACGGTATTGTGTATATGGTGGGATTGGAAAGGAGTCCCCTATTATAAACTCCTTCTGGAAAGCTGAATGATTAATTTCAACAAATACTGCTCACAACTAGACCAACTGAAAGCAGTGCTTGATGAAAAGTGTCCGGAATCAGTCAACAGAAAACACATAATCCTCCATCAGGATAATGCAAGATTGCATGCATGTTTCTTTGATGACCAGGCAAAAACTGTTAAACTTGGCTGGGAAGTTCTGATTCATCTGCTGTATTCACCAACCATTGCACCTTCAAATATCCATTTATTTTGGTCTTTACAAAATTCTCAATGGAAAAAATTTCAGCTCCCTCAAAGACTGGAGAAAACACCTGAAACAGTTCTTTGCTCAAAAGAAAAAGTTTTGGAATGATGGAATTATGAACTTGCCTGAAAAAATGGCAGAAGCTAGAGGAACAAATCAGTGAATATGGTGTCAATAAAGTTTTTGGTGGAAATAAACAATGTGTCATTTATTTTTACTTAAAAAAAAAATGAAGGACCTTTTTGGCCAACCCAATAGATTTGGCTTGTTATTCAATTTGGAATCTAAGTAGGCTGATTTGTGAAAAATATAAACTGGGTAAGATTGTCCATTCCAGGAGAAGAAAGCATTCCGTTCTAATTGAGTAGTGATTGGAAGTAAGACACCATTGAAATATATTATTCAAGTCATCCTAGCAACTAATGAAAGAAATGTATAGGAATTAAAAACTAACATTTATCAGTGCCTCTCCTATATGCCAGATATTGTCCTTGGTACTCTACTTATCAAAATCCTCCCTTGAAAGACCTTGAAAAGTTGGCATCAAATTTTAGCTTTGCTTGCCAACATGCTGGTTGATTATCTGGCTTCACGATACAGTGCTTCAAATATTTCTTTTTTTCATGTTCTCCTTTTGACATGAATAAAAAGTAATATTCCCTGGGGCTTAATTTGTCTGCTCTAGTTGTGTGAGTGTGTGTGTGTGTGTGTGTGTGTGTGTGTGTGTGTGTGTATAACTGCCCAATATATAGTGATTATGTTACAAAATATATTTGTACTCTATGTGCAATATAGATCTTGCAACTTTTCACATAAATTTTAGTTACACCACTAGTTAATTGGGAGAATGAGAATTCTGGTACTATTCCCATTCCCTATGTGCTACTTCTTGAAGTGAAAGAAATGCTTTATGGAAGGCCTAAAATGTACCTCAAAGTTTTGAATTTTCAATAAACTAAAAACTAAAATTATTTGAGTATTTGTTTTCAGTTCAGTTCAGTCGCTCAGTCGTGTCCAACTCTTTGTGACCCCATGGACCGCAGCACGCCAGGCCTCCCTGTGCATCACCAACTCCTGGAGTGCACTCAAACTCACGTCCATTGAGTCAGTGATGCCATCCAACCATCTCATCCTCTGTCGTCCCCTTCTCCTCCTGCCTTCAATTTTTCCCAGCATCAGGGTCTTTTCTAATGAGACAGCTCTTCGCATCAGGTGGCCAAAGTACTGGAGTTTCAGCTTCAACATTTGTCTACATCTTTCATTAAATAATATCTTTTTTATTTGTTTGACTCTGATACCTGAGTTATACTTAACTACCCAATTTGACTTCCTAAGGACAGGATGTTAGCCCAAAAAAGCCTCATTGAAGCATTATTAGTAAGATGTGTATCCCAGTGTTACCTTAAAAAAAAAATCCACGAAACTGGAAGAACCAAAGTATCTACTCCTAGGAAAATGATTATGTGGGAACATTTCATGTAAAGATGGGCTCGATAAAGGACAGAAATGGTATGGACCTAGCAGAAGCAGAAGATACTAAGAACAGGTGGCAAGAATACACAGAAGAACTGTACAAAAAAGATCTTCAAGACCAAGATAATCATGATGGTGAGATCGCTCACCTAGAACCAGACATCCTGGAATGTGAAGTCAAGTAGGCCTTAGAAAGCATCACTAGAACAAAGCTAGTGGATAAAAAGCACTTCCTGTTGCAAGTAACTGAGACCCTAAGGGTAATTAATTATCAGTCCTAAATCTTAGACTAGGCCCTATTTCATGCATAAAAACCTGTGACTGTTTTTCTGGAATGCTATAAAAATGATTTCCACACAGTTTGAATCCTCTTCATTAGGAGTCACTCCTAGTACTATTTCAACTTTAAGACTTAAAAGTTAATGAGGTAACACTAAAATATCCTCGCTAGCATTTAATTTCCACTAAAAGTGATTGCATAAATCAAACACTGTTTTACAGTGTTGGGGAAACTTGCTTTTTTGGATGATCCCTTTGCAGCAATATTGACTATATGGAGTATTTTAGACATTTTTCTTCTGAGTAACACAACAATTCCAGAGTCTGTTTTTTTTCTCTGTTATTATGGATGATACCTTCTAGTTGAGTACTCTGTACCCAGAGTGATGAAGTTATTCAGTTCATTTGTCGCTCAGTTGTGTCCAATTCTTTGTGACCTGATAAACTGCAGCACGCCAGGCCTCCCTGTCCATCACCACTTCCCGGAGTTTACTGAAACTCACGTCCATCGAGTCGGTGATAATGTCCAGCCATCTCATCCTCTGTCATCCCCTTCTCCTCCTGCCCCCAATCCCTCCCAGCATCAGAGTCTTTTCCAATGAGTCAACTCTTCGCATGAGGTGGCCAAAGTACTGGAGTTTCAGCTTTAGCATCATTCCTTCCAAAGAAATCCCAGGGCTGATCTCCTTCAGAATGGACTGGTTGGATCTCCTTGCAGTCCTAGGGACTCTCAAGAGTCTTCTCCAACACCACAGTTCAAAAGCATCAATTCTTCGGTGCTCAGCTTTCTTCACAGTCCAACTCTCAAATCCATACATGACCACAGGAAAAACCATTGACTAGATGGACCTTTGTTGACAAATTAATGTCTCTGCTTTTCAATATGCTATCTAGGTTGGTCATGACTTTCCTTCCAAGGAGTAAGTGTCTTTTAATTTCATGGCTGCAATCACCATCTTCAGTGATTTTGGAGCCCCCCAAAATAAAGTCTGACACTGTTTCCACTGTTTCCCCATCTATTTTCCATGAAGTGATGGGACCAGATACCATGATCTTAGTTTTCTGAATGTTGAGCTTTAAGCCAACTTTTCACTCTCCTCTTTCACTTTCATCAAGAGGCTCTTTAGTTCCTCTTCACTTTCTGCCATAAGGGTGGTGTCATCTACATATCTGCATATCTAAGGTTATTGATATTTCTCCCGGCAATCTTGATTCCAGCTTGTGCTTGTTCCAGCCCAGAGTTTCTCATGATGTACTCTGCATAGAAGTTAAATAAGCAGGGTGACAATATACAGCCTTGACGAACTCCTTTTCCTATTTGGAACCAGTCTGTTGTTCCATGTCCAGTTCTAACTGTTGCTTCCTGACCTGCATACTGGTTTCTCAAGAGGCAGGTCAGGTGGTCTGGTATTCCCATCTCTTGAAGAATTTTCCACAGTTTATTGTGTTCCACACAGTCAAAGGCTTTGGCATAATCAATAGAGCAGAAATAGATGTTTTTCTGGAACTCTCTTGCTTTTTCGATGATCCAGCGGATGTTGGCAATTTGGTCTCTGGTTTGTCTGCCTTTTCTAAAACCAGCTTGAACATCTGGAAGTTCACAGTTCATGTATTGCTGAAGCCTGACTTGGAGAATTTTGAGCATTACTTTACTAGCATGGAAGATGAGTGTAATTGTGTGGTAGTTTGAGCATTCTTTGGCATTGCCTTTCTTTGGGATTGGAATGAAAACTGACAGTTTCCAGTCCTGTGACCACTGCTGAGTTTTCCAAATTTACTGGCATATTGAGTGCACCACTTTCACAGCATCATCTTTTAGGATTTGGAATAGCTCAACTGGAATTCCATCACCTCCACTAGCTTTGTTCGTAGTGATGCTTTCTAAGGCCCACTTGACTTCACATTCCAGGATGTCTGGCTCTAGGTGAGTGATCACACCATCCTGATTATCTGGGTCGTGAAGATCTTTTTGTACAGTTCTTCTGTGTATTCTTGCCACCTCTTCTTAATATCTTCTGCTTCTGTTAGGTCCATACCATTTCTGTCCTTTATCGAGCCCATCTTTGCATGAAATGTTCCCTTGGTATCTCTAATTTTCTTGAAGAGATCTCTAGTCTTTCCCATTCTGTTGTTTTCCTCTATTTCTTTGCATTGATCGCTGAGGAAGGCTTTTTTATCTCTCCTTGCTATGAAGTTATTAGATAAGTTCTAGTATCTCTTTTAATAGAGGTACCAGATTGAAAACTTCCATGCCTATTGAAGACAGTCTATTTGGTTTCAGTAATAAGTTTGATATAAATTCTTAAGAGACTTGTGTGGACAAAATTAAAAAAAAGTCCTGTTTGACTGTTCTCAATTTCTACTAAAGAATAAACTTCAATCTGAAGGACAGAGTCTAGCCGATGTATCTGGGTTTTCTTATTTGCTGATATAATAAAGACTTATATGACATGCATAATCAGATTTTGAGTAATACTATGGACCATGTTATGCCTCCACCCCTGAATTCATATGTTAAAGTACTAACCCCCCAGTATGATGGCATTTGGAGCTGGAGCCTTCAGGAGATAATTAGCTTTAGGTCACATCATGAAGTGCTGATTCTTTCTTTCTGTTATGTGAAGAAGAAAGTGAGATGGAGGCTCTTTGCAAGCCAGGAAGAGAGCCCTTATTAGGAACCAAGTTGGTTGGCTCCTTGATCTCAGACTTTCCAGTCATCCAGAACTGTGAGAAATAAATTCCTGTGGTTTAACCTAACCAGTCTGTGGTATTTTATTATAGTAGCATAAACTGACTAATAATACAGGTGACAATGTTTGGTGTGTTTCAGGAAAAAACTTATTCCGTGTTGGATCTGTTTCCTTAACCATTGCTCTTGTTCACTGAAAGGATACTGTTTATACATAATGGCCTGCCTCTAGGAACCCTGCCCCTCTGCCTGAATATTAAACCAAAGTGCCTTGTTCAGCACCCTGTCACCTCTGGATGGCTACAGGAAGAAAGAAATTAACACAACTTTAATACAAAGGAAAATGGAAGTATGCAGTTGTAAGGTCCTTATACTAAATGTGAAGTGGTATGTTATCATTTGAAGATAGACTTTAATAGTTAAAGATGTACACTATACACTCTGAGGGCTTCCCTGATGGCTCAGCAGAATCTGCCTGCAATGCAGGAGACCTGGGATCTATCCCTGGGCTGGGAAGATACCCTGGAGAAGGGAATGATAACCCACTCCAGTCATTGCCTGGAGAAGCCCATGGACAGAAAAGCCTGGCAGGCTACAGTCCATAGGGTCACAAAGAGTTGGACATGAATGAGTGACTTAACACACTTACATACTCTAAAGCAATCATCAATATAAGAGTATAGTTAATAAACCAACAAAGGAGTAAAATAAAATACTAAAAATGATCCAAAAGGTGGTAATAAAAAGAAAAAAATAAAAAACTGATAATTATAAAATAAATTACAATGATAGTTTTAAACCCAACCATATCAATAACCATGTTACATATAAATGGTCTATATACTCCAAATAAGGCAGAGATTGTCACACTGGATTACAAAAGCAAGACCCAACACTATGCTGCCTACAAGAAATCCACGTTAAATAGAAGGACATAACATATTTACACTTATTTCCCTTAGTACAAAAAAATGTTATTATTCCTAGAAATAGGACATCTGAAGCAGCAGTTATAGATTCACAATCATGCACTTCTTAGGAAGTGAATTTCTATTGGATAATCCCCTCTTTTGGTATCATCAGATCTTTTCAAGTTCTGCTATTTCCCTGGCTATAGTTTAATTTGCTTACCATTTATCAGTTGTTGGTCAGAAATGAGAAGGGGGTTTTTTTACTAATACTCAGTGAACTGTTATTGTATTTTTTCCCCCCCTTGCTTTTTACTCCATTCTTTCTTCCCTTTCTCCCTTCCTTTTTTTTTCAGTTCAGTCTCCTGTAAACAAAAACATCACAGACTGGGTGGCTTAAATAACAAACATTAATTTCTCACATTTCTGGAGATGCAGAAGCCCAAGATCAAGACACCAAGAGATTTTGTGTATAGTGAGGACCTTCTTCTTGGACTTGTAGATTTCTATTTTCTTGCTGTATCCTCACATGGCTGAGATAGTAAGCTCTAGTATCTTTCTCTTCTTATAAAGATACTAATCCAACTGTGATCTCCACCCTCATGACCTTGTATAAAACTAATTATTTCACAAAAGCCCCACCTTCTAATACCACCTCATTGGCTGTTAGGGTTTCATCATAAGAATATTAGGGAGATGCAAACATGTAGTTCAAACACCTTCTGTCCTGCCTCCCTCTCTTTGCTCCCTGCCCATGCCCTCCTTTTTCTTTGAAAATGCCTTGGATCCTTGTAAATATACACTTGAAAGTACAAGTGATTTTTTTCACTTCACTAGAACTGTCTCCTTTTGACCCCTCAGTTCAGTTCAATTCAGTCGCTCAGTCGTGTCTGACTCTTTGCGACCCCATGAACTGCAGCACTCCAGGCCTCCCTGTCCATCACCAACTCCCAGAGTTTACCCAAACTCATGTCCATTGAGTCGGTGATGCCATCTAACAGTCTTATCCTCCGTTGTCCCTTTCTACTCCTGCCCTCAATCTCTCCCAGCATCAGGGTCTTTTCAAATGAGTCAGCTCTTTGCATCAGGTGGCCAAAGGACTGAAATTTCAACGTCAACATCAGTCCTTCCAATGAACACTTAGGACTGATCTCCCTTAGGATGGACTGGTTGGATCTCCTTGCAGTCCAAGGGACTTTCAGTGTTTGGCTGAGCAAAGGCTTTCTGGTCTCTAAACTGAGGATAACCAACCAGTCAGTATCCAAACTAGTTCTTCCCAGTGTCTTTTACATTGGGGATAACCCACTTAGTGCCTGACTTGAATAAAATCTTCCCAGTCCTTCAAATGAGGATGTCACTCAGTATCTAAACTGAGCAACCCAGGTACCTCTTCTTGAAATCCAGGACTGATTTCCTTTAGGATGGGCTGGTTGGATCTCCTTGCAGTCAAGGGACTCTCAAGAGTCTTCTCCAACACGACAGTTCAAAAGCATCAATTCTTCGGCGCTCAGCTTTCTTTATAGTCCAACTCTCACATCTATACATGACCACTGGAAAAACCATAGCCTTGACTAGATGGACCTTTGTTGACAAAGTAATGTCTGCTTTTTTAAGATGCTGTCTAGGTTGGCCATAACTTTCCTTCCAAGGAGTAAGCACCTTTTAATTTCATGGGTGCAATCACCATCTGCAGTGATTTTGGAGCCCCCCAAAATAAGTCAGCCACTGTTTTACTGTTTCCCCATCTATTTGCCAAGAAGTGACGGGACCAGATGCCATGATCTTAGTTTTCTGAATGTTGAGTTTTAAGCCAACTTTTTCACTCTCCTCTTTCACTTTCATCAAGAGGCTCTTTAGTTCTTCACTTTCTGCCATAAGGGTGGTGTCATCTGCATATCTGAGGTTATTGATATTTGTCTGGCAATCTTGATTCCAGCTTATGCTTCCTCCAGCCAGTGTTTCTCAGGATATACTCTGCATATAAGTTATATAAGCAGGGTGACAATATACAGCCTTGACATACTCCTTTTCCCTTTTGGAACCAGTCTGTTGTTCCATGTCCAGTTCTAACTGTTGCTTCCTGACCTGCATATAGGTTTCTCAAGAGGCAGGTGAGGTGGTCTGGTATTCCCATCTCTTGAAGAATTTTCCACAGTTTATTGTGATCCACACAGTCAAAGGCTTTGGCATAGTCAATAAAGCAGAAATAGATGTTTTTCTGGAACTCTCTTGCTTTTTCGATGATCCAGCAGATGTTGGCAATTTGGTCTCTGGTTCCTCTGCCTTTTCTAAAACCAGCTTGAACATCAGGAAGTTCACGATTCACGTATTGCTGGCTTGGAGAATTTTGAGTATTACTTTACTAGCATGTGAGATGAGTGCAACTGTGTGGTAGTTTGAGCATTCTTTGGCATTGCCTTTCTTTGGGATTGGAATGAAAACTGACCTTTTCCAGTCCTGTGGCCACTGCTGAGTTTTCCAGATTTGCTGGCATATTGAGTGCAGCACTTTCACAGCATCATCTTTCAGGATTTGAAATAGCTCAACTGGAATTCCATCACCTCCACTAGCTTTTTTGTAGTGATACTTCCTAAGGCCCACCCGACTTCACATTCCAAGATGTCTGGCTCTAGGTGAGTGATCACACCATTATGATTATCTGGGTTGTGAAGATCTTTTTTGTATAGTTCTTCTGTGTATTCTTGCCACCTCTTCTTGTGCTTCTGTTAGGTGCTTAGCATTTCTGTCATTTATTAAGCCTATCTTTGCATGTAATGTTCCCTTGGCATCTCAAATATTCAGTTCAGTTCAGTTCAGTCACTCAGTCATGTCCGACTCTTTGCAACCCCATGAGTCGCAGTATGCCAGGCCTCCCTGTCCATCACCAACTCCCGGAGTTCACTCAGACTCACGTCCATCGAGTCAGTGATGCTATCCAGCCATCTCATCCTCTGTCATCCCCTTCTCCTCCTGCCCCCAATCCCTCCCAGCATCAGAGTCTTTTCCAATGAGTCAACTCTTCGCATGAGGTGGCCAAAGTACTGGAATTTCAGCTTTAGCATCATTCCTTCCAAAGAAATCCTAGGGCTGATCTCCTTCAGAATGGACTGGTTGGATCTCCTTGCAGTCCAAGGGACTCTCAAGAGTCTTCTCCAACACCACAGTTCAAAAGCATCAATTCTCGAATATTAGGGGGATGCAAACATGCATCGAAACACCTTCTGTCCTGCCTCCCTCTCTTTGCTCCCTGTCCATTCCCTCCTTTTTCTTTGAAAATGCCTTGGATCTTGTAAATATACATTTGAAAGTAGAAGTGATTTTTTCACTTCACTAGAACTATCTCCTTTTGACCCCTATTATAAGTCAAAATAAGTCACGGAATAATGGCAGAAGGAAAAACATGTTAAAGAAACATACTGAAAAGTGTTATTTAAATCAAAGAGAACAAAGTAAGTTACATGAGCAATCAGCACTGAAAGACTAGAATTTTGCTCATTCTGTTATACTGGTTGGCCTGTCATGAGTAAAACACGAAATGCACTGTTTCGGTCTGTAATGATGTATATGTGCAGCACATTAAAATGTCTCAGTATTTCTAAAACTGTACCACCAAAAATCAGAGCTTTTTAGGGATAGCACTAAAGGAATTAGTCCTGAACAGTTGCGCATGTGACAGGAATTAGGATAAAGACTGAAGAGTGGACATTTTAAATGGTAGATATTGGCTCAGTAATTAGGAATAATGTTCTAACAATTAGATTGTCTGAAAATCAGAATTAGTTATTTTTCTGATGTGGGAGAGACCTCCTTGGAGCCCACTCCTGGCTGAGGTCCTGTTAGGTCCTGGAAGTTCCCTCTGCCAGCATCTGATTAACCCCGGGGGAAGTGACTGTTTCACCAACCTCAGGGTTTGCTCCCTGATATAGAAAAACAAAACTGTTACTATTGTTGCCCTTGGGAGGGAACAGTAAGCAGCAGGTCATTTGAAAGTCTGTGTGAAATGAAAATATCTCCCTCCATATTAGTAAATAAGAAATGTCACAGCCATCAGCGATTTCTGGCCTCCAAATGCGAATGAGAGCTCCCCAAACTGTGATCCAGCACATGTTGCCCCTCCACCACTGGTTGCTGAAGAGCTGGGGGAATGCAAGAAGGTAGGAGAACAGCTTTGGCCTCAGATAGCTGAGGTGCAAAAGAAAGGAATGAATTCAGTGAGCCTAGAGGCTTGCATCGGAGAAGGCAATGGCAACCCACTCTAGTACTCTTGCCTGGAAAATCCCGTGGATGGAGAAGCCTGGTGGGCTGCAGTCCATGGGGTTGCTAAGAGTCGGGCACGACTGAGCGACTTCACTTTCACTTTTCACTTTCATGCATTGGAGAAGGAATGGCAACCCACTCCAGTGTTCTTGCCTGGAGAATCCCAGGGACGAGGAAGCCTGGTGGACTGCCGTCTATGGGGTCACACAGAGTCAGACGTGACTGAAGCGACTTAGCAGCAGCAGCAGCAAAGAGGCAAAGCAAGTTATGTGAATAATATCTACACTCAAATAATTTACAGTCTCATGAGCTAAACTGGATAAAATCACACACAATAAATTTCAAACAAGAAAATCAATAGACAGTGAAAATGACTACAGTTGTACACCTATGAATAACCTAAAGGTTATCTAGATCTTTGGTATATAGGAAGAAGGGAATTGTAGGGAAGCCAGGGAAATTTTCATTAAAAAGTTACATACTGAGTAAGTGTTCAGACAGGGAAAAAACTAGGAACATGGAACTAGGGAAATCTGTATAAAACCAGAGAGTCGGTGTGCAGCAGATAGTATACAAATCTGCTAGAATACAAGCAGGATGGGCAGTGTTTTTTCTCAGTGGGAATGCAACTCTTCATTCTGAGCTCCTGTAACATTTGTTGTCTGACTTGATTGTTAATTTATTCTATTGTGCCTTTTGCATTAAATAATCCTTAGAAAATAGACAATATCTTCCTCTCCCCCATGCTTCTATTGCATTTCACACGATCTAGCAAAATGTGATTGATCGGTAAATACTTGCTAATTTAAATAGAGTCGATAAGTAGCTGGTAGAGGAAGGCTAGAGAGTAGAGAAAGGATCACATGTTTACGCTAATGTGTTTGAGTGTAATATTAAAAATTGCTGGAAGTTCAAACATGTCAGAGATAACGATCAAAATATTCTAGGAAGGAGGATTTTTTCGTTGTTTTACATGGGGATAATGAGTTCATCTTTTTATTTGTAAAGCTGTTGCCTGAACATTTGGGAAAGAGATGTCCCATATAGATGATATGTAGTACTGAATTTTAAGCTAATTTTAGCCATTGAAATTTTTGAATAAATATGTTTAGCTTTGAATTTTATGGGCTAGGTAAAGTGCTCTGAGTGTCCAATGGGTGTGCATAAATTTCTTCACAAAAGCTTTTTTTGAGTTTCTGATTATAATCAATCCTACACTTGATAGCATGCTTTAGAGTGAGATTTTGGCATGTTTTAAATAATGTCTAAGCACATGGAGTTGGAAGAAAACCTGGAGTTTAAAAAATATTTTTAGGAAAGATCTACTCTAACTTTAGGAGGTCTTTTTTTTTTTTTTTAATTGAGAGAACTATTTTATCAAACTAATTATTTTCCCTCCTGGTCTTAGAATGAAAATGAAAGTGTTAGTTATTTAGTCATGTCCGACTTTATGCAGTCCCACAGATTGTCTCCTCTACTGATGGAGTTCTTCAGGCAAGAATATTGGAGTGGGTTGCCATTTCCTTCTCCAGAGGATCTTCCCGACCCAGGGATCGAACCCAGGTCTCCTGAATTGCAGGCAGGTTCTTGACTGTCTGAGCCACCAGGGAAGCCTTCCTGGTCTTTGGATATTTTAGAGCAATTATTGGCACTAATATGCTTAGATGTTTCTATATAGATTAATCTTCAATTCCAAAAATTCTGTTCATATGAATTCTTCATTACTGGCATTTAACACAAAGTTTTTTTTAACATGATTGAAATTGCACAAATCATAGGTGTTGACTGTTTATTTCAGTATTTAAGCTTTCAATTACTTTTTTCATTTCTTAACTTGGATTTGAATTTTTAACCTAAATATATTTTGAGAAAAGAATCGTTAGTATTAATTTTGATTATAAAAGTAGTAATACTCAGTTTATATATAGCTTCTGAATTTCTTTGTTTATGTAATGGGTGAAGTATATAAAACAAAGTTAGATTGCTGTTTGTGAAGAAAAAGCAACATAACATCTCTATTAAAGGTGAATTTACTTATCTGATGAATCTACCTCTCACACTAAAAGAATAGGGCTAAAATACTATGAGTCTGTGGTGAGACTCTAAATCTAATGAAATGTTCATAAATGTAACATATGTAAACAACTGGAAAAATACAAAGAAAATTCTATTCTGTACCTATGAATAAACTGTACATATATTGCTATATATTTAGGATTCATTGCATTTAAAAAGAAAAGTATTTTTGCACAGATAGAAAGCCAGTGATGTCATTTGTGGAAGACTGAGAGAGAAAGTAATGCTCAAAATTCTTCAAGCCGGGCTTCAGCAATACGTGAACCATGAACTTCCAGATGTTCAAGCTGGTTTTAGAAAAGGCAGAGGAGGAACCAGAGATCAAATTGCTAACATCCGCTGGATCATCGAAAAAGCAAGAGAGTTCCAGAAAAAAACATCTATTTCTGCTTTATTGACTATGCCAAAGCCTTTGACAGTGTGGACCACAACAAACTGTGGAAAATTCTGAAAGAGATGGGAATACCAGACCACCTGACCTGCCTCTTGAGAAACCAGTATGCAGGTCAGGAAGCAACAGTTAGAACTGGACATGGAACAACAGACTGGTTCCAAATAGGAAAAGGAGTTCGTCAAGGCTGTATATTGTCACCCTGCTTATTTAACTTCTATGCAGAGTACATCATGAGAAACACTGGGCTGGAAGAAGCACAAGCTGGAATCAAGATTGCCGGGAGAAATATCAATAACCTTAGATATGCAGATATGTAGATGACACCACCCTTATGGCAGAAAGTGAAGAGGAACTAAAGAGCCTCTTGATGAAAGTGAGCTGAAAGCTCAACATTCAGAAAACAAAGATCATGGCATCCAGTCCCATCACTTCATGACAAATAGAGGGAAACAGTGACAGACTTTATTTTTTGGGTGCTCCAAATTGCTGCAGATGGTGATTGCAGCCATGAAATTAAAAGATGCTTACTCCTTGGAAGGAAAGTTATGACCAACCTAGAGAGCATATTCAAAAGCAGAGACATTACTTTGCCCACAAAGGTCCATCTAGTCAAGGCTATGGTTTTTCCAGTGGTCATGTATGGATGTGAGAGTTGGACTGTGAAGAAAGCTGAGCACCGAAGAATTGATGCTTTTGAATTGTCGTGTTGGGGAAGACTTTTGAAAGTCCCCTGGACTGCAAGGAGATCCAACCAGTCCATTCTAAAGGAGATCGGTCCTGGGTGTTCATTGGAAGGACTGATGCTAAAGCTGAAACTCCAGTACTTCGGCTACCTCATGCGAAGAGTTGACTCATTGGAAAAGACTCTGATGATGGGAGGGATTGGGGGCAGGAGTAGAAGGGGGCAACAGAGGATGAGATGGCTGGATGGCATCACTGACTCGATGGACGTGAGTCTGGGTGAACTCCGGGAGTTGGTGATGGACAGGGAGGCCTGGCGTGCTGCGATTCATGGGGTCTCAACGAGTCGGACATGACTGAGCGACTGAACTGAACTGAACTGAGAGAATAGCTCTTCACCTTAACTTAAAAACAATGGGAAAAATTACAGCCAGAGACACTGGAAGTATCCAAGGTATCCAAGTAGCAATATTTTGTTATTTTAAAGACTTCCAGACAGATCTCTACTCTGGTCAAATAGGCATTGAAAGGGCTGCAGCAAACTATGTACATGCTATTCTTGTTGGCTTCACATTTTTTGTTAATGTATTAGCTCTTTGGTTTAATTCGAATGGCACAGTCTTCATAAATGCAGGCCTTTTCTTTTTGGAGCTAGGCCTTACAATGATAAAATAAAGGTCTTTGACAGCCTGACTATTCCATTATTAAATGTAACATCCTTTCTGAAACAGAGAAACCCCCCAAAAGTCATGTGAAAAGAGGGCAGAATCATAAAAAATGTTGGGAACTCTTCAAACAATATTAGGAACCATATGTTATTCCTGAGAAATTTCAGTTAGGATAGTGCTAAGTGTGAGAATTATATGACTTGGAAAAATAGAGAAAACTGAGTGAACCATTCAGACACAAAGAAGAAATATTGCCACAAATAATTGTTCAATGTAAGCTTATTTTCTTAGCCCATGAAATGAAATTTCTGGTTGTTTATGAGAACTGGCTATTCTGTTGCCAGACTGGGCAGAGGCTGTCTGAATGTTTCTGTATGAATGAAAATCTCCTCTCCCAGGGGAAAAAAAGATAAGAGCATTTAGCAAAGCCTCTTAGGTTTCTGAATATTTCAGAAATGGCAGTCATTTGATATACTGAAAATACCCACTTCCCAAAGAAGTAAATCTAGATTCTCTGACTACATCTTGCACAACTAAACCTCTCTGGTTTTTGATTTCGCATAGTTTGTCTGGAGAAGGCAGGAATAGCTGAATGCTTCCTGGTTTCTTTAGCATAACCCAGCCCACTTGCAACACATGCCCAGAACTACCTCATTAGCCACTGGGATATAAGCCAAAACATAAGACTACAGTCAGTATAAGGGGAATTACTGGCAAGAGAGCTCTACACCAACTTAATACTGAATGCACTACTTTTCCAAGATCAGAAAATATTACACTAACAAGAGGTACCACTTCTCATCTCATTCAGATAAAAATTCATGGTTTTAATCTGCATCTTTTATCTAGAATAATTAGCTGTACCATAATAAAACGTGCAGCCTAGCTGCATATGTATGTGTGTGTGTGTGTATATATATATATGCTTTTGTTAATCTCTCTCTTATTATTTCCCGGATAGCTTTGACATTGTGAACCACAGACGATTTGGAGCCTGGCTTTGAAGGGAGGTGTTCTACAACACTTTTTTTCTTGTTTAAAGAAGTTTAATCTACAAGAGGTAATCTGAAAATGACGGGGGCAAAGAGGAAAAAGAAAAGCTTGCCCTGGAGCAAGATGCGTATCCCCCGTTGTGAAGACTTTAAACAGTGGTGTAGACGGCGGCTGCCTGTTTTGGAGTGGGCGACACATTACAGTCTGAAAGAAAGCTTGCTTCCGGATACTGTTTCTGGGATGATGCTGGCAGTTCAACAGGTAGCACAAGGTAATGTACTGCATTTGATTTTCCTGTTTTATACACAGTAGATATCACTTTGCTTTCTTGGAAGAGCATTGTGACCTAGGGTATACTAACAAAATTGACTTTAATTAGCTTTCGGAGAATAAACACACTGAATATCTGTGGAAGCACAAGTAGGAAGACACAAAAGTTTTCCTACTTGTCTTTTGCTTTCTTTCTTTTTGCTGTTTTTGAGAGATATTAAGCATCAAACCAATTTTTAATGGCATTGTATATTTGCAATGTTAAAATTCATACTATATGAGTAAAAGATCTGTAATTGTGGGACAATGAGTTTTTGCAGTTTGACCTTATTGAAAATTTTTCTACTTAGGCTGAATCCAGCTATAAAATATCACCTGGCTTGAACATATCATTTGTAAACCTAATTAGCAGCATACAGTGACCTGTTGTAACCTTGCGGGTTGCTATAAGCAAGGAATAGAGCTTTCTGTACATAAAGGAGGCTCTTGGCCAAGATCATTATTTGCAAAGAGAATCCTCTGTCCTTAGAGCTTACATTTTACTGTGCATGCCAATTTAATTCTGTATCACATTATGTACTGTTTATTTCTCAATTATAAATTTAAACTGATGAGAAGTCTGATTTTAACTTTCCCAAAGCTGTTTATAAATGATATTCTAGATTTAGATAGATGTTTCTCTGGGAAAAAACTATTAGATAATTGGTGTGCATGCGGTGTATCAGCGTGTGTTTGTGTGTGTGTGTGTGTCTGTGTTTTTTGTTTTCCTCAAAGATATATTCATTGTATTTTTAAAAACTAGTTCAGGTAATAGCTTCCTACCTTAAAGACATATTCATTGTATTTTTAAAAACTAGTTCAGGTAATAGCTTCCTACCTGTAGCAAGAAAAATCTCAAGATTTTTCAGCCTTGAGAATTTGTAAAATGTTCCTTGGCACAGACTCTTTAGATTTATATTTTTTTGCAGTTTTACTACCTCCTGGCTTGAACTATTTTTCATACCATTAAATTATATGCACTTTTCTAATTCTGTAGCTGGAACAAACTGGTTTGTGAGTTTGTGTTTTTAGTATGATTAGGAACATCTGCTCTGGTTGCTTTAAGATCTATAGTACTATCATACTTCCTGGGGTTCCATTTCCCTGAATAGTCTCATATTTTTAATGACCAGTTTGCTAAAAGCAAAGCATAGTAGTCTTTCATAAAAATGCAAAGTAAATAACACATTAGGCCATTTTTTAGGATTATTTTTATTCAATTTTAAATTCAAAGTGAGGCACTACCATGGACTTTGAAACTAAGATGATGAATTTACAAGAGCTTTTTCGCCAGGTAGTTTCAATATATTTTATGAATTTATTTTCTTTCATTTATTATAAAGTAAAAGAGAAATTATTTAAAAAAATTTGTTTTTTCATCTTTCTGAAATATCAGGTTAGTTAGAAAATTTGGGGATATGATAAAGATACCTGTGATATATTATTAGTATTTTCATTTATCTGTCTTTGGTAGTTGACTGTATGACTTTTCTTTGGGTATGGAAGTTGAGGTGTTTTGTTTAATGAGTCATGCATTTTACTGGTTATGAAGAAATATGTTGGCCAGCCCCCAACTGATGAGAAGCACAAAGCTTACTCAACTCTTGTGTCTTGGAAATTATGGATCTGGCTCTTGATTCTCCTAGAAGACTCCCAGTGATTGGGCAAGGAAGGCTACACTGCTAGAAAGAGCGTAAAGGTTTTTGTTGGTGTATGGAAAGACCAGTTCTGGACAGGAGTTGGTGATGGACAGGGAGGCCTGGCATGCTGCAGTCCTTGGGGTCGCTAAGAGTTGGACACGACTGAGCGACTGAACTGAACTGAATTCTTCCAAAAGTATTTTTTCTTTAAAAACAATTCTCAAACTTTCTCATGATTACCCACGATGGGTAAATATCATAAGCTACTATTTGTTGTAAGGGGCCTTGTGCTAAATCCCTTATGTGCAATATCTTCTCCTGTCCCAACAAAATCCTAAGTGACAGTGGTCCTCCATTTCCCACTTGAGAAAGTGGAAACTTACACAAGTAAATAATTTTCTCTGGACCTTATACTTGATAAGTGGTAGAGTCAGGACTTGATTGTAATGGTAACACTCAACATTTTATGCTTTATGCTCTACACTGCCAAAATAAGTAGACCTTTTCATAATTCCAGTCTTAGTAACAGAAGGCATTTCTTGGGAAAGGTGCAAATGTCCTTCCCTGTAAATTACCTTTGGGTTTGGGCTTCCTAGGTGGCGCTAGTGGTAAAGACCTAAGAGATGCAGTTTCGATCCCTGGGTTGGGAAGATCCCCTGGAGGAGGGCAGAGCAACCCATTCCATTATTCTGGCCAAGAGAATCCCATGGATAGAGGAGCCTACTTGTTTTTTTTTAAATTCTTCTTTCTCAATATATGCAATTAAAATTAAGGTTAATGGAAACTAAAATATGAGTCTTTTCTATATGTCAACTATCAAAGAGCCATTTTAAATTACTTTATTAAAGATTTCCCAATTGTTACATATAGATGCTTGTTAGTCAGCGTGTAGTATGCAGTATTTTCTGTGTTGACTGTACTCTCTCTAAAATCATTTCCTCTCTTGAGCTTTAGACATTGCTTTTCTGTTCACCTTCTACTACCTCTCTGGCCTTCTCTCATTATTAGCTTTTGCAGATTTTGCCTCCTCTATTGTTGTTCAGTCACTCAGTCGTGTCCAACTCTTTGCAACCCCAGGAACTGCAGTGCTCCAGGCTTCCCTGTCCTTCACCATCTCCTGGAGTTTGCTCAAACTCATGTCATTGTCAGTGATGCCATCCAACCATCTCATATGTCACTGCATCTCCTCTTGCCCTCAGTCTTTCCCAGCATGGCTCCTACTCTATCTACCCATTAAACACTAGCATCCTGGAGTTGATTCAAACCCTGGGCCTTCTCTGAAAATGCCTCAGGCTATTTCATCTGTGTAAGAGGCTCTAGCCATCATCACTGTACTTTCTTCTCAACCAGAGATCCATATATTCAACTAGACAAACCTAGAATTGCCTGAAAGCATTACAAATGCAGCGCTAGTCTTCTGGAAGAAACAAACTGAATGAACCCACCATCCTTACCAGAATTATAATAATAAATAATAACAGCTAATTTTTAGGCACAAAAGAACACTTGACATATATACAAAACCGAGGCTCACAGAGGATAAGTAATTGATTAAAGTTACATAGTAAGTGAGTTAGAAGTGACAGGATTTTAACCCAAGTAGTCAGGCTCCAGGGACTATGTGCTCCCCTTCCCACCAAGCTTTGTACTAGACTGCCTCTTATATAGTCTCAAGTCATTCTCAGCTCCTCCCTCTCTTTCGCTACTATACCTGCCAGGGTACAATCACCCACCAGGTCCTGGTGTTTCTGTTTCCTAAATATCTTTCCAACCAAGCAATCTCACTTCATGTCCCCTGCTACCGCCCTGGACCCCTAAACTATTGAAACCATAATCTTGTGGGTCTTCATTGTCTGTCTCCTCATGTAGGCCATTCCATGCTGTATCTAACCATATCAGTTCTACGTTCAGAATTCTTCCGTGACCCTCTGTTTCCACTGGGATAAAGCCCAATTCTTTAGAATAATCTGTTAGATCATTAAAAATCTGGGCCCCTTAATACAAAGGTCTACTCAAAGAGATCTTTCCTCTGAGAATCCCTGCCAATCTTCTGGAAAGATGTATCTCCTACTCCCTTTGTACTTTTTATGTATCTCTATGATTGGCCTTAACAGATTGTATTGTATTCTTTTGGTACAATTCTTTATGCACTGGTGGGTAAGCTTTGGAAAGAATGTTTTAATCTTTATACTCTCACCGGTTTATATATTACCTGGTGCATAGACACAGGTTTTCAGTAAATGTTTCTTGGAATCATTTGGAAGCAGTTTGCCTCCTAGAGACTTTTTTTATTTTACGGTATCTTGCTGCCACTCTCGGAAGGGAAATTTAAATTTATTTTTATATTTTAAAAATAAAAGTAATAAAGATACTGATAGTAAAAGATACATTAAAATATGAAAAATTAATTTCTTCCAATTCTCGTTACTTTTCTGAATTTATAAACTTGTAGCCCCCCAGACAAATATGATAAAAGGTTTACCTGCATTCCCTTTGTCCCCGTGTTTAATTTTTTCTCGAGCCAACATTAACCCATCTAGATGAAAATCTAGATGTCTGGCTTCTCTTGCAAAAGGGAAACAGATGGCCATAAGGGTCTTATGTTTCCATGTGGGAAAAATCTTTTGGCTCCCTCTGTAGACAGGGCATGTGCTTTAAATTTTGCCGCAGTCCCCATCATTCACACATCTGCTGCCACCCTTTCTCCTAGTTTCCCGCTAAGTGTGAATCTGTCTCCTCTGACAAGGCACTTGCTAACATGTTTTGTTGAAATGCCTTGAACTCCCTCTTGAATAAAATCTTTGAGAGGGAACTTCCAAGTGGCAATGTTGGTGATGGGCAGGGAGGCCTGGTGTGCGCAGCCCATGGGGTCGCAAAGAGCCGGACGCGACTGAGCGGCTGAAACGACTGACCCCAAGGTGGCGCTAGCAGCAAGGAACCTGCCTGCCAACGCAGGAGATGTGAGAGGCGCAGGTTCAATCCCTGGGTCGGGAAGATCCACTCAAGGTGGGCAGCCCACTCCAGTATTCATGCCTAGAAAATCCCATGTACAGGGGAGTCTGGCAGGCTACAGTCCATAGGGTCGCAAAGAGTCGGACATGACTGAAGCGACTTAGTGTGCAAGAGCATGCGTGGGCGTGCGCGCGCGCGCGCGCGCACACACACACACACACACACACACACACACACAAAGATTAGGTCCTTAAATCAACAGGAACTTCAGGTCTGTGAACCTGCGTCAATATATTTTAATATACTTCATTTCTTTATAATTCTATAATTCTCTATAATTCTATTTTCTTTTACTTATTTTAAGAAAGTATTCTGGAAAGGAGTTTATAGACTATACAAGATTGCTAAAGGGATCCCCAAAATATTTCCTCCCCAAGGTAAAAGCATAAAGGTAGATGTGCTCATTTTAATGAAAAAAAGAAAAGGAACTTTAGGTCATTCTTTCACCATGTTCAAATATTTCTTAGAAATGATTTGTGTGTTTTTTAAAATATTAAAAACATTGGGAGCACTCATCACTAACATCAGGTGAAAACCATTATAGCTGGCATGTACCAAAATGTTCTTTAATTGACATCTCGCTGCAGAATGTAGTTTGAGGATCAACAAACGTTCTAGAGAATGTCATTAATTTAAACATGTCACCGACATGGTTGGCAAGTTAAGCAGTATAAAACTCCTAGAGTATAAATACTTTAGTTCACATTCTACCCTGGATGACCTCTTGAGGGAAATTTTTTTTTTTTTTTCAAACTGAAAACTCAAGCATTGGGACAGGGTGGAGACCTAAAATGCATGACTTACCATATAAGTACCTAATACACTGAGGAGGAATATGAGAATGTTTTGACTTGCATTCCGTGGGATCACCTAGAATTTTTGTTGCCAAATCATGAAAGTTTTATGCTGCCATAGGGCTCTCTGATGTTCAAACCACAGTGTTCTGGGCCACAGACAAAGGATGGACGTTCCTTATAATAATGCAGAACTTGTGGCATTACTGGTACCAAAATATGTGGAAGCTGATCTTCTTTGTACTCCTGAGGGCAGCTTAGTGACATGTGGAACAGTAAGTGGAATTCCTGGAAGCATTCACTGTGAAAATTAAAGGCTTGTCTGAGAATTTTCCCTGCGTGGTTTCAGCCTTGAAGATTAAGAGACGTAGCATTAGCTACATATCTCTAACCTCTTAATCATTATAAACATGTAGATGATAATTTAGAGAAATTATAATGATTTGTTATATTTATTGAATGGTAACTATTCTCTTCTCTAAGAACAATGGCAGCCAAATATTGCTAAATAAATCTAAAGTATACTTGCCCTGGGGCTTCCCTTGTGGCTCAGCTGGTAAAGAATCTGCCTGCAATGCGGGAGACCTGGGTTGGGAAGATCGCCTGGAGAAGGGAAAGGCTACCCACTTCAGTATTCTGGCCTGGAGAATTCCAAGGACTGTATAGTCTATGGGGTCGCTAAGAGTCGGACATGACTGAGCAACTTTCATTCACTCACTCACTCATACTTTCCCTGACCTCCATAAAAATGTACCCAGGAGCAAGGAACACTGCTGGTTTTTCACTTCTCCATTTTCTCTCATCCCATGATGCATGCTCTCACCCAAAGCTTTGGGCTTCATCCAGCATTTCTGATTTTCTTTCTTTCTTAAATGTAAATTAATGATGATTTATGTGTTAAAAGGTTACTTTTATATTTCTGCAGTTAGAATAATACTCCCTGTAATATTTAGACCAGTTCACATGGAAGAACCAAGACTTTCCATTTTAGAGTGTTGAAAACTTGGGAAGGTTTGCAACAAAATAGATTGGCAGTGGTTGTGAAGATAAGGTATGTGGCCTATATAATAGTACAATATAAAATATAAAATACAAATTATCCTGTTTTTGCCAGCCAGGATCCATCCCTGCTTTTAGTAATTTTTGTAATTAATTACTTTTAGTAATAATACAAGAATTGTTCTTAGTAGTTCTTGGATTTGTTTTAAGGAACAACCCCCCTGCCCCTTCCATTTTTGGTATACACGGTTTAAGTGAGGTTCTAATTTTGGCTCTAGGCTGATCAGCAAAATAAGTATCCCTCAACCAGGATTCTCAATTTTGGGGACCCTTTGGAGCCAGCTTGGTGACAAAGAACATTGGTACCTGAGTCTCAACTCAAACTGGGAAATCAGATTTCCCAGGAGGAGTTCCCAGACATGGAGGACATTGTGATTCTTCTTTTTTCAATTGTCCCAGATCGTAATGTGGGACAGTGTTGACAGTTGCATCCAGACAGTTATTAGTCCAGGTGAAGACTTGTGGCTCATGTTGATAATGAGCACTGTTCCATTCACCAGGTCAGTTACTGGTTCAGTCGTGACGTTTTCTCCTCTAGGCACAAGAAGGGTTTACTATACCACAAACCAGTCATTTCTTATTGAAAAATGGTGATGGCAATACATGTCACCTGAGAGTGGCCCAGTCAGTCTGGATCTTGGAACATGTGCAGAACCTTTGAGGAAAAAAAGGAAAAGGCATCTTCCTTTGTGCTGGGACTACTGACAGTAAGGATGACATTCCTCTACATCTTCCCTCAGCTTCGAAAGCCTGGAAATGAAGCCAACACAGCAAAGGGAACAGTAGAGAGACACTGAGTCCTGATGATGGCTAGTACACTTCTGACTTTTCACTTGCACGTGCAAACACTTTGTTGTTAATTAGGTTTAAGTTGTGTTACTTCCAGTCACCTTAACTATGCATTTGAGTGTCATTCCAATTTAAATGTTACACAAATTGTCTTCAATTTTCTAAACCCATCAAGATAGATATATATACTTTATATTCATATTCATTTTCATGAGAAGAGGAGACTGAGGTTCAGAATTGGGTATCTTGCCCTCAGTACTGCTAAGAGAGACTGAAATATAAATCTACCAGGCTCCACCCCACATCCCTCGCTGTCTTCTGTTCTCCAGTTTGCCTTGAGTACAGCAGACATAACCTGAGCGGGACTAGGAATGACACTGAGAGGCACACTGCACATCAGCCCCTGAGTCTGCCCCATCCATGATGACATGTCAGCTTCCTTGATAAAATAAAACCCAGAGATTCTGGCTGAGAGGGGAGAGGAGTGTGGCAGGGGGAAGCAGTACCTACACCAGAGCTCCTGTTCTTTCCCTTGAAAACTGCTCAGGCCCCCTGCTTCCTCCTAAATGGACAATGTTTCTCCCCTCACCCTCTTTATCTGAGTATATTTTCGCATACTTAACCTGGGTTAGGTTAGTAGTTCTCAACCTTGCTTGCATATTTTAATCTCTTTTGGCACTTGAAAAAATACCCGTGCCCCAACCCTATCCCAGTTAAATAAAAATCTCTGAGAATTTAGGGCAAATCATTTAATGTTTTGCACCTCAGCTTCCTCAAGTGATGATAAAAATAAAGTAAAATGAGCAGCTAGGGTTGAGAACTATGGATTTTCAGAAAGTACTTGATAGATACCTTATTTTGCTTTCCCATGGTACCCTCACTTATCCACTTCACTAACACTGTCACGTTGTTTTTGATTTATATTTGACTTTTCTTCTAGGCTATTAGTTCTTTGAAGGTGTAGACTGTTTATAGTCTAGGTTGACCAATCGTTCTGGTTTTAGCGATAAACGTCCTGAGTCCTAAGAAATCCTTTCAGCTCCTATCAATGTATTTGGCACATAGTAGGTGCTCAAGTGTTTCTTGATGGTAAAAAAATCATAACTCAAATGATAGGATAGGGCTTACCTGTGCCCACTCTTTTGGTGGATACTCTTCTCCATAGACTTAATCTCTTACTGTTTCCAATATTTAAGCTCATAGATCTGTTGATCATGAAGCTTTTTGACCATGATAATTCTTTATTTTCACTCTTGTGAAATTTCATCTGTACAATATGTTACAGGATGAACCTATTGCCTTAACCTGTCTAATGATTAGAACCAATGATCTTTAACAGTACTTGTTTGTGAACCAAGAGAATGTATATCTATAGGAATTTTGTTTTCATACAGTTATATTTATTGGATAGATGCAAATTTACCCTGGGAGATCCATTCTTAATATCACTTAACCCTGAGCCCATTGATTCAGTGAACCAGACAGCTGATCACATTGTGGTTTATTAATAACAGTGCTAAGACCACCATAAACAGTTGCCAGAGGGAAATAATGTTTCTCATTACCCATACAATTTGTGTTCGATTTTTTAATATGTAATTCTTGGGAGAACCTACTACTACCTAATTATTTTGTTTTTAAGAATACTAATGTGTCTTCTAGGGTTCTTTATTCATTTCTATTTTTTAAAAGTACTTGAAAAAATACAGGCTTTTGCTATGTTTTTGGAAAGAGAGAACAAAAAGGCAATAATCTAGCCCACAAGGGCCTTGTTTTTCCCTGTCTCAAATTTGTACAAAAATATATGAGAATATGATCTTATTATTTCAACCTTGAGGATATTCTGGTGTGGGAATGCAAGGGTCGGAACATTTTCTTAACGAAAATTTGCAAAATATTAGTTTCAGCCACTTTCTGAGTAGCTTGTATAAATCCAGGGAGCTGCCAAATAATATTGTGTTTTTATTTGGAAAAATGAAGAATGTACAATCTTATCTAATAAGAATGACATGAAATTAATATTTGGTGATAAAAATTGGGTGAACATAGAGAAAAAAGTGACAGTCTTAAAAAAAAAAAACTGGCAAGACTTGAATAGCTAAAGATACCTGGTATTATAAGATTATAAGATACCACTTCAGCATTCTTGCCTTGAGAAGGCCATGAACTGTATGAAAAGATAAAAAGATATGACACTGAAAGATGAACAACACCCTCCTCAACCCCCACCAGCTCAGTAGGTGTCCAGTATACTACTAGAGAAGAGCGGAGAAATAGTTTCAGAAGTAATGAAGAGGCTGAGCCAAAGCAGAAATGACACCCAGTTGTGGATGTGTCTGGTAGTGAAAGCAAAGTCAGATGCTGTGAAAAACAATATTGCATAGGAAGTTGGAAACTTAGGTCCATGAATCACGGTAAATTAGAAGTGGTCAAACAGGAGATGGCAAGAGAGAACATCAACATTTTAGGAATCAGTGAACTAAAATGAATGGGAATGGGTGAATTTAAATCAGATGACCATCATATCTACTACTATGGGCATGAATCTCTTAGAAGAAATGGAGTAGCTTTCACATTCACAAAAGAGTCTGAGATTGAGTACTTCAGTGCAATCTCTAAAACAACAGATGATCTTGGTTCACTTCCAAGGCAAACCTCAATATCACAGTGGCCAAGTCTATACCCCAACCACTAATGCCAAAGAACCTAATATTGAGTGGTTTTATGATGACATACAAGACCTTCAGAAACTAACACCAAAAAAAAAAAAAAAAAGATGTCATTTTCAACATAGGGAACTGGAATACAAAAGTAGGAAGTCAAGAAATCCCTAGAGTAACAGGCAAATTTGGACTTGGAATACAGAATGAAGCAGGGCAAAGGCTAACAGAGTTTTGCCAAGAGAATGCACTGGTCATAGCAAATATTTCCCTCTTCCAGCAACCCAAGAGATGACTATACACAAGGACATCACCAGATAGTCAATACCAAAAACAAATTAATTGTATTCTTTGCAGCTGAAGATGGACACTCTACATAGTCAGCAAAAACAAGATTGAAAGCTAACTGTAGCTCAGATCATGAACTCTCTATTGCAAAATTCATACTTAAATTGAAGACAGTAGGGAAAACCACTAGGCCATTCAGGTATGACCTAAACGAAATTCCTTATGATTATACAGTTCAGTTCAGTTCAGTTCAGTTGCTCAGTTGTGTCTGACTCTCTGTGACCCCATGAATTGCAGCATGCCAGGCCTCCCTTTCCAACACCAACTTCTGGAGTTCACCCAAACTCATGTCCATCAAGTCGGTGATGCTATCCAGCCATCTCATCCTCTGTCGTCCCCTTCTCCTCCTGCCCCCACCCAACCCCTCCCAGCATCAGGGTCTTTTCCAATGTGTCAACTCTTCTCATGAGGTGGCCAAAGTACTGGAGTTTCAGCTTTAGCATCAGTCCTTCTAAGAACACCCAGGACTGGTCTCCTTTAGAATAGACTGGTTGGATATCCTTGCAGTCCAAGGGACTCTCAAGAGTCTTCTCCAACAACACAGTTCAAAAGCAAAAATTCTTCGGCGCTCAGCTTTCTTCACAGTCCAACTTTCACATCCATACATGACCACTGGAAAAACCATAGCCTTGACTAGATGGACCTTTGTTGGCAAAGTAATGTCTCTGCTTTTGAATATGCTATCTAGGTTGGTCATAACTTTCCTTCCAAGGAGTAAACATCTTTTAATTTCATGGCGGTAATCAGCATCTGCGGTGATTTTGGAGCCCCAGAAAATAAAGTCTGACACTGTTTCCACTGTTTCCCTATCTATTTGCCACGAAGTGATGGGACCAATGCCATGATCTTAGTTTTCTGAATGTTGAGCTTTAAGCCAACTTTTTCCCTCTCCTCTTTCACTTTCATCAAGGGGCTTTTTAGTTCCTCTTCACTTTCTGCCATAAGGGTGGTATCATCTGCATATCTGAGGTTATTGATATTTCTCCTGGCAATCTTGATTCCAGCTTGTGCTTCTTCCACCCCAGCATTTCTCATAATGTACTCTGCATATAAGTTAAATAAGCAGGGTGACAGTATACAACCTTGATGTACTCCTTTTCCTATTTGGAACCAGTCTGTTGTTCCATGTTCAGTTCTAGCTGTTGCTTCCTGACCTACATATAGGTTTCTCAAGAGGCAGATCAGGTGGTCTGGTATTCCTATCTCTTGAAAAATTTTCCAGTTTAATGTGATCCACACAGTCAAAGGCTTTGGCTTAGTCAAAATAAAGGAGAAATAGATTTTTTCTGGAACTCCCTTGCTTTTTCCATGATCCAGCGGATATTGGCAATTTGATCTCTGGTTCCTCTTCCTTTTCTAAAACTAGCTTGAACATCTGGAAGTTCACAGTTCACATATTGCTGAAGCCTGGCTTGGAGAATTTTACGGATTACTTTACTAGCATGTGAGATGAGTGCAATTGTGTGGTAGTTTGAGCATTCTTTGGCGTTGCCTTTCTTTGGGATTGGAATGAAACGGACCTTTTCCAGTCCTGTGGCCACTGCTGAGTTTTCCAAATTTGCTGGCATATTGAGTGCACCACTTTCACAGCATCATCTTTCAGGATTTGAAATACTTGAACTGAAATTCCATCACCTCCACTAGCTTTGTTCGTAGTGATGCTTTCTAAGGCCCACTTGACTTCACATTCCAGGATGTCTGGCTCTAGGTGAGTGATCACACCATCGTGATTATCTGGGTCATGAAGGTCTTTTTTGTACAGTTCTTCTGTGTATTCTTGCCACCTCTTCTTAATATCTTCTGCTTCTGTTAGGTCCATACCATTTCTGTCCTTTATCGAGCCCATCTTTGCATGAAATGTTCCCTTGGTATCTCTAATTTTCTTGAAGAGATCTCTAGTCTTTCCCATTCTGTTGTTTTCCTCTATGTCTTTGCATTGATTGCTGAGGAAGGCTTTCTTATCTCTCCTTGCTATTCTTTGGAACTCTGCATTCAGAAGCTTATATCTTTCCTTTTCTCCTTTCCTTTTCACTTCTCTTCTTTTCACAGCTATTTGTAAGGCCTCCCCAGACAGCCATTTTGCTTTGTTGCACTTCTTTTCCATGGGGATGGTCTTGATCCCTGTCTCCTGTACAATGTCACGAACCTCATTACATAGTTCATCAGGCACTCTATCTATCAGATCTAGTCCCTTAAATCTATCTCTCACTTCCACTGTATAATCATAAGGGATTTTATTTAGGTCATATCTGAATGATCTAGTGGTTTTCTCTACTTTTTTCAATTTAAGTCTGAATTTGGCAATAAGAAGTTGATGATCTGAGCCACAGTCAGCTCCCAGTCTTGTTTTTGCTGACTGTATAGAGCTTCTCCATCTTTGGCTGCAAAGAATATAGTCAATCTGATTTCAGTGTTGACCATCTGGTGATGTCCATGTGTAGAGTCTTCTCTTGTGTCGTTGGAAGAGGGTGTTTGCTATGACCAGTGCGTTCTCTTGGCAAAACTCTTAGCCTTTGCCCTGCTTCATTCTGTATTCCAAGGCCAAATTTGCCTGTTACCCCAGGTGTTTCTTGACTTCCTGCTTTTGCATTCCAGTCCCCTATAATGAAAAGGACATCTTTTTTGAGTGTTAGTTATAAAAGGTCTTGTAGGTCTTCATAGAACCAACCATTCAACTTCAGCTTCTTCAGCATTACTGGTTGAGGCATAGACTTGGATTACTGTGATATTGAATGATTTGCCTTGGAAACGAACAGAGATTATTCTGTTGTTTTTGGGATTGCACCCAAGTGCTGCATTTTGGACTCTTTTTTTGACCATGATGGCTACTCCATTTCTTCTAAGGGATTCCTGCCCGCAGTAGTAGATATAATGGTCATCTGAGTTAAATTCACCCATTCCAGTCCATTTTAGTTCGCTGATTCCTAGAATGTCGACATTCACTCTTGCCATCTCCTCTTTGACCACTTCCAATTTGCCTTGATTCATGGACCTAACATTCCAGGTTCCTATGCAATATTGCTCTTTACAGCATCGGACCTTGCTTCTATCACTAGTCACATCCACAACTGGGTATTGTTTTTGCTTTGGCTCCATCCCTTCATTCTTTCTGGAGTTATTTCTCCACTGATCTCTAGTAGCATATTGGGAACCTACCGACCTGGGGAGTTCTTCTTTCAGTATCCTGTCATTTTGCTTTTTCATACTGTTCATGGGGTTCTCAAGGCAAGAATACTGAAGTGGTTTGCCATTCCCTTCTCCAGTGGACAACATTCTGTCTGACCTCTCCACCATGACCCGCCTGTCTTGGGTGGCCCCACACGGCATGGCTTAGTTTCATTGAGCTAGACAAGGCTGTGGTCCTAGTGTGATTAGAATGAGTAGTTTTCTGTGATTATGGTTTCAGTGTGTCTGCCCTCTGATGCCTCTCACAACTTCTACTGTCTTACTTGGGTTTCTCTTACCTTGGACGTGGGGTATCTCTTCTCGGCTGCTCCAGCAAAGCTCAGCCGCTGCTCCTTACCTTGGATGAGGGGTATTTTCTCACAGCCGCTCCTCCTGACCTTTAACTTGGAGTAGCTCCTCTCGGCCCTCCTGCGCAGGCACAGCCACCGCTTCTTGGATGTCAGATTATACAGAGGAAGTGACAAATTGATGCAAGGGATAAGATCTTACAGAGTGCCTAAAGAACTATGGATTGAGGTTTGTACAGGAGGCAGTGATCAAAACCATCTCCAAGAAAAAGAAATGCAGAAAGGCAAAATGGTTGTCTCAGGAGGCCTGACAAGTAGCTGAGAAAAGAATAAAAGTGAAAAGCAAAAGAGAAAAGGAAAGATATACCCAACTGAATGCACAGTTCCAGGGAACAGCCAGGAGACATAAGAAAGCCTTCCTCAGTGATCAGTGCAAAGAAATAGAGGAAAACAATAGAATGGGAAAGACTAGAGAGCTCAAGAAAATTAGAGATACCAAGGAAACATTTCATGCAAAGATAGGCACAAAAAAGGACAGCAGCAGTATGGACTTAACATAAACAGAAGATATTAATAAGAGATGGCAAGAATACACAGAAGAACTGAACAAAAAAGGTCTTAAAGATCTAGATAACCACGATGGTGTGGTCACTCACCTAGAGCCAGACATCCTGGCGTGTGAAGTCAAGTGGGCCTTAGGAAGCATTACTACAAATAAAGCTAGTGGAGCTGTTAGAATTGCAGCTGAGCTATTTCAAATCCTAAAAGATGATACTATTAAAGTGCTGCACTCAATATGCCAGCAAGTTTGGAAAACTCAGTAGTGGCTATGGTACTAGAAAAGATCAGTTTTCATTCCAGTCCCAAAGAAAGGCAATGCTAACGAATGTTAAAGCTACTGTACAATTGTATTCAGTTCAAATGCCAGCTAAGTAATGCTCAAAATCCTTCAAGCTAGGCTTCAGCACTACGTGAACCGAGAAATTCCAGATGTACAAGCTAGATTTAGAAAAGGCAGAGGAACCAGAGATCAAATTGCCAACCTCTGTTGGATCATAGAAAAAGCAAGAGAGTTCCAGAAAAACATATTTTCCTGCTTCATTGACTACACTAATGTCTTTGACTGTGTGGATCACAACAAACAGTAAAAAATTCATAAAGAGATGGGAATACCAGACCACCTTACCTGTCTCCTGAGAAACCTTTATGCAGGTCAAAAAACAACAGTTAGAACCAGACATGGAATAACGAACTGATTCAAAACTGTGAAAGGAGTAGGTCAAAGGTTATGTAACTTATATGTCACCCTGCTTATTAAACTTGTATGCAGAGTACATCATGAGAAATGCTGGGCTGGATGAAGCACAAGCTGAAATCAAGATTGCCGGGAGAAATATAAACAACCTCAGATATGCAGATGACACCACCCCTATGGAAGAAAGTGAAGAGGAACTAAAGAGCCTCTTGAGGAAAGTGAAAGTGAAAGTGTAAAAGTTAGCTTAAAACTCAACATTTAGAAAACTAAGATCTCAGTATCCAGTCCCATCACCTCATGGCAAATAGATGGGGAAACAATGGAAACAGTGATAGACTATTTTCTTGGCCTTAACAATCACTACAGATGGTGACTGCAGTCATGAAATTAAAAAGATGCTTGCTCCTTGGAAGTAAAGCTATGATAAACTTAGCATATTAAAAAACAGAGACATCACTTTGCTAACGAAAGTTGGTTTAATCAAAGCTATGGTTTTCCTGTAGTATGTATGGATGTGAGAGTTGGGCTGTAAAGAAGGTTGAGCACTGAAGAATCGATTGTTTTGAACTGTGGTGCTGGGGAAGACTCTTGAGAGTCCTGTGGACTGCAAGATCAAATGAGTCAATCCTAAAGGAAGTCAGTCCTGAATATTCATTGGAAGGACTGATGCTGAAACTGAAGCTTTAATACTTTGGCCACCTGATGTGGAGAGCCAACTCATTGGGAAAGACCCTGGTTTGGGGAAAGATTGAAGGCAGTAGGAGAAAGAAACAACTGAGGATGAGATGACTGGATGGCATCATTGACTTGATGTACATGAGTTTGAGCAAACTCTGGGAGACAGTGAAGGACAGGGAAACCTTGCTTTCCTCTATGGCATCTCAAGGAGTCAGACATGTGAGTGACTGAATAACAACATGGTATTATATGAAATAGAATTTTAAGAAATCAAGTCCTACTAATCACTGTTTCTCTGGAGAGGATCTCAGGGGAACTGTATACACAGGTTACATTTAGGGACTACATCCCTCTTTATTAGCTGAATTATTGTTTAAAACATAGATCTAGTAAAGTTGGAGTGGAGTACAACAATTTAGGCCTGACATTGAAGAGCTATTAATATTTCTTTTTTTTTTCATAAAGCTGAGATTTGAATGTGCTTGTGGAAAGAAAGAGACATATCACAGTTAGTCTTGAGGCAGGTCCTGCTCTTTTATTATCACATCAGTAGCAAAATGGTTCAGTTCAGTTCAGTCACTCAGTCGTGTCCGACTCTTTCTGACCCCATGGACTGCAGCACACCAGGCTTCCCTGTCCATCACCAACTCCTGGAGCTTGCTCAAACTCATGTCCATCAAGTTAGTGATGCCATCCAACCATCTCATCCCTGTCGTCTCCTTCTCCTCCCACCTTGAATCTTTCCCAGCACCAGGGTCTTTTCCAATGAGTCAGTTCTTCGCATCAGGTGGCCAAAGTATTGGAATTTCAACTTTAGTATCAGTTCTTCCAATGAATATTCAGGACTGATTTCCTTTAGGATGGACTGGTTGGATCTCCTTGCAGTCCAAGGGACTCACAAGAGTCTTCTCCAACACCACAGTTCAAAAGCATCAATTCTTCAGTGCTCATCTTTCTTTATGGTCCAACTCTCACATCCATACATGACTACTGTAAAAACCATAGCCTTGACTAGACAGACCTTTGTTGACAAAGTAATGTCTCTGCTTTTTAATATGCTATCTAGATTGGTCTCAGCTTTTCTTCCAAGGAGCAAAATAGTAGAAAAAATAGCAAAAATACATATATGGGTGGACATGGCTTTTCCCATCATGAAATGCGTCTCCTTCAGACTGTCCTACTTTGACCCTCCAATCTGCAGCCCTCCTCTTGGATAGAGGAAGTGGGAGGTGGTGGAGAGGAATCTGAGGACCTGTGCTTTGCCACTTGATCTGAGGTGGTGGCACTGTCACTATCCTAGAGAGATGTGGATGGAATCCAGATATTTGAGAAGGTGGAATTGAGGTCAGATGCAGGGAGGTTAGCAGAAGCATACAAACTCACAAAGCCTGTGAGTATAAAGTTTAGTACCTGGGTGTCAACCGGTGGGGACCAGGACCTGAAAGGTCAAACTAGAAAAAAATGTCAGAAGCTCAGTCAAAGTGTAAGAACAACTCAGAATTAGTACCTGGCTCCAAGATTCTGGGTGAAAAAGGTCTAGATTGCATAGTCTTTTCTAATTCCTACCAGCATATGCTGTTGCTGCTGCTGCTAAGTCGCTTCAGTCATGTCCGACTCTGTGCGACCCCATAAACAGCAGCCCACCAGGCTCCCCTGTCCCTGAGATTCTCCAGGCAAGAACACTGGAGTGGGTTGCCATTTTCTTCTCCAGTGCATAATAGTGAAAAGTGAAAGTGAAGTCGCTCAGTTGTGTCCGACTCCTTGCGACCCCATGGACTGCAGCCTACCAGGCTCCTCCATCCATGGGATTTGCCAGGCAAGAGTACTAGAGTGGGTTGCCATTGCCTTCTCCGACCAGCATATGAGCAGGCCTCAAATTTCGGTATGTGGGACTGAGTCCACAGGAGTCAGTGAGAAGATGCACCTACCTACGAAGAGATATGAAAGGGCAGGAGACATTATCTAGCAGTCAGTGTAAAGTTGGGAGGAAAGTTCTTATCCTTTGCTGATCTCTGGCCTAGTGAGTGGTTTAGAGGGGTGTTATATAAACGTGGTCTTCAAAAAAAAAAATCCACTAAAATATGCCTTAAGGCCATTCCTGTTCAACTTTACTTGGATAGAGTATTCAAGGGGAAAGAGTATTAGGACCTCTGAGAAGCCTTGATATCCCCAGTCACGCTCTGCCCTCTGTGATCAGTACCTCCTAAAAAATTAGCATTCAACACCTTTGAGCTGGTGCTGGTTTCTGCAATGAACTGCTCACTAACTTCATTTCCTGACCTCTTTATAACCTTCTGAACCATTTAACCTTGCTTGTGCCTTCATTCACCTGATAATCAAGGCTTTTCTTTGCTTTGTTCCTTTATTTTTCTTCTCATAGCCTTCATAGCTTTGGATAAGTGTATCATTTTATTCCTGGGCCTGTTCCTGTGTTTATCAGCACTCCATGAAAGAGATGCTAGTACTTTGCTTGACACACTAGTTTACTTATAAATGGAATTGATTCTTATTCAGTTCAATTCAGTTTAGTTCAGTCATTCAGTCGTGTCCGACTCTTTGCGACCCCATGAATCTCAGCACGCCAGGCCTCCCTATCCATCACCAACACCCGGAGTTCACTCAAACTCATGTCCATCTAGTTGGTGATGCCATCCAGCCATCTCATCCTCTGTTGTCCCCTTCTCCTCCTGCCCCCAATCCCTCCCAGCATCAGAGTCTTTTCCAATGAGTCAACTATTATCTGTTGCCTTACTAATATATCTCACAATATAATTGGAGACCTGGACAAAAAAGCAGGTTTTTAGAATAATTTTGGTACGCCGTATGAATGAAGAATGTACAAGGTACAGCAATAGCACTGATAACATTATCATCTCTTCCTAGAGTGGCGATGAGATTGGAAGTCAAGAGGAAATTATACTTTAACTGAATCTTGAAGGGTAATACGAGTTTTCTAGGTAGCTCACAGATGCAGGGCACTGTAGAAAGAAGAAACATATGCAGTGATAAGAAGAATAAAAGAGCATAGTTTGTTTAAATACTTGTCAATAACCCCACTTGGTAGGAGTTGTAGCTGGAGAGGTTAGCAGAGTCCAGATCATAAAAGTCTTATTGAATAACATGGAAAAAGTGTTTAGGCTTATTTTCCATGAGGACATTAGTGGATCTTGAGGGATGACAGGGGGTGACAAAGGTTTGTATTATAAAAAAATTAGTCTGGCATCAGCTTATATTACATACTTGACAGAGGCAAGAGACTAGTTAGGAAAGACTGTTTAGGAGAAATCTTGTTCTGTGGTTGGAACAGAGAAAGGCAGGAGTAGCAGCAGTGGGAGAGAAAAATCCACCAGTTTTAAATGGAATAGCTAAGGTGATCAATGTACTCAGGGATGTGAGGGTGAAAAAGAAAAAGCATGTTTTTGATAACTTCTAGGTTTCTGAATCGGGTGACTAGCTGGGTGACAGTGTGATTTTCTGAGATAGAGGTTATGTGAACAGGGAATCAGCTACATTTTGTGTTTGTATTTAATGCTATACTGTTTTGTTGTGGTGGTGGAATTTATGGTGGATGGGATCAAGATAAATAATTAATAAGCAATTTTCATTTGGGGTTTGTTATATGAGTGCCCGTGGGATTTCTAGTTGATATACCTCTGGATCTAGAGTTTAGGAGAATATTATTAAGATATTTGAATTAACCATGATTATCCCATCCAATCCCATGACATCAATCATGCATGGATGGTCCTCTAGAATAAACAGTGGAATCAGAATGGAAGAAACCTTAGGAAACAGTGATATTTAAATGGATGAGAAGCTAGCAAAGGGGAATGTGGTCCATGAATATCATGGTGCTCTGGGAGTCAATGGATAAGAGCTTTAAGAAGGGTATAGTTGACAGGGTAAGTTATATCAATGAAACACAGAGCCCCCAGGATGAAAGGAATAATATTTAGAAGCCAAAAAAATGTGACAGTCAACAAAAGAGCCCTAGAAAATATTCTTAATGACAAAATCAATTTTATCAGAACAAAGTGCCTCACAGCTCTTTAGGAACATGGGCAACCTGTGGAAAAATCTTGTAAAAATTCTGTCCATGTTTTAACCCACACAATTGTAATCCTCCAGTAAAAGTTTCTATGATCATATCTCTCACAGCTTCTTCATTTTTAAAGTTTGACTACACTGATCATTCTAGAAACTGAACATAAATTGTTTAATGTTGGATAATGTTTGTTTCAGGCAAGGACCTTACAGTTCATATTTAATGTTCCTTTAATTCTCTCATGGAATTTAATAAGTGGATTTGGTTTCATAGTAGAGCTGTTAAGGCTTCCCTGGTGGCTCAGGCGGTAAAGAATCTGTCTGCAATGCAGGAGACCTGGGTTCAGTCTTGGGTTTGGGAAGATCCCCTAGAGAAGGGAATGGCTGCCCACTCAAATTTTCTTGCCTGGAGAATTCCATGGACAGAGGAGCCTGGTGAGCTACAGTCCATGGGATCACAAAGAGTCAGATACGACTGAGTGACTAACAATTTCACTTTCCAGTATTCTTGCCTAGAAAATTCCATGGACAGAGGAGCCTGCCAGGCTGCAGTCTGTGGGATTGCAAAGTGTAGGATATGACTGAGCATACACACACACACACACACACACACACAATTCGTGTATAAAACATATCACATTTATTTTTACATGCTCAATATATATCTTGTTTAGTCCTGCATCTCCATTTGCATGTGCCTCTTCCAAGACCAACTGTCTTCACATGATCATATATTTTTGTAAAATTTCCAAAGATATTTTAACAGAAATTAGTAAGACCACTGTCTTGTCCCAACTCACCTTCCCTTGAGTCATGGCTGTAGGTATGTATATTTTTAAATTATGAATGTATGATAACCCATTTACAGGATACTTGCAGAATACAGAACAAAGTTGCATATTGTTCCTATATATATATATAAAAGTGATTTCCCTGGTGGCTCAGTTGGTAAAGAATCTGTCTGCAATGCCGGAGACCCAGGCTTGATCCCTGAGTCAGGAAGATCCCCTGGAGAAGGGAATGGCAACCCACTCCAGTATTCTTGCCTGGGAAATCCCATGGACAGAGGAGACTGGCAGGCTACATACAGTTTATTAGGTCGACATGACTGGGCGACTGACACTCACTTCACTATATATTACAATTATTTTTCTAAGTAGATAAGATTTTTAGTTGGAGTTTAAATATCAAATTCTCAAAAATTAATAGAATGAATAGACAGAAAAGTAGAGGATATAGTAGACCTGAAAAGCACTATGGACCAATTCAACATAATTAAGATTTATACAATTTTCACACAACAGCAGGATACAAATTCCATTCAAGTTCCCATACACTATAAACCAGGAGACACTGGAACATACCCAGGGATGTAAAAATGTAAAACAACATGCAAAAGTTTCATGGCCTAAAGGTAATGAAATCATACAGAGTCTGTTCTCTTATTACTGTGGAATTATATTAGCAAACGATATTAAGAGATATTTGAAATAAGAGGCATATTTTCAAGTGCCATGTGATACTTACCAAGAGAGATCTTTGACATACTTATTGAAAGCCTCAATAAAGTTAAAAGATTGAAAAAATACAGAGGGTGATTGCAGAGTAGAAAGCATTTAAATGAGAAATTAGTATCAAAATGAGAAATTAACATAGCAGATACTTAAAATCCCCATATATTTGGAAATCAAGTGTCCACTTTTAAATGACGGATGTATCTAAGAGCCATAACAAGGAAAATTAGAAAATATTTGTAATGGAATAAAAATGAAAAGAGAATTTATCAGAATTTGTTGCATGCAGCTGAAGCTGCTCAATGCAAATAAATATAAGGTGGCATCTTGAATAAGGTATAAAAACAAATAATGGCTACTAGCATAAAATTTTGTGAAATTTGAAAAAAATCAATACTTTAGTTAATAATATTGTGTCATATTAATTTCTTATTTTTTTTTTTTACAACATGGTGTTCCTTTATATTCTCAGAATTGGGTTAGAAGTTTCAAGACTCATCAAATATTTTTTTTTCAAAAATCACTAAAATAATAAGGTTTCTAGACTTCTAGCAGTCATACTAGATATCAGAATAAACGGAATTATATGCAAGTTTTGAATGACTATAAATTAGAAATCTAGCATTATATTCATACTTAGTCAAACAAGTAGAACCAAAATGTCATACATTTTTTAGCTAAGCAAAAATTCATGTTTTCTAAAATATATATATTATACATCTATCTATCTATATATGTATATAAAAGCTTTTCTACTACACATGATAAAGGCTTTAGAAAGAACAACAATAAAAAAAAGAGACAGAGATTGGAAAACATAAACTGAATGAAATGCGAGCACTGAATATGAAACATAAAAATGGAAACAAACTAGATAAAAGTAAACGATCATCATCTAGTCCAGTTGTTTCTGAACTTGGATGCTCATTGGAATCGTGTCAGCTGCAGATATTTTTGTGGTCTGGTCGAGATTAAGTTGCCACAAAAAATTAACTTGATGAACATTGAATAAAGCTCCTTGTAAGGCACTATATAAAGGACATTGTCATGGAACTGGTTAATTCTCAAACAATATTTAAGCTTTTGCATACAAAAACTTGAAATGTTTTGCAATTTTATATTTATCAGCAATTCTAATAGAGCTTTTCTCAGTTTTTAACTTGTTATAACCCTAAAATAAAACTTTATAATCTATTAATAGAGAAATACATTTAAATATGCTTTAGTCTGACTCTTCAGAAATAGGAGCTTGAGACAGAGGGATTAGGTACTACTTTATCGTTAGGGAGTGCATGCCCAGAGGGCAGACATCAGGTAGGAGGACCAGAGAAGGCTTGTTACATGTCTGGCTGCCCCTAGGTAGGGTAAATGGCTCTATCGTTGGAGCATCCTCCTTAGGACTGCTGTCACGTGCACAGTGTTTTTACAAAGTTGCTTGCCCTGTCAATGCCAGGAGGTGTTTGTTACGGGGATGGGGAAATATTTAGCCTTACAGTGCTAACCTGGCTTAGAGATATGAACCTTTGCACCCCCTTTCTCAACAACAAGATTGCTGCCTCTCACTCTGCTGCTGCTGCTGCTAAGTCACTTCAGTCATGTCTGACTCTGTGCGACCCCACAGACAGCAGCCCACCAGGCTCCCCTGTGCCCAGGATTCTCCAGGCAAGAACACTGGAGTGGGTTGCCATTTCCTTCTCCAGTGCATGAAAGTGAAAAAATAAAGTGAAGTCGCTCAGTTGTGTCCGACTCCTAGCGACCCCATGGACTGCAGCCCACCAGGCCCCTCCGTCCACGGGATTTTCCAGGCTCACTCTACCTGTGTGAAATTCTAGAGCAGCATCTGCCGCTCACTGTTCTATAACCACTTTTTATTTGTTTTCATGAGACTTTTAGGAGTACATTGTTAGTAAACAAGCGATGCAAGTAGGTTTTTAAAAATTAACAAAGGACTAGTCATTGGTAGATTTTTCATACATTTTAATCATAACAACTATCCTGTACTGCTTGAAAAAAAAATTGATGTAGAACTAGAGTTTATTTTAAGGAAATTAACTTTAAATTAGTAAAAGTTAGGCAGTAAAAAAGTGCTGATCTGGGAACCAGAGTACCAGGCTCCATAGTGTGAATAATTAACTGACCTAACATTCAGGTAATCTAGATTATAATGCTACCTCCTTCCTCAAATCTTTCTGTAGCTTGTCAAGTCCACTATGTCCAATCAAATGGCTATCATTATATTGTACAAATTTGAATGGGTTATCGGAACCCAGCTGAACTAGCTGTTTAATGCCAAGGAACAGCCACAAGGAACAAGATTACTTTAATCAGTTTATCCTTGTGCATACTTTGGTCACAATTAAATGGCTAGTGTTAATTTAGACATGTCTAGGAAAAGTTTTTGTGTGCCTGTAACAATCAAACTAGGCAGGCAGTAGTATCTAAGGAGAATAAAAAGGAACAGTTTTGAATTACTCCTTACTTATCTTTGAATGGATAAAGTTGATTTTTTTTCATTCTAAGAAATTATACCTGCATATGTAGGCTGGGGTCCAGTAATGAGACATGCATGGAGTCACATGCTGGTTGATACACAATCTTAGGCTAGTCGGCTAGTCAGTCAGCCAGGCAACTTTGAATGTGTGTGTCCCTTTTGACCCAGCATCACTCACCTTTCATGTCAGGCTTCTTATCTGTCCACGGTATTGCTTCTACTTCGGTCAGTCTCACAGGTGCTATCGTGTGAATAGAATGAACGTGTGAAAATGATTCTCTTAAGTGTGTGTGGAGATGTTTTGCTGCGATGCTACCACTTTTAACAGGAAGACACTCTGAGCTAATGTCTTCTTGTAGACTTCTTGTAGCCAAGGTACAATGTAGTAGGCCAAAAAGAATGGTTTTAGAATTGAAATGTAAACAAGAGCTAATGAGTAAATTTTCTGATATTTGGGACAATGTTGCTAGTCTCTCCCTGAACAAGTAGAATAAATAAATTGTGGTTCATTTCATCATTAATAAGCCAATACCCTTCTGCTTTGTAATGGACTGTATCTTGAGGTTAAAAGATGGTCCTGTTTACTCCTGTATTCTCAGGGCTGGCCTTTGCTGTTCTGTCATCCGTGCACCCGGTGTTCGGCTTGTATGGGTCTCTGTTTCCCGCCATCATTTACGCCATATTTGGAATGGGGCGTCATGTTGCCACAGGTAATCATTTCTGCCTGTTCTTATGCTTCCCATGTTACTAATGAAAGGGACTCAGAGTGATCATTTGTTAATGATAACATTTCCAAAGCAATTCCCACTTTACTATTGAAAATATTAGGGCAAATATTATCAGCAAATAATATCAGTAATGTGGATGTGAGAGTTGGACTATAAAGAGAGCTGAGTGCCGAAGAATTGATGCTTTTGAACTGTGGTGTTGGAGAAGACCCTTGAGAGCCCCTTGGACAGCAAGGAGGTCCAGCCAGTCCATCCTAAAGATCAGTCCTGGGTGTTCATTGGAAGGACTGATGCTGAAGATGATACTCCAATACTTTGGCCACCTGATGTGAAGAACTGACTCATTGGAAAAGACCCTGATGCTGGGAAAGATTGAGGGCAGAAGAAGAAGGGGAGACAGAGGATGAGATGGTTGGATGGCATCACGGACTCGATGGGCATGAGTTTGACTAAGCTCTGGGAGTTGGTGATGAACAGGGAGGCCTGGCGTGCTGCAGTCCATGGGGTTGCAAAGAGCTGGACACGCCTGAGCGACTGAACTGAACTGAATATCAGTAAATATTAGGATAAAATATTTAACTTTTTGTGTCCAATACATACTGTGACTTATTGCTATATTCCTATGTAACCAAGGTTATTGTTAAAGATTCCATTCATTTTTAAGTTGTAAGAGAAGGGCAATGTTCTCAATTTACAATGAAATGAAAATAAGCACACTGAGGAAAAGAAAAGACTGTATAAAACTTAGTCACTCAAATGTTAAAAATTATTTTCCACACATTTATATTGGATTAGGACTTCCCAGGTGGCACGGTGGATAAGAATCCACCTGCCAATGTAGAGGACATGGGTTCAATCCCTGTTCTGGGAAGATTCCACATGCACCGCAACCCCTGAGCCTGCACTCTAGAGCCGTGAGCCTCAACTCCTGAAGTCTGCGAGCCTACAGCCTCCACAGCACGGGAGAAGCCACTGCAGTGAGAAGCCTGTGCACAGCAACGAAGAGTAGCCCCCACTTGCCGTAACTAGAGAGCTCCTGCACAAAGCAATGAAGACCTAGTACAGCAAAAAAAAAAAAAAAAAAAAAAAGGATTATACAATCTTTTAGGTTTCTTCCAAGCTAGATTCTACATGCCCTCTCATTAGTATACCTCTTGTCTTGCCTAACATTGCATTATCAAGTAAAATGTGAATCACAAGTAATCTGATAATAGAGTAGGCTGGTTAAAAACAAAGACTTGGAAGTTAGATAGATCTGGGTGTGAGTCACATTTGTTCTTTGCTATCTGCATGACCTTGGGCAAAGTTTTAAAGATCTATTTGCTGCTTTCTTGATAGTAAAATGCCAAAAAAAAAAGTCATGATTTTAGTGAGCATTAGATGAAATAATTGATGGGCAAGTATCTAGTGTGCTACTTGCTACATAAAAATTAATAAAAGCTGTAATCATTACAGAACAGTCGCTCAGTCGTGTCTGACTCTTTGCGACCCCATGGACAGTAGCATACCAGGCTCCTTCATCCATGGTATTTTCCAGGCAAGAGTACTGGAGTGGGTAGCCTTTCCCTTCTCCGGGAGATCTTCCCAACTCAGAAATTGAACTGGGGCCACCTGCACTGCAGGCAGATTCTTTACCAACTGAGCCATGAGGGAAGCCCAGATTACAGATGAGATGTGGCTAAACCTGAAGGCCAAGCTTTTCCTCTTTTCAAGCAGCTGCTCAAGGATGCAGTTTCCTTTTGTGCTGATATAAAGGGAAAAAAGCACAATAATGATTTAGAAGTTCTTGAAGCCTATTATATTCAAATTTTCCCGCTCTCTAATTTCCTAACAATTTATTTTCGTTCTTCAAAACAGTGAACTATGTCACTAGCACGAAAAAGTAGATTCTTGTAGAGCTGACTTTGAAGCATGTCCTCTGTTAAACAAAGGATACATGAACAAGGTAAAAAATTTCCCAATAGACCATAATTACTTTACAAAGTCTAGAATACTTAACTTGATATATGTAAGTATGAGTTTACATACACCACTTTATTTCCTAAGGAATCATTATAGACATTTTACCGGTGGCATTGTGAAACTGCCATTTATATAACATTTTGTATTTAACAGATATTGTTAACAGCTAACAGTTAATAAATATTATTAACAGGAATATTGTACTCTACTAGGTTAATAATATACATTTCAAAATATGTATAATTTACAGATTTTACTGTAGACACCGTGTAACACAATATATGCTTAAGGCATTTTATTTCTGCCTATGTATCAATACTTCTCCAAAGGACAGAGTCAGCGGGACCTTCTCATTTCTCTATTTATCCTAACAGATTTAGAATTCTTTAGAATAATATTAAAACATTAACACTGTGTATCTGTTTATACTCAAGAAATATACTGATTATTTTTTGCTCTCCTATGATCTGAAATTTAAGAACCAAGAGAATCTCACCTAAATTTCCTAAAAATATTTAGTATAGAGAGCATATTTTTCTTTTAAATAATTTTGTTGTACTTTAGTATAGAAGTGTGTGAAGTTTTCTATTTTCATTTTACTATTAAAAGACTGATGTTGCTTTCATAAAGAGCAATTACTTTATCTGGGATTTTAACTCTAATTCAGGTAGTCAGAATGCAATAATGAATTAGGAAATGCAATAATAAATTATGCTTGAGGTATGTTTAAAAGAAAATAATTTAAAAGCCAGACTATAAAGATACCAAATGTACTGTTTTTTCACAATGTAATTTTTTTCTTATTTTAATTTAAAATACATATATATTTTTTAAAGGATTAAATCACTGATTGCTTCTTGTGACTTGCAAAGAAAATGTCTTAGAATAAAGAGGAAAAGAACAGAAACTTGGGTATCAATCCAGTGGAAACAAAATTGTTAAAGATAAACCTTAAGTGACAATTTGTAAGATCTAATTATCTTCTAAAATTAGAGAAAAATATTTTTAAAGAGAATAATCTATTCAGCAATTTAGAGAAAAGATTAGGGAGATCGTTAAGGGTAGTCTTTAGAAGAAAAGTAAGCAAATATTTATTTACCAAATGGGGTAGGACTTGTGATATGAAATGAAATCTCATTTAATCTCTACCCAAACTTTATGACTAGATGTTTATCATCATTTTACCAATAAGGAAGCTGAGTGAGGTTAGATAAGTCAACCAGGAATTTGAACTTAGGTCTGTCCAATCCTGAGGCCCTGCTACCTATGGTACTCTAAAGCGACTAGATGGGTTTAGTGGTTGTGGCTCGGATGGTAAAGATTCTGCCTGCCATGTGGTAGATCTGGGTTGGATCCCTGGATTGGGAAGATTCCCGGGAGAAGGGAATGGCTATGCACTCCAGTATTCTTGCTTGGAGAATTCCATGGACAGAGGAGCCTGGCAGGCTACAGTCCATGGGATCACAGAGAGTTGGACATGACTGAGCGAGTAACACTTTCACTCACTTTCAAAGTTATACTTGTAGGCTTCAAGTTGACAAAGTGAGGGAAGGAGCAGAGGAGAAGTGGGGAGGAGATCAAGACGAAGGCAGACCAATAAGAGAGAGAAGGTCAAATGTCATTCACAGCACCCTCATATAGTCACCACAGCCGCACATCCTTGACTGTCATCAGCTGTCTCAGAAACAGCAAAGCAACAGCCTTTGAAAAGAGGCAGTACTTCCATAACCGTGTTGGCACAGTGTACCCTGTACCCTTTCTGGGAGTCTCTCTCTCTAGAGACACATCTTGGGATGTGGCTTTTTAGATGGCCTTTTTCTCTTACCGTTCAAGTCCATCTTATCTTCTTCCAAGTCCTAGGAAAGGTAGGCCTAAACTTAAAAGGTAACCCTAGACCATCTTTGTTCTCAGTTCTCTAGTCGTCTGTTCAGTGGCTTTCGTACAAATCATTTTTCTCTATGTCCTAGACTTAAAGGCCAAAAGACACACTTCTTTACTCTCAGGACTATCAAACTTTGAGAAATTTTATTGTAACATATTTGGAAAAAATGTCTTATCAAGAACAGATTCTATGGCAGATATTCTTTATTTGGTATTGCCTATCCTTGATGACAGAACCTTGTCTCTAATCATTAGATATATTTGTTCTTTGATGTGTTCTTAATTTAATAATTTATGATGAGAACAGTGATCGTGACAGTTGATATTTATTGATGATTTGTAGAGAATGCCTTAGCTTCCTGAGAGAACTATATTCAGTTTTCTTCCATTTTTATGTACCATCAACTCAATGGAACAGTTAATATTGAATAAGAGAGCATTTTGGTTTTAATCTCATTATGACTTATTTTTTTTAGGTGCCATATGTTGTGATATGTGGCATATATATAAATATGTGTGTGTGTGTGTGTGTATAATTTTTTAGTTCCTAAGTCATGTCCAGTTTTTCTGACCCCATGGACTGTAGCCCACCAGGCTCCTCTGTCCATGGGATTTTTCAGGCAAGAATACTGGAATGGGCTGCCATTTCCTTCTCCAGGTGATTACATGATTTACGTCTCATCACAACCCCATTGGGTGAGGAATACTTTCTATGTTTAGATAAAGAGATTGAGATTCAGTGTGCTGGGATTTAAGGTGAGGTGTATTGGAGGCTACCATCATCATACTATTCTGAATCACAGCACATACTGCCTTCTCCTGTGAAACCAAGGGATTGCTTATGCTAGGTTTTTACTGAAACATTGTCTCTGTTTGAATTGGCTCTCTTGCTGTATGAGGCTGCATGCCATTTGTTGAGATGTCTACACCTTATGATGTAGACTCTTTTCCACAAAGTGTCAGTTATGATCTGGGGCAAACTAAGGTCTTTAGGTAGTGAGCTGGAATGTTTGCACAATGCTGCAATTTGTTTCTTTAATCCCAAATTGCTACACCCTCTCTGTGGGAACTGGCATCTGCCTGCTGGTGTGGCTGCATTCTCAGACATGCTGTGCCAAGATAAGAGCATCAGAGCTCTTGGCAGAAAGAGAGGAACACGCTGAAAATAATCCTGCATTTCTGTGAGGCCAGGACAATTCTTGGGCAATACCTTTGAACCATATCTAGGTATGGTAGACAGGAATGGTGCATGGGCCACAGCATGTTGTCGTTTCTGTGCCCTGAATAGAAAGATTCAGCCTGGCCTGGAAGGTCTGGGATGAATCTATGTTGAATATGGGATTTGAGCCAAACAAGGAAAGACGAGAGTAGATTGTCTAAGTAGATTGGAGGAGCAAGCATTTCAGCAAAGGGTCTCAGATTCAGCAAAGGGTCCCGTTTTCCAAATGAGCTTATTGAGGTATTTATCATCTCTTTCATATTCTTCTCAAACTCTAGAATATAGGCATTATTACCCTCATTTAAAAAAAAAAGCAGAGACATTACTTTGCCAACAAAGATCTGTATAGTCAAAACTATGGTTTTTCTAGTGGTCATATATGGATGTGAGAGTTGGACCATAGAGAAGGCTGAGCATGGAAGAATAGATGCTTTTGAGCTGTGGTGTTGGAGAAGCATCTTGAGAGTCCCTTCAATTGCAAGGAGATCAAACCAGCCCATCCTAAAGGAAATCAACCCTGAAGGACTGATGCTGAAGCTGAAGCTCCACTATTTTGGCCACCTGATGCAAAGAGCCGACTCATTAGAAAAGACCCTGATGCTGGGAAAGATTGAAGGCAGGAGCAGAAGGGGATGACAGAGGATGAGATGGTTGGATGGCATCACAGACTCAATGGACATGAGTTTGAGTAAACTCTGAGAGATGGTGAAGGACAGTGAAGCCTGGTGTGCTGCAGTCCATGGGGTTGCAAAGAGTTGGACACGACTGAGCAACTGAACAAGAACAACAGCAACACCCTCACTTTATGGATGAGGCAATTTAGACTCAGAGTAATGTACTTTATGTTGCGATAGTGATAGATGGAGGATCTGGATTCAAGTCCATACCAAGTCCATACTAGGATCTTTATCCTTGTCCTGCATTCTCTATATAGATCTTCAGAGAGGTGGGAAAACATACGGCCTAGGAGGGAATAGCAAGTAGATGGTGTGGCTGTATGTGCAAGAAATATGTGTATATAAAGGTGAGTTTCTGTTTATTCTATAGAGTGAAGGGTGGAGTAGTGGGGATGTAGAGGAGAGTGCTTCTAATAGATCTGTTTTGGTTTTACAAGATATGCTAAGTCACTTCAGTCGTGTCCGACTCTGTGCGGCCCCATAGACAGCAGCCCACCAGGCTCCCCCATCCCTGGGATTCTCCAGGCAAGAACACTGGAGTGGGTTGCCATTTCCTTCTCCAGTGCACGAAAGTGAAAGTGAAGTCGCTTAGTCTTGTCCGACTCTTAGCGACCCCATGGACTGCAGCCTACCAGGCTCTTCCGTCCATGGGATTTTCCAGGCAAGAGTACTGGAGTGGGGTGCCATTGCCTTCTCTGTTTACAAGATAGATTCACCTTTAATGGTGGAATACAATAATGTTTATTCAGTCTGATACTAACAGAGGATCCCTTCCCTGTTTTAGGCACGTTTGCCTTGACATCCTTAATATCCGCTAATGCAGTGGAACGACTTGTCCCTCTGAGCAGTCAGAACCTCACCACACACAGCAACACAAGTGTCCTGGGATTATCTGACTTTGAGATGCAAAGGATTGGTGTTGCTGCAGCTGTTTCCTTTCTTGGCGGTGTGATTCAGGTAAGTATACTGAAAGTTGTGGGTAAAGAAAGGGAGAGAGTGGCCAAGAAAAGGAAATTGGTGCTTTATTAAATTAAACTTTTCTTCTCAATTGAATTTTTCTTCCAGTTTTATTGAGATAATTGGCCACAGTACTGTATAAACTTAAGGTGTACAGCATAATTATTTGATATGCATACATCATGAAATTTAAGTTTAATGAACATCCATCTCCCTGGTGGCTCAGTTGGTAAAGAATTCACCTGCAATGCGGGAGACTTGGGTTCAATCCCTGGGTTGGGAAGATCCCTGGAGAAGGGAAAGGCTACCCGCTCCAGTATTCTGGCCTGGAGAATTCCATGGATTGTATAGTCCCTTGTGTTGCAAAGAGTCGGACAAGACTGAATGACTTTCACTTTCACTTACAGCAATGAGGTGTTAATTTCAAAGCAAGGTGGAACCATTTAAAATGCCAGTATCAGTATTTTTGCTGGGGAAACAAGCACTCAGTAAAAATTATGGCAGTTTAAAAACCAAAACAACTTTTATCTTTTCTCTGTAGCTTTTATTGTCCTCTATAATAAGCACTTTGCCTTTTTTCCTTTTTCCAAGAACTTAAAGGGGTCTGGGATTACCTTTGGAAAATTTCCCAAGCTTTACTTTTCTGAAGCAACCTCTGGACAAGATTTCTGCCCCAGAGGACACAGGAATATACAGCTCCTTTGACATGGGATGACATAGCTGGGGGTATTTAGTGACAGAGTCTTTTATTATTGTACTGATACATTCTGGAAACACATAGTCTTATGTCTTACAGGATGATAAGAACAACTGCAGACCCAAATAAGAGATTCTCCACTTACTTTTGATTTTGTACTAGATACTTTTTTGCATCTTTTAAATAAAGGGATCATGAGTATAGAAAGGATTTAAGATGTTAACTAGTTTAACCTGCCTATTCAACAGATCATTCTTAACTCCTTCCAGAAAAATCAATTTTATTCTATTGTAATGCTCGGGGAGGACAATCTAAAGTTCCTTTTAATGATGTTTCACTGTTTCATAACCATTACAGACAATAAGCCATTACTGTTTAAATCTTTCCAGCTGTGCTTCCACCTAGTAAAGCAAAGACACAATTCACTTAAAATTAGAATTAAAATCCTTAAAATTATAAATTGAAAATTCCTCACATTAAAAATAGTAATTATATTTATTATCCTACTATGTGCTAAGCTCTGTTTTTAAGCTTACTGCATGTATTCATGTATTCAACCTCTGTCAGTATTTTATGAAATAAATATTCTTCTTCCCGTTATACTGATGAAGATACTGAAAAGTAAAGCAACTTATTTAGAATCTCATAATTAGGAATTGGCAAGGTAGGAGTTGAATTCAAAGATACAGTTTCTTAAGTGCTATGCTGCAGAGCTTTTTAAACTAATACAGTGAAAGGAAGCAAGGAAACTCAGCTCACCTTTTCAAGCCAGACACCACGCTAGTGTCTCCCACACTTTATCTCCTTGACAATAGCAGCAGCCGTGATTTAGGCATGGTTCGTCTGGTGGGCAATGTCCTTGGTTATATAACTGTGTGTCCGCCGTTCTTGAGACCTTCAGGGTCTTTCTCATACCGCTTATATGACACCGCTTGTACTTCTTTCAAGGCTCAGCTCAAAGGTAATCATCTCAGAGAAATATTCATTGACATCTCTGGACTTCCTCTAAAAGACTTTGGATGTGACTTACATGTTAGGACTTCTTGATCTACCAGAAAATATTTTCTGGGTATTTGCCTCTCTATCTGGACTTAGTCTCTAGAACTGTTGAACTCCATAATTCTAAGAGCTGGTACAGAATAAATGTGAGTTGAATCATTTGAATAAGAATAAAGTCAACAAAATGTTCGTAGCATTATCATGTCAAATAGGCAAAATTAAATTGGGGTCTTATTTTTGTGTCTTCTGATTTATCATTTTCTCTTTCCACCCCCCACCAGAAGATAAGGAATGGGTATATATCTGTTTAAATTGTAACACAATTCTTAATGAAAAAGGAGTTAAAAAAAATGTATTATAATTTTTTAGTTTGGTTATTGATTTTGTCAGATCCATCTAGCTAAAAGGTGAAGACGTTTTCAGTGAAATCTCCCACCTCTTCTCCCAACTATTCCCCAGCCAATGCCTGAAGAAAAATAGAAGTACAACCACTCCTACAACTCCCCAACTCCTCCGTGTCTTTTAATAATATCATGTTCCAATCATCCCATTTTAAAACTTAGTTGTTTTCTTTAGCTAGGGCAGAATTCCATTCCTATAGCATGCATGCATAATCACTAAGTTGTGTCTGACTCTTTGGACTCTAGCCTGCCAGGCTCCTCTGTCTGTGGGATATTTCAGGCAAGAATACTGGAATGGGTTGCCACTTCCTCTCCAGCGACTATGCCCGATCCAGGGATCGAGCCTGCATCTCCTGCATTGCAGGCAGATTCTTTTAACCACTGAGCCATCGAGGAAGACCAGTGGAAGGGCAGAATGGAAGGCCAAAGAGTCAAATTGTTGTACACCCCTTGCAGTTCTGATTCTCACTGCCGCTTACATTAGAGGCTATTTTCTTTTCTGCAAAAGTCTGAGAACTGAAAAGATTATGGTTGAGCCTTCAACCATGCAATTCCAAATAAAAATAATTCTTAAGCAGTGAATTTCTAATCTCAGTTCAGTTCAGTCACTCAGTCGTGTCCAACTCTTTGCGACCTCATGAATTGCAGCACATCAGGCCTCCCTGCCCATCACCAACTCCCGGAGTTCACTCAGACTCATGTCCATTGAGTCGGTGATGCCATCCAGCCATCTCATCCTCTGTTGTCCCCTTCTCCTCCTACCCCCAATCCCTCTGAGCATCAGGATCTTTCCCAATGAGTCAACTCTTCGCATGAGGTGGCCAAAGTATTGGAGTTTCAGCTTTAGCATCATTCCTTCCAAAGAACACCCAGGGCTGATCTCCTTTAGAATGGACTGGTTGGATCTCCTTGCAGTCCAAGGGACTCTTAAGAGTCTTCTCCAACACCACAGTTCAAAAGCATCAATTCTTCGGTGCTCAGCTTTCTTCACAGTCAAACCCTCACATCCATACATGACCACTGGAAAAACCATAGCCTTGACTAGATGGACCTCTGTTGGCAAAGTAATGTCTCTGCTTTTGAATATGCTATCTAGTTTGGTCATAACTTTCCTTCCAAGGAGTAAGCGTCTTTTAATTTCGTGGCTGCAATCACCATCTGCAGTGATTTTGGAGCCCCCCAAAATAAAGTCTGACACTGTTTCCACTGTTTCCCCATCTATTTCCCATGAAGTGAATTTCTAATCTATTCTGTAATAAAAAATAAAATATGAATTGTGCTGGTTTCCTAAACATGTTTACCTACTGAATGATCCACTATTTGTCTCAGATCCGTTATCCATTCTTGCTGTGTACAATGTCGGTGTTTTTGTCTCTTTTACTCTTGCTACTCCTCTCAAGAGGAGAAGGGGGTGACGGGGGACAAGATGGTTGGATGGCACCATTGACTCAGTGGACATGAGTTTGAGAAAACTCCAGGAGATAGTGAAGGGCAGGGAAGCCTGGTGTGCTGCAGTCCATGAGGTCACAAAGAATCAGTCATGACCGAGTGCCTGGACAACAACAACAACAACCGCTCTTATACTGACCTTTTAAACAGCCAGTTGTTTCACATAGTGTCATCAGACTGACACTGCCAAAGCACAGCTTGATTTCTGAGCCAGCGTGCAAGGTTGTTGTCATTGCTCAGTCCTTCCAATGAGTATTCAGGGATGATTTCCCTTAGGAAAGCAGCATACTTGTTTGCAAAATTAGGTGTTTAATAAAAATATGGAAGAGTGATGTCACTCACACTTGGAAAACTCTTATTTTCACTGCATGTTGTTGTTATTGTTCAGTGACTCAGTCATGCCCGACTCGTTGCAACCCCGTGGACGGCAGCATGCCACGCTTCCCTGTCCTTCACTACCTACCAGAGTTTGCTCAAACACATCTCCATTGAGTCAGTGATGCCATCCAACCATCTCATCCTCTGTTGCCCGCTTCTCCTCCTGCCTTCAGTCTTCCCCAGCATCAGGGAAAGCATCACTGCTTCTAAAGTGCTTTATATTGTGACATCAAAATGGCTTGCTTTAATGTTATTACCACCTTTTGGCTAGTTATGCTTCTTCTAAACTAACAATGTTGTGTCTTCCATACATAGTCTATGCTATCCTGCTTTATATGCGTATTCTTCCCTCTTTCTGCAATGCTTTCTTTTTTGTTGGTTTGCTTGTTTTGTTTTTATTTTATTTTTTTTTTAACTTTACAATATTGTATTGGTTTTGCCATATATCAACATGAATCCACCACAGGTATACACGTGTTCCCTGTCCTGAACCCTCCTCCCTCTAATAGCCTCTTTCTTCTTGGATTCCTTAAGGGTCAAGATATAATTATATTCCGGTCTAGCAGTATTGCATTCTCCTTCTGAAAAACTGGTGGCACATTCTCTATTCCTCTCTTTTATCTGTGTGCAGGTTTGTCTTGGTGTAGTTATCTGCACACATCATGTCTCTGAAACCCAGCTGCCTGGAGCTTCTCCTAGAGTCCCTCTTTTCCCCTGTCCCTAAGTATGTGGAACTTGGGAACTCGTATTGAACAACGCATGCATGTTGGAGAAATACAGACTTACTTGAGGCTTCCGTGAGAGAGGTAGAGGAGGTTTTTTTCTCTTTTTTTTTTTAACAAATTTCTTGAATTAGAATTTTTTTTAAGTAAAGTTGCAAAGATAGTACACAGTTGCCACGTATCCTACCCACCCACAATTTCCCCTATTATTGATATCTACATTAGTCACAACTAATGTATCAGATTATATACACTGCTTTTAAGTAAAGTTCATATATTGTAATCAGATTTCCTTAGGTTTTACCTGATGTTGTTTTCAGTTCTAGAATCCCAGCTGGTACACCGATTTACATTTAGCTGTCTTGTCTCCTGGTAGGGTCCTCTTAACTGTTAAAATGTCTGAGACTTTTCTTGTTTGTGATAATCTTGACAGTTTTGAGGACTATTGGTCAATAGTCTCTAGAATGTCCCTTAACTGGGACAGTTTGTCTGATATTTTTCTCATGATTAAATTGGGGTTGTGGGTTTTGGAGAGGAAGATGAGAGAGAGAGAGAGATTCTCATCACATCTTATTAAGAGTATAGACTCTCAACTTAACTTACCACTCTTAATGTTAACCTGGATCACCAGGCTGGACTAGTGTTAGTTTGTCAGATTTCTTCAAATTACTCTATTTTCCACTTTTCCAAACTGCAGTTTTTGGAAAGAAGTCAATATGCATTGCCTACTCTTAAGATATGGGAGTTATATTAAAAAAAAGTTAAGATAAAGAGTGGGGAGTATCTACATAAATTACTGGAATTCTTCTGAACAGGAGTTTCCCAACTCTCTCATTTTAAAATGTAATCAATCATTTATATCAGTATGGACTCAGAGTTATTTATTTTATCCTTTGGGTTATAATTCAATACTGCTTTATTTATGTTGTTCTTCACATTGTGCTGGATTTGAGCATTGCGAGCTTTTTTCAGTTGGCTTCTATGTCCTTCCTTGACATGCTCTCATTTTTTTATTTATTTGTTAGTTATTTTTGGAGCTCTTTTTTACTCTCTGGCACTACAAGATGACCCATGCTCATTGTATATATTTCCTACCCTGGTCATAGAATCAGCCATTTTTCGAAGGACACCTGATTTCTGTTATTGGCGAATGCTCCTAGAAATGAAGGTTTATGTGCTACGTGTGCTCTTTGCCACAGAGGTGTTGTCACTTCTCAGCTTACACAAGCAAGGAAATGCATGTGTATCAGCCAATAGGCTTCCTTGGTGGCTCAGATGGCAAAGAATCTGCCTGGAATTCAGGAGACCTGGGCTCAGTCCCTGGGTCAGGAAGATCCCCTTTAGAAGGGAATGGCTACCCACTGCTGTAGTCTTGCCTGAAGAATTCCATGGATAGAGAAGCCTGGGGGGCTACAATCTGTAGGGTTATAAAGAGTCAGACATGGCTGAGTGACTAACACTTTCACTTAATGTCAACCTATGTATGTAAACATATCTCTCTAATTTCTAAATATATCCATCTATATCTGTGTTAAACATGATTTCCTACTGAGGTCCGCAATTCTTATCCCTTCCATACTGATCATTTTAACCTCCCCTTGCTTGCTATGCTATGCTATGTTATGCTATGCTATGCTAAGTCACTTCAGTCGTGTCCGACTCTGTGAGACCCCATAGACGGCAGCCCACCAGGCTCCCCCATCTCTGGGATTCTCCAGGCAAGAACACTGGAGTGGGCTGCCATTTCCTCCAATGCATGAAAGTGTAAAGTGAAAGGGAAGTCGCTCAGTCGTGTCCGACTCTTAGCGACCCCATGGATTGCAGCCTAACAGGCTCCTCCGTCCATGGGATTTTCCAAGCAAGAGTACTGGAGTGGGGTGACTTTGCCTTCTCCATTGCTTGCTATAGATTTCTTAAATAGTGAGAAATCTGGCTCCCACCATCTACTATCCATTTACTTCATTTTTCAGTCCCAGTGTATACTTATAATGGTTTCAGAATTATTAACCTCTACACCCATGGGAATTAACTTTATCTACTCAAGGACAGTATCTTTATTACCTTTGGTTTTACATACTTTGGGCTTCCCTGGTGGCTCAGCTGGTGAAGAATCCGCCTGCAATGTGGGAGACCTGGCTTCGATCCCTGGGTTGAGAATAAACCCTGGAGAAGGGAACAGCCACCCATTCCAGTATTCTGGCCTGGAGAATTCCATGGACTGTATAGTCTATGGGGTCACAAAGAGTCGAACACAACTGAGCGAATTTCACTTTCACTTTACATACTTCACTCATTTTCAGAGTTATTCATGTGAGCACATTTTTTGCATCCCTTTCAATGAGGTTTTTTTCATACCTTTAACTAATCTGAAAAGTCTATATATTGTATGAGTCCATTTAAATGCTACTTAGAAAAGGCAAACATAAAAAGAGAGTAAATGCAGCTTTGGTTGTCAGATTCTTTGTCACATTCTGCAGCCTACCCTGGGACCTCCCAACCTCCAAATAATTTTCTAAAAAATTCATACACATTAAGGTTCATGGTTTTGATAAATGCTTACTCTCATATACCTACCATTACAGTACTGTACAGACTAGTTTCACCATTCTTAAAAATTCCCTGTGTTTCACCTAGGACATTCTCCAAGCCCCTGGAAAATAGTGATCCACTTACTGTCTCTTTAGCTTTGCCTTTTCTAGAATGTCGTATAATGCAATCATGCAATATGTAGCTTTTCTAGACCATCTTCATTCACTTACAGTATTAAGATTCATTATTCATTCAAGTCATTGCATGACTTGATAGGCCATTTCTTTTTATTACTGAATAGTATGGAGGAGGGCTGAATTCCACAGCACACAACTTCATAGGTGTCCTTTTGACGTTGTTTCTCTAGCTCTCTGGTCACACAGAGCTTTTTCCCTGCCATATCCCTGGGGAGCACTCGGTTGTTCTCCTGTTGTTAATTGCTGAGTCATGTTGAACTCTTCTGCGGGCTCACAAACTGTCACCCTCTCGTTTCCTTCTGTCTGTGGGATTTCCCAGGCGAGAATACTGGAGTGGGTTGCCATTTCCTTCTACAGGGGATCTTCCTAACCCAGTAAACCCATGTCCCCTGCAATGGATTTAGGAAGGTTCTTTACCACTGAACCACAGGGAAAGCCAACTGCTCTATTACCAGGAGCAATTTAGTTCTCTTCCCCAAGTCTGCATGCAATGCTCGGTAGAGAACAAAGGGCTTTTCGAGTTTTCGCTCCCACTCAGCTTCTTGGTCTTTACCTTCCTCGTGACAGCTACACGGCAGTTCCTTACACTCCTGGTTAACAATACCTGCTCCTAACACCAACACTTTGCCTCACTTTATAATGTCTTTCAAAGTATGAACTGTATCTTTATCTCTGTGTTCTGCAACAATATTGTGTCCTGCCCCTAGTAGGTATTCGATAAATATGCATTGAACAAACAAAGAAATGATTTGGTATAATATAATTTTACAGACTGCAAACCGATAAAACCTGAAATGCGTGCAGTATTCCATCCACTTGGTCAGTGTAGTTGTTTGCTATGCACTCTTTTCTTTTTTCACTACTTGAAGGCCTCTTGTAAAAAATGGTTTGAGATCTGAGATACATTCAATTTATATAGAACACATGGTGTTTATAAGAGCATTACCAAATAGTATCATGCTAGTGAACCTTGGTAATGTGTGTCAGAGGTTTTCAGCATTAGCCCAGAATATCAACATTACTACAAACAGCTGAAATATATTGTATGAAATTAATTTTCTCATAAACTGTTGCATGGGCAAATTTTGGGAGTTGGCTAGCCAGATTATAATTATTATCATCCCCATTATTAGTAAAAGGAGTTGATGTGGCTGTTTATTGTCATTGCTGCTGCTGCTGCTAAGTCGCTTCAGTCGTGTCCGACTCTTAGCGACCCCATAGACGGCAGCCCACCAGGCTCCCCTGTCCCTGGGATTCTCCAGGCAAGAATACTGGAGTGGGTTGCCACTTCCTTCTCCAAAGCAGGAAAGTGAAAAGTGAAAGTGAAGTCGCTCAGTTGTGTCCAACTCTTAGCAACCCCATGGACTGTAGCCCACCAGGCTCCTCCGTCCATGGGATTTTCCAGGCAAGAGTACTGGAGGGGGGTGCCATTGCCTTCTCCATTATTGTCATTAACCTAATGTTTTTTGACATTGGCATAAAATTTAAGTATTAGGCCTCCAAGCAAAATATTCTATAAGAGTCCTCATTTTACATACTTAAGTTCCAGGATAATCTTGGAAACTTCAGTTCCATCTGTAGATACCTCCTACAAAGCCTGTGTGTTATAGGTTCTTGCTGCCTTCAACTTGTGCCCCTCAGCCTCTGTATACTAGAGCCCTCATTTTGATGTGGGTGGTGAGGAAAGAGATGTTCTTAAATTTCTCCTTCTTCTTTTTCTCTTCCTATCCCTCTTTTTTCTTCTTAAAATGTCTGCCCTTGTCTTGGGTTATGGAGAATGTTGTCATCCAGAAGAAAGTAATTTCTCTTTAGTTAAATCTCACATGTTTGCAATCATCCTTCACATACACGATGTTTTGTATCAGAAGGGAGGTCTTAAGGGGCTTGGTGAACTTTTAAGAGTCAAGAAGTCTCCATTTCAAGAATTTATCCATTACTGGGAAGGTTTTTTCTAAAGCATAAAAATGTGTACAAGAAGAGTATTACAAAAATACATGTGGTCTTTGGATAAGTTTTACAGGAGATTACTGCAAACTTTTTGGTTTATATCGTGAGGTAGGTATATATATTTTCAAGATTTGAAATGGCTTAGCTCTTTATGTTTTGAACTTTTCCTATATCTTTCTATTTGTAGCAATCTGGTTGTGGAAATGACAAAGAAGTTTTTACTAGAAGATAGTGGTTAGCTGGAAGTGGTTGGTGTATCACTTCAGGTTAGGTGACCTTTGTTTCTCAGTCATGAGAAAATACTAACCCCTCTTAGTAGGTGCTGGGTAAGAAACAAATAAAAACCAGAATGTAAAATGGTGATGATATATACACGTTCTCTCAAAGGAGTTTGCTTCTCAAAACAAATGAAAATAAGGTTTCTTCGCATACAGATAAGAACTTTCTGACATTCCACATATGTGTAAAGTTCCATGTAGGCAAGCAGGTTTCCAATTTCAAAAATTTGGATCGCTTGTATGCTGCATTTCAGTGAAATGAAAACTCAACTCTCAATAATATTTTATTTTTTCCTAATTTTGCCTCAATAATATGCTAGTTTCATCCTCATGGCCTGTAAGAATTAGTGTCATAATTTGGAGCTAACTAATAGATACGTGGAAAAAATTGGTTCCATATTTTTCTTAACTAATTGTGTTTTTAGGATAAAAATCAAAAGATTATGAATCAGTGTGTTCCACTTGTAGCTACACCACTGATTGATTGGATATTTCCCTTGGGACATTTCTATTTGACAAACCGACACAATTGCTGAAAAAAAAACTGTTGGTAATAGAAGCTGTTGCTCTGGTTTCATATTTTGGTGAAAGAATTGCCTGATTTCTATGTTGGCAACCTGTACTGTTTCCTTTATTACATATTGAATAAAAGGGGGTTGCAAAAATGCAAGCAATTCAAATACATTTCTTTCTGCACTGATGAATTATTTCATGCTCTCTAGAGTTGGAAAATTCGGTGTGGCTTTTTTACATTGCAAATCTAGCGCCTAGTTTTCCATGCATGTAAATATATATGGTATCCTATGACATTCCAGGTACAACACACATGTTGCAATTTTATGGGTTTCAACACTCTTTCATGTGTTATTTCACATTCTCAACAATTCTGAAAAATCAATAGAGCAGACATCATTCTCATTTTTTATAGATGATGAAGTGAGGCTTGGAAAATTTTAAGAGATATTCTAAAGGCAGAAAACTAGGATATGGTAAAGTTAGAATCAGAAGTCAAGTTTTCAGATTTGAGCCCAGAAAACTCCATCCTAAATACAAGTTTAGAGTATTATTGTTTTTGGTCAAGGGGCATTGTGATGTGAAGGAAATGATATATTTTGCAGTGTATGCTCTGGGAGTATTTAGCACTTTATACTTCTCATTTTTATTACTATGTCATCTTGATAGAAGGAAATTTCATTGCTATTCTTTCCTTTGATTTCTTTAATACTTAATTTTATTTTCCAACAAGAATTTTAAGACCTGACCTAAATATTATAATTAACACATTAAGAAGATATAACCCACTTTGTGTTCCCTTTTTCAGTGTGAATACTCATGAATATAATTTAATGTTACTTTCAAAACGGCAAATTTCTATGACTGTTTACATGGATATAGTGGATGTAGTCAGAGAGTGGGCCATCTCCTCAGAGTTCTTTCTCTTCACTGATCATTGCAGTGTTAACAGTGAGAAAAGAGACTTGATTCTTGCTGTCATCTTTTGCCCAGAAGAACTCAATGCACAGGCTTCTGCTTAGATGAGATGATTTTGTCTGGTCATGAAGCAGTTTTGCAATGGAGTATAATGTTATGAGCAGAAAGGAAAAGTTTATCGAAAATGACTTTCCTATTGATTCCTGGGTTTCTTAAGGCATATTCCTTAAACCTATCTCTTTTGTCTTTTCCTCTTCTCCATAAACACTGATGTCTTCTTATTAACATAGGCCCTTTACAGCTCCTTGACAGTGTATCTCGTCAAAACAGTATGTTTCCGTTTCTTAGAACCTGGCAGAAACTCAAGAAATGGACTTTTCTCCTCAATGCTTTTGAAATTTTAAGCCTATTGGGTATAAAGTCATGAATTATGTCCTTTGGACTTTTAAAAAAATTATAGATAATGCAAGTTTTATTTTTCACCCACAGACTGCCATATATTAACTGATTTGAACATATTTCCTTTCTTGTAACATGCATTATTAGGAAAATAGGAAAAAAAAATTCAATGTTCAAAAAATAACTGTGTTAACTTTAATCGAAAGACTTGTAATTGTACCCCAAAACATTTGGAAAGTCTTGGAACCTACTAAAGAAAACCAATCTGTTGAATGAATGAAATTTAAAGAGCACATTTCACATCATTTCTGTGTGTCTGTGTGCTGAAAATGAAAATGTGTCAGATATGAAACCCTCTAGGAAGCCTGGGAAGTCTCACCTTTCTTTGTCCTCTTAGGTGGCCATGTTTGTGCTCCAACTGGGCAGTGCCACATTCCTGATTACAGAGCCTGTGGTCAGTGCAATGACAACTGGGGCTGCCACCCATGTCGTGACTTCACAAGCCAAGTATCTCTTGGGAATGAAAATGCCACATATATCTGGACCACTTGGATTCTTTTATGTGAGTTTTCCCTTGTATCTTTGTTCATGTGTATATTTGGGGCATGTGTGTTTCACATAGTAAAATTTGGTTAATTATGATGCTGAGATTTTTTGAATTTTAAAGCAACCTGGGCTTAAATAAAATCTTTTAGGATATTTAAATATGACTGAGGGTATGAAAGTAGTTTATGAGTGAAACTACTAATTAGGGAGCAATTCTTTGTAACACACAATTAAACAGTACAGTTTGGGAACATGGTCAAAAAAATATAGCTTGAATTTTTTTGTTGCTAATTGTTAATGAAACCATGTATCAGGCTTGTGACCCAGTGTAACAACAGTACACCCTACCACATTCTTTCAGTATAGTGAACCCAGGTATAGATCATGTCAGTTCAGTTCAGTCGCTCAGTCCTTTCCCACTCTTTGCGATCCCATGGACTGCAGCACGCCAGGCCTCCCTGTCCATCACCAACTCCCAGAGCTTGATCAAACTCATGTCCATCCAGTCAGTGATGCCGTCCAGCCATCTCATCCCCTGGGGTCCCCTTTTCCTCCTGCTTTCAGTCTTTCCTAGCATCAGGGTCTTTTCTAATGAGTCAGTTCTTCGCATCAGGTGGCCAAAGTATTGGAGCTTCAGCTTCAGCATCAGTCCTTCCAATGAATATTCAAGACTGATTTCCTTTAGGATGGACTGGTTAGATCTCCTTACAGTCCAAGAGATTCTCAAGGGTCTTCTCCAACACCACAGTTCAAAAGCATCAATTCTTTGGCACTCAGCTTTCCTTATAGTCCAACTCTCACATCCATACATGACTACTGGAAAAACCGTACCTTTGACTAGAGGGCCTTTGTTGGCAAAGTAATGTCTCTGCTTTTTAATATGGTGTTTAGGTTGGTCATAGCTTTTCTTCCAAGAGCAGCATCTTTTAATTTCATGGCGGCAGTCACCATCTGCAGTGATTCTAGAGCCCCCCAAAATAAAGTCTGTCACTGTTTCCATTGTTTCCTATCTATTTGCCAAGAAGTTATGGAAGTGGTTACTATGATATTAGTTTTTTGAATGTTGAATTTTAAGCCAACTTTTTCACTCTCCTCTTTCACTTTTATTAAGAGGCTCTTCAGTTCCTCTTCATTTTCTGCCGTAAGGGTGGTGTCATCTGCTTATCTGAGGTTACTGATATTTCTCCTGGCAATCTTGATTCCAGCTTGTGCTCCATCCAGCCTGGCATTTCGCATGATGTATTCTGCATAGAAGTTAAATAAGCAGGGTGACAATATGCAGCCTTGACGTACTCCTTTCCCAATTTGGAACCAATCTGTTTTTCCATATTCTGTTCTAAATGTTGCTTCTTGGCCTGCATACAGATTTCTCAAGAGGCAGGTAAGTGGTCTGGTATTCCCATCTCTTTAAGAATTTTCCATGTTTTGTTGTGACCCACACAGTCAAAGGCTTTAGTGTAGTCAGTGAAGCGAAGTAGATGTTTTTCTGGAATTCTCTTGCATTTTCTATGATCCAATGGATGTTGGCAATTTGATCCCTGGCTCTTCTGCCTTTTCTAAATCCAGCCTTGAACATCTGGAATTTCTCAGTTTACATACTGTTGAAGTCTTGCTTGGACAAAAGAGTCTGAAATGCAGTCCTTGGGTGCAATCTTAAAAAGAACTGATCTCTGTTCGTTTCCAAGGCAAACTATTCAATATCACAATAATCCAAGCCTACACCCCAACCACTAATGCTGAAGAAGCTGAAGTTGAATGGTTCTATGAAGACCTACAAGACCTTCTAGAACTAACACCCAAAAAGCATGTCCTTTTCATTACAGGGGACTGGAATACAAAAATAGGAAGTCCAGAGATACCTGGAGTAACAGGCAAATTTGGCCTTGGAGTACAAAATGAAGCAGGGCAAAGGCTAACAGAGTTTTGCCAAGAGAACACATTGCTCATAGCAAATACCCTCTTCCAACGACATAAGAGAAGACTCTACACATGGACATCACCAATGGTCAATACCAAAATCAGATTGATTATATTCTTTTGCAGCCAAAAATGGAGAAGTTCTATACAATCAGCAAAAACAAGACCAGGAGCTGACTGTGGCTCAGATCATGAACTCCTTATTGCCAAATTCAGACTTGAGTTGAAGAAAGTAGGGAAAACCACTAGACCATTTTCAGATATGACCTAAATCAAATCCCTTACGATTATACAGTGGAAGTGACAAATAGATTCAAGGGATTAGACCTGAAAGACTGCTTGAAGAACTATGGATGAAGGTTCGTAATATTGTACAGTAGGCGGTGATCAAAACCATATCCCAGAAAAAGAAATGCAAAAAGGCAAAATGCTTGTCTGAGGAGGACTTAGAAACAGCTGAGAAAAGACTATTGAAAGGCAAAGGAGAAAAGGAAAGATACATCCATCTGAATGCAGAGTTCCAAAGAGCAAGGAGAGATAAGACAGCCTTTCTCAGTAATCAATGCAAAGAAATAGAAGGAAACAATAGAATGGGAAAGACTAGAGATCTCTTCAAGAAAATTAGAATATTTCATGCAAAAAGGAGCACAATAAAGGACAGACATGATATGGACCTAACAGAAGCAGAAGATAGTAAGAAGAGGTGGCAAGAATACACAGAAAAACTACATTAAAAAGATCTTAATGACCCAGATCAAATCAGAGGCCTGGTCAAAACCAGGGGTTGGAGCCCAAATAGCAGACAACCGGTTATCAAAAGTCACTTGAACTTGAGAGAGGAACATGTTTCCAGTTTCAACATATCATCCTAATAATTCTCCATTGTTTCTGGTCTCTTTCTGAAGCTATGCTAAAATCTGTGACTACTCAGGAACTCACATCCTATTGGAATTTTACAAGGAAATCAGTGTCTTGTTAAAGTTGAGTGCAACCAGGCTTCATTTTATTTACTTTTGTATTGTAGAGAAAGAGAAGTATCTTTCCTTCTACGTTGAGGAGCTGAGGCCCCTGTAGCAGAAGACAAATTAACAAAGAAAAACAAACAGATTTATTAGCATGTGTACTACCTTAGCATCTCAGTGTTAAAGAAGCCATCCGTCAATGCAGGAGATATGGGTTCGATCCCTGGGTGGGGAAGATCCTCTGGAGAAGGAAATGGCACCCCACTCCCAGTATTCTTGCCTGGAGAATCCCATGGACAGAGGAGCCTGGCTGGCCACGATCCATGGGGTCACAAGAGTCAGAACTGACTGAGCAGCTAACACACAGACACACACACTCATTTCATACGTACATAGGAGAAACTCTGGGATTAGTAACTTGTATTGCTTCCCATCCTGCTCATAGCGCCAGCTGCCTCGCTGTTCACACTGTCCACACAGTTCCTAAACCCAGGGTGGGCAAGTTGCACGCTAAGAAGCTGGCAGGAAACGCGAGGAGCCGCAGCAACTAGAGACAGGTTTATTCTCTTCTGGCAGGCATAGCACCCGTTCAGATCAGTTCAGTCACTCAGTCGTGTCCAACTCTTTGCGACCCCATGAAATGCAGCATGGCAGGCCTCCCTGTCCCTCACCAACTCCCGGAGTTCACCCAAACTCATGTCCATGGAGTCGGTGATGCCATCCAGCCATCTCATCCTCTGTCGTCCCCTTCTCCTCCTGACCTCAATCCCTCCCAGTATCAGTCTTTTCCAATGAGTCAACTCTTCACGTGAGGTGGCCAAAGTATTGGAGTTTCAGCTTTAGCATCATTCCTTCCAAAGAAATCCCAGGACTGATCTCCTGCAGCGGACATAACACAAAATGATGCGTAGCAGCATTCGCGTGCATTCTCTCCTTTCATGGCTGAGGCAGCCGACACAGCCGTGAGGCAGCCGCAAGCCCGGCTGCTTCCGGGTGGAGCTCGTGCGTCCCTGCAGCAGGGCGGGAGAGCTGGTGACGCATGTGCAGTGCTGTATGTAGCTCAGCGGTACATAGTCACCACCGAACGTGGGTTGAGAGAGCCTGACCGCCATCTTCGCTAATTTGCTCTTTCCTTACGTAACTCAAAAGAAGTGGCTAGGAGGTGGGCTTAAATGACGTAATTCCAAGCTCCAGATAAAACAAAAGCAGACTAAAGCAGCTGTGCATTATCGGGTGACTGGCTAAGCTACAACTTTTGGTGACACCAGGTCTGCGCCAGAAGCCACTCAGTACTAGATTATCTTGACCTCCTGGCTGCGAACAGCATGCTTATCTGTGCATGAACTACGCGTAAAGAAATACACGCCTGTTACAAATTGGTCACCTCAGTCATGTTCATGTTACACAAATAATCATTCCTCTTTTCATTACTTGTGTTGAAAGAATCTGGGTAGCCTGATACGAGAACAGCATTTGACCTTTCAGCTTGTTTCTCTGGTGGCAATGTACATAAAATGCTATATTGAAGTGTATTGTGTATGATTTTTTTTTTTTTGACTTCTTGGAAGATACACCTCAAGCTATATTTTCTTTACTTAGTAGATCAGACGTTGTAATTTGAATTTTGGGGGTCTTTTGTAAGTTCTTATACTGAAATGGAATCAGATTTAGACACATTTATAGATGGCTGACTAAATTTGCATCACTCAATTGGTAGAAGTTGCTAAGCTTTGTGAAGATGGAAAACAGAAAAGTTACTCCTGATTTTCAAAGTCACATATCCCCATACTATTCAATGTCTACGTTGGAATGATGCTTTGGTTCTTTACCAAGGTTTCAAAAGTAATGTTGATATTGCAATGTCAAAAATTATTGCAATCTGAGCATTACATTCAGAAATAAAATTTGTATTTTGTATAGGTTACACCGGGACATTTGGAAGGTGTGCTTTGGTGTAGTTAGGCTGAAAAAGAATCTGATGGTGATAACGTAAACATTAACTTGCCATCGATCATTTAGGTGGGATGTGAAAGAGAGAGGTGAACTCAGCACAGAGGTATAGAACAGAGGACAAAATAGAGGCCTTGATCATCAGATAAGAGAACCTAGAGGAGACTCATTTCACACATTTTTGGATTTTTCCTTCTAGGTTCTCATAACTGTTATATCATTTACTAAAATTACTCAGGCTGATGAAGGATAAAGAATCTTCTAATGATATTCCTTGGAACATAAATTAATATATAGAATATTTGAGACTCTTATGCAATGAGGCAGTCACCACTCCGTAGTCTTAGCTGGAACACTCAGATTTCCTGAAAGAATTCAGACCTGGCCAATCAAAATGTGCATTGATTAATTCTAGGAAGAATAGTGCTTCTGGGCAGTTTTGAGAGAAAGCATAGCCTTCTGCATTTATTCTGTTATGAGGTCACTGTGTATTGGGTATCTTCCATCTGCCACTACAATGGCATCTATAGTGTTTTCTCCTGGTGGCTGCCTGATTATGTTCTACTGCGTGTGCTGTGTGCTGTGCTCGCAGTCCTGTCTGACTCTTTGTGACCCCACGGACTATAGCCCACCAGGCTCCTCTGTTCATGAGATTCTCCAGGCAAGAGTACTGGAAAGGGTTGCCATGCCCTCCTCCAGGGGATCTTCCTGACTCAGGGATCGGATCTGCATCTCTAAGGTCTCCTGCATTGGCAGGCAGACTCTTTACCACTAGTACCACCTGGGAAGCCCCTGTTGTCTAATAAGAGGACTAATTCTCTAGTCTGAAAAGTGAAAATCTCTGTCTCTTTGGTTACATCCCTAGTGAGTAATCTGAAATCATATGTTAATGTTACATGCTCAGTTCTGCCCTCTCAGATTATTGGACAAGCTTCCAATAATTTTTTGTTCTGAATTTTAGTTGATTTACAGTGTTTCAGGTGGGATTCCTTCTCAGATTCTTTTCCATTAAGGTTCTACAAGGTATTAAATATAATTCCCTGTGCTATACAGTTGGGCTTCTCAGGTGGCTCAGCAGTAAAGAATCTGCCTGCTAATGCAGGAGACACCTGAGATGGGAGTTTGATCTTGGGTTGGGAAGGTCCCCTGGAGAAGGAAATGGCAACCCTCTCCAGTATTCTTGCCCGGCAAGTCACATGGACAGAGGAGCCTGGCAGGCCAGTCAATGGGGTTGCAAAGGGATGGACACAACTGAGTGAGTGAGCATACTATACAATAGGTCCTTGTTTGTATATTTTATTTGTAACAGTTTGTGTCTGTTAATTCCAGATTCCTAATTTATCCCTCACCCTTACCCTCTTTCTGTTTTGGAAGCCACAAGTTTGTTTTCTGTGTCAGTGAGTCTGGTTTCTGTTTTGAAATATGTTCATTTGTATTATTATTATATTTGTAGATTCCACATGTAAGTGATATCATATGATATTTGCCTTTTTCTTTTCACCTTGAGGGTAGACATAGCCCGATATTTCGCCCTTTGCTACATCTGAAATGCAGGGCTCATGCCACCAGCTCCAGTTAGGCTCAGGTGTTTAGGCAACTCTTTCTCTTCTGGCTGAAAACTGTTAACCAGCTTACTCATGTGAGGGATTCCCCCAGAAGTGTTAAATCCTATGAACGTTATCCATTGGTCCTTTGAGTAGCTCTCCCAGAATTTCTGGGGTCTGCATATTCAAAGGGAGGTTCTGGAATACTGTCATGACCTTATTTCTTTAAAAAAGTGAATAGAATTAGGTCTAAACCATCATTTATCCTAATTCCCTTTACATATAATATTTTATTTTCCCTTTGTTATTCAAATTTTACCTTTAAATTCATATACTTCTAATAAAACTTTCTTTTAATGTTATAGCTGTTTCATAGTGGATTTAAAATATTCCTCTTCAGTTATATGTTGGGTAAAACTTAGTTTTTTCCTCTAAGTGAACTTTTAGCTCTGATGATTTTATTAGGGCCCATGCAATCAGGTAGACATTAATTGATCTGTGTTTTTTCCCTTAGAAAGAGGCAATAGAACTAGAACTTTAGAATCAGAGCAATCCTAAGTAAGATCATGGCTCTACTCTTGACTAAATGACCTTGTAACTTTGACTTCCAGTTGTCTACTGTATGAGTTGGTGATAATAATACCAATTGGGATTCATTCCCAAAATAAACTGCCTGGAACATGGTAGGTATACATTTAATGGAAGTGATTATCTTTGTACTGCTGCTACTGCTGCTAAGTCGCTTCAGTCGTGTCCGACTCTGTGCAACCCCAGAGACGGCAGCCCACCAGGCTCCCCTGTCCCTGGGATTCTCCAGGCAAGAACACTGGAGTGGGTTGCCATTTCTAGTAGTGAATAGTTAATTATAACAAATTACAGAGTTTTTTACAGTGCTATGTAAATAATAGATACGAATCCTTTTCCTCTCTAGAAGACTGTTAATCAGATGAAATGAATCTAAACAATATAACAATATTATGTATTTTTTTTTTGCAACCTACAAATAAAGATGATTCCAAAATTTATAAAACTTATAAAAATATCTGCTATTAATGAGGGCTAGTCAGCTGGAGTGGAGAAGGCAATGGCACCCCACTCCAGTACTCTTGCCTGGAAAATCCCATGGATGGAGGAGCCTGGTGGGCTGAAGTCCATGGGGTCGCTAAGAGTCAGGCACGACTGAGCGACTTCACTTTCACTTTTCACTTTCGTGCATTGGAGAAGGAAATGGCAACCCACTCTAATATTCTTGCCTGGAGAATCCCAGGGACAGGGGAGCCTAGTGGGCTGCCGTCTATGGGGTTGCACAAAATTGGACACGACTAAAGCGACTTGGCAGCAGCAGTCAGCTGGAGTAAAAGAATGCTATGTTTTTTAGTTTATTTTAAAATATTTCCATCTATTCAGCTTAGTTCCCTCAAGAAGTTATAAATCCCTTTAATAAATTATGAAAAATTCTGCAGTATATTTAAAAATAATCAGAAGCAATATTATTGTAAAAGTCACTTCTGTCTTGGGACCGTGGCTCACCAGTTAAATCATTTTATTCTTGTGTTCTCAAAAATGTTTTTCTCTATTTTGTTATATTTGTAATTTTACTTTTTAGACCTCACATGTATATGATATAATATATAATATAGTATTCATCTTTCTGTGTCTGACTTACGTCACTTAACATAACACCCTCTAAATCCATCCATGTTGCGGCAAATAGCAAAATTTCATTCTTTTTTATGTCCGAATAGTATCCATATCTTGGCTATTGCAAACACTTTTGTTATGAACATTCTGGTAAATGTGATTTCTGGAATTAGCATTTTCATTTTTCGGGGATTAATTCCCAGGAGTGAACTTACTGGATCATATGGTAGTTCTGTTTTTGGTTTTTTTGAGAAGACATCATACTATTTTCCATAGGAGCTTTACCAATTTACATTTCCACTAACAGTGTACTAGGGTTACCTTTTGAGAAATTAAAAAAATGAAACTTCGAAGTTTTGTACTCATTAGAAGTCAAAATTCTCTAACTGATAAAACCAAAATGTAAAGAAAAAGTCTAACTATGTGACTTTTTGAAGTCCAAACACATCTGGAGAATGCAATAAGAGAGGAAGAAGATTGGTCAAAACCAAATAAAATTTTTTATCAAATTTAAAATTTCTGATTGATAGTTGGTCCCACAAGAGGGAAAGGTTTAATGATTCTTTTCAATTAAAATTGATTTTTATATTGAGAACTAATGTATCTTTTTATTAGAAGGTTGTTTTCCCTATAAGGCACAATAAAAGTTACAAAAATTCTTAGCTCATATTAGCACTTGTGAATTTCTTTGAAGTGGTGCCAAGTGTCTCAGCCTGTAGTAGCCTATGATAAATTTGGCAAAGCTGTTTTCATTTGCATGACTTTATAAGAGTGTCCTTCAATATAATTATGTACAGTTCTGTTCATTAAACCCAAAGTACAAGCCAAGCTTGGCAATATATTCAACTAACTTTTTGGGAAATTTGTATTTCCTTTCTCAAAATTCAGGTTTTCAGAACCAGAAAGCAATTTCATTCTCATTCCCATCCATGAAGTGCAAGCAAAGCATTTTTCTAGTTTGAATATCCCTGAAGGCTATGAAGCAGGAACCAAGAATGTTAACAAAATGGGACAAAAACATCAGAAGGAAATCAGAACCAATGAAACATTCTCTTTTATAGAGAATGAAATCACAATCAAATACGTACAAATAAGAGTTATATGTGGAGAACAAATCTACTTTGAAGACACAGGCCCCCTGAGATTTCTGAATCAAGAACACACTTTGGTGGTTTATGGAAACCCACATTTTCTCCACAGTTTTTGTGACATTTCTGTTGTGACTTTTGAGAACATTCAGTTCACCCAGAAAAATGGGCAGAATCAATTGAAGAGGAGAGAAAAGGAATATTCATCTGCAGCTTGAATCAATCAGTGACACAGGGGATAGAAAATGTTGCAGGTTTAATTTGGATATGAGACAATTATATGGAAATTAGTAACAAAGATTACCTTAAAATTCTAAATCTTATAAGGCAGATATTTTAGCAACTCAATTATCTTGGACTAAGCTCTCCATCCCGCACAATTCACCAAAGAAATACGTCACCATAAAATGTAGTTGTTTAACTGATTCAAATTAAACTTAGTTTTCTAAAGAAGGGATGGCTGGATGCCTCGTGGACCTTGGCGTGCTTGGCTGTGAGTTCAGGCCGAGTGAGTTTTGTGCTCCCGTGTTGTCTCTAGTTGATGAACATACCATACTTCCTCTACGTCGTGTTTTGTTTGGAGATTTACTGTATCCCTTACAGCAGTAGTTTCCTGGGATAAATTCCCAATGTGAGATGCAGTTATTGATCAGGACTTTGCATATAAAATGATGTAAAGAATAATAGAATGTTGTGATTTTTTCTTCCTTTTAGAGTTGTGTTTGTATTCATGAAAACACAGACTGGGGTTGAGCTTTAAACTTAATATCAGTCTTGTTTTCCTATTAATGTGTGCTACTTTGGGAAGTAGAGGCATTAGGGGAGCTTGATTTTAACAACAACTATTCTAAGTTATTTAATGATATAATGATATGTAGGCAAAGTTTTAGGTGACATTACATTCTTAAGAACAAAGAGAACTTTTACCAACATCAATTTTAGGATTATTATGGATGGCTCTAATGGTCCCTAAATAGGAATCTAGATTTGTTTAGTGGTAGATTTAAAATATAATCAAGTTAAAAGCAAGTTGGGGCAGAGAGAGGGTATTCCTGGGAAATTGTGGCTCATGTTTAAAGACTCCAGGGATGTGAAAGCTACTTTAAAAAACAAAAACCAAGGCTGGCAGCAGACTTTAGTCTCCTCACCTGCAAAGTGGAAGAATCAGACTAAATATGAGGCTTCAAAACCAGAAATTCTCAACAGAATAATCCACAAATGGATGGGAAGAGATTAGTATGCATCCTTGATTCAAGAATTGCTATAATAGATTTATTCAACAGATGTTGATTGACTACTTCATAGGCGATGAGGATGCAGTTGAGAAGTGACACCCCTTTCCCACAGCTGCTGCTGCTAAGTTGCTTCAGTCGTATCTGACTCTGTGCAACCCCATAGATGGCAGCCCACCAGGCTCCTCTGTCCCTGGGATTCTCCAGGCAAGAGTACTGGAATGGGTTGCCATTGCCTTCTCCGCCTTTCCCATGGAGTTTTATTGAAATGCTGAGGGGGAGGATGTGAAATAGGATAGGAGGAGACACATTGTTGAACAAGGTAATCTCAGATAGTGTTAATGAAGGAAACCAGGCAGTGTAATTAAAGGCAGATAATGTGATAAAGAAGTAATTATGCTCACTTTGTATTAATTGGGAAATTAAATGAATCACTGCATATAAGATGGCTAGTCTAGCACCTGGAAATGTTAGTTCTCCAACTCTTCTCTAAAGTGCTGAAATTTAAACAATTTCACCCATTTTTCCCACCCCAGTCTGCCCTCAAACCATATGTTTGTGGTAAGTGAAAGTGAAAGTCACTCAGTCATGTCCAACTCTTTACAACTCCATGGACTATACAGTCCATGAAATTCTCCAGGCCAGAAAACTGGAGTGGGTAGCCTTTCCCTTCTCCAGGGGATCTTCCTGACCCAGAAATCTAGCTGGGATCTCCTGAATTGCAGGAGGATTCTTTACCTACTGAGCTATCAAGGAAACCATGTTTGTCAGAGGGTTATGCCGGGGTCCAGCCCCAGGTGGATCCAGGGAATTCGAAGCGGGGACGGCGTCGGCGATCAGGAAACTTCAGCTTATTTAAATGTAATTAAAGATGTAAAGAGTGGTTAAATAAGGATAGCTCAGTGAGGAAATTCAGTGGAGAAAAGAGGCTGAATAATTCAGCCAGAAGGTGAGAGAAAGAACGACATGGGGAGACCAAGTTTCGGTGAACAAGGCCTGCACTTTATTTTCCAAAGTAGTTTTTATACCTTAAGTTATGCATAGAGGATAATGGGGGAAGGGGTAGAGTCATGCAGTAAGCCAGGCTTTCTTCCTGCAAACTTATCATATGCAAAAGTTTAGGTGATTTGCATCATCTTCTGGCCCGGAGGCCTGTTAACATTTTAAGAAACTTATTTTTCTCTATAGGTGATTATTCTAAAGTCAGGCACCACCCTCCAAAAGCATTAGATAAAGTTGCGTTCCTATAGGGCAAAGGTGTGGTGGGCTGTAACAAGAAAAAGAATTAACTCAAGGGTCCAACGTTACAAACATTAAAGCTACTGCTTACACCAATTATATTAATCAATACACTGCCAGGGACACAGCAGATAAGGGATATGGAGACTTAGCAGCAAACATTGGCCCAACAAGTGAAAAACCCTTCACCAATACAATTTCTAATCAATCTTTTAACTGCTCAAAGGAATCTGTATTCAGACAGTTTAGAACATCTCATGCATCTCAGTTGGGAGGCTCTGAGCAATCACATGTGGCCGGAAAAACCTATTCAGGCAGGCTAGAGGATTTCCAAAGGAGTTTGTAGGTTGAAACACTATCACACCCAGGAACTTTGTTAACTGGAGCTATAAGTTAACTCTTTTTTCAGAGAGAGGTAGTGGGGAACAGCCCCCCGTAAAGTCAGAGGTGTAGGTAAACAAAGCAGAAAGTAGGCAGACTCTGGTTTTGGGGGTAGATGCTTGAGAATTTCCAGGGGGACTCCTGAGGCTCGATCCCGCCTTTGCGTATGCCGAGCCTCCTTCCTCATGACCTTTGTCATGGGTGGAGCTCCTGCTCCAGGCAGGGTTAATATAAAAGTGTCTTGCAATTTGAGGTGGTGAAAAGGAATTAAAGTGATTGCACTGTATAGACACAAGTATACTTTCACCAAATGTGTATATGTTAAAAAAAAAAAAGAGTCATGGTTCCCTCTTCTCACAGTTTTTGCATTCAGGTAGGAAGGCTTTGTTTCTTTTCTTTGACTGATGTGATCCTGCTGCTAAAGAGCTTATTTGCTGAGAAGTAGCCAGGTGGGTGCCACCACTAACCAGGATCAAAGATTCTACATTCCATGATAGTCTCGCTTTCAAAGTGTGGCATCTCCACTGCACACATCCTATGGGGAAAAGGAAGCACCAGGGAAGTATGGAAAAATTGTTTCCTGAATTGAAAGAAGAGACTAGTGTGTGAGGGATTGGTAAAATGGTGAACGTGTTGGTCAGGCGTTCAGAGAACCTGTGTCATGGTCTTGACTCTCACTCACAAGTCAACTCACCTGGGATAGGTAAGTTACAGATCTTTGCAACCTTGGCTTCTACATCTGTAGAAATTCTTAAAGATGTGGGAATACCAGACCACCTTACCTGCCTCCTGAGAAACTGTATGCAGGTCAAGAAGCAACATTTAGAAGCGAACAGGAACAATGAGCTGGTTCAAGATCAGGAAAGGAGTACATCTAAACTATATATTCTTACCTTGCTTATTCAGCTTATATGGAGAGTACATCAGGCAAAATGCTGGGGTGTATGAAGCTCAAGCTGGAATCAAGATTGCTGGGAGAAATACCAATAACCTTAGATATCTAGATGATACCACCCTAATGGCAGAAAGCAAAAAGGAACTAAAGAGCCTCTTGATAAAGGTGAAACAGGACAGCGAAAAAGCTGGTTCAAAACTCAACATTCCAAAAAATGAAGATCATGGCATCTGGTCCCATCATTTCGTGGCAAATAGGGAAAAAATGAAAAAAGTGGCAGACTTTATGTTCTTGGGCTACAAAATCACTGTGATGGAGACTGCAGTCATAAAATTAAAAGATGCTTGCTCCTTGGAAGAAAAGCTTTGACCAACTTGGACAGCATATTCAAAAGCAGACACATCACTTTGCCAACAAAGGTCCATATAATGAAAGCAATGGTTTTTCCAGTAGTCATGTATGGATGTGAGAGTTGGACTATAAAGAGAGCTGAATGCTGAAGAATTGATGCTTTTGAACTGTGGTGCTGGAGAAGACTTTTGAGATTCCCTTGGACAGCAAGGAGATCAAACAGTCAATCCTAAAGGAAATCAACCCTGAATACTCATTGGAAGAACTGATGCTGAAGTTGAAGCTCCAATACTTTGGCCACCTGATGCGAAGAGCCTCTATTTTGGAAAAGACCCTGATGCTGGGAAGGATTGAAGGCAGGAGGAGAAGAGGATGACAGAGGATGAGATGGTTGGATGGCATCACTGATTCAATGGACATGAGTTTGTGCAAACTCCAGGAGACAGTGAGGGGCGGGGAAACTTGGTGTGCTGCAGTCCATGGGGTTGCAAAGAGTTGGACAGGACTGACCGACAGAACAATAACAACAAGAATGAGTTACACTCAACTGGTTGATTTCTAAGGTCCTTCTAGCTCTGACAAATGTCTTCTAAATACTGCCTTTGTTAGGCACTATAGCTGAAATCCTTACCAGAACTATTTGCCATGCTTATTTGTCTGTGATAGATATTTATTCAGTTGTCTGTTTCTCTTAATGGTACAAAATTGTTGCTTAAAGAAATTATTGATTTATTCGTTTATGGCTGTGCTGCGTCTTCCTTGCTTTGCATGGGCTCTCTCTAGTTGCAAGTGGGGCTACTCTTTCTTGCAGTGCTCTGACTTCTCATTGCAGTGGATTCTCTTGTTGCAGAGCACAGGCTCCAGGCGCGGGGCCTCAGTAGTTCTGGCACACAGCCCAGCTGCTCCACAGCCTGCAGAATCCTTCTGGACTAGAGATGGAACCTGTGTCCTCTGTACTGGCATGTGGATTCTTATCCACAGCGCCACCAGGGAAGTCCCTCTTAATGGTAGTCATTGTTTAGTCACTATTACTAAAAGCTTTCTGTTTCATTTTTTGTTTTAAAATACTTTTATCTTGGTTAACTTGAAGAGAAAGGAATTTATTAGGGCATAGGGAAGTGAAAGTGAAAGTTGCTCATTCGTGTCTGACTCTTTGAGACCCCACGGACTGTCCATGGAATTCTCCAGGCCAGAATACCGGAGTGAGTAGCCTTTCTCTTCTTCAGGGGATCTTCTTTACCCAGGGTTGGAACCCAGGTCTCCCGCATTGCAGGTGGATTCTTTACCAGCTGAGCCACAAGGGAAGCCCAAGAATACTGGAGTGGGTAGCCTCCCCCTTCTCCAGCGAAGCCTCCCGACTCAGGAATTGAAGTGGGGTCTCCCACATTGCGGGCAGATTCTTTACCTACTGAGCTATTAGGGAAGCCATATAGGGAATTCCAAAAATAAATACTGTGAGTCCCTTTGTCTTCTGTATTGCTAGGGCTGCCATGACAAACTGGGTGACTTAAAAAATGGAAATATATGTCCTCCCAGTTCTGAAGGCTGGAAGTGCAAGGTCCAGGTGTCTTAGGACTGCTTTGCTCTGAGGCCTCTCTTTCGCTTGTGTGTCAGCATTCTCCTGCCTGTTCACATGGTAGGACCTCTGTGCATGTGCGTTCCTGGTGTCTGTCTGTCTGTCTGTCTTCATCTCTTCTTTTTATAAAGACACTGGTCAGATTGGATAGGGGCCCACCCTAAAGGGGTCATTTTAACTTAATTACCTTTTTAAAGGCCCATCTGGTTGGATGGCATCACCGACCCAATGGACATGACTTTGAGCAAACTCCAAGAGATAGAGAAGAACAGGGAAGCCTGGCATACTGCAGTCCATGGGGTCACGAAGAGTTGGACATGACTTAGGGAGTGAACAACAGCAAGTGTTCGTAGTGAGAAAAGAGGAATGTGAGTTCTTCTCTCCATGTTATTATGCTTATTCAGGGTAAAAGCTATTCCTATTTACATTTGTTACTATTACCATATTAAGTGAAAGCTTTTATTAATTCAGTATAGAGTGCCTGATATCTGCCAGACACTATTTTAGGACTTGAGACTCCATCATTGAAAAAAAAAAAGTATTAGGAATGACAAAATCAGATAAAAACACATTATAAAGTAATGTATATGTATAAATGTGTTTGTGTATGTAAATATCTGTTAAGTGCTTCAGAAAAATCTTCTCACTAAAGAAAATAATGAAAAATTATATATATATATATATATATATATGATTGATAGGCTATTTCATTCTTTGAAATATCTCAAAATTGATTTGTTTATGTGTACCAATGTATTTTTTATTTCATGCCAAATTATATTAAATGGACAATTTAAAGAATTACTCGGAGAAGGCAATGGCCCCCCACTCCAGTACTCTTGCCTGGAAAATCCCATGGACAGAAGAGCCTGGTAGGCTGCAGTCCATGGGGTCGTGAAGAGTCGGACACGACTGAGCGACTTCACTTTCACTTTTCATTTTCATGCATTGGAGAAGGAAATGGCAACCCACTCCAGTATTCTTGCCTGGAGGATCCCAGGGACAGGAGAGCCTGGTGGGCTGCCGTCTATGGGGTCATACACAGTCGGATACGACTGAAGTGACTTAGCAGCAAAGAATTACTAGTATTATAGTCTCAAAGTGAGCTAAACTCATAGTTTAAAAAACAGATTGGCTTGGTTTTGATGAAATAGTTTACTTATTTATCCATCCATACATTTATCCATACATACATGAACTATCTTTGCTTCTCTGAGGTCTCAGTTCAGTTCAGTTCAGTCACTCAGTCGTGTCTGACTCTTTGTGACCCCATGAACCCCAGCACACCAGGCCTCCCTGTTCAACACCAACTCCCAGAGCCTACCCAAACCCATGTCTATTGAGTCAGTGATGCCATCCAACCATCTCATCCTCTGTCGTCCCCTTCTCCTCCTGCCCTCAATCTTTCCCAGCATCAGGGTCTTTTCCAACGAGTCAGTTCTTCGCATCAGGTGGCCAAAGTATTAGAGTTTCAGCTTCAACATCAGTCCTTCCAGTGAACACCCAGGACTGATCTCCTTTAGGATGGGCTGGTTGGATCTCCTTGCAGTCCAAGGGACTCTTAAGAGTCTTCTCCAACACCACAGTTCAAAAGCATCAATTCTTCAGTGCTCTGCTTTCTTTATAGTCCAACTCTCACATCCATACATGACTACTGGAAAAACCATAGCTTTGACTAGACGGGCCTTTGTCAGCAAAGTAATGTCTCTGCTTTTTAATATGCTGTCTAGGTTGGTCATAGCTTTTCTTCCAAGGAGCAAGTGTCTCTAGGTAAGAATAAAGCAGATTCTTTACTGCTGAGCCACCAGGGAAGCCCTTAACAGAGCTTATAGTTATTTGAGAGCCCTTATTTGCCCTTAATAGTGAATCTGCATGAGTTTTAGATCTCTGCCCATTGAAGTGACTGAGAAGTGTTGTATTGTCCTTATATAGGAAGGAATAAACACTGAGTTTGGTGGACGAATCAAGGGGAAAGCAATTCTGTACATGCAAATGAATCATAGCCTTATCTGTATCAGCCCTGACTGATATACCCTTCTACACCCCACTGTTTCACTCCTCTCCCTTTCAGCTGTTTTTTTGCAAGACATCACAGAGTTCATCTGGGGCCAGGTTTTAATTTTGGTATATTGTGAATGACCCTGAAATTTGTTTGTATTTTTCCTCATTACTGTAGATCTATGCATATATCTTTAAGAACATCAAGTCTGTGCAACTGGAAGCGCTGCTCTTATCCTTGCTAAGCATCGTGGTGCTTGTACTGGTTAAAGAGCTGAATGAACAGTTTAAGAGGAAAATTAAAATTGTTCTTCCTGTTGACTTAGTTTTGGTAAGTACAAAATGAACGTTTAACTTTCTTCTATGCAATGCTTGCAACTGCTGTGGATAATGTGCAAAGGCCCACCTTATTGTCCATAGGAACCCACAATTAGTCCTGTCTCTCATTAAAGCAGGACAAATTTGGCTATACATTCATGTAAAGACAGGAAATATTTTGAGTCAATAATTTAAAAGAGGCACACATGTTTCTAATTTTTGCAGAATTTCTCATATGCTTGTATATTTTCAGATAAATAAAAGAACATATAGCCTAAAATTCTAAATATGGAGACATTTCTAAGGATGAGACTCAAAAGATCTCTGGCATGATTCTCCATAAAGCAATAAAAAGTGAAACCACATCTTTTTGATATGGCATCTATATGCTGCATAAAGTATTATCAATCAATAAATGTCCATTAATGGTTGATAAATTTTTTATATTTACTGACCTAATTTTTCTTTGTTGAAAGGATATTCTCATAATTTTCAGTGGCCAAGGCTGATTCTCTGAGATATTTTTGTTGCTGTACTTGGCAAAGCAACAAATTGTACTTTACTCCTAAGGCTTATGAAATTAAAAAATACATTTTGAAATTTTAAGAGCCTCTAATGGGAACTCTTTTAAAAAATTATATTTATTTATTTTTGCTTGATTGATGATTGCTGTACAATATTGGTTTGACTTTTGCCATACATCAACATGAATCGGCCATAGGTATACATATGTCCCCTCCCTCTTTAAACTCCCTCCCATCTCCCACTCTTTCCCACCCCTCTAGGTTGTTACAGAGCCCTGGTTTGACTTTCTGATGGGAACTCTTAACTAAACAAAGCATTACACTGAAAATAAAATATTAAGCAAACCAGTCTTCTAATTTACTTATTATTAATTGGCTTTAGTTTCTTTTTATTGGTGATAAGTAGTGTCTAAATAATTTCACCTATTGAAATATTACTTCATACTATTGAAATAGTATAGGTTTTATTTATATGAACGTAAGGCTCAGTTTAGTTGCTCAGTTGTGTCCGACTCTTTGTGACCCCATGGACTGCAGCACAGCAGGCCTCCCTGTCCATCACCAACTCCTGGTGTTTACTCAAACTCGCGTCCATCGAGTTGGTGATGTTGTCCAACCATCTCATCTTCTGTCGTCCCCTTCTCCTCCCACCTTCAATCTTTCCCAGCATCAGGGTCTTTTCTAATGAGTCAGTTCTTTGCATCAGGTGGCCAAAGTATTGGAGTTTCAGCTTCAACATCAGTTCTTCCAATGAATATTCAGGACTGATTTCCTTTAGGATGGACTGGTTGGATCTCCTTGCAGTCCAAGGGACTCTCAAGAGTCTTCTCCAGCACCACAGTTCAAAAGCATCAATTCTTCGGTGCTCAGCTTTCTTTATAGTCCAACTTTCACATCCATGGATGACTACTGGAAAAACCATAGCTTTGACTAGATGGACCTTTGTTGACAAAGTAATGTCTTTGCTTTTTAATACGCTCTCTAGGTTGGTCATAACTTTCCTTCCAAGGAGTAAGCGTCTTTTAATTTCATGGCTGCAGTCACCATCTGCAGTGATTTTGGAGCCCAGAAAAATAAACTCAGCCACTGTTTCCACTGTTTCCCCATCTGTTTCCCATGAAGTGATGGGACCAGATGCCATGATCTTTGTTTTCTGATTGTTGAGCTTTAAGCCAACTTTTTCACTCTCCTCTTTCACTTTCAAGGGGATCTTTAGTTCTTCACTTTCTGCCATAAGGGTGGTGTCATCTGCATATCTGAGGTTATTGATATTTCTCTCAGCAGTCTTGATTCCAGCTTGTACTTCCTCCAGCCCAGCGTTTCTCATGATGTACTCTGCATATAAGTTAAATAGGCAGGGTGACAATATACAGCCTTGACGTACTCCTTTTCCTATTTGGAACCAGTCTGTTGTTCCATGCCCAGTTTTATCTGTTGCTTCTTGACCTGCATACAGATTTCTCAAGAGGCAGGTCAGGTGGTCTGGTATTTCCATCTCTTTCAGAATTTTCCACAGTTTGTTGTGATCCACGCAGTCAAAGGCTTTGACATAGTCAATAAAGCAGAAATAGATGTTTTTCTGGAACTCTCTTGCTGTTTCGATGATCGAATAGATGTCAGCAGTTTGATTTCTGGTTCCTCTGCCTTTTCTAAATCCAGCTTGAACATCTGGAAGTTCACAGTTCATGTATTGTTGAAGCCTGGCTTGAAGAATTTTGAGCATTACTTTGCTAGCGTGTGAGTGCAGCACTTTCACAGCATCATCTCACCTACAATGGGATTCATGGGTATATACATGGATACTTTTGCCCCAGCACCCAAACTCCAAACACATCTCCACTTTTCACCCACACAGCTGTCCCTTGGCCTTTCCTTGGACCATGCTGGAGGGGGAGACCTGGGGAAGGTATCTGGAAGCAGACTTTGGCAGGAAATTATAGATTCCTGGGAATTCAGTGTATGATACAGAAATATGAGGTTTGAGTTAGGTACCTCCCTTTGTCCCCACAAAACTCCCACTTTATGGGAAGAGTTACAGTTGGAAGATGGCAGGTTAGAACCTTCTAAAGCACTGTCTGAAAGACAAAGTTAGTGACTTAAGTTACTTAATTGTAATATCGGCTCTGTGTATTGAACACCATGCATTCTTCCATTTTCAATAAGGATTCAGCATCTTGTGGCTATGGTATATTTTCTTTTACAGCTCACAGTATTTTCTGATGATGTAAATATTTCATGAAAATTATTAGCAATTAAAATGTATTAACTGGCTTAGAATTTTTTGAATACATTCTGATTTTTGAAATCAGAAATTTTTGAATACTTCTGATTCCAACCTAATAGCCTGAGTTTTTTACTACTACTGTATTTAGAAAGTACAATTATGTCATAATATTTATAAAGTTTGAAACTATCACCTGTCAAGTTTTATTGCCTTTAAAAAAATTCTCAAGTCTCCTTTGTTTTTTAAGTCTATTTAATGTTTTAAGAAATCTTATAAATTCAGTTAAATATCACAAAGAAGAGAAATATACAGTAAAAATCCCTACAAAGTAATATTATTGGACATTGTTAGATATTCCTTATTTTGCTAGTGTGTGTTTTAATACCTTTTTTCTGACCATGTATATGGTAAATTTATACTTTAGGTAATTAATGTGTTTCTTTTTAACAAAAAAGCATAGTATAGAAATGATTAAACAGATATCAAACGGATAGATAACCATGCGAAATTTCCAGTACCTATTAAATAATCAAAAGAATGAAGACAATGTGAAAATGGATGGAAAACATTAAGTTAATATGACTGGTGAGAACAAGTCCTGAACAGAATTCTGAACAGACATTTTAAAGGGGACTGTGGATACTTGCAGAGAACACATGGCCTTGCTTGCCGTGTGTCATACAATAGAGGGTCAGGCTCCTTAAACTCCAGGGAGGTAATTCAAAAAATATTGGGTTCAACACATTATTAACTAGCATGTTTTTCTCCAAGAAATAGCAAAACCTCAAAATTCAAGATTATTCAAGGAGACTGTAAATCATCAATTACTAACCTACATTAGGAATATTGATGCAGCATCTTAAACTCTTTGGTGACTACTCCAATGAAAGGAAAATGTTCTGTGTTAAAACATTCTTTCATATCATGAGAGACAAGTATTTAGGTAGGACTGTGGTATGTGCGCACACACACACACACACACACACACAAACACACATTCATATATTCTGTATTCTGCACCCCCTCAGAATCAGACATAATTGGGTTGCTATAATTGGAAAGGATATAATAAAAGTTGTATTATTGTAACACCATTTAATTTTTGAGACTGCAGATTAAGTGCTCTCAAATCTCAGAGGGATTTTTTAATTTACATATTTCCTTAGTTTTTAAAAATTTGTGCAACTGCTATATTACTCTTGATAATCATGGAGCACATGAATAATGTTTGCTTTCAAAAATAGTTTTAAGATGTTCGAGAGACAGGAATAATTTTATTTTTCTCTTTTTCAAATGGAACCACACAGATGATTGCTGCATCTTTTACTTGTTATTGTACCAATATGGAAAACACATACGGATTAGAAGTAGTTGGTCATATTCCAAAAGGGTAATGTAGTCTTTTTTCTTTCTCTCTTTCCTTTTGTTTGTTGATGGAGGAAGCAAATAGGGAGTAAGTGGGTATGAATTTTATTTCTTTCAAAGGCTATATGTGGTGCAAAATTCTAGTTAATTTCTATTTTACAGTGATAGAAGCAGTTCACAATAAAGAAAAATAACTTCTTAAAGTGTGTATCTATTATTTGAAAAGTTGATAACTATTTTTTACAGTATTGCTTCAAGTAAAAGATTTGGAGATTATTAATGCACATCACTTGAAAAAGAAAGCAGAACACTGAATTTCCAAATTAGAGTCATGCTCTAGTCTTCCCTCTTCCACTCACACATTCCTATGACTATTTTTATTTCACTTAAAATATAGTAAAAATACACAAGCATCATCTGAAATAGCAAACATATAGACATGAATGGTGTGTACTGGTGAAAGACAGTGGAAATAGAAAAGAGAGCATGTTTCCCACCTGTCTTAAAGCCTTCCTTTGGACATGAAGAGAAGATTAACAAAAGGAAGACGTGTTCACCCTGAAAATACAAAATAGTTTTCCAAATATAGCCTGAAAGAAAGCAACATCATCTTAGGGGAGAAAGAGGATGTCTTATGAATTATTCTCTTTTAATGGGCTGTGCTATATACCAATATTTATAGATTTGGGGCAAAATTAGAGTTGTTGGCTTCTCTATATTTTTATCTTCCAGACATAGGCCAATAGTGATTATTGGAATCATCTTGTGTTTTCTGAAGGGTTCTCTACTTTACCTTCAAATTCAGTTTATTGTTTTTTTATTCCTATAGGTTAATTTGTCATTATTAATAATTAGGCAAGCTTGATTTTCATGAAACAAAATTTCGTATAGTTTGAAACACTTTTATGTATATATCTTAGGGCCTGTAATGGTACAAATCAGTTTGACTTAGGGTTAAACTTGAGGGAGTGGCCAAAAATACCTTGCCTCTCCTTCATCTAGTCTAGTTATCCTTTATTTTGAGTGACTTTTACAAACTCATCTTCTTAAAGAATCATAGAAAAAGTATGGCATTGATAAGAGATGGAGCTAAGGTTGAATCCCAGCTCTACCATCACTTTGTGATTAAGATACATTTTTAAGAATGTTTTCTTCTCTATACATTACACTCATGGTACTTGATGTGGGGATTGTGGGGAGAATTTAATAAAACTGCTACTGTGAAAGTGCTGAGCATTCAGTTTACATGCTCAGTATTACATCAATGTAAATTATTTCCCCCTTTTCTTCTACTGTTGCCCCAGAGCGATTTTTCTTTAAAGAGAGGAGGTAAGTGTCACATAGCATCATCAGGGATAAATAAACAATGATACTTTGGCTCAAGTGGTTTTCAAAAAAAAAAAGACAATAGGTATTAGTTGGAAGAAATATTTTAAACAGTTGTTTAAAACTGAGAAACAGAAGTTGCATAAGCCTTGTAGCCTTATCCACCAGAGGGCAGACAGAAGAAGCAGGAAGAACTACAATCCCACAACTTCAAGAACAAAAACCACAACCACAGAAAGTTAATCAAAATGAAAAGCCAGAGGATTTTGTTCCAGGTGAAGGAACAAGATAAAATCAAACTAAAAGAACAATTAAATGAAGTGGAGAGGGCAAGCTTCCAAAAAAAGAGTTCAGAATGATAGTAAAGATGATCCGAGATCCTGGGAAAAGAATGGAGAAGATGCAAGAAATGTTTACCAAAGACCTAGAAGAGCTAAAAGACAAAGAAATGGAGATGAAAAATCCACTAGAAGGAATCAATAGCAGAATAACTGAGGAAGAAGAATGGATAAGTGACCTGAAAGACAAAATGGTGGAAATCATTGCAGCAAAGCAGAATATAGAAGAAAGAATGAAAAGAAATGAAGACAGCCTAAGAGACTTCTGAGACAACATTAAATGCACCAGCATTCAAATTATAAGGGTGCCAGAAGGGGAAGAGAGAGAGAAAGCACCTGAAAAAATATTTGAAGAGATAATGGTTGAAAACTTCCCTAACATGGGAAAGGAAATAATCAACCAAATCCTTGAAGTGCAGAGAGTCCTAGTTAGGATAAACCCAAGGAGGAATACACCAAGACACATAGCAATCAAACTGACAAAAATTTGAGACAAACATAAAATGTTAAAAGCAACAAGGGAAGAATGACATATCCCCTTGTATGTTTTATGTATTATCAGCTGATTTGTCAACCAGAATTCTACAAGTCAGAAAGGGATGGAACAATGTATTTAAGGTGATGAAAGGGAAGAACTTACAACCAAGAATACTCTACCCAGCATGACTTTGTTCAGATTTGATGGAGAAATCAAAAGTTTTACAGACAAACAAAAATTAAGAGAATTCACTAGTACCAAATCAGCTTTACAGCAAATGCTAAAGGTACTCTAGGCACAAACTTAAGACAAGGAAAAGATTTACACATATAAACCCAGAACAATTAAGAAAATGGTAATAAGATCATACATGTTGATACTTACCTTAAATGTAAATGGATTAGATGCGCCAACCAAAGGCAATGGATTTGCTGGGTGGATTAAAAAAAGACCCATATGTATGCTGTCTATAGAAGACCCACTGCAGACCTAGGGACACTCACAGACTGAGAGTAAAGGAATGGGAGAATGTATTCTATGCACGTGGAAATTGTAATAAAATTGGAGCAGCAATACTCATATCAGAAAAAATAGGCTTTAAAGCAAAGGCTGTTGTAAGAAGCAAGGAGGACACTACATAATGATCAATAATTCAATCCAAGAAAAAGATAAAACAATTATAAATATATATGCACCCAACATAGGAGCACCTCAAAACAGAACCCATTTGCAGAGCAGCAGTGGAGATGCAGACATAGAGAAAAGACTTGTGGACTAGAGGAGGGGGACAAACTGAGAGAATAGTGTGTAAATATACACATTACCAATGTAAAATAGAGGGCAAGTGGGAACTTGCCGTGTGACATGGGGAGCTCAACGAAGTGCTCTGTGACAAACCAGACGGGTGGGATGGGGTGGAAGATGGGAAGGGGGCTCAGGAGGGAGGGGACATGTGTATGCCTGTGGCTGATTCATATTGATGTACAGCAGAAACCAACACAATATTGTAAAGCAATTGTCCTCCAATTAAAAAAAACACAAACGTGGCAGCTAAACAATATGCTACTAAATAAGCAATGGATCACTGAAGAAATCAAAGAAGAAATTTAAAAACTAGAGACAATAAAAACAAAAGTTAAACCTTCCAAAACCTATGCTGCTGCTAAGTCGCTTCAGTCATGTCCAACTCTGTGTGACCCCATAGACGGCGGCCCACCAGGCTCCCCGTCCCTGGGATTCTCCCAAAATCTATGGGATGCTGCAAAAGCAGTTCTAAGAAAGAAGTTTATAGCAATATACTCCTACCACTCTTACCTCAAGAAACAAGAAAAAAAGCCTAACCTTACACTTAAAACAACTAGAGAAAGAACAAATAAAACCTGAAGTTAAGTAGAAGGAAATAAATCATAAAGATCAGAGCAGAAATTAATGAAATAGAGACAGAGAAAATAATTGTAAATACTGATGAAACTAAGAGATGGTTCCTTGACAAGCAAAATTGATAAACCTTTAGCCAGACTCATCAAGAAAAAAAAAAGGGAGAAGACTCAAATCAATAAAATTAGTAGTGAAAAAAGTTACAACTGACTCCGCAGAAATACAAAGGATCATAAAAGACTACTGTGAACAACTGCGTGCTAATAAAATGGATGACCTTGAAGAAATGGACATATTCTTAGAAAGATACGGTCTCCCAAGACTGAATCAGGAAGAATCAGAAAATATGGCAGACCAGTCACAAACACTGAAATTACAACTGGGAATAAAAAAACTCCCACCAAACAAAAGTCCAGGCCCTGATGGCTTCACAGTCAAATTCTATCAAACATTTAGGAAGAGCTAACACCTATCCTTCTGAAACTGTTTCAAAAAATTGCAGAGGAAGGAACATTTCCAAACTCATTTTATGAGGCCACCATCACCCTGATACCAAAATCAGAAAAGGATACCACGAAAAAAGAAAATTACAGGCCAATATCACCGATGACCATAGATGCAAAAATTCTCAACAAAATACTAACAATCTGAATCCCACCATACATTAAAAAGATCATGCCCATTGATCAAATGGGCTTCATACCAGGGATGCAAGTATTTTTCAAGATCTACATATCAGTCAATGTGATAAACCACAATAAATGAAGAATAAAAAACGCATGATCATCTCAATTAATCAAAAAAGGTTTTGATAAAATTCAGCACCCATTTTTGCTAAAAGGTCTCCAGAAAGTGGGCATAGAGAGACTAACATCATAGTCAACAGTGGAAATCTGAAAGTATTTCCTCAAAGATCAGGAAGAAGACAAGAATCCCACTCTCATCACTTTTATCGAACATAGTTTGGAAGTCCAATCCATGGTAATCAGAGAAGAAAAAGAATAAAAGGAATCCAAATGGGGAAAGAAGAAGTAAAACAGTCATTGCTTGCAGATGACATGATGCTATACACAGAAGATCCTAAAGATGCTACCAGAGAGCTACTGGAAATCATCAGTGAATTTGGTAGATTACAAAATCTACCAAATTTGTAATCTGCAGGTTACAAAACTAACAGAGACATCACTTTGCCAACAAAGGTTCGTATGGTCAAAGCTATGGTTTTCCAGTAGGCATGTATGGATGTGAGAGTTGGACCATAGGGAAGGCTGAGCACTGAAGAATAAATGCTTTTGAACTGTGGTGTTGGAGAAGACTCTTGGGAGTCCCTTGGACTGCAAGGAGATCCAACCAGTCCATCCTAAAGGAAATCAGTCCTGAATATTCATTGGAAGGACTGATGTTGAAGCTGAAACTCCAATACTTTGGCCACCTGATGCGAGGAGCTGACTCATTTGAAAAGACCCTGATGTTGGGAAAGATTGGAGGTGGGAGGAGAAGGGGATGACAGAGGATGAAATGGTTGGATGGCATCACCGACTCAATGGACACGAGTTTGAGCAAACTCTGGGGGGTAGTGAGGGACAGGGGAGCTGGCTGCAGTGCGGTCCATGGGGTCGTAAAGAGTCAGATACAACTGAGCAACTGAACAACAAGAAAGATTTGCAAGTTACAAAATTAATACACAGAAATCACTTGCATTTCTATACATTAACAATGAAATATTAGTAAGAGAAATTCAAGAAACAATTCCATTTATTATCACACCAAAAAGAATAAAATACCTAGGAATAAGCTTATTTGAAGAGACAAAAGACCTATACTCAGAAAACTATAAGATGCTGATGAAAGAAATCAAAGACACAAAGAGATGGAAAGATATAACATGTTTGTAGATTAGAAGAATCAATATTGGCAAAATTACCATACTACCCAAGGCAATCTACAGATTCAATGCAATCCCTATCAAGTCACCAGTGGCATTTTTCACAGAAGTAGAACAAAAAATCTTAAAATTTGTATGGAGATGCAGTAGACCCAGAATGGCCAAAGCAATCTTGAGAAAGAAAAACAGAGCTCAAAGAACCATGTGCCCTGATTTCAGATTATACTACAAATCAAAACAGGATAGGACTAGAATAAAAATAGAAACATTAATGGAACAGGATTGAAAGTGCAGAAATAAACTCACACACTTCTGGTCAATTAATCTATGACAAAGGAGGCAAGACAACATAATGTTGGAAAGATGGTCTCTTCAACAAATGGTACTGGGAAAATTGGACAGCGACATGTAAAAAATGAAATTCGTGTGCTGTGTGTTTAGTTGCTTAGTTATGTCCAACCCTTTGCTACCCCATGGACTGTAGTTCACCAGGCTCCTCTGTCCATGGGGATTCTCCAGGCAAGAATACTGGAGTGGGTTCACATGCCCTTTTCCAGAGATGCAACCTAGAGATCTAACTCAGGTCTCCCACATTGCAGGCAGATTCTTTACCTGAGCCACCAGGGAAGCCCAAGAATACTGCAGTGGGTAGCCTATCCCTTCTCCAGGGGATCTTCCTGATCTAGGATCAACCCAGGGTTTCCTGTTTTGCAGGTGGATTATTTACTAGCTGAGCTACCAGGGAAGTCCTGGAGTGGGTTGCCATGCCCTCCTCCAGGGGATCTTCTCCACCCAGGGACTGAACCCAGGTCTCCCACATAGCAGGTGAATTCTTTACCTTCTGAGCCACCAGCAAAGCCCACATGTTAAAAAGTGAAATTAGATCATTCTTTGACACCATATAGAAAAATAAGCTCAAAATGGTTTCAGTTCAGTTCAGTCCAGTCGCTCAGTCATGTCCGACTCTTTGCGACCCCATGAATTGCAGCACGCCAGGCCTCCCTGTCCATCACCAACTCCCAGAGTTCACCCAGACTCACGTCCATCGAGTCAGTGATGCCATCCAGCCATCTCATCCTCTGTCGTCCCCTTCTCCTCCTGCCCCCAATCCCTCCCAGCATCAGAGTCTTTTCCAATGAGTCAACTCTTCGCATGAGGTGGCCAAAGTACTGGAGTTTCAGCTTTAGCATCATTTCTTCCAAAGAAATCCCAGGGCTGATCTCCTTCAGAATGGACTGGTTGGATCTCCTTGCAGTCCAAGGACTCTCAAGAGTCTTCTCCAACACCACAGTTCAAAAGCATCAATTCTTCGGCGCTCAGCCTTCTTCACAGTCCAACTCTCAAATCCATACATGACCACTGGAAAAAAAATAGCCTTGACTAGACGGACCTTTGTTGGCAAAGTAATGTCTCTGCTTTTGAATATGCTATCTAGGTTGGTCATAACTTTCCTTCCAAGGAGTAAGCGTCTTTTAATTTCATGGCTGCAGTCACCATCTGCAGTGATTTTGGAGCCTAAAAAAATAAAGTCTGACACTGTTTCCACTGTTTCCCCATCTATTTCCCATGAAGTGATGGGACCAGATGCCATGATCTTCGTTTTCTAAATGTTGAGCTTTAAGCCAACTTTTTCACTCTCCACTTTCACTTTCATCAAGAGGCTTTTGAGTTCCTCTTCACTTTCTGCCGTAAGGGTGGTGTCATCTGCATATCTGAAGTTATTGATATTTCTCCCGGCAATCTTGATTCCAGCTTGTGTTTCTTCCAGTCCAGATCTAAATATGACAATGAACACTATAACATTCCCAGAGGAAAACATAGGCAGAGCACTCTGATGTAAATCACAGCACTATCTTTTTTAATCTGTCTCCCAGAATAATGGAAATAAAAACAAAAATATGCAAATAAGATGTACTTAAACTCAAAACTTTTGCTTAGCAAAGGAAACAATAAAGAAAACGAAAAGACAGCACACATACTGGGAAAAAATATTTGCTAAGAATGTGACTGACAACGAATTAGTTTCCAACACTTACCAATAGCTCGTGATACTTAACAGCATTAAAATAAATAATCCAGTTTAAAAATGGGCAGAAGACCTAAATAGACATTTCTAAAAAGAAGATATACCGATGACCAAGAAGCACATGAAAAGATGTTCAACATCACTAATTACTAGACAAAAGCAATTCAAAACTTCAGTGAAATATCATCTCACACCAGCCAGAATTTGTTGTTATTTAGTCACTCCATCGTGTCCGACTCTTTGTGACCCCGTGGACTGCAGCATGCCAGGCTTCCCCTGACCATTTTCCAGCCAGAATGGTCATCATCAAACCACAATGGTCATCCACAAACAGTAAATGCTGGAGAGGCTGTGGAGAGAAGGGAACCCGCCTACACTGTTGGTGTGAATGTAACATGGTACTGCCACTATGTAGCACAGTATGGAGGTTCCTTAAAAATCTAAAAACAGAGCTGCCATATGACCCTGCAGTCCCACTCCTGGGGATATATCTGGAGCAAAATATAATCTGCAAGGGTACATGCACCCTGTGTTCATTGCAGCACTGTATACACTAGCCAAGAAATGGAAGCAACCTAAATGTCTATTGACAGTAATGGATAATTGTATGTGTATACAATGAAATATTACTCAGCCATTAAAAGGAATGAAATAATGTCATGTGCGGCAACATGGAAGGGCCTAGAGATTGTCATAGTGAATGAAGTAAGTCAGATAGAGAAGGAGAAATATTGTATGATATTCTTTATATGTGGAATCTAAAAAAAAAAAATGATACAAATGTACTTACAGAACAGAAAGAGACTCACAAACTTAAAGAAGAAACTTATGGTTGTTTGGGGGAAAGATTGGGGAAAGGGTAGTTAAGGAGTTTGGCATGGGCATGTACACGCTGCTCTATTTAACATGGGTAACCAGCAAAGACCTTCCGTAGCACATGGAACTCTGCTCAATATTAGCGGCAGCCGGGATGGGAGGGGAGTTTGGGAAAGAGTGGATACATATGTATGTATGGCTGAGTCCTTTTGGGTCCCACCTGAAATTATCACAGTGTTGTTAGTCTGCTACACTGCAATAAAAAATAACAAAAAGTAAAACTGAGAAACAGTGTTAGCTCTTATGTGGTCCCATGTTTTGCAACAGAGGGTAGATGGAGCCTATATAGATATTTTTCATAAGATGTGGTACATAGAGTCACAAAATAAAATTCAACTAAGTACATTTAGAGGTCTATTGGGTTTATTCAATAATTCCTTAATTGAGCAGCAGCCCATCTATCAAATCGAAAGGAGCTCTGAAGAGCTAAACAAAATAAAAGGTGTTATAGTCAGAAGGAGGACAGGAAAAGGGAGTTTTTAGCAGAGTGGATTGTTTCAGGTAAGTTCACCTTCCTATGGGGTATGGAAGGGCACATTACCTCACTGGTGTTGACCAGGTGATTCCAGGCTGACTGACTCAGGTTACATTCCTGGAATAAGGTGAAACTTCACTTAAGTTAGGCATTAATTCTTGATTTGCTTACGTGGGGCTTAGCACGAATGACTCCACAGTGGGTCTCTTGTCTCTTTTTTTAACAATCATTAAGTGCACCATGAAAGGATCAAGTTAAAAACATAATTAACTCAATGGTAAACTTAAGGATTGGCTCAAAGAATCACAGCTCACAGTAGACTAGTGTTTGCATACAGCACTGTGGCATTCAAGGCAGGAAACACAGTTTCCAGTGCCAGCCACATAAATGTTTCAAAAGATTCAATAAAAGAATGTTCCAAATGTGCTTTTGTTCTGATGCAGGAAGTTTTTGTTGAGTCGAAGTTTCTGTGCTATAACTTAAATTTCCTGGGAGTAAATGCAAGTTAAATGCGTGGTGCTCTCTCTTTGGTGTTCTTTGAGATTTTGCTTTTCTCCAAAAAAACGTGGAGAATCAAAGGCTTCTAAGGGCAAGCTTCTTGGTTTTCTCAGGGGTGTTTCATGCATTTTGTGTCAACTTCAGAGTCATTACCATAGTTGAATTCGCTGCAAGTTGTTAAAGAAATTACATGTGAGTTGATGAGTTCCGTATGGTCTTTCTTTCACAGAATTCCTCCACCTCGAGCTCCCCCAATGAACATCCTCTCTGCGGTCATCACTGAAGCCTTTGGAGTGGCACTTGTAGGCTATGTGGCCTCATTGGCTCTTGCACAAGGGTCTGCCAAAAAATTCAGATATTCAGTTGATGACAATCAGGTGTAGTATGTCCCAGTCCCTCTCCACACCTCTCCATAGCTACTGTATCATTTTGACGTGTACTCCCAGATGCTGAAAATGTTGACCTTATGAAAAATACAGCTCTCCTAAGTGTGTAACAAGAATGGGTAGGACAAACTGAAACAAAAATCTGTAAATCATTGATAGAAAGGTGAAAATTTGAGCTTCGTGGGTTGGTTATGGTACACTTTTGTTTTTAAATAGAGGGATATCTTGATGTTCCTTGTGTTTTTAGGAGAAAATCTAAATATATTTATGATTGCCTGCCAACTTTTAAAAAAAGTTCAGATTTCAAAGTACAAATAACAGTATTACTCTTCTCAGTAAAAAATCAAAGGATGAAAGGGTTTCTTAGCATACAAAGGATGAAGATTTTATTGAGACTGTTTCTGAATCTATTTCTGCTAGTGTTTGGTCTCAAACCCCATGGCCCTACATTCCTACACAGGTCTGCACACATAGCTGTGCAGTAGTGGTTAGAAGGCCAAAGTACCTATGTCTAAATCTCACTCTGAAATGGTTTCTATGCCGCAGTTTTCTCATCTGTAAAAAAGCAGATTTATTCATTCAACAGATTTGTTTTGAACCCTACTGTATAGCAGACACCAGTCTAGGAACAAGGGATACAATGGTGCATAACACAGACCATGTCTTTATTCATCTCAAAATCTCCCAGTGGCTTCCCATAGTACTTAGATTAAAAGCCTATTGCCAAGGCTTCCAAGGCCCTACCTGACCTTGCTACCATCCCTTTTCCTCTATGATCTCATATTTTTTTTGTAGCCTGTTCCAGCCTCACTTCCTTCCTTGTTTTTTTCTTGAGTTTACTAGCTACGTTGCTAGCTCAAGATGTCTGTACTCACTGTTCCCTTTTCCAGAAATTCTATACCCTCAAGTAGCTGCATTCCTCCTTTATTTAAATATTTCCTTCTTAGAGAGGCCTTTCTTGGTAAGCTAAAATCCTAATCTCCAAAACTTATCCACTCTCTGTTTTACTTTCTGTATTCATCTTCTTTATTGGTAGCATCCCTCCACTAGAACACCAGTCTGTGAGGGCAGGGTTTTTTATCTGTGTTCCTGGCAACAGCAGAAGCAGAAAAGTATTAGGAAGCTTCTGCAGGAATCCAGGTGACATCCGATGACTTGGACCAGGATGTAACAATGAAGGAGATGGGAATTGGATAGATTATGAATTGGATGTGGGCACCATCTGGGCAAAGGGGAAGTCAAGACTCTGTCTAAAGCTTTTGGCCCAAACATATAGAGCTTGAGGTAGGGAAGGGTGTGGGAGGACCAGAGTGGGAGTATGTGGAGCAATAGTCTGATTAATTAAGCTTGGGATAACTGTTAACCATTCAAATGAAAATGCTGAGTAATAGGTTGCCTATATCAGTCTGGAGTTCAAAAGAGTGGTCTAGGCTTGGAGATATAAATATGGCAGCTGTCAACATGTTTTTGGGTAGCTCAGAATAGAGAAAGAAGTGGTTCGATATTTGCGATTGTTTGTATGAGAAGGGGCCACAGAGGAGGCTGAGAAGTGGTGGCCAGGGAGGTCGGAGGAAACCAGGAGGGTGAGAGGCTCAAGAAGGACCAGGAAGGAGGCTTTAAGGCAGAGAATGTGAGCGATTGTGTCAAATGCCACTTTTACTGCCAGGGGAGGTAGGAATTAACCATTGGATTTAGCACTCTGGAGGTGATAGGTGGAGTGGTGGGAACAAAACCCTTTATTGTAGTAACTTGAAACCTGAGTAATTGGCAACGGATACAGTAAATACCTTGTGTTTCCCTGTAAAGTTGTTATTGTTACAAGGATCAAATGAGTAAAGGGCTCAGAGCAGTTTCTGGCTCACTGTAAGCACTCAATAAATGTTAGCTATTGTTAGAATGATGGTTAAATTACAACTAGTGGAGAGAACAGAAATAGAGTACAAAAGACGTCTCATTCTATGACAAGCTTTATCTGTGGCCTCTAAATTTTGGGCTTCCCAGGTGGCACGGTGGTAAGAATCCACCTGTCAGTGCAGGAGACGCTAGCAATGCAGGTTCCATCCCTGGGTCAGGAAGATTGCATGAAGTAGGAAATGGCAACCCACTCCAGTGTTCTTGCCTCAATAAACAGACTCCTCCATGGACAGAGGAGTCTGGTCGGCTATAGTCCATGGTGTCGCAAAGAGTTGAGCATGACTGAGCACAGCTCACACTCACACACACACACACACACATACACGCTGAAAGTGGATTGTGATTAGGAAATGATACATTTCTCTGTTATCATTCCTATAGGAATTCCTGGCCCATGGCCTCAGCAACGTGATTGCTTCATTCTTCTTCTGTATACCAAGTGCGGCTGCCATGGGAAGAACTGCTGGCCTGTACAGCACAGGAGCAAAGACACAGGTAACTTCATTCTTCAACAGGCACAGAAGGACTGAGAAGGAGAGGAGTGCGCGTCTCTCTAAATTCCTGAGACTATTGCTATTTCTTCAGTCTCTTAAAACTAGCATCAAGGCAGTTTATCTGTTCTCTTTCTTAGAAACGATCCTTGAGAAGCTGAATGAGCAGAAAAAAGGGGAAAAAGTCCTGTACTAGCGGTAGTTTTCTTGTCAGTCGTTGAGCAAAAGCTCCCTCTAGTGGTGCCTCTGATTTTCTTTTTGCTAATCTAACCCGTCAGTTTGAAATTTTAAAATCTTAGTTCATTTCCTTTAAATAGAATGAAAACCGTTGTTGCAACATCAGTCCTTGATACTGACATTCCTGTCTATAGAAATGTACAAGTATATGAATGAATAATACAATGTCTATGCACATTTTGGCTTAATGAAACAATTGTGTGTTTTAGGAACTCAAATCAATTTGACATTTTAGAGCCTCCTGTACACTAGTTATTATGCTGGATACTAGTAAGATATCATGAGAAGGCAATGGCACCCCACTCCAGTGCTCTTGCCTGGAAAATCCCATGGACAGAGGAGCCTGGTAGGCTACAGTCCATGGGGTCGCCAGGAGTTGGACACGACTGAGCGACTTCACTTTGACTTTTCACTTTCATGTATTGGAGAAGGAAATGGCAACCCACTCCAGTGTTCTTGCCTAGAGAATCCCAGGGACGGGGAGCCTGGTGGGCTGCCGTCTATGGGGTCGCACAGAGTTGGACACGACTGAAGTGACTTAGCAGCAGCAGTAAGATATCAATGGTGATAATTAAGATGATTCTGTGATGGTGAGGATGGTGGTGGTGGTGGTGGAAGCATATATTGAGTTATATGCCAGGAATTGCATGTCATGCTTTTTTAAATAAATGAACTTTAATATTTTAAGAAACTCAATGAAGGAGGCATAATTATTATCAAAGGTTTCCACATGAGAACATTCAGGAAAAGAGGGTTAAACTAACTTACCTAGGTCACGGAGCTAGGAAGTGGCAGAGCTGAGATTTTAATCCAGATAGATGTACTCCAAATCTTGCATTCTTAACCACTGTTCTATACAAGGAAATTCATGTGTGTGTTTATTTAATAAATTAACATGAACAGCTAACCATTGTTAAAACAATTCATGCATATTTTATTTTATTTTTAGGACTTTTAAATTTTATTATTTGGCGGTGATGGGTCTTTGTTGCTGCACACAGGCTTTCTCTAGTTGCAGTCGGTGGGGGGCGCTCTTTGTCGCCCTGCGTGGGCTCCGCACTGCAGCGGCTTCTCTTGCTGCAGAGCGTGCGCTCTAGACATGGGCTTCAGGAGTTGCAGCACGTGGGCTCAGGAGTTGTGGCCCACAGCTTTGTTGCTCTGCGGCATGTAGGATCTTCTTGGACCAGGGATCCAAGTGGTGTCTCTTGCATTGCAAGTGGAACCTTTACCTATTGAGCAACCTGGGAAACCCATTTTTTAGTAGCCTACCTTATATTAAGTCCTTTTGGGGGTGTTGTAGAAGAGTAAATTTGAAAAGTGTATATTCTTGACCTTGGGATAAAGTGGGAAGAGAAAGATGGGTAAATGAACATTAAAATGTAGCATACAAGTAATAAAATTATTGAATGTACCATGGTGCAGAGGGGAAGCAGTAACAAAATCTGAATCTATAATAGTATCACATATTATTGCCACAACTCATCAGCAAAGATGTGTAATTCTCATTCACCGTTGTTTTACATGACAATTTGATTTTTAGGCAGCTCGTGATTTAAAGCATAAGTTCACTTTTTTTTTACTTTTTACTTTTTGCTTACTTTTTTTTTTTAAGCAAAATTCATTTTAAGCAAAATGAATTCCCTTCAGAAGAGAGTCACTTGTTAATTCAGCATCACTAATGACCATATTTTCACATAATATTGTCCTCTGAGCCATCAAGAATGAGTGATACACCATTTCTTAAAAAAGGTGGAGAATCTTCTCTACTGTCTCCAGAATTTCCTTCCAAGCCAAAGATCCCCATGCCCAAGGCTTATGCACATGTGTGGACAGAGAGAGCTGTGTGTAATGGCCTGCCAACCGTGACTGTATTGTGTATCCAGAGTGCAGAGACATCAAAGTGTGGGGAAAGTGTGCATCTGAGAATTCATAACATCTGGTATCCCCAATGTGTTACAGAAAAAAAAAAAATAAAGCATAAGTTCATAATGTGCATTGGCAGAAACATTTTTGCAAACTCTCAAATATTTGTAATCTAAATTTGAATGTTTAATACATAGTGTAATCACATATCATTTCTTGCTCTGAAGACTTACAGCTATAAAATTCTAGGATTCTATAGTGATTTCCACCTGGTTTCTTACAAGGATGAGTGTGTGAGATTTCCTTTCATCAGTTCTGCATGGTATTCTCTTCATTAGACTTCAGAAGAAATAAAAGGCACCTAACAGAAGCAGAAGATATTAAGAGGAGATGGCAAGAATACACAGAAGAATTGTACAAAAAAAGATCTTCACGATCCAGATAATCACGATGGTGTGATCACTGACCTAGAGCCAGACATCCTGGAACGTGAAGTCAAGTGGGCCTTAGAAAGCATCACTATGAACAAAGCTAGTGGAGGTGATAGAATTCCAATTGAGCTATTCCAAATCCTGAAAGATGATGCTGTGAAAGTACTGCATTCAATATGCCAGCAAATTTGGAAAACTCAGCAGTGGCCACAAGACTGGAAAAGGTCAGTTTTCATTCCAATCCCAAAGAAAGGCAATGCCAAAGAATGCTCAAACTACTGCACAGTTGCACTCATCTCACATGCTAGTCAAGTAATGCTCAAAATTCTCCAAGCCAGGCTTCAGCAATATGTGAACCGTGAACTTCCTGATGTTCAAGCTGGTTTTAGAAAAGGCAGAGGAACCAGAGATCAAGTTGCCAACATCTGCTGGATCATGGAAAAAGCAAGAGAGTTCCAGAAAAACATCTATTTCTGCTTTATTGACTATGCCAAAGCCTTTGACTGTGTGGATCACAATAAACTGTGGAAAATTCTGAAAGAGATGGGAATACCAGACCACCTGATCTGCCTTTTGAGAAATTTGTATGCACGTCAGGAAGCAATAGTTAGAACTGGACATGGAACAACAGACTGGTTCCAAATAAGAAAAGGAATACGTCAAGGCTGTATATTGTCACCCTGTTTATTTAACATATATGCAGAATACATCATGAGAAACGCTGGACTGGAAGAAACACAAGCTGGAATCAAGATTGCCGGGAGAAATATCAATAACCTCAGATATGCAGATGACACCACCCTTATGGCAGAAAGTGAAGAGGAACTCAAAAGCCTCTTGATGAAAGTGAAAGTGGAGAGTGAAAAAATTGGCTTAAAGTTCAACATTCAGAAAACGAAGATCATGGCATCCCATCCCATCACTTTATGGCAAATAGATGGGGAAACAGTGGAAACAGTGTCAGACTTTATTTGTTTGGGCTCCAAAATCACTGCAGATGGTGACTGCAGCCATGAAATTAAAAGACGCTTACTCCTTGGAAGGAAAGTTATGACCAACCTAGATAGCATATTCAAAAGCAGAGACACTACTTTGTCAACAAAGGTGCGTCATATTCAAAAGCAGAGACACTACTTTGTCAACAAAGGTGCGTCTAGTCAAGGCTATGGTTTTTCCTGTGGTCATGTATGGATGTGAGTTGGACTGTGAAGAAGGCTGAGCGCCGAAGAATTGATGCTTTTGAACTGTGGTGTTGGAGAAGACTCTTGAGAGTCCTTTGGACTGCAAGGAGATCCAACCAGTCCATTCTGAAGGAGATCAGCCCTGGGATTTCTTTGGAAGGAATGATGCTAAAGCTGAAACTTCAGTACTTTGGCCACCTCATGTGAAGAGTTGATTCATTGGAAAAGACTCTGATGCTGGGAGGGATTGGGGGCAAGAGGAGAAGGGGACGACAGAGGATGAGATGGCTGGATAGTATCACTGACTCGATGGACATGAATCTCAGTGAACTCCGGGAGTTGGTGATGGACAGGGAGGCCTGGCATGCTGGGATTCATGGGGTCGCAAAGAATCGGACATGACTGAGCGACTGATCTGATCTGATCTGAACAAAATACTAATTCAGAGAAGGAAAGCTCAGCAGCACTGTATTTTTGTGCTGTTTTGCTTGTTGAGATCGTCCCTAATGTGCTCAACTAGTCCCATTAAATTGAACAGGGAAGTAATCTGATTTAATGTGCCTACCCCAATTGAGGATGTTTTCCCATGGTAGTCGTTTTGGCATTTACAACTATTAAGTTTACTCGGGGATAACAGACATGATTTGAAGAAGGCACTGGGACAGCCAAGTCTTAAAAGTTTTGTTCTATATAGGCTATTTGTGAAACCAGCTTTCCATGTGACAAGACTTCATAAAGTGAGCCCTTAAAATATCTTTCTCTCGTAGGTACTAGACTTATACCCAGTAAATTAATCTAGAAGAATGAAAATCTTTCAACTTTCAGGCTAATAATAGCCAATCATTTCACCAATCGACTCTTTCTCCTTCAGAAACACTATGAGTATTTCTGTAGAAAGAAAGCTTTTAAAATGAGATATGGCCTTGTTCCTTCCTCCCAGAGCCCGTGAAAGGTCTTAGCTTTCTGACCTTTCAGCTACCCAAATTGTGTGCTTCCCCCCGCAGCCTCATCCTGGACTGTTCGCCTCACTCTCAGCTCTCTAGTCACCGCAGCTCCTTCCTCGTGACTCTGGTGTCTTCCTTTTATCCTTTTTATCTCTGTGGCTGCTTCCTCTTCCCTTCTAAGTTAACTCCTCCCATTCATCAGATTTCACCAAGACTTCTGGGCCAACTGTGTTCTTTTCTTCAGAGACCTTAGGTCTATTGGACTTCATATGTTTATCAGTGTGATTATACGATTGATGTCTGCCTTCTGCTCTTGACTTCAGCTCCTAGAGAGTCCCTGTCTGGTTTTGTTCTCCATATCGTGAGTGTCCAGCCCAAGACCTAGCACATAGTACGTGTTCAATAAGTGTGGAAAGAATGAATGAAAAATGAAAGTATTGGATGATTATAAAACTAGTCAATTTTGCTGATTTAAGAAGGGACAGATCAAGTCAGGCAAGAGCTTTTATTCTCACTTAATATAGTACATTTAAAATCAGGAAAAATGCTTTCACTTGAAATCAGGCTTAGGATCATAGACTTTGGAGATGCACTGTTGAATAGTGTCAACTTAAAAAAATGAACAACAGGAGAGAGTTGTGAGTTCAGTTTTATTTGGGGGAAAATGAGGACTGCAGCCCAGGAGCCAGCACCTCAGACAGATCTTGAAAAACTGCTCTGAAGAGGCAGAGGGAAGGTCAGTGTACACCTGATTTTGGTGAAGGGGGGATACATGCCATCAAGCATCTATTTTTTCCAGATGCCTTTCTGCTAGTCTCATGAGGCTTTCTGCTACTCACAAGAAACAGTCACCACCATGAAGGATTTTAGTGCTTTTCTAGTTATGAGAAAATATAAGAATTGGGCTCATAAAATCAGCTCCTGAAAATAATCTAACTATCCGAAGACTGTCCTGCCAGTTTTTAGCACAGAGGGCCTCATTTCCGCTCTCCACCCTGAACTTTCTTAGGAAAGGTTCTAAATCAGCAGCTGCCATAACTCATGATTTCCTCCCTATAGAGGCAGATGGCAAGTGCCAATTTGCAGTGGACCATAGAAACACAATAGCTACACAGGTACTTGAAATTTTCAGGTAGTTATATTTTAAAAAGTAGAAGGAAACTGGTAATATTAGTTTTAATTCTGTATTTTAATTTTTTACTTAATGAAGTAAAAGTATTATTTCAACAAATAACTTATGTAAAAACTATTAATGATGTATTTTATATTCTTTTTTTAAATTAAGATTTCAAAATCTGGTGTGTATCTTACATTTACAGCATCTCCTACACCCACCAGCTGCATTTCAAATGCTCATGGGTCACACGTGGCTATATGAGACAGCACATTTGGGACCATTTTATATACAAATGAGTTGGTTGTTAAGCCTTTCAATACTTTATAAAATCAAATAAAAACATTTGAATTGAAACAACAAAAGATACTAATTGTTGAATACCAAGTGCCATGGTCAAAGGCCCAAAGACATTTCTGTCCTCCACATGTCAGAATGCTTTCACTGTGATTTCCTTTAGATGAGGCCTGCAGAACATGGCTATCTAAGAATAAGAAAGTCTTGGTGCTGCCTAGACATGCAGCACAAATAAGTGTGGTGGGTCTCTCTTCTTTCCTTGCCTTTAAAGAATGTTAATTAGGGGAGAAAGCACTGTAACCCTCCCCACCCCTATTGCCCTGTGTTATTATTATTTGCTTCTAACAAAGTGGACACAATGTTCTTCGGGCAGTTTGAGAGGCACAGTCAAGCCATGAAGGGTGAGAGGCAGCGCCTGTTGCAGGCAGAGCTCAGCCACAGCTGAAAATGATGGCTGGCATGGTTTCTGTGGCACTGAGATTGCCCCTGGGTCCTTATTTGCCAAACTATATTCCTTTATTCTTTCAGAGTTTGTCTTATTGCTTCCAACTTCGTTTAAATCCTTCTTAATCTAGCCTCAGTTACCAGGTACCCTCTTCTTCTCTTTCACCACTTTCTGGACTCTTATTGCCATTCCGCTGCTTTCCAGAAGGCTGTGCAGACTGTGAGTGCTAGACATCCTTTGCATTCTTTGGAAACTACTTAGGAAGGAAATGGCTAGCATGCCCTTCTCCCTCCAGCCGTGTCTACAGGCATAGGTAGGTTGTGGACTTAAAACATATTCACAGCCTAAAAGTTTAGAATTATGTTTTATTCAGTGGGAATTCTTAAGACTTCAAGCATCTCAAGCAACCCTGATACAACTGCTCTGAGGAGACAAGGGGAGGAGCCAGGTTACATAGAAGTTTTGCAACAAAAGGCAGGCAGTCTGAACATCAAAAGATTATTGTTAATTAAAGGAAGACAGATGTCTCAAGTTAAGGAATTCAGCTCTTTTCTATGTATGGGAAGATGCAAGAGTCCAGGCTCATTGACATCATTCTTTCCACATGCGTCTCCGCTATCTGGGGCCGGTGTCCCTTGTTTCTCACCGCCTGGGCTTCCTTGAGGCGCACCATTAGGGTGTGGTTGCGGTCTCCTGGCCGCCAGGTTGCAGTTGTTCTCCTTCCTGAGTGCCCTTAGGGCCGGAAGCTCACGGGGGAGGGCTGCAATCACCAACGACTGTGACAATCCTTGTGTACTGATATGGCAGGAAATACTCCATTTTTCAGTCCCTCCCCTTGGTCAGGAATTTGACCAATATTTGGGAGACATTTCATGACCAATTTTTGTTCCACAGTGCTGGGAAGCTGATCCCAGATTAGGTGAAAATTCTCGATATACAACTCAAGGTATTAACTTCTGGATGAAGCCTACTGATAGATAATAATAAAAGACTCTCTGTATGGTCTGTCTTCTAATCTATTATGATCCAGGAGATATTTCCCTTGTTGCCTTTTCCATATCTAGAATCACACTATTACAATTATTGACTGCATACAGAACTATATGTCTGATCAATTGTTTCAAGTTGCCTAGTCACCTACATTTGTTGGAGGCTTGGTTACACACTGTAAGAGACAACACTCTTATAAAATAGACAGATAGAAGTAATGTAGCTAGTAACATTGACAAAGGCATAGTGTAGCAGAAACACAATGCACAAAAAATTTGGAAACAAGCAGCAAATTAATGATTAATATAACTAGTTGCAGTCTAGTTCCAGTAAACCATCAACTCCATAGGAGAACCAGCTACAGAAGCCAAATTCTGGCAGGATAAGGTAGAGAGTAAAAGATAAATGTTTTATCTTTCCTTACAAAGACATACTTTATCAGCTTGTTTTAGATCATGGCATAAGAGAAAAAGGTTTACCAGAAAACAGATTCAAGGAAGTATGTTTTAAAATCAAAGTTATAGATCATATTTATCAATTTATTTACTCCTATATAATTGATTCCTGTTGGTCTGCATGAAGTAATCAGGTCTTCCATTAGAGTTCATCATTTGTTACCCAGTTCAGTGTCATTGTCTAAAGGCTATCAGAAACTTACATTTGTTTAAAAGGTTCTTTTTATGAGTCTTCTTGAAAAATCTTTATTTTGTAAAAGCAGTATAAAATTATGATTGTCTATAAAGGATATAACTTAAAATAGCATGGTTAAAGATTTGAGTACAGTGTAACATTTTAGGATAATAATTAGAATTATGACTGATAACATTTTATCAGAACATATCAGATGTTAGGGTTTCTATATAAATTCTGATTCCCTGGTGGCTCAGACAGTAAAGAGTCTACCTGCAACATGGAAGATTGAGTTCGAACCTTGGGTTGGGAAGATCCCCTGGAGAAGGAAATGGCAATCCACTCCAGTATTCTTCCCTGGAAAATCCCATGGACAGAGGAGCCTGGTGGACTACAGTCTATAGTGTTGCAAACAGTTGGGCACGATTGAGTGACTTCACTTTCTATAAATTCTAGAATATCTATATTAATGGTATTTATTCTTGCACTATAGCCTCAAGTTTATTTTCAATTATTTGACTGTATATCTGAATTAAAAATGCCAAATAAACTTAGTTTAACATTCCTCTCTGAGATATCTCAGAGATGTTTCTTCAAAGTGTCCCAGAGTTATCTGGAGATTAAAAGAGCTTTAGTTAGATTTTGATATTTGGGAAGTTTGTTAGAAATACCAAAATTATTTAAAAACACAGCAGGATCATAGGTCACTGAAACAATAACTATTTATTTAACCAAAGTTACAAAAATAATTAAAAGAAAATAAATATAGATCACTTAAGGGTACAGAAACTCATAGAATCTGTTATCCCAAAGGAGCACTTTTAATAGAAAGAGAAATCAACTTCCAGTCTGCATTGGCTTACTTAACAAACCCACTTAGTTAACTTCAATCTAAATTTAGTTAATCCTGACTATGTCTAAAACTTATTCCTTCTCAGGCTTCCTTTCGACACTCTGTCATCATTTTCTGCATCCAGCCTGTCTCTCATTTTCTATCCAAATAAAATCAGCTAGCTCTTTATCTTCTTTTTCCTCAGTAAAATGTCTGAGCTGTGGAGAGCAATATTGCATAGGAACCTGGAATGTTAGGTCCATGAATCAAGACAAATTGAAAGTGGTCAACCAGGAGATGGCAAGAGTGAATGTTGACTTTTTTAGGAATCAGTGAACTAAAATGGACTGGAATGGGTGAGTTTAACTCAGATGACCATTATATCTACTACTGTGAGCAAGAATCCTTTAGAAGAAATGGAGTAGCCATCATAGTCAACAAAAGAGTCTGAAATGCAGTACCTGGATGCAATCTCAAAAATGACAGAATGATCTCTGTTCATTTCCAAGGCAAACCATTCAATATCACGGTAATCCAAGCCTATGCCCCAACCAGTAATGCTGAAGAAACTGAAGTTGAACGGTTCTATGAAGACCTACAAGACCTTCTAGAACTAACACCCCAAAAAGATGTTCTTTTCATTATAGGGGACTGGAATGCAAAAGTAGGAAGTCAAGAAACACCTGGAGTAACAGGCAAATTTGGCCTTGGAGTACAGAATGGAACAGGGCAAAGGCTCATAGAATTTTGCCAAGAGAATGCACTGGTCATAGCAAACACCCTCTTCCAACAACACAAGAGAAGACTGTACACATGGACATCACCAGATGGTCAACACCGAAATCAGATTGATTATATTCTTTGCAGCCAAAGATGAAGACTCTCTGTACAGTCAGGAAAAACAAGACTGGGAGCTGACTGTGGCTTAGATCATGAACTCCTTATTGCCAAATTCAGACTTAAATTGAAGAAAGTAGGAAAAACCACTAGACCATTCAGGTATGACCTAAATTAAAAATGTATATGAATAGTGATTCAAATAACTAAGATTCAAGAGGCCTCCCCATAAAAGACTGGTAGAGGATGTAACCTAAATCATGAGAGTTTACTTTTAAAAACAGTATGGCAAAGGCCATGTTTTCAAAACCCAAACAAACAAAATGCACAAGTGTTACTGAGTCCAAGCTCTCTCTGCTCACCTCATGACAGGCCAATGAACCTGAGAGACATGGTGTCGAGACAGGGAGGAGACTTTAACTGGGGAGCCTGCAGACAGAGAAGATGGCAGGCTAGCACCTCAGAATAACCATCTTACTGGGGTCTTGATGCCAGTTTGTTTTATAGATCAGAGAGAAGGAAGCAGTGAGGAAGAAAAGTCAGAAGGCAGAATAGAGAGGGAGAGGCAGTGGGGAAGTAAAGTGAAAGGGTCTTCAGTCTTGCAAAACATCTCCAAAGGTATGGCCAGCCTTTAAAAAGGGTATATTAGTCTCTTCTATTCACAGGTGGGCAGGGAAAAATTATCTCTCCATCAGCTGAAAAAATGCACTTTAGTTTACAGTCAAGCAGTGGGGCAGGGTTCTCCAGGCGAGTCATTGAGTATGATTAAAATAATCACCCATAGTTTGGCCTCAGGTCAAAAACAGGGAGGGAACACAGCCATGACCATCAACAGAAAATTGGATTAAATATTTACTAACCATGGCCCTTTCTTTGGAAGGAATGATGCTAAAGCTGAAACTCCAGTACTTTGGCCACCTCATGCAAAGAGTTGACTCATTGGCAAAGACTCTGATGCTGGGAGGGATTGGGGGTAGGAAGAGAAGGGGACGACAGAGGATGAGATGGCTGGATGGCATCACTGACTCGATGGACTTGAGTCTGAGTCAACTCTGGGAGTTGGTGATGGACAGGGAGGCCTGGCGTGCTGCGATTCATGGGGTCGCAAAGAGTCAGACACGACTGAGCAACTGAACTGAACTGAACCATGGCCCTGCCCATCAGAACAAAACCCAGTTCCCCCCTCAGTCAGTCTCTCCCATCAGGAAGCTTCCATAAGTCTCTTATCCTTATCCATCAGAAGGCAGACAGAATGAAAACCACAATCACAGAAAACTAACCAAACTGATCACATGGAATACAGCCTTGTCTAACTCAATGAAACTATGAGCCATGATGCGTAGGGCCACCCAAGATGGACGGGTCATGGTGGAGAGTTCTAACAAAACATTGTCCACTGGAGAAGGGAATAGCAAATGATTTCAGTATTCTTGCCTTGAAAACGCCATGAATGGTATGAAAAGATAAAAAGATAGGACACCAAAAGATGAACTCCCCAGGTCAGTAAGTGCCCAATATGCTACCAGAGATTGGTGGAAAAATAACTCCAGAAAGAATGAAGAGATGAAGCCAAAGCAAAAACAACACCCAGTTGTGGATGTGACTGGTGATGGAAGCAAGGTACGATGCTGTAAAGAGCAATACTGCATAGGAACCTGAAAAGTTAGGTCTATGAATCAAAGCAAATTGGAAGTGGTCAAACAGGAGATGAGAAGAGTGAACATCAACACTTTGGAAATCCGTGACTAAAATGGACTGGAATGGCCAGATTTAATACAGGTGACCATTATATCTACTACTGTGTGCAAGAATCTGTTAGAAGAAATGGAGTAGCCCTCCTAGTCAACAAAAGTCTGATATGCAGTACTTGGATGCAATCTCAAAAATGACAGAATGATCTCTTTCGTTTTCCAAGGCAAACCATTCAATATCACAGTAATCCAAGTCTCCGACAAGTAATGCTGAAGAAGCTGAAGTTGAACAGTTCTATGAAGACCTACAAGACGTTTTAGAACTAACACCCAAAAAAGGATGTCCTTTTCGTTGTAGGTGACTGGAATGCAAACGTAGGAAGTCAAGAAACACCTGGTGTAACAGGCAAATTTGGCCTTGGAGTACAGAATGAAGCAGGGCAAAGGCTAACAGACTTCTGCCAAGAGAACACACTGGTCATAGAAAACACCCTCTTCCAACAACACAAGAGAAGACTCTACACATGGACATCACCAGATGGTCGGCACTGAAATCAGATTGATTATATTCTTTGCAGCCAAAGATGGAGAAGCTCTATACAGTCAGCAAAAACAAGACTGGGAGCTGACTGTGGCTCAGATTATGAAGTCCTTACTGCCAAATTCAGACTTAAAGAAAGTAGGGGAAACCACTAGACCATTCAGGTATGACCTAAATGAAATCACTTGAGATTATAGAGTGGAAGTGAGAAATAGAGTTAAGGGATTAGATTTGATAGACAGAATGCCTGAAGAACTATGGTGGGAGGTTTGTGATGTTTTATAGGAGGCAGTGATCAAGACCATCCCCAGGAAAAAGAAATGCAAAAAGGCAAAATGGATGTCTGAGGAGGGCTTCCAAATAGCTGAGAAAAAAAGAACTGAAAAGCAAGGAGAAAAGGAAAGATATATACATTGAAGGCAGAATTCCAAAGAATAGCAAGGAGAGATAAGAAAGCCTTCCTCAGTGATCAGTGCAAAGAAATAGAGGAAAACAATAGAATGGGAAAGACTAGAGATCTCGTCAAGAAAATTAGAAATACCAAGGGAACATTTCATGCAAAGATGAGCTCAATAAAGGACAGAAATGGTATAGACCTAACAGGAGCAGAAGATACTAAGAAGACATGGCGGGAATACACAGAAGAACTGTACAAAAAAGATCTTCATGACCCAGATAATCATGATGGTGTGATCACTGACCTAGAGCCAGACATCCTGGAATGTGAAGTCAAGTGGGCCTTAGGAAGCATCAGTACGAACAAAGCTAGTGCAGGTGATGGAATTCCAGTTGAGCTATTTCAAAGCCTAAAGATGATGCCTTGGAAACGAACAGAGATCATTCTGTCGTTTTTGAGATTGCATCCAAGTACTGCATTTCGGACTCTTTTGTTGACCATGATGGCTACTCCATTTCTTCTGAGGGATTCCTAGCACAGTAGTAGATATAATGGTCATCTGAATTAAATTCACCCATTCTAGTCCATTTTAGTTCGCTGATTCCTAGAATGTCGACATTCACTCTTGCCATCTCTTGTTTGACCACTTCCATTTTGCCTTGATTCATGGACCTGACATTCCAGGTTCCTATGCAATATTGCTCTTTACAGCATCAGACCTTGCTTCTATCACCAGTCACATCCACAGCTGGGTATTGTTTTTGCTTTGGCTCCATCCCTTCATTCTTTCTGGAGTTATTTCTCCACTGATCTCCAGTAGCATATTGGGCACCTACTGACCTGGGGAGTTCCTCTTTCAGTATCCTATCATTTTGCCTTTTCATACTGTTCATGGGGTTCTCAAGGCAAGAATACTGAAGTGGTTTGCCATTCCCTTCTCCAGTGGACCACATTCTGTCAGATCAAATTGCCAACATCCGCTGGATCATGGAAAAAGCAAGAGAGTTCCAGAAAAACATCTATTTCTGCTTTATTGACTATGCCAAAGCCTTTGACTGTGTGGATCACAATAAACTGTGGAAAATTCTGAAAGAGATGGGAATACCAGACCACCTGACCTGCCTCTTGAGAAATCTGTATGCAGGTCAGGAAGCAACAGTTAGAACTGGACATGGAACAACAGAGTGGTTTCAGATAGGAAAAGGAGTACATCAAGGCTGTATATTGTCACCCTGCTTATTTAACTTATATGCAGAGTACATCATGAGAAACACTGGATTGGAAGAAACACAAGCTGGAATCAAGATTGCCGGGAGAAATATCAATAACCTCAGATAGGTAGATGACACCACCCTTATGGTAGAAAGTGAAGAGGAACTAAAAAGCCTCTTGATGAAAGTGAAAGTAGAGAGTGAAAAAGATGGCTTAAAACTCAACATTCAGAAAATGAAGATGGCATCCGGTCCCATCAGTTCATGGGAAATAGATGGGGAAACATGGAAACAGTGTCAGACTTTATTTTTTGGGTCTTCAAAATCACTGCAGATGGTGACTGCAGCCATGAAATTAAAAGATGCTTACTCCTTGGAAGGAAAGTTATGACCAACCTAGATAGCATATTCAAAAGCAGAGACATTACTTTGCCAACAAAGGTCCATCTAGTCAAGGCTATGGTTTTTCCAGTGGTCATGTATGGATGTATGAGTTGGACTGTGAAGAAGGCTGAGCACTGAAGAATTGATGCTTTTGAACTGTGGTGTTGGAGAAGACTCTTGAGAGTCCCTTGGACTGCAAGGAGATCCAACCAGTCCATTCTGAAGGAGATCAGTCCTGGGATTTCTTTGGAAAGATTGATGCTAAAGCTGAAACTCGAGTACTTTGGTCACCTCATGCGAAGAGTTGACTCATTGGAAAAGACTCTGATGCTGGGAGGGATTGGGGGCAAGAGGAGAAGGGGATGACAGAGAATGAGATGGCTGGATGGCATCACTGACTCGATGGACGTGAGTCTGGGTGAACTCCGGGAGTTGGTGATGGACAGGGAGGCCTGGCATGCTGCAGTTCATGTGGTTGCAAAGAGTCGGACATGACTGAGCGACTGAACTGAACTGAACTGAAAGATGATGCTGTGAAAGTGCTGTGCTCAATATGCCTGCAAATTTGGAAAACTCAGCAGTGGCCACAGGGCTAGAAAAGGTCAGTTTTCATTCCAATCCCTAAGAAAGGCAATGCCAAAGAATGCTCAAACTACCACACAATTGCACTTATCTCACATGGGTAGTCAAGTAACGCTCAAAATTCTCCAAGCCAGGCTTCAACAGTTCGTGAACCATGAACTTACAGAAGTTCAAGCTGGATTTAGAAAAGGCAGAGGAACCAGAAATCAAATGGCTGTCATCTGCTGGATCATCGAAAAAGCAAGAGAGTTCCAGAAAAACATCTACTTCTTTTTTGACTACGCCTAAGCCTTTGACTGTTTTGATCACAACTAACTGTGGAAAATTCTGAAAGAGATGGGACTACCAGACCACCTGACCTGCCTCCTGAGAAATCTGTTTACAGATCAGCAAGCAACAGTTAGAAACTGGACATGGAACAACAGACTGGTTCCAAATTGGGAAAGGAGTATATCAAGGCTGCATATTGTCAACCTTCTTGCTTAACTTATATACAGAGTACATCATGTGAAATGCCGGGCTGGATTAAGCAGAAGCTGGAATCAAGATTGCCGGGAGAAGTATCAATAACCTCAAATATGCAGATGACACCACCCTTACGGCAGAAAGCGAAGAACTAAAGAGCCTCTTGATGAAAGTGAAAGTGGAGAGTGAAAAAGTTGGCTTAAAGCTCAACATTGAGAAAATGAAGATCATGGCATCTGGTCCCATCACTTCATGGCGAATAGATGGGGAAACAATGGAAACAGTGAGACAAACAGTTAGTTTTGGGGGTTTCAGAATCACTGCAGATGGTGACTGCAGCCATGAATTTAATATTCTTGTTCCTTGGAAGAAAAGCTATGACCAACCTAGACAGCATATTAAAAAGCAGAGACATTACTTTGCCAACAAAGGTCCATCTAGTCAGAGCTATGGTTTTTCCAGTGGTCATGTATGGATGTGAGAGTTGGACCATAAAGTAAGCTGAGCACCGAAGAATTGATGCTTTTGAACTGTGGTGCTGGAGAAGACTCTGGAGAGTCCCTTGGCCTGCAAGGAGATCCAACCAGTCCAACCTAAAGGAAATAAGTCCTGAATATTCATTGGAAGGACTGATGCTGAAGCTGAAACTCCAATACTTTGGCCACCTGATGTGAAGAGCTGACTCATCAAAAGACCCTGATGCTGGGAAAGATTGAGGATAGGCGGAGAAGGGGACGACAGAGGATGAGATGATTGGATGGCATCACCGACTCAATGGACATGAGTTTGGGTAAACTTCAGGAGTAGGTGATGGACAGAGAGGCCAGGTGTGCGTGGTTCATGCGGTTGCAAAGAATCAGACACGACTGAGTGACTGAACTGAACTGAACTGAATGCTGTAGAGGAGTTCCACTAAATATGGAAGGAGCTTGTATCAGTTTCTTTCTGTTAGTTTTATGATTTTGAGTTTCATCATGCTGTTACATGTGTCAATAGTCTATTCTCTTTATTATTGAGTAGTATTCTATTGTAGTGATATACCAGAATTTATCTGTTCACCAATTGGTAAACAATTTAATTATTATATTTTTGGTGTTTATGAATAAAGCTGCTATAAATATTTACATGTACTTTGATAGGCATATGTTTTCATTTCTCTTAGGTAGTTTTAGGTCAGACAGTACTTCATGAGAAACTGCAAACTTTTTTTGGAAGTGGCTGCACCATATCTTAAGTCCCACTAGCTGTGTCTGAGAACGCAAGTTGCTCTGAGACCTTACTATTGATTATTTGTCTATATATTTATTTTTAACCACTCCACTAGGCTTTCATTTCATTTGATTCCCCCATAAGAATATTTTAGGTATTTTTTTGGTCCTGTGAAAGCCTCTTTTCTCTTGGTAGGATGACAGTTTGGCTAAATGTTTCTATTAAGACATGAACATTTGTTTATGTGAAACTGGTTCTCCATCAGTGGAGCTTAGTTAGAAGTGAGCTGTTTTGAATTGCCTTTTGTCAACATATCGAGTTGGTTAAAACACAATACTAATGATTTTTTAAGATTAATAAAATTAAGTTTGTTTCACTGCAGAGACTGCTTCCATAATCCCATATAACTGTTTCATAGTAACGAAGGACTCCTAAGAAGAGCACAAAGGCTTCCATGGAAATTTGTCATCAGCCCAGAAAACTTCTAAAGCTGTGTGTACTCAGTTATTACCCACATAACTAAGAAATGAGAAGGGAGGTCAGGCTGAACAACAGTAGTCTTAAGTACAATAGAAGTGTCATTTTCACCATTAAACAAACAACAAAAAATTGTGGTGTGTGATAATAGTTGATGTGTCCTATTTCTTTGTGTAGAATTGCTTTTCTCGCATTGCTGACTTAATTTGATCATACTAGTTTGTCAGCTGTCATGTTTGGGTTCCTTCAACTACAAAATACAGATAACAACAGTCTATATAATTTAACAATCACGTGCCAACATTTTGTTTCTTTTTATCAGGAAGAACTAAGAATTATCTTTCTCCCCCTATAACTTTGGAATTACAAAAAAATTCAAGGATTTCTTTTTCTGCTGGTCTTGTATTTTACAGGTGGCTTGTCTAATATCTTGCATTTTGGTCCTGATAGTCATCTATACAATAGGGCCTTTGCTTTACTGGCTGCCCATGGTAAGTAATACTTTTTATTATTTCATTTAAAATTTTAACATTAATGAGAATCATTCTATTTTAAACATTTCTTTGAAGAACAGCCTCAATGATCCTAAATCTGAAAAGGTATGTGACATAAGTAATGGTTGTATAGAGGAGAGGTAGAAAGAGCCCACACTGATGGGTAAGGTATGGGAGAGTACCATGGCTGTTCTCATTTAATTAGATTTATTCTGTATTCAGTTGGAAGGTAGAACTAAGCAATCTCTGTTATAAGAAATAGACTTTGGAAGAATTTTATAAAATTTAGACTCTTAGAAAATGTGTGCTGGGCAAGAGAGTAGGGAACAAAATATTTCTTGCCACCCTTGATACATCTTTACACAAAGTGACTCAGAACATTAGTACGGGTATCTGCCTTGCTTTTCACAAGCCTGGGGCACTACAGCAAGATACTGGTCTTCAGGGATCCAGAGAGAGTTCTTGTTCTAATTCTTCATTCATGTAATAAGAATAAATCATTTTCATGAAAGGATCTTCCAATAATCAAGTTTATTTCTCAAGAGACTTATAAATATATTCTGATGCAACCAGATAATTTATACTCAAGACGATTAAAGAAATACATGGTATACTGAATGTTTGCAATAAATTGCAAACAAATGGCAATGAATAATTATTATAAAATTAAGAGGACATTCAGTCTTATCACATTCACCCTTATAATTCACTACTTTTCTTTTTATTTCCTCCTTTTTTTGAGGATGTAATGACATTTACCCTGTGACTTTTCTAGAATTAATATTATGTTCTTAAAGTACAATAATAAGTTAGTTCTAAACAAAATGAATATTACTTTAATCTTCTAAATGATGATAAATTTTCTCTAGTAAGTATTTAAAAAACAATGACATAAAATACCTTGATTCTTTTAAATTTAGATTAAAATATTTATCTTGCATCTTCATCAGCTTATTTTTTATTTGTAGTGTGTTCTTGCAAGTATTATTGTTGTGGGACTGAAGGGAATGCTAATACAGTTTCGAGATTTAAAAAGATATTGGAATGTGGATAAAATTGACTGGGTAAGTAGAAGTTTGACCTGAAATTGCTCTCTTGGCTTAAACACATGTTACAAAATAAGCTTTAATAGTTTCATTTGCAGAAGATAGTTTTAGCCATTTGAGACTTACATTTTACAAACAGTTTTTACTTATTTACAAACTATAATTTTTTTCAAAGTCTTAAGACATGAAAATGTAAAATGTTTTATAAGAACAGAAATGGAATTATATCAAGTTTTGATTGATGTGCTGTTTAAGAACTTTTTAAAAAATGTTATCACTTGAATGGTTTGTGAATTCCCAATTTCCATTATAAATTGATTATAGAAGTTAAGATCATCAAGAAACAGCTAGTAGAAATGTGACTATATATAACATATATGGAAAGCCAGCATTAATTTCCAAGAAACAGATGCTTCATTGACAGGATAAACATATTAATAGTGACCATGTGCTCAGTTGCTTAGTCATGTCCAAGTCTTTACAGTCCCATGGACCATAGCTCCCTAGGCTCTTCTGTTCATGGGATTTCCCAGCCAAGAATACTAGAGTGGGTCGCCATTTCATTCTCCAAATGGTGACCATATTCATTCTAAATACTTTGTTTAAAAAAAAAATGATTTTTTAAAAAAATTAGTTACGTTGAGAAGAATGTTATGTTAATAATATATTGCTAGGAACAGACTTCTCTGGCAGGTCAGGTGGTAAAGAAGCTGCCTGCGATGTGAGAGACCAGAATTCGATCTCTGGGTTAGGAAGATCCCCTGGAGAAGGGAAAGGCAACCCACTCCAGTATTCTGGCCTGGAGATTGCCATGGGCAAAGGAGCCTGGTGGGCTACCGTCCATCATCCGGCTGCAAAGAGTCAGACACGACTGAGTGGCTAACAACATAACATAAAGGAACAGATTAAATTATACTATAAAATATGGATTCTACTAGCATCAGTTTTTATTATGCTTGTTCTAGAGAAATGTGTCAATGTGAGAACATTCGGTACTTTCTCCCTCCCACAAATGGGTGAGCTGTTTCATGAGTAGACTCTGCTTAGCTCTATTATGGCATTTATCATATGTACATATGTACATATTATCGTATGTATGTATCGTATGTATAGATATGCAATTATCTATGTACTCCTCCTTCAAGTTCTTTACTCTGAGAGACTTTGGAGGATTATTTATGCTGGTGCCTAATTTAATAATACTCCTTTTAAATCTCAATATTACTGAGCTTCTATCAAGGTACAATACTAGGTGTTATGTGGAAATGCAGAGATAAATAAAGAAGTACTTATCCTCTTCAGACACTAATATCTGTGCAGCAAGCAGACACAGACACAGTAACTGTTATGTGGGGCACGATACAACATAACGGAAGCGAAAGTAAGAACTTGGCACTGGAGAGAAGTGGAAGCTGAAACATTTAATTTTGACTGGGTTAATACAGAAGAGTTACAGCAGAGCCGAAATGTGAACTGAGACTTGAAGGAATAGTATTTTATAGGCCGTCCAAGAGGCCAAAATTAAGCAGGCTGATGAAGGAACAGGACTTTTTTAAGGTGATATATATGAAGTGGCACATGGAAATAGAAAAACTGAGAGGATGCAAAGTTATTTAAGAAGCTATTGGTAATCCCATGATAAAGGTCATAAGAAACTTATTAATCACATAAGGGGGAGGACATTATCATAATGGAAGGGGAGAGATGTCAAGGAAGTGTCAGAGGATGAGATGGCATCACTAACTCAAACTAACATGAGTTTGAGTAAACTCAGGGAGATAGTGAAGGACAGGGAAGCTTGGCATGCTGCCATCCGTGGGGTCGCAGAGTTGGACATGACTTAGCAAATGAAAAACTATATATATGTATACATATATATATATGCAATGCAATATCATTCAGCTATAAAAAAGAACAAAACTGCATCATTTGTAGAGATATGGATTGACCTAGAGGCTGTCATAAGGAATGAAATATGCAGAAAGAGAAAACCAAACATCATAGAATAATGTATGTATGTGGAATGTAGAAAAATGGTGCAGATCATCTTATCTTCAGGGCAGGAACAGAGATGCAGATGCAGAGACTGGACATGTGAACACAATGGGGCAGACGATGAGGTCGGATGGGTTGTAAGACTGACATAGATACCCTACTGTGTGTAAGGTGGAAAGCCAAGTGGGAACCTGCTGTGTAGCTCAGGGTGCTCAGCTCAGGGCACTGTGGTGATCTGGATGGGTGGGATGGAGATCCCAGAGGGTGGGGATATATGTAAAAGTTCAGTTTAGTTCAGTTCTGTCGCTCAGTCGTGTCCGACTCTGCGATCTCATGGACAGCAGCATGCCAGGCCTCCCTGTCCATCACCAACTCCCAAAGCTTACTCAAACTCATATCCATTGAGTCAGTGATGCCATCCAACCATTTCATCCTATGTCATCCCCTTCTCCTCCCACCTACAATCTTTCCCAGCATCAGGGTCTTTTCCAATGGGTCAATTCTTCGCATCAGGTGGACAAAGTACTGGAGTTTCAGCTTCAGCATCAGTCCTTCCAATGAATATTCAGGACTGACTTCTTTTAGGATGGACTGGTTGGATCTCCTTGCAGTCCAAGGGACTCTCAAGAGTCTTCTCTAACACCACAGTTCAAAAGCATCAATTCTTTGGCACTCAGCTTTCTTTATAGTCCAACTCTCACATCCATACATGACTACTGGGAAAACCATAGCTGTGACTAGATGGAACTTTATTGGCAAAATAATGTATACTTACGGGCTGATTCAGTTTGTGATACAGCAGAAACTAACACAACATTGTAAACCAACTATACCCTAATAAATAAAAGAGAGCCTTATGCATCATTAGTAGTAAGCTACCTTAATTCTTTTTATAGCAATCCTAGAAAAGAGAATGCTATTGAAAATGACCAAAAATATTCACAGTTTTATTTGTAATATTATTACATTAAATGAGAAAATAGTGGAAAGTTATGGCATACTTTTGAATCAAACACATCAACCAACAATTTACAGATTTTAAATAGAGTGTTTTTGAGGATTGAATTAGCAGTTGGCAGCATCTCTATATAAAAGACTGCACTTTTTCACTTTGCCTTTCCATTAACTTCTGCCACAGGGAGTCTGGTGGAGTGTGGATTTGTTTCTGGACTTTGTGTGTGTGTGTGAACATATATTTTTATTTCTCTCAGGTAATTACCCTGTAGTGAAATGGGTCGGTTATGTGGTGTGTGTATATATGTATGTGTGTGTGTGTATGTATATATATATATATATATATATATATATATATATATATATATATGCCTCCCTGTAGCTCAAATGGTAAAGAATCTGCCTATGATGCAGGAGACCAGGATTTGATCCCTGGGTCTGGAAGATCTGCAGGAGAAGGGAATGGCAATCCACTCCAGTATTCTTGCCTGGAGAATCCCATGGACATAGAAGCCTGGCGGGCTACAGTCCATGGAGTTGCAAAGAGTTGGACACGACTGAGTGACTAACACACACACACACACACACACACACACACACAGACACACATTTATATAATTTAATTTATAAAAATATGCACTGGGACGACCCAGAGGGATGGTATGGGGAGGGAGGAGGGAGGAGGGTTCAGGATGGGGAACACATGTATACCTGTGGTGGATTCATTTCGATATATGGCAGAACCAATATAATATTGTAAAGTTTAAAAATAAAATAAAATAAAAAAAATATCTACAATTTATTTTTAATTGGAGGATCATTGCTTTAGAATGCTGTGTTGCTTTCTGCCATACAACAATGTGAATCAGCTATAAGGGTACATATGTCCCCTCTTTCTTGAACCTTCCTCCCACTCTCCAACCCATCCCACCACCCCTGGTTGTCACAGGGCACAAGTGTGAGCTTCCTGTGTTATACAGCAGCTTCCCACTAGATACCTATTTTGCACATATTAATGTATATAATGTTTCAATGCTACTGTCTCAGTTCATCCCACCCTCTCCTTCACCCTCTCCTTCTCCTTGTGGACTCTTTGTCCCCAAGTCTCTTCTCTATGTCTCCATCTCTATTCATGCCCTGCAAATAGGCTAATAATTTATAGTTTTTTTCAGATCCCATGTATATGCATTAATATCTGATATTTGTTTCTTTCTTTCTGACTTACTTCACTCTGTTTAACAGGCTGTAGGTTCATCCACCTCACTAGAGCTGACTCAGATTTGTTCCTTTTTATGGTTAAGTAATATTCCATTGTACTGAAACATCTTTATCCATTTATCTGTTGATGGACAGATTGTTTCCATGTCCTAGCTGTTGTAAATTCTGCTGCAATGACTACTGGGGTACATGAACCATTTTGAATTATGGTTTTCTCAGGATATATGCCCAGTAGTGGAATATCTGGGTATTGTAATATTTTTATTCTTAGTTTGTAAAAAAATCTTCATAATGGTCTCCATAGTGGCTGTATCAATTTACTTTCCCACTAACAATGAAAGAAGTTTGCCTTTTTTCCACATCCTCTCCAACATTTATTTTTTGCAGATTTTTTTATGATGGCATTTTTAACTAGTGTAAGGTAATACCTCATTGTACTTTTGGTTTGCATTTCTCTAATAATGAGTGATGTTGAGCATTTTTTTTCCTGTGTTTGCTGGCCAGCTGTATGTCTTTTTCAGAGAAATGTCTGTTTAGGTCTTCTGCCCATTTTTAGATTGGATTGTTTGTTTCTCTGATATTGAGCTTGCTGCATGAGCTGCTTATATGTTTTGGAGATTAATCCTTTGTCAGCTATTTCATTTCCAACTATTTTCTCCAATTCTGAGGATTGTCTTTTCATCTTGTTTATGATTTCCTTTGCTGTGCAAAGGCTTTTGAGTTAAATTAGTCCCATTTGTTTGTGTTTATTTATGTTTTCATTACTTTAGGAAGTGGTTCAAAGAGGATCTTGCTGTGATTTATGTCGAAGAGTGTTCTGCCTATGTTTTCCTCTAAGAGTTGTATAGATTTTTGGTCTTACATTTAGGTCTTTAATGTATTTTGAGTTTATTTTTGTGTACAGTATTAGGAAGTGTTCCAACTTCGTTGTTTTACATGTACTTACACTTGTCCAGTCAGAGAAGGCAATGGTAACCCACTCCAGTACTCTTGCCTGGAAAAGCCCATGGATGGAGGAGCCTGGTAGGCTGCAGTCCATGGGGTCGCTAAGAGTTGGACACGACTGAGCGAATTCACTTTCACTTTTCACTTTCATGCATTGGAGAAGGAAATGGCAACCCACTCCAGTGTTCTTGCCTGGAGAATCCCAGGGACGGCAGGGCCTGGTGGGCTGCTGTCTATGGGGTCGCACAGAGTCGGACACGACTGAAGTGATTTAGCAGCAGCAGCAGCAGCAGTATTGTCCAGTATTCCCAGCATGACTTCTAAAAGAGGCTGTCATTTCTCCACTGGTCTATATTTCTGTTTTTGTGTCAGGATCATCCTCTTTTATTTATTCATTTTTTCTGACAATGCAAGGGGTTTTATTAGGAAGGGATGCCTGAGTGGAGAGCAGTAGGGTAAAGGAATCCAGGAGAACTGCTCTGCCACATGTCTCACAGTCTTAGGTTTTATGGTGATAGTATTACTTTCCAGGTTGTCTTTGGCCAATCATTCTGACTCCTTCCTGGTGTTTCCTGGTGGCACACGCATTGCTCAGCCAAGATGTATGACAGAGAGAAGGATTCTGAGAGGTACTCGGACATGTGAGTATCATCTTGTCTTGATCACTATAGCTGTAGAGTACAGTCTAATGTCAGGAAAATTGATTCCTCTAGCTCCATTGTTCTTCCTCAAGATTGCTTTGGCTCTTTGGAGTCTTTCTATGTTTCCATAGAAATTGTAAATGTTATTGTTCTAGTGCTGTGAAAAATGTCAATGTTAATTTGGTAGAGTTTGCATTGAATCTAAATTACTTTGGTTAGTATAGTCATTTTCACAATATTTATTCTCCCAGTCTAAGAACATGGTATATCTCTCCATCCGTTTGTGTCATCTCTGATTTTTTTTTCACCAGTGTCTTAATTTTCTGCATACAGGTCTTTTGTCTCCTTAGATAGGTATATTCCTTGGTCTTTTATTTTATGTGTTGCAATAGTGAATGGAATTGATTCCTTAATTTTTCTTTCTGATTTATCATTGTTCATATATAGGAATGCAAGGGATTTCTGTGTATTGATTTTGTATCCTGTGACTTTATTAAATTCATTGATAACCTCTAGTAATTTTCTGATAGTGTCTTTAGGGTTTGCTATGTATAGTACCATGTCATCTGTAAACAGTGAGAGTTTTACTTCTTTTTTCATCTAGATTCCTTTTATTTCTTTTTCTTCTCTAATTGCCATGGCTAGGACTTCCAAAGCTATATTGAAAAATAATGGTGACAGTGGGCACTCTTGACTTGTTCCTGATCTTAGAGAAAATGCTTTCAGCCTTTCACCATTGGCAATAATATTTGCTGTGGGTTTCTCATATATGGCCTTTATTAGGTTGACATAGGTTCCATCTGTGCCCATTTTCTGGAGAACTGTTATCACAAATGGGTGATGAATATTGTAAAAAGCTTCTTCTGCATCTATCGAGAATATCATGTGATTTTTATGTTTCAGTTTGTTAATATGGTGCGTAACATTGATTTATTTGCATATATTGAAGTATCCATAGGCTTAAACCCTAATTAATCATGGTGCATGATGTTTTTAATGTGTCATTGGATTCTGTTTGCTGGAATTTTGTTCAGAAATTTTTCATCTATGTTCACCTTTGATATTGACCTGTAATTTTCCTTTTTTGTGATGTCTTTTCCAGTTTTGGCATCAGGGTAATGGTGGCATTCTAAAATGAGTTCATTAGTGTTCCTTCCTCTGCAATTTTTTTGGAAGAATTTAAGAAGGAACAGCATTAACTCTTCTCTAAACGTTTGATAGAATTCACCTGTGAAGCCACGTGGCTGTGGGTTTTGTTTTTTGGGAAATGTCTTTTTTTATCACAATTTCGATTTCCATGCTTGAGATTGATCTGTTTGTATTTCTGTTTATTCCTTGTTCAGTCTTAGAGGTTGTGATTTTCTAAGAATTTGTCCATTTTTTTCCAGGTTGTCCATTTTATTGGCATATAGTTGCTCATAGTAGTCTCTTATGATCCTTTGTATTTCTGTATTGTCTGTTGCAATCTCTCATTTTCATTTTTAATTTTGTTCATTTGAGTCTTCCTTCTTTTTATCTTGATGAGTCTGTCTAATGGGTTATGGATTTTGTTTTTCTTCTCAAAGAACCAGTTTTTAATTTTATTGATCTTTGGCATTTTTCTTTCATTTCTTTTTTATTTATTTCTGTTCTCATCTTTATGATTTATTCATTTCTACGTACTTTCTGTGTTTTTTGTTTGCTTTTTGTTCTTTTCCCAGTTGCATTAATTTGTCTATTTGATATTTTTTCCTATTTCTTGAGATAGGATTGCATTGCTATATACTTCCCTCTTAGAACTTCCCAATAGGTTTTGGGTCATCATGTTTTCAGTGTCATTTGTCTATAGATATTTAAGAAATCTTTTTAGTAACCTTTTGGCTATTAAGAAGTGTATTGTTTAAATCTCCATGTGTGTGTTTTTTTACAGTTTCTTTCCTATTATTAATATCAACTGTTATAGCATTGTGGTCAGAGAAGATACCTGTTACAATTTCAATTTTCTTAAGTTTAGTAAAGCTTGATAAGTGACCCAAGATGTGACCTATCCTGAGAATGTTCCATGTGCACTTGAGAAGAAAGTGTATTCTTCTGCATTGGATGGAATGCTCTGAAGATATCCATCAGGTTCATCTGATCTAATGTATAATTTGCAGCTTGTGTTTCCTTATTAATTTTCTGCCCGGATGATCTGTCCATTGGTGGAAAAGTCCCCTACTATTATTATGTTACTATTGATTTCCCTTTTATGTCTTTTAATGTTTGCCTTATGTATTGAGGTGCTCCTATGTTGGGTGCGTGAGTATTTACAATTGTTCTATTTTCTTCTTGGATTGATAGCTTGATTGTTATGTATCATCCTTCCTTACCTCTTGTAATGTTTTTTATTTTAAGGTCTATTTGTCTGATATGCAAATTGCTACTCTGGCTTTCTTTTGATTTCCATTTGCCTGGAATACCATTTTCTATGCTCTTACTTTCAATCTGTATGTGCCCATAGGTCTGAAGTGGGTCTCTTATAGAGAGCATCTATAGGGGTCTTGTTTCTGTATTCATTCAGCCAGTCTGTGTCTTTTGGTTGAGGCATTTAATCCATTTACATTTAAAGTAATTATTGGTATATATGTTTCTTTGGGCGTGTTCTTAATTGTTTTGAGTTTATTTTTGTAGGTCTTTTCCTTCTCTTGTGTTTCCTGCCTTTAGAAGTCCCTTTAGCATTTGTTGTGTAGCTGATTTGGTGGTGTTGAATCCTCTTGACTTATGCTTGTCTGTAAAACTTTAGGTTTCTGCCTCAAATCTGAATGCAATCCTTGCTAGGTAGAGAAATCTTGATTGTAAGTTTTTTCCTTTCGTAACTTTAGGTCTAATCCTGCCACTACTTTCTGGCCTACAGAGTTTCTGCTGAGAGATCAGCTATTAACCTTATATGATTTCTCTTTATTTTACCTGTTGCTTTTCCCCTTGATGCTTTTAGTATTTTTTTTCTTTGGGTATAATTTCTGTTAGTTTGATTAATAAGTGTCTCGATGTGTTTCTCCTTGAGTTTATCTTTATGTGAAACTCTCTGTGCTTCTTAAACTTGTTTGGCCATTTCCTTTCCCATGTTGGAGAAGTTTTCAACTATAATTGCTACAGAATTCTTTCTCAGGCCCTTTCTTTCTCTCTTCTTCTTCTGTCCTTATTCAGTCACTAAGTTGTATCCAACTCTTTGTGACCCGGTGGACTTCTGCTCACCAGGATTCCCGGTCCTCGTTTTGTGTGGATCTGTGTATTCCTTTCCTGGTCCTGGTCAGGGACTCCTGCCAGTACTCAGCTCGTGTTCTGTGAGATCTTCTACATCTGAAGATGTATTCCTGATGCATTTGTGGAGAGAGATGTACTCCACATCCACGTAGTCCTCTATTCTCGCTGAGAGATTTCATCACAGGAATGTTGTAGAACAAGACTGTGAGGAACTTAGCAATCGGGAGAAAGATGAGCATACCAAAGGACGCATGTATCCTGTCTCCTGTTCTCTTTCAGGGCATATGGGTCAGCACATACATATTCACAATATGTTTTGCTGCCAATGTTGGGCTGCTGTTTGGTGTTGTGTGTACCACAGCTATCGTGATTGGTCGCTTCCCAAGGTAAGATATTATTTAAATGCTGTATATTCTGACACAGCAGCAAATATATGGTGTTGTCAGGTACTTTTATTTCTGTGGAATAGATAGTATTATAATCTCATGTTTTTAGATTTAGAGCTAGAAAGAGAATATTTTTATCTACATGTGATATATAACAATGTTGGTCTTAATGGAGAAGAAATGGCCTTAATGGAGGAGAAGTATTTTGTTATAGCTATAAAATAGAATATATAAAATCTATTAAAGTGAATAAATTAGCATCATTGCCATATACTGCATTAGAGTTACTTTTTTTTTTATTAAGGGAATGTTTATAGTATCTAATGAGACACAAACCATATAGCAATGTAATCATTTGAAAAGTTAAATAACCTCAATAAATTTAACTTTTCTGAAGTTGTATTAATTTACCTACTTTTTCTACATAGCTTATTAAAAAGTACATTCTTTTTGTTTTTTACTAAACATCCATATTTTGATTATTTTTCTGTTTTCTCAATGTTCACCATTTGATAAAGCTTCTACTCACATCTCATCCTTCTTTTGAAATTCTTTGTAAAATAATATATTCTTAAAAATTAAAGTTTTATCTCTATAGATTCAATCTTTATAGAGTCTATCAGTTCAGATCAGTTCAGTCACTCAGTGACGTCTGACTCTTTGCAGCCCCATGGAATCCAGCATGCCAGGCCTCCCTGTCCATCACCATCTCTCGGAGTTTACTCAAATGCATGTCCATTGAGTCAGTGATGCCATCCAAACATCTCATCCTCTCTTGTCCCCTTTTTCTCTTCCTTCAATCTTTCCCAGCATCAGGGTCTTTTCAAATAAGTCAGTTCTTTGCATCAGGTGGACAAAATATTGGAGTTTCAGCTTCAGCATTAGTCCTTCCAAAGAATATTCAGGACTGATTTCCTTTAGGATGGACTGGTTGGATCTCCTTGCAGTCCAAGGGACTCTCAAGAGTCTTCTCCAACACCACAGTTCAAAAGCATCAATTCTTCAGCACTCAGCTTTCTTTATGGTCCAACTCTCACATCTACACATGACTACTGGAAAAACCATAGCTTTGACTAGATGGACCTTTGTCAGAAAAGTAATGTCTCTGCTTTTTAATATGCTGTCTAGGTTGGTCATAGCTTTTCTTCCAAGGAATAAGCATCTTTTAATTTCATGGCTGTAGTCACCATCTACAGTGATTTTGGAGCCCAATAAAAGAAAGTCTTTTATGGTTTCCATTGTTTCCCCATCTATTTGCCATGAAGTGATGGGACCAGATGCCATGATCTTAGTTTTTTGAATGTTGAGTTTTAAGTCAACTTTTTCACTCTCCTCTTTCACTTCATCAAGAGGCTCTTTAGTTCCTCTTCACTTTCTGCCATAATGGTGGTGTTATCTGTATATCTGAGATTATTGATGTTTCTCCTGGCAATCTTGATTCCAGCTTTTGCTTCATCCAGCCCGACATTTCACATGACGTACTCTGCATATAAGTTAAATAAGCAGGATGACAATATGCAGCCTTGGTGTACTCCTTTCCCAATTTGGAGCCAGTCCTTTGTTCCATGTCCAGTTCTAACTGTTGCTTCTTGACCTGCATACAAGACGAATGAGTCATAGTGGAGAGTTCTGACAAAATGTGGTCCACTGGAGAAGAGAATGGCAAACCACTTCCATATTCTTGCCTTGAGAACCCCATGAACAGTATGAAAAGGCAAAAAGATATGACAGTGAAAGATGAACTCTCCAGGTCAGTAGATGCCTAATATGCTACTGGAAAAGAGTGGAGAAATAACTCCAAAAAGAATGAAGAGACGAAGCCAAAGTGAAAACAATGCCCGATTGTGGATGTGACTGGTGATGGAAGTAAAGTCTGATGCTGTAAAGAGCAATGTTGCATAGGAACCTGGAATGTATGTCCATGAATCAAGGCAAATTGGAAGTGGTCAAACAAGAGAAGGCAAAAGTGAACATTGACATTTTAGGAATCTGTGAACTAAAATGGACTGAAATGGGCGATTTTAATTCAGATGACCATTATATCTACTACTGCTGGGAAGAATCCCTTAGGAGAAATGGAGTAGCCCTCATAGTCAACAAAAGAGTCTGAAATTCAGTACTTGGGTGCAATCTCAAAAATTACAGAATGATCTCTGTTTGTTTCCAAGGCAAACCATTCAATATCATAGTAATCCAAGTCTATGCTCCAACAACCAGTGCCGAAGAAGCTGAAGTTGAACAGTTCTATGAAGATGTAGGAGACCTAATACCAAAAGAGATGTCCTTTCATCATAAGGGACTGGAATGCAAAAGTAGGAAGTCAAGAAACACCTGGAGTAACAGGCAAGTTTGGCTTTGGAGTACAAAATGAAGCAGGGCAAAGGCTAACAGAGTTTTGCCAAGAGAATGCATTGGTCATAGCAAACACCCTCTTCTAACAACACAAGAGATGATTCTACACATGGATATCACCAGATGGGCAATACCAAAATCAGATTGATTATATTCTTTGCAGCTGAAGATGGAGAAGCTCTATACTGTCAGCAAAAACAAGACTGGGAGCTGACTGTGGCTCAGATCATGAACTCCTTATAGAGTCTCTCTCTACTCCCCCCCCATATATATATATATATATATACATATATGCACATTGTTATCTGATCCTATCTTGTTATTGATTCCCTTTTTACTTCCTGTATTTTACATAAGATTTCTGAAAAACCATATGCTTCCTAGCCTTTTCCCTTATTCCTCACTCTTTTTTGTCAATTTACCTCCTATGCCTTAAAGATATGATAGCTGGGAGTCCAGGTGAGATAAATTACATTTTAAAAATCTCAGTTTAGATGTCTGTGCTGTTATTTTTGGAGAAGGCAATGGCACCCTACTTCAGTACTCTTGCCTGGAAAATCCCATGGACAGAGGAGCCTGGTAGGCTGCAGTCCATGGGGTCGCAAGAGTTGGACACGACTGAGCGAATTCACTTTCCCTTTTCACTTTCATGAATTGGAGAAGGAAATGGCAACCCACTCCAGTGTTCTTGCCTGGACAATCCCAGGGATGGGGGAGCCTGGTGGGCTGCCGTCTATGGGATTGCACAGAGTCGGACATGACTGAAGCAACTTAGCAGCAGCAGCAGCAGCAGCTGTTACTTTATTTCTGAGGATCCCACAGAGATACACATTTACCAGTGTCTTATGAACAGTTGGGATGTAGCATGGAAACCACTCTGGATACTTTCTAATTGTTATAATAAAGTGACTCATCCTTTTTAGTTTGTTGTGGTTAATGTAGTAACTTGGAAATTATATATTTTATATATGCTTTCATTCTAGAGCAAAGACTCTGAGTACAAAAAATATGAAAGAGATGGAGTTTAAAGTGAAGACAGAAATGGATGATGTAAGTTTCCTTTTCCTTTGTGTAATTAATAATTTTTGTAGGTCAGATAGTTTCAAGGTATAAGAAGCAGATAAGTTACTAATTTTACAATGATAATTCTGTTTTTGATTAGTTTGAACTTTTAAAAGTATATCTGACCACTACATATATGGCAGTCAACATGCAACAAATCAGTAGAACAATAACAGAAATCTTGTATCAGCATTCAAATAAGAGAATAACATGGCACATAAAAATACAGTAGAATCATGGTCCAGATTAGTTGGGGTATTTGGAAACCTGTTTTCCATTTGATGTGTCTGTTAGTTTGTGTGTGTATCACTTAGTCGTGTCTGACTCTTTGCGACCTCATGGACTATAGCCCACCAGACTCCTCTGTCCATGGAATTCTCCGAGAATACTGGAGTGGTTTGAAATTTCCTTCTCCAGGTGATTTTCCTGACCCAGGGGTCTCCTGCATTGCAGGCAGATTCTTTACCATCTGAGCTATAGGGAAGTCCCAACTATTAGTTTAGTTTGACATATAACAGTCAAACTAAACTAATAGTTTATTCCAAATTAAATGATGGCAGAAGATGGGGAATGGGAAAGGGAATAAAGAAAAGTGGGATCATGGTATTTGTTAACACAGTCAATGAATCTTATTATCAGCAGAGTGTAATTAATGACTCTAGGCTTGGTTTCTTGCACAGTGGACACCTTTTTAAGGAAATAACTTATATAAATTATCCCACCCTCAGGTGGCGCTAGTGGTAAAGAACTCGCCTGCCCAGACAGGAGACGTAAGAGACGCAGGTTCGATCCCTGGGTCTGAGATTCCCTGGAGGAGGGCATGGCAACCCAATCCAGTATTCTTCCCTGAGGAATCCCATGGACAGAGGAGCCTGGCTGGCTACAGCCCATAGGGTTGCACCGAGTCAGACACGACTGAAGTGATTTGGCAGGCACGCGTGCAGTCCATGTCTAGGCAGGCCAGTCGCGCTTGAATTCCAGCTTCTTGTTCTGGAGGACGACACAAGTTTAAGGTGAAGAAAGAAAATGTTGACTGAGATTCTTGTCAGTTAAAAAAATTGGCCTTACTTTGAAACTGCTTTGTGATGTTTGACTAACCTTTTTTATCTTTATTTTTCATTTTTACTTGTTTTAATACCTCACGATTGTCCTCAGAACAGACAGAACTAAACTCCTACCAGAAGGATCAGTGTCAGGGTATTTCTGAGTAGACTGGAAGTAAAAAGTAAGCAACAGGAGCCCTTCTCTGACCCCCAGAGAAATGGCTTGTGTTTTTAACAAGTATGGAAAGATTTGCTTCATAGAAAGCTATCAGAGTTCAAAGACTTTGAAGGTGCCCCAGACTCAAGTTTTCCACCAATGTTACCTTTCTTTCTTTCCTGTCCCTTTTTTTTCTTCCTTTAAAATTTTCAGGTGCCAAGTCCCAGACTGACTCAGGCCTCTGTGTATCCACCCCACACATGCAGCTGTGTACCATAGCCTTGACATTCTTAGCTTTGAAGCAGTTAAGAGTCTGTCCCTCTCCCTCTCCTTCTTTAGGTGAAAGAATCTGGAAGGTCTCTTTCCACTCAGGGACTTCAGCTCTATTGAGAATTTCTTTTCTGGCCCAACTCCATTCTTTAATAAATGCCTATCTTTAAAAAGCATACTAACTCAAAACATACTGGTGCAATCATATGGTGAGATTAACGAGACAATCTAAGATGCAGGGGCTTTGTCATAACTAAACACCACAGGCCGAATGTTTGATTTTGTCTTGTAAGAGATTTCCTCTTTATTAAAAGTTCCTTGGGTAACATAAAGGTTTTTATTTTCTTGAATTGTTTAGTTGTGGCAAATCTCCTCACTTTCTAGAGCTTAAACAGTTGTGTGGCTATAGAAACTTTTTGAGATTATCCGGTTTAAAAATGTACCTGCTTTAGCTCTCATGATTCCAGTAGGGGAAAGAGGAGGAGGCAACGAGCAGAGCCGTTGGGGGTGATGGGGGGGCGGCTGTGGTTTCTGCAAGGCTGCAGCACTGTCTCTGCGCTGCTGGGACAGGAAAGGAAGTGAGGATCCCGGCGGAGCCAGCGGTAGTGCTGCTGCGGGAGGGCGGGCATCGGAAGGCGATGGAGGATCTGGATGAACATCACTGACAGCATCATCCAATGGCTGCTCCAAGCGAGAGGGTCCAAGCCTGGCGAGAACGTCCAGCTACAGGGGCAGGAAATCAGAGGACTGTGATTGTTAAAGTCCTGAGAGAGCTTTCTCAGTCAGCCTACTGTCCTACACCGTTCAAAATATGAGGTGATATCCGTGGGCAATCCTATATGATTTGCTGTGACTTTCTGAGTACAGTGGTTTCCCTCCAAAAGCAATTACTTGTTTCTTGGGGACTATGTGAACAAGGGAAAGCAGTCATTGGACACTCTCTGCCTCTTACTGGCTTACAAAATCAAATATCTCTAGATTGTTTTCTTCTCGGAGGAAACCATGAATGTGACGGTATTAGTAGAATTTAGGGATTTTATGATGAATTAAAAGAAGATATAACATTAAAGTAGGGAAAACTTTCACAGACTACTTTACCTGTTTATGGATAGTAGTCATCCTGGATGAGAAAATATTCTGCTGTCACGGAGGTTTATCACCAGATCTCCAATCTATGGAGTGGATTTGGTGAATTATGCAGCCAATCGGTGACCCAGATCAAGATTGTCTTTGTGATCTTTTGTGGTCTGACCCAGATAAGGATGTTTTTGGCTGGGGTTTGAAAATGACAGGGGGTCGTGCTTTGCACTTGGTGCGGAAGTGGTTGCAAATTTCTCCATAAGCGTGATTTGGATCTTGTATGTGGAGCCCATCGGGTGGCTGACAATGCATAGACGTTTTCTGCAGACAGTTGGTCACTCTGTTTTCTGCATTCAGTTATTGTGGAGAACTTGACAAAGCCAGTGCCATGATGAGTGTGGATGAGACTCTAATGTGTTCTCTTCAGATTTTACAGCCTGCAGAGAAAAAGAAGTCAAGTGCCCCGAGACATGAAATACCTCCAAGGGCTATGATCACAAAGCAAGCAAAGCAATAAATGTCATTTTGACACTGCCTAGTCGGGGCTTGTAACATATATAGCTTTTATTTTTAAAGCTGTAATGTGTATAGGTCAGCGTACTTAAATAAGGTTTGTGGGCCCTGTTCCAGTTTTTACTTTATCAGTAGTATTTGTTGATTTTAACAGCAAATAAAAGATTCCCCACTGTCAAGGAAAGATGTGTTATTTTGTTGAGTTCTCTGTTCCTTTTGCAAACAATTTTAATGGTAGTGCTAAAGCTGTATACCCCAGGGCAGTTTATCCTGACTAAGGGATGAGTGTACAATTGAGCTTTCTTTAAATTTGGTACAGCTCATGAATAATGTAAATACCCATTTTCTTTAGGATATAAAGAGAGATCTAGGATGCTCAGTGTGTGCATGTTATTGTCGTAAAACGCATACTGTTGGATACAAAACACTGTGAACCTTTTGTTTGCTTGCTTCAAAGAAATTGCTCTTTTTCTTGTCTTGTCATGTACAAACTAGTTTTTAGAGTTATCAAAATTAAGAATAACTTTCAACCTTGCCAGCATCACTTGTATGTATATTTAATTAAAGTACACTTTCCCCTGTGATACACTTAAATGACAATTAAAGCCATTATTTTAAATGTTTGTGATTCTTTCCTAAAACCAAAGATTCTGTCGAAATATATATGGACACTCTCCTTAGTACAAGGTGACATGATTGTGTATCCCTGCTGCCTTCTTGGGGATTCAAAAATAGGTTTTTAAGTTTGAATAGCAATTAATAACATAGGCCTGTTTACACTACTAATGATTAAAGTTAATAACATTTTGTAGTATTTTCAGTCTATTCATTAAGTAATCTTTTTACAATTACATCAGGACTGAACCTGTCCATTCAGAAAGCTTCAAAATTATAAAAACAATACTGTTCTATATGTGTGACTGATTATGCTTTCTTTGGCCTACATTCTTTATTCTGTGATGAAGTTGAAGCTTGTAAGTCAAAACAAAGCAACTAACTTACTATCCACCAGTTTCTACAGAACTCACAGTATCTATGACTTTTTAAAACTAATATCTGTTTTAAAAAAGGGAATGCAGTTTCACCAGATGACCATGTACAATACCATGTGGGAAAAATGAATTCAGAATTATTTAATGATGAACTTGTTAAAAAAAATTACCTACTTTAAAAAACAAGGAAGCTAAGAGAGGTTAAATGAATAATCCAAATTCACATTATCTGTTATTTTCCTATCTTTCTCTCTCTTGTCTGTATGTGTCTGTAAATAAATCAGCTTTATTTAGTTGGTAAGGAATTATCATTTCATAGAGCTCCCATTTCTCTCAGTTTCTAAGATAGACCGGTGCTCCAAAGGTCAGGGTGCTGTGCTGTGCTTAGTCGCTCAGTCGTGTCTGACTCTTTGTGACCCCATGGACTGTAGCCCGCCAGGTTCCTCTGTCCATGGGGATTCTCCAGGCAAGAATACTGGAGTGGTTTGCCATGCCCTCCTCCAAGGGATCTTCCCAACCCAGGGACTGAACCCAGATCACCTGCATTGCAAGTGGATTCTTTACCATCTGAGACACCAGGGAAGCCCAAGGTCATGGCAAAGATGGTATTGCCAGGAAGACCTGGGCAAATGGCTGCAGCAGACAAATTTTGTATTGAAATTTTTCCTTCTCCATTTCTTCATGTCTTGTCTACATCCTGGCAATCCATAATCTAGGCCTGCCCAAAGTGAAATTACCTTCCTGATAATACCTGTTGGTTTCTTTCTCCCAATTAGAACTATCAGTCACTTGTAAGGTGACTTCCAGGCAAAGGAAGGCTACATCAATATGAGGTAAATGATTGACAGTTGACCTTCCAGGCCATATTTTCATTTTAAAAGCTACGGGATGGCTAGGTAAAGGAATTTTAAATATCTGGATTGAGTGGAAGAGGTACTTTTAGGAGGATAAGTCTTTCTGATACTCTTTTGATAGTCTTTTGCCTCCCCAAAACTCAGTAGGAATAAGGGGTATTTTCTGAAAGTCTACAGACTTATCTAATGGTTGCTAATGTTTCTTAGTAAAGAAGTACATATTTTCCTTGAGACGTATGGTAGTATATTTAATCCTCCAAAATTTTTTAATAATGAAAACATCAGCAAAGAAATTGTCAATCATGATTGAGTGACATTTGTACTTACAGGGTTTCAATTCATTGTAGGATTTATTTCATTCAGAACTCTGAATCTATTCATTTGTTTCCTCTAAAAGGAAACCCTGCAGCAGGTGAAAATTATCTCAATAAACAACCCGCTTGTTTTTCTGAATGCAAAGAAGTTCCATAATGATATAATGAACATAATCCAAAAAGAAAATATTGGAAACCAACCACTTGATGAAATCAGAAAGGTAAGGTCAACTCTTTTGATTATATTATGCTACAGGTAATCCAAAATTATCTCAATAAACAACCCACTTGTTTTTCTGAATGCAAAGAAGTTCCATAATGATATAATGAATATTACCCAAAAAGAAAATACTGGAAACCAACCACTTGATGAAATCAGAAAGGTAAGGTCAACTCTTTTGATTATATTATGCTACAGGTAATCCTATATCTTGATACCCCAAAAAGGAATCATGTATATATAATACATTATAAAAATGTTTAGAGGCCTCTTCCCTCAGTAAAATCTTATATTATGTTATAATTTTTATTTGGTTTGTAGTTAGTCTTTAGGTAATCACTCTTGTTCATTCATTTGTTCATTTACTCATTAATTCAGCAAATGTCTAAAGGACATGTGTGTTGTGCTATTCTGTGCTTAGTCGCTCAGTTGTGTCTGACTCTTTGTGACCCCAGGGTCCTCTGTCCATGGACTTCTGTAGGCAAGAATACTGGTGTGGGTTGCCATGCCCACCTCCAGGGGACCTTCCCAACCCAGGGATCGAACCCACGTCTCCCACATTTCAGGCAGATTCTTTACTAGCTGAGCTATCAGGGAAGCCTATGTACTAGGTGCTATAACCCTGGGAGGAATAAATAAGACAATTCACTTAAAGGATATTTTTACCAAGAGAAAGAAGAGTTAGGTCTACCTCCAAAAGAGAATATAGTAGATGACTCAAAGAGGTATAAACTGTGGGCCTCATTATGATAACATTGTCTTAAATTGCCATCATTTTTTATCTCCACAAATTATCTCAGTTAATAGAGATAACAAATAAAATGTGCATGAGAAAGAGCTATGCGTAATCATTTGAATCTTTAAGGCCTCTGCAATGTTAAGAGCGTGGACTTTGGAGCTAAACTGCCTGGGTAAGCTACTTAAAAGCTATTAGACCTTCAGTTCAGTTCAGTTGCTCAGTTGTCTCTGACTCTTTGTGACCCCATGAACTGCAGCACGCCAGGCCTCCCTGTCCATCACCAACTCCCGGAGTTTACTCAGACTCATCTCCATTGAGTTGGTGATGCCATCCAACCATCTCATCCTCTGTCGCCCCTTCTCCTCCTGCCCTCAATCTTTCCCAGCATTAGGGTCTTCTCAAATGAGTCAGCTCTTCGCATCAGGTGGCCAAAGTATTAGACCTTAACCAAAGTATTTAATCTTTTCTATTTAAGTTTCCTAATCAGTACTATCAACAATAAAATAAGTTAATATATACAAAGAAGTTAGATAGTTCCTGGCCTACTTAATACTCTAAAATCTTAGCTAGTATTACTAGTTTGACTGAGTGCAAATAATATCCTCTCAATGAAGAGTTTCTTGACTGTTGTAGATCACAAAGTTCTCTTCTTTCTCTTGTATCCTTGAGCATATACTATCTCTGTCAGTCAGATGCATAGGAGACCCTGGTCCTCCCATTTCTGGTATCTCAGGAACTAACTCCACATTCCTGTCTCTGAAGCTTTATGTGTCTACCCCTGGGCCTCATGCTGATCCACACTACAGAGACTCTAGATATAAGATCAGATATGAAATTTGCTGGGCACAGTTCACAATGAAAGTGTGAAGTTCTTTGTTCAACAGTTGTTAGGAATTTCAAAATGGTGTCAACATAGCATTAATTAAAATGAGAGACCCTTCTAAGCTTGAGGTCTTATGTGACTGCACAGAACTCTAGCCCACAAAACTGGCCCTGCCTGTGTATCTCCAGTCCTTCTTACCACTCACTGAGCTCTTTTAGATGTCACTTTCATCAGAATATTAGGAGCCACCACCTGTGATTTTGGGTTGAAAAGAACTTGCTCTTATGCTAAAGGGGGAGATATATACCTAATTGTTCAAGTTGTATTAATATATTAGGCCTGTTTTTTATCACAAAGCCATTCTAGACCTGTATATGAGACAGGTATGTTCTTGTGGCTGACTTTAAGCTCATAACCACCATGTATAACAGCATTATGGGAAAATCTGTCTAGAGCTTCATGTAACCTAATTAACTACAATTAACTAATTAATTACAAGAAGTTTGTGGTCTTGTTTTTCCAAAATGTAAACTTACTTCTTGAAATAATATACTAAATTGTGGGCTTTATCATTGCTAGTAGAGTAACTGACATGGCAATTCTTATTACTAGTTATTTATCAATAGTTGATAGTCTCTTCCTTATTTTCCTGCAAGATTAAGGTTGCTCCAACCTGTTTTCAGAAATTGCAAAATGACATGTGTTTACCTTTAGTATATTGTTACCTTAGAAACAAATCTCACTAACACAGTCTTTTGTGAGAAGTTTCCACATAAATGATTTTACCCACTTGGGATTTCAGAAAATTGAGTCTAAAAATCAAACAAGGTTCATTGAATTTAGGTTATTAGTAGATGAAGGCACTCAAAAGGATTCTTCAACTCAGAACTTATGATGGTGAGGAAGAATTTGTTGAAACTGTGTTCCACTATAATGATAATGATGCAAATATTGTATGTATATTTGTATGTTGTGAGTTTTAAAGGAACACCAAGGATTCAGATGGCAATCTGGAAGCCCTGCTCTCAGAGGAACCTGGGATAAACCTTTATTTGGAATGGTTAAAAGGATAGTCTTGAGCTTGAGTGCTCTTTGGGGCATTTCGTATTATTCTTGTCAGACGCTGTCAAGGACATCTACTTGTCTTGAGGACTATGCACTTACTCCAAGTTCCATCTTAAGAGGGAGATGTCTGCAGCCATTAATCGCTGCTGCAGCTTTGCTTCCCTTTATCAGGCTGCACATAACAGTCCACAGTTGTGCCTTCAACTGGAGTGCTCTGCCAGGGCCTCGATTTTGTCTTCTCTGACAGCTGTGTTTTCAACAGATGGTGGTGATGGAAGGACATTTAAAACACTCCAGATCAGGAAGATTCACATCCCATTCAAAACACGAATTGAAAAAGGATCCTCTGTTAGGTTATATAATGATATACTTTTATATTGCTATACTTCCTATATGCTCAGTTGTGTCCAACTCTTTGAGACCCCATGGACTGTAGCCTACCAGGCTCCTCTGTCCACAGGTTTTCCCAGGCAAGAATACTGGAGCAGGATGCCATTTCCTACTCCAGGGGTTCTTTTCGACCCAGGATTGAACCCGCGTGTCTTGTGTCTCTTGCACTGGCAGGCGGATTCTTTACCACTGAGCCTCTATATCACCATTAAATATCTCCCTGAATACAGAAGCTTAGAAGGATCTCAGGCTGCTAGTGTTTGATGGATTTGTGCTTATTATTATATAGAGCTACAGGTATTCACTATTCATTACTATTTTGTGCTCTCACCTTGCAAGAGAAGTTTCAATCTACCATTTATCTAAAATTTTCTTTTGCTCAGGCAAGGTGTTTTTCAAAACTAGACTTTGTTTTTGAAACAGTGTTTTAGATTTACAGAAAAATTGAGTAGTTAGTATAGAGAGTTCCTATATATAGAGAGAGTCCCTATATATACCCCACATTACAGTTTCCTCTATTATTAACATCTTGCATTAGTGTGACATATTTATTATAATCAATCAGCCAATATGGATACATTATCATTAAGAAAAGTCCGTGCTTTATCTGGGCTTCTCAGGTGGTGCTAGTGGTAAAGAACCCATCTACCAGTGCAGGAGACTTAAGAGATGTGGGTTCGATCTTTGGGTCAGGAAGATCCCCTGGAGGAGAGCATGACAACCCACTCCAGTATTCTTGCCTGGAGAATCCCATGGACAGAGGAGCCTGGCGAGCTATGGTCCATAGGGTGGCGTAGAGTCGGACAGGACTGAAGCGAGTTAGCACACATGCTTTATTTAGATTTACTTAGTTCTACCTGATACCCTTTCTCTGTTCTAGAATTCCATCTGGTATATCACGTTACATTTAGTTGTCTTGTCTCCTTAGTCTCCTCGTGACTGTGACAGTTTCTTAGGCTTTCCCTTTATTGAATGGTCTTGACAATTTTGAGTAGTACTGGTCAGATATTTTGTAGAATGCCCCTCTGTTGGAATTATGTCTTATTTTTCTTGTGATAGCACTGGGAATATGGGGTTTTTTTAGGAAGAAAACTATAGAGGTGAAGTGCCATTTTCATCACATTTGTATCAAGGGTACATAATATCAGCACTATTTCTCACTGTAGATATTAATCTTGATCTTCTGGATGAAGTAGTATTTGTCAGGTTTCTCCCCTATAAAATTACTTTATCTCCCCTTTTGCATGCTGTGCTCTTCGAAAGCGAGTCACTGTGTGCAGTTTGTATTTAGGGAATGTGAAGTCATGCTCCACCTTCTTGAGGGTGGAGTATTTGTATAAATAATTTGAAATTCTTCTGCAGAAGAGGTTTCAGACAAGGCATTTTTAAGAGGAGAAAAAGGAAACTCACACTCATTGGCTGTGTTTCAGGGGCTTGTCTCTTTACCTGGGTACTTGTCGTCAGCCCCATGATGTAACTGACTTTATCTGAATGTTACAAAAAGAAAAAAAGATTGAGACTTAGAAATGTAAAATAACCTGGGGAAAATTATTTGGTAACTGTCAGAATCAGACTTAAAATATATAAGCTGTGCCACTGGGTGCAGTACCAGCGGCTTCCCGGGTAGCGCTAGTAGTAAAGAACACGCCTGCCAGTGCAGGAGACCTAAGAGACACGGGTTCGATCCCTGGATAGGGTTTGATCCCTGGGTTGGGAAGATCCCTTGGAGAAGGGCATTGCAACCCACTCAAGTATTGTTGCCTGGAGAACCCCATGGACAGAGGAGCCTGGTGGGCTACAGTCCATGGGGTCGCAAAGAGTTGGACATGACTGAGCGACTAACACACGCACACACAGTGGGTATTAAGAAGAGAAATTAATATTCTATGGTCACCCTCCAAGATGAAAACTGATTTAATGGGAAAGTAGTATAATGTAGCAGTTTGGAGCAAGAGGTACAGCGTTGAAAGACATGAACTTAGGTTTTAACTCAATTCCTGCTAGCTTTATGACTTTGGTCAAATTGTTTAACCATTTCCATCATTAGAAGTCTTCCACATTTAAAATTTTTCTGACTTTCGTATGGAAAATGATGTCAGTAACTTCATAGGATTATTCTGAGAATTAAATGATTAATGTAAAGTTCTTAGTATACAGTAAGTACTCAAGTAATAACAATTGCTATCGTCATGAACAGTAATAACAATAAGACATTTTTGAGAAATATATAGCATGTTTTCATTTTAAAGGCATCAATTATTTTTAATTTCAAAAAAATTTAATTGTAGGATATAAAGTAATTTTCATTCTCCAGCATTTCCATAAACTGGAATTTTTTTCTTGGACATTTTCATGAAGCTTCAGGTGAACAGCTAATTTTTTTTAAAATTATTTATTTTTATTGAAGTATAGTTTATTTACAATGGTTTGTTAGTTTCAGGTGTACAGCATAGTGATTCAGTTACATATACATCTTTTTTTCCTGATTCTTTTCCCTTATAAGTTATTGCAAAACATTGAGTACAGTTCCCAGTGCTATGCAGTATGTCCTTGTCACTTATCTATTTTATATATAGTAGTGTGTGAGCGACTGAACTGAACTGAACTGAGTGTGTGTTTGTTAATTGCAAACTCCTGATTTATCCCTCCCCACCCTTTTCCCATTGGTAACTGTAAATTTGTTTTCTATGTCTGTGAGTCTGTTTCTGTTTTGTATGTAAGTTCCTTTCTATCATTTTTTTGATTGGATTCCCCGTGTAAGTGATATTATATGATATTTATCTTTCTCTGTCTGGCTTACTTCATATTACTCAGCCATAAAAATTACAATAATGCCATTTATAGCAACATGCATGGACCTCATACTAAATGAATAGCTGACTTTTGTAAAATATGAAATACACATTTGGTGGCTCTCTCTTTGAGTGCTGTGTTAATGAGGTTAATTTCTGATTGGATACATACATGAAAAACACATGTAAATGTTCACTTCCTGATGAAAAAACATCAAAACAATCTTGCAGAAAATGTTCTGAAAAAGAGAGTCTGACTTGATAAATTATCAACTGAGCTAACATAAACTTAGAGCTAACTTATTATTTCCGTTTGTTGTATTTATCATTCTGAAAAAAAAGCTAGAGAAAATAATTATTGGAGACTATTTTTTTTGTTGTTGTTATTGTGGAGAAAAGAATGATGTTCTTTTTTAGGGACAGAAATGAGTTTTTATAATGTTATTCACCTTCTTATGTATTTTTATTTCAGTATGAACAAAGCACATTGGTCAGTTCTCTGAGTGGCGTTTGCAATGGTGAGTTAGCGTACAGGACATCTAAGAGTTCTGACTTGACTACAGAACAGAAGATGAAACCTTTGCCTTCTCCTTGCGGCCTCCTGCCTCTGTTCCCCTTCCTCTCTCCTCCTTGTCTGCTTCTGCCTCCACTTTCCTCCCTGCTTCTCGCCTGTTCTGTCCACTTGGCTGTTTCCCTCCCTTCCTCTTCCTCTCCTCTGCTCCTACTCTGTCCTCCCCATTCCTCCTTCTCTTCTTTGTCTTCCTCCTCACACTCCTAACTTATTTTAGAGATTAAGTTCAGATGTGTCAGCCTACAAAGGATGAAAGTATAAAAATTTATTATGAGGCATTACGAATACCTGAAACACTTAAATTAATGGTATTTTTTTAAATGGAAGGAAATACAATGTCCATCGATCAGAATACACAACGTTGAAAAGATGTCAATTCTCAAATTTTGTTATAGATATAAACTGAGTCACAATTAAAATTCTGATAGGACGTTTTAATGGCAGTTGATAAAATCATTCTAAATTTTGTACAAAACTCAAATGGCCAAGAATAGGCACAGCTGTTGAACTATATGAACAAGTCCCTTGATCAATTAATACTTATGTATATATAAATGTATTATAAAGCCCTAATAATCAGTGCAGTGTGCTACTGGTTCAGAGATAAATGAACAGGTCAACAGGACAGAGCAGAGAACACAAAAGTGAGGAAAAGCTCACGTATATTGGTGTTTTACTTGTGACAAATGTGGCACTGCAGAGCAGTGAGCAAAAGACTGTCATTAATATACAATGATGAGACAATCACACACCCATGATAAATGGAATTAGACCTTCATCCTATCCCATCCCATCCCATCCCCCAAGTCAGTACCAGCTCAAAGTCCTAAGAGTGGTAGACAAACTATAAATTTAAAAGAAAATATAGGAGAATATGTACAAGAAATGTTAAACATTATCCTTAAACTTCACTAGGTTATGAAGAGTTTTGTTTACCAAATGTCATCATATGAAGCATGAAAAGATAAGCCAGAGTAAAAGAAGATAGACGTAATTTATAAAAAGGAGAAAGAATTGTACTCCCTAACATATGAAGGAGTAAAAATGGCAGATGACCTGTTAGAAAACTGCACAAGAGATATGAACAGGCATTCCACAAAAAAAGACATTTTCAAATTTACTAATGAGCATATGCAGATATGCTTACTTAAACTCACCGATGTTATTCATAATACTTGAGGAAATATAGATTAACTTTGCAATAAATAACACAATATATGTGATTGATAGTTTTTTAAAATCTGACAGTACCAAGTATTGGTGAGGATATAGAGCAACAAAAAGTCTTTTGCAATGGTGGGAGAGTAAACTGTAGAAACTACCTTGGAAAACAGTTTGGTAATATCATATAAAGTTGAAGATACACGAGATACACAAACCGGCAGTTCCACACCCAGTTTACATTTTAACAAGTTACATTAACAAGAATGTTCAAACAGTATTGTTTTTAACTATCCAAACCTGGAAACAGTTCATATAAAAAAAAAAAAGTTAGCTGGTATGTATAAGTATGGAATATTTATACATTTGAATTTTTAGTTGATATATTTATTATATGGTACACATATACAATAATGAAAACTAGATGAGTCATAAATGTAACTGGGCCAAAATGAAAAGGCAAAGGAAAACATAAAATTCAAATTCTATTATATAAGCTTAAAAAAAAGAAAGCAGGAAAAGCTGACATACTGATTTTGGCTCTTCTAAAGACAGTAGTAAAGGAGCCTCTTAATATCTGCACCTGGAAACATATACAAGATTGTTCATAGTAACTGTTTATAATCCTCCCAAATGCAGGAAAATTAATACTTTTTAGAAGTACAGTGGATAAAAGAACATGTGGAACATTTATATATAAATATATATTATAGTATCTGTCATATTACTTTAAAGTACTCTAAATAAATGTATAAATATAGAATAGGATAAAATAAATATCATATAAATGTACAAATTAATCCCATGGCCCGCATCAACAGGATAGCAGTCAGATGCTAGCTTCTCTGGTCTTTTCTGATTTCTCATGACAAATTCACTTTCTTCTGCTTTGTGCTCTGAAAGGATCCTTATATGATCCTGGTATTGCACTCATTTAATGGTTGTTTTTTGCAAGTCTTTCTCTTCTGCTAGCCTGAAAAGTTTACAAGGGCATTCTCACCTCTGCATCCCTAGATCAGGCCCACTTTGCAGAGAGCAATAGCTGATCGACATGGTCACCCTTGCTGTGTCCCTGGGAAACCTTTGGTACCCAGTTACCCTTTTATAGTAGTTAGGACTGGTTGACTAGAATGTTTTCCTGGTATCCTCCTTCTCTCTCTTCTGACACTCCAGAGTATCCTGAGTTCCCCTACCTCTCTCTCTTGTTCAGGAACAGCATCCAGCTGTCACTTCCCTGTGCTTTAAATGCTCAGGTTTCTTTTATTGCTCATGTTCTTGATTTCCTCTCAAAGTTTAAATAGTAAAACCTATAATTCTTGGTTTTGTTGTGTTTACATTTTCACTTCTGTTACTCTGATTTTGTCCTTAACCGTATTCAAGATGGATTAGTATGACTTTCCTATTTTTTTTCTGCTATGAGACAGTCTTGGTCTTACTCCATAAGTAGAGAACATCCAGTTTCCTGTGATTACAGAAGATAAAATTAATTATCAAGGCACTTCCTCCTATGAGCCAAAGTAACCTGAGAATCTTCTAAACAGGGAGCTGTAATAAGCTCTTACAAATGGCTGGTGTTGACTGGGAGTTGGGGATGAACAGGGAAGCCTGTCATGCTGCAGTCTATGGGGTCGCAAAGAGCCTGACGTGGCTGAGCAACTGGACTGAACTGAACTGACACACAAGCTGAGATGCAGTTGCCATCCTAGCTTTATTCCATTCTGTGATGACAGACTAATCCTAAAAGAAAACAAAAAACTTCTTATGCATTAGTGATCTCTTCAGAGCATCAAGTGCCCAGTCCTCAGTCTGATACCTAAAACCCTTCCGTATCTTCTTAAACTGATTTCCCTTTTACTACACATTGCACAAGTTCTCTATACCAGTCAGATGAATCAGTTTTCATGGCTCCTACACCTAATTTAATCATTCTTGGATCTAATTCTTTAAAAAAATTTTATTTATTTTAATTGGAGGTTAATTACTTTACAATATTGTGGTGGTTTTTGCCATACATTGACATAAATCAGCCATGGGTGTACATGGGTCCCCCCTTCCCAAACCGCCCTCCCACCTCTTTCCCCATCCCATCCCTCTGGGTTGTCCCAGTGAACCTGGATTTAAATTCTTTATTCATATTCTCCCTTCTAGAACCATCTACTTGTTTGCCAATCCAAATATTACACTTTCTTCAAGGTTTAATAGAGAAGAAAAGTAAGTCAAAGGGACGTATTCTTTGGCAAACTCACTAGGTAGAAAAGGAAGTCAACCAGATCCATGGAGGCAAGTATACAATGAAGTGCCGCTTAGCATTCAGTTCCTTCAGCTGTAAAATGGAAATTTGGTAACATGGAGAGACTACCACATGCCTCACTCAATCACATATCACTTTATATACTAATAAAATTGTTTTATTCATGCACATTTTCCTAATTATATTTTTAAGGGAAGAGATGCATTCTTAATGTCCATGCATTATCCTTCGTTGTCCAGTGAACACTTGGTCAGTGAATGAAAATTAACACTGCTGATATTTGTATAGCACTTCCAAGTTTTCAAAGGATATTCTTCTAAATGGATGAAATAGATAAATGGTAATTATCATTTTCAAATAGGTAATAGGATACTCTTAGTTTTACTGATGAAGAAATTGAGGCCCACTCTTGCTTTCTGAGGGGGTCTGTATGCTGCTTATTGAATGTGTATCTCTCTAACTAAACTTCAGTTCACTTCAGTTCAGTTGCTCAGTCATGTCCGACTCTTTGCGACCCCAGGAATTGCACCATGCCAGGCCTCCCTGTCCATCAACAACTCCCGGAGTTCACCCAGACTTATGTTCATTGAGATGGTGATGCCATCCAGCCATCTCATCCTCTATCGTCCCCTTCTCTTCCTGCCCCTAACCCCTCCCAGCATCAGGGTCTTTTCCAATGAGTCAACTCTTCGCATGAGGTGGCCAAAGTACTGGAGTTTCAGCTTTAGCATCATTCCTTCCAAAGAACACCCAGGACTGATCTCCTTTAGAATGGACTGCTTGGATCTCCTTGCAGTCCAAGGGACCCTCAAGAGTCTTCTCCAACACCACAGTTCAAAAGCATCAATTCTTCGGCGCTCAGCTTTCTTCATAGTCCAACTCTCACATCCATACATGACCACTGGAAAAACCATAGCCTTGACTAGACAGACCTTTGTTGGCAAAGTAATGTCTCTGCTTTTGAATATGCTGTCTAGGTTGGTCATAACTGCTTTCCAAGGAGTGAGCGTCTTTTAATTTCATGGCTGCAGTCATCATCTGCTGTGATTTTGGAGACCCCAAAATAAAGTCTGACACTGTTTCCACTCTTTCCCCATCTATATCCCATGAAGTGATGGGACCAGATGCCATGATCTTCGTTTTCTGAATGTTGAGCTTTAAGCCAACTTTTTCACTCTCCACTTTCACTTTCATCAAGAGGCTTTTGAGTTCCTCTTCACTTTCTGCCATAAGGGTGGTGTCAACTGCATATCTGAGGTTATTGATATTTCTCCCGGCAATCTTGATTCCAGCTTGTGCCTCTTCCAGCCCAGAATTTCTCATGATGTACTCTGCATAGAAGTTAAATAAGCAGGGTGACAATATACAGCCTTGACATACTCCTTTTCCTATTTGGAACCAGTCTGTTGTTCCATATCCAGTTCTAACCATTGCTTCCTGACCTGCATATAGGTTTCTCAAGAGGCAGATCAGGTGGTCTGGTATTCCCATCTCTTTCAGAATTTTCCACAGTTTGTTGTGATCCACACAGTCAAAGGCTTTGGCATAGTCAATAAAGCAGAAATAGATGTTTTTCTGGAACTCTCTTGCTTTTTCTATGATCCAGTGGATGTTGGCAATTTGATCTCTGGTTTCTCTGCCATTTCTAAATCCAGCTTGAACATCTGAAAGTTCACGGTTCACAGCTTGGAGAATTTTGAGCATTACTTTACTAGCATGTGAGATGAGTGCAATTGTGCAATAGTTTGAGCATTCTTTGGCATTGCCTTTCTTTGGGATTGGAATGAAAACTGACCTTTTCCAGTCCTGTGGCCACTGCTGAGTTCTCAAAATTTGCTGGCATATTGAGTGCAGCACTTTCACAGCATCATCTTTCAGGATTTGAAATAGCTCAACTGAAATTCCACCACCTCCACTAGCTTTGTTAGTGGTGATGCTTCCTAAGGCCCACTTGACTTCACATTCCAGGATGTCTGGCTCTAGGTCAGTGATCACACCATCATGATTATCTTGGTCATGAAGATCTTTTTTGTACAGTTCTGTGTATTCTTGCCACCTCTTCTTAATATCTTCTGCTTCTGTTAGGTCCATACCATTTCTGTCCTTTATCGAGCCCATCTTTGCATGAAATGTTCCCTTGGTATCTCTAATTTTCTTGAAGAGATCTCTAGTCTTTCCCATTCTATTGTTTTCCTCTATTTCTTTGCATTGATCGCTGAGGAAGGGTTTCTTATCTCTCCTTGGTATTCTTTGGAACTCTGCATTCAGATGCTTATATCTTTCCTTTTCTCCTTTGCTTTTTACTTCTCTTCTTTTCACAGCTATTTGTAAGGCCTCCCCAGACAGCCATTTTGCTTTTTTGCATTTCTTTTCCATGCAGATGGTCTTGATCCCTGTCTCCTGTACAATGTCACACGAACCTCATTCCATAGTTCATCAGGCCCTCTATGTATCAGATCTAGTCCCTTAAATCTATTTCTCACTTCCACTGTATAATCATAAGGGATTTGATTTAGGTCATGACTGCAGCCATGAAATTAAAAGACACTTACTCCTTGGAAAGCAGTTATGACCAACCTAGATAGCATATTCAAAAGCAGAGACATTACTTTGACAACAAAGATTCGTCTAGTCAAGGCTATGGTTTTTCCTGTGGTCATGTATGGATGTGAGAGTTGGACTGTGAAGAAGGCTGAGCACTGAAGAACTGATGCTTTTGAACTGTGGTGTTGGAGAAGACTCTTGAGAGTCCCTTGGACTGCAAGGAGATCAAACCAGTCCATTCTAAAGGAGATCAGCCCTGGGATTTCTTTGGAAGGAATGATGCTAAAGCTGAAACTCCAGTACTTTGGCCACCTCATGCGAAGAGTTAACTCATTGGAAAAGCCTCTGATGCTGGGAGGGATTGGGGGCAAGAGGAGAAGGGGACCACAGAGGATGAGATGGCTGGATGGCATCACTGAGTCGATGGACGTGAGTCTGGGTGAACTCTGGGAGTTGGTGATGGACAGGGAGGCCTGGTGTGCTGTGATTCATGGGGTTGCAAAGAGTTGGACATAACTGAGCGACTGAACTGAACTGAACTGAACCTGAATGGTCAGTGGTTTTCCCCACTTTCTTCAATTTAAGTCTGAATTTGGCAATTAGGAGTTGATGAACTGAGCCACAGTCAGCCTCCAGTCTTGTTTTTGCTGACCGTAAAGAGCTTCTCCATCTTTGGCTGCAAAGAATATAATCAATCTGATTTCGATGTTGACCATCTGGTGATGTCCATGTGTAGAGTCTTCTCTTGTGTTGTTTGAAGAGGGTGTTTGCTATGACCAGTGCATTCTCTTGGCAAAACTCTATTAGTCTTTGCCCTACTTCATTCTGTATTCCAAGGCCAAATTTGCCTGTTACCCCAGGTGTTTCTTGACTTCCTACTTTTTCATTCCAGTCCCCTATAATGAAAAGGACTTCTTTTTTGGGTGTTAGTTATAAAAGATCTTGTAGGTCTTCATAGAACCGTTTAACTTCAGCTTCTTCAGTGTTGCTGGTTGGGGCATAGACTTGGATTACTGTGATATTGAATGGTTTGCCTTGGAAATGAACAGAGATCATTCTGTCATTTTTGAGATTGCATCCAAGTACTGCATATCAGACTTTTGTTGACTAGGAGGGCTACTCCATTTCTTCTAAGGAATTCCTGCCCACAGTAGTAGACATAATGGTCATCTGAGTTAAATTCACCCATTCCAGTCCATTTCAGTTCGCTGATTCCTAGAATGTCGACATTCACTCTTGCCGTCTCCTGGTTGACCACTTCCAATTTGCCTTGATTCATGGACCTAAGATTCCAGGTTCCTGTGCAGTGTTGCTCTTTACAGCGTCGGACCTTGCTTCTATCACCAGTCACATCCACAACTGGGTATTGTTTTTGCTTTGGCTCCATCCCTTCATTCTTTCTGGAGTTATTTCTCCACTGATCTCCAGTAGTATATTGGGCACCTACTGACCTGGAGAGTTCCTCTTTCAGTATCCTATCATTTTGCCTTTTCATACTGTTCATGGGGTTCTCAAGGCAAGAATACTGAAGTGGTTTGCCATTCCCTTCTCCAGTGGACCACATTCTATCAGACCTCTCCACCATGACCCGCCCATCTTGGGTGGCCCATAGGGCATGGCTTAGTTTCACTGAGTTAGACAAGGCTGTGATCCATGTAATTAGATTGACTAGTTTTCTGTGATTATGGTTTCAGGATTCTTATCTCAGGATTCTTAATTTAATCAAGTCTGCAACAGTCCTTTGGCTATGTTAGGCAACATATTCCACAGGTTCTAGGGGTTAAGCTGTGGACATCACTGGGGGCCATTTTTCTTCTACAATATCAGGTCTTTCCTGTACCTCCTGAGCTCTTTCTGCATAATTTTCCAGCCTTGGTAACACTTCAGATTACTAGTGCAACTGACTGGTTTCTCAGTTTACTTGTGAGTCTACTGAGAGTAGGGACCATTATCTCTCTTGTCCATCATTCTACTTGTATTTCTTAGGACAGCACTTAGAGTAAGCACATGCCACATGTATATTAACCAATTGCTTGAATGAATGAATAAAAGAGATAATGTACACAATAATATGTACACATGTTTTCCAAAGATAGTGTTTTGGTTTGTTCTAAATATTTCTGATTCCTTATTTTCTTTAGAAGTTAGAGATATAAATCTGTTTCTCAATAATTACTTGATATCAACAGAAAATGCCTTCTTTTAAAGAATTATGAGCAATTCACAAACTGCCAGAAACTTTTTGAAGTATAAAAAAGCACTCCTAAATTATGCATCTATGAATACTTTTTAATTAAACAAGTTAATGAATATTCCACAGGAGAGAGCTGGCTTGCACAGTCTGGAGTTAATCATCCACTCACACCTGATGGTTAATTTCTTTCTTTATTTTTCTTTGATTTTTGTAGATAAAGCTCATCATTTACCACATCCCCCATGAGTATATATTAGTTATCCCCTTTGCAGATGCTCCAAACTTACCTCATTTTGCTTATGGCGTATTAGCTGTTCATTCAGTTTTCTACAACAGTATGAATTTTATTGCACTGACTGATTTACTCAGAAGCTTAGAACACAAGTATATATTAATAGTCATAGAATCAGCACAATGATAGAACTGAGAGGATAGTATATAAAAGAAAACTTCACTTATTTTTGGAAAGATTTCAGAAATGTCCATTGTATTTAAATTTTCACTTGAGGGAATTGGTAACTTTGCCATTAACAATGTCTTTTTTATTTACAAAAAAAAAAAAAGATGAACTGCTTCTCTTAAAAAAAAACAAGCTTACTTACATTATTATCCACAACTACATGGCACAATTCTTTTATTTCTTTTGGACAGTCTGAAAATGTGCATCCATTTTGGTTAAAGGAACACAAAAGAGGAACCTCAGGTGTAAAAATGAAGGACAAAGCAAGCACATTCTGAAACAAAAGAAAAATTTTTGTTTCACTTTTGATTAAACCCAAACATTTTTAGTTAGCAATCTATCATCACTTAAATTATGAAATAACTACAGGAAAATATAGAGAACGGCAAGTATAATTTATAAGTGAAATAAATAGGATAGAAAAGAAAAAAAACACCTTTCTTAAATAATTTTCTGTATCCATTTACCACCATTTCCTAGTCATTTAGGTTAGTGATCAATCTCTCTAAATAATATGCATAGTTTTTTCACTGGATTATTAAGTTCAGATTGACAAGTAAAATTGCTTATGAACTAGTAGTGACTTTCTGAAGCACTGAATTGATAGAAATTCTAGGGTCTTCTTTGAACTGACTGGGAAAAAGTACCGTGATTGATTAGCCATGTTTGGCTTGTTAAAGAATAGGGATAATAGAATGCATGTCATAAATTTAGTTGCAGATAATAATTTATGTATCTCCTTCATGAAAAGCAATTATAAATAAAATAGTTGTTAATTTTTTCTGGATTATATTGAGTATATATATTGAATTATATTCAGTTTTACCAATGACAATTATGTTTTCTAGTAAATGAAGAATAAGGCTTGAAGTGAAGTCGCTTAGTCGTGTCTGACTCTTTGCAACCCCATGGACTGCAGCCTACCAGGCTCCTCCATCCATGGGATTTTTCCAGGCAAGAGTACTGGAGTGGGTTGTCATTTCCTTCTCCAGGGGATCTTCCCAACCCAGGTCTCCCGCATTGTAAGCAGACGCTTAACCATCTGAAAGATAAGGCTTAAAGATCTCAAAGAATTCATAATTTAATTTGGGTGGATTAGATATTAATGATAACTTTTTCTACATAAATTTTTGGACTAAGAATTTTAGATTTAGCTTTTTTGTATGTACTGTACTATAAAAGACTATAAGGAGATGGAAAAAAAGACTTCATTAATTTTTTTATCAAATTACATCATCACTGTCATTTGAAGATCTATTGCTAAATATGTCGGAGGTTTAAGTCATTTATTTAATCCAAGCTATTGAATTTTTAAAAAATTACTGACTATTTTCCTGGTGTTTAGTAAGAGTTACATAATGATTTACATAATGATGTGTTGGTAAATCCAAAAAGCTCTTGGAGTGGAGACTATGGCATGGGGTGGTAGAGAAGTGTGATTTGTTGTACTTGCCAATTTCCACGGTGTAAATATTTTCAAGCTACCACCATGCTCTCATTAAATGTGGAGCTTAGAAAGATATGTACACAGTTGACATGCTGAAAAGATGTCAAAATAGCTGGACTGAGTTGCCTTTGAAAAAATCATATACGTTTTATTTTCTAAAACAGATATATTCAGAAGTATTGCATAGAAACTCTTCAAATTTTGAACTCCATGGTACATTGCAAATGATTAGTCTTACTAAAGCTTTTTATATCTAACTTTGTAAGGATACATCTAATCCATTATATATATTTTATGCATATATGCCATGTGGATTATTGAACTTTTGTAGGAAAGCTTATCTGATATTCAATTGTTAAAGATTCTTATACTCTGAAAATTCAACAAAATGTTTCCAAATTGGATAAAACATGTTTATGAATCATAAAAAATTTGCAAGGAAGTACATATCACAGGCAAATAATGAGCCAAATGTCTCAGCAAATCTTTTGATATTTCTTTAGTCATTCTTCTTCTGTAGCTCTAAATAAAATGAAATAAAAGTATTTCTAAACTAATTAATGTAGTGCCAACCTATTTATATATGTTTGTGTGTGTCTGTCTGTGAGACTAGGAAATAAAAGGAATAAATACCAATCAATGTTCCACTGTTTGTCCTTACCTAGGATTCATATTTTTATTTTTCCTTCAATCTTAAACCCACTCTCCAATCTCTGATAATAGCAATGACATATTATATCTGAGGCTGTAAATAAGAGCCCTTCTGTAGTAATGCTAAGTCCTATTTTTAGGCAAATATTGAATGATAATGATTACTACTGAGTGGTCAGTGGATGAGCTAAGTTGTGGTCACTTTTCATTTGGCTTGAAGTTCTAATTTACCATTTTGAGCCAATGGTAGCATAGTCTGAATCTATACGTACCTTCATAGCTCCTTCTCGCAGGAGAAAAAGGGAAACAGAGGGCACCACTGGAGTACCTGGCGTATGGTACTACATTTATGAAAACACACTTTTTAATTCATTTGGCTGTGCTGGGTCTTGGTTGCGGCACACGGGATCTTAGATCTTTGTTGCAGCGTGTGGGATCTTTAGTTGTGGCGGCGAACTTCTGGTCGCAGCATGTGAACCCTTAGTTGCGGCATGTGGGACTAGCTCCCTGACCAGAGATCAAACCTGGACCCCTGCATTGGGAGCATGGTGTCCTAGCCACTGGACCACCAGGTTAGTCCCCCTAGTCAAATAAAAAATATTGATTGAATGGGACAGGAAAATTGTGAGATCTTAAACTGTCATCTACTTTTGGATAGGCTATTAAATTCAAAGCTACTTTTGCATGAAGCCTTCCCTGGTTGCTCCAGAAGGACATCTTATTGTAAATTTTCATTGTCTTTCATTTTTAATCATATGCCATTTACCAATATTATCCTTGGCACTCAAGTTATGTAGTAATAATTACCTGAGATAATATTGGAATAATCAAAAGTCAGAGTTCAAAAATAATTAGTAGCCAACTGAAAATGTAAAATTAAAAGTGTTTGGCATTGATTTTGTTAAACATTCCCTGAGCCATCCAGGGATTCCCTGGTGCCTCAGATGGTAAAGCGTCTACCCGCAACGCGGGAGACCCCGGTTTGATCTCTGGGTTGGGAAGATCCCCTGGAGAAGGAAATGGCAACCCATTCCAGTACTCTTGCCTAGAAAATTCCATGGATGGAGGAGCCTGGTGGGCTACAGTCCATGGGGTCACAAAGAGTTGGACATGACTGAGTGATTTCACTTTGTTAAAACATTAGGCCACTGTTGATCTTCCCAATGTTCAACAAAGCCAATAGTGAAAATCTCTAAGAATTCTCTCTGATTCAGCTCTGTTCCTCTTACAGAAGAAGCTACCCAGCCCTGCCTGAATCCAAAGTGTTCTTTAGTCCTGGATTGCAGTGGATTGACCTTTTCCGACTATACTGGAGTCTCCATGCTTGTTGAGGTATTTGTGCAGCTTGTGTTTGGACTGATTCTTTCCCTTCTCTTTAGGAACAGTGTTTTTACGGACTCTTTCTCACCTCTGAGGTCGTGACCCTGCTCATCTCACCCATTCTCCCCAAAAGACATAGACTTTGTGCCTCCCGCTACAGTAGATTTCTTTTCAGGAGATTTCATGAAGTTTCTAGCTATGCATGTATCAGGAGGATGTAAGAGGAGTAGAGTAGGTATTCACGTGGTGCATGAGTTTTTACATTTTCAGTTAACTACTAATTATTTTTGAACTCTGACTTTTGATTATCCCAATATTATCTGAGAATATGTATTTGAGATGTAGGGGGCATAGTACATGCTGGGCAGTCAACTCCTAGGCTTCCAGAAAGAAGGAGAAAAGCCCCTTCCATGAGCAAGTGCCCTGAAGTTGGCAAGATATGGTCTTTCATATCATGGATGGGTACAGTCTGACCTGAAACCATTCCTGGCCTGAATTATTGAGAAACCACCTCACAGGCAGGGACAGGTGGAGCTTTGGAAGCTCAGAGGAGAGCACAGCAACAGGTGTGTGGAAGGCAAAGTAGAGAGATTTCAGCACAAAAATCGGCACTGACCAACGTTTCCCAGCCTGAGATGCTTGACTGCACGGCTGCCCACCATGGCGAGGGGGGCTGGGTGCTGAGGTGCGGGGTTCAGGGGTCTGACCCCTGGGAGAGGACTGGGATTGACTGTCCTGAAGACACTCAGAGGGGGCTCATACGACACAGCTGAGGGAAAAGCCTGGGACTGCCAGAGGGGCGACAGGTCACTGACTGCCAGAGGCGACAGTCCACCTCTGCATGCTCACAGATGTTAGGACACGTGAGTGTCCTTTGTGAGTGCCTGCGGTGGGGCTGGCTGCAGCTGCTGTCTGCAACCCCAGAGGGGTTTTGGCTGGCTGCTAGCAAGGCCAACGTGAGTGCCAGAGGCAGGACAAGTCACGGCTCTGGTCTGCAGCCTCAGAGGTGGACACGCTGGCCAGCCACTGGAAAGGTTGGCATGAGTGCCAGAGGCAGAACTAGTCACGGCTCTGGTCTGCAGTCTCAGAGGCAGGCATGCTGGCCAGCTGCCGTTAAGGCCAGTGGGAGTGCCACAGGCAGGGGATGAGTAGCACCGCAGGCCCAACCCCAGGGGTCACAGGTGCAGGAAGCTGCGAGCAGGCACAAGTCATAGCCCACACTTCCTGGAGCTCGTGAACCTTGACATTGCCGAGGTTCCCATGACCTCGGGCCAGTTCCCCTGGGAGAGTGCTTGACCTGCCTCAGGCTGCAGCAACTCCGAAGGCCTTTACCGCCCCAGGCCCTCCTCGCACGTTCCACTTTGGCCTGCCATATCCCTCCCTCTTCCCAGCCCAGCTGAGTAAGTGAGTCCGATACGCCTCTGCGTCTGCCCCATCTTGTCTGGGTGGGAAACAGACACCAGAGCGTAGCCTACAGAGGCAGGGCAAAACCAATGTGTGAGCCACAGAGGCTGTGTGACCAAAGAGGAAGTGAATTTCCTCCTGCAGCCACAGGAGCAGCAGATTAAATCCCCACAATTGGCTTGAAGGTGTGGCGTTTGGGGACAGTTGTGGAATTTGGAAGCAAGTACAAGTTGGAGTGTGGACAGATTTGAGTCTGAGCTGACCCCACAGTGCCCACAGCAGGTCTGGAGACCTTCCTAGAAATACTGGAGGTCTTTTTGATGAGGCACATTAGCTGGAACTCACTGTGTGGCAGGAAAACTGAGAACTGAGGCCACAGGAAAATAGTCTTCTTACCACCCCTCTCTCTCTTTTTTCATTTTGTTCTGTTGTTCTTTTTTTATTAGTACTTTAATACTTATTTATTACTTAATTTTTCCTTTTGTAAAGCTTTTATTTTTAAGTAAGTTTATTTTATTTTTTCCTATTTCTACACTAGTATTTTGTTCTGTTGTACTTTTTTCATGTTTTGGTTCTGAATTTTTTCTAGACTAGTTTATTGTGTGTGTTATTTATGGGTTTGCTTATTGGTTTGGTTGCTCTCTTCCTTTGTGGTTCCACTTTTTAAATTTTTATTTTAGTTTTTTGTCTTATTTTCTTTTTTTTGAGTATGAGTGTATGAGTCTCAATGTATGTTCTTGTCTGTTCAGTGTTACTTTTATCATTTGTCTTGGGGATTTGTCTGTCCGTTCATTTTTTGTTTGCATGTTTGTTTGATTTTTTTTTCTATTTATTTCCTTTTCTCTTCCATGCTGTGTGGCTTGTGGAGTCTTGTTGCTTCAGCCAGGGGTTGATTTTGAACCTCTGAGGTAGAAGGTCCAAGTTCAGGATGCTGAATCACCAAAGATCTCCTGACGCTGTGAAATATTAATTGGCAAGAACTCTCCCAAAGGCCTCCATCTCAGTGCTAAGACCTGGCTCCACCTAAAAGCCAGCAAACTCCAGTACTGGATACCTCATGCCAAACAATTAGCAAAACAGTAACACAAACCTACCCATTAATAGACAGGCTTCCCAAAGCCATACCATGCTCACAAACACCCAAACACACCATTGGATATGACAGTGCCTTTCAGAGGAACAAGATCCAGCTCTGCTCACCAGAACAGAGGCATCTGGCCTCTTACCAGGAAGCCCCCACAAGGGACTGGTCAGAACCCACCCACTGGGGGCAGACTTCAAAATTAAGAGGAACTTAGGCCTTACAGCCTTCAGAAAAGAGACCCCAAACACAATAAATGAAGTGGAAAAAAAACAAAACAAAAACAGAGAAACATGCATCAGATGAAGGAACATGGTAAAAACTCACAACACCAAACACATGAAGATGAAATAGGGTTTCAACTAGAATTCAGAGGAATGATAGTAAAGATGAACCAAAATCTTGGCAATAAAATGGAGGCATAGATAAGTAGAATGGAGGGATGGATTGAGAAGATACATGAAGAGTTTAACAAGGACATGGAGGATATAAAGAATAGAATATCAGCAATGAACAATACAATAAGAGAAATAAAAACACAGTAAAGGAAACCAATAGCATAATAACTGAGGCAGAAGAACGTTTAAATGAACTGGAAGAGAGCATAGTAGAAGCAGAGCAGCATAAAGGAAAAAAAGGAAAAGAAATGAGGACAGTCTCAGAGACATCTGGGACAATATTAAGCACACCAACATTCAAATTAGAGGGATTCCAGAAGAAGAAGAGAAAAAGAAAGTGTATGAGAAAGTACTGAAGTATAGTCAAAACTTTCTCTAACATTAGAAAGGAAATAGTCACCCAAGTCCAGGAAGCACAGAGAGTCCTACACAGGATAAACACAAAGAAAAACATGCCAAGATACATATTAATCAAACTAACAAAAATTAAACACAAAGAAAGAAGAAGCAAGGGAAAAGCAACAAATAACATACATGGGAATTCCCATAAGAGTAACAGCTGACCTTTCAGCAGTAACTCTGCAGGCTAAGAGGGAGTGGCAGAATATACTTACAGTGATAAAAGGGAAAATATGAGACCAAGATTACTCTATACAGAAAAAATCTCATTCATATTTAACAGAGAAATCAAAGGCTTTACAGACAAGCAGAAGTTAAGAGAACTCAGCAACACCAAACCACCTTTATTTACAACAAATGTTAAAGGAACTTCTCTAGACAGGAAACACAAAAGAAAAGGCCTACAAAAACAAACCCAAAACAATAAAGTAAATTGCAATAGGATCATACATATCAATAATTACCTTAAATGTAAACGGATTAAATGCTTGAATCAAAAGACACAGACTAGCTGAATGGATACAAAAGCAAAACCCCCTACATATGTTGTCTATAAGTGACCCACTTCCCACATAGGGACACAAACAGACTGAAAGTGAGAGGCTGGAAAAAGATTTTCCATGCAGATGGAAATTAAAAAAAAAAATAAAGACTTTAACAACAGACAAGGAAGAATCTTAGATTGATCAACAGATCAATCCAAGAAGATGATATAATAATTATAAATATATACGCACCCAACATAAGAGCACTCCAATGCATAAGGCAAATGCTAACAGACATAAAAGGGGAAATCAACAGTAACACAAAAATAGTGGAGACTTTAACACTTCACTCACGCCAACGGACAGGTCATCCAGACAGAAAATTGAATAAGGAAACACAAGCCTTAAATGACATTTTGGACCAGAAGGTCCTAATTGATATCTAAAGGACATTTTATGCAAAAGTAGTAGAATTCACTTTTTTTCTCAAGTGCACATGAAACATTCTCCAGGATAGATCAAATCTTGGGTCACAAATCAACCCTTCATAAATTTAAGAAAATTGAAATTGCATCAAGCATTTTTTTTCTTACCATAATGATATAAGATTAGATATCAATTACAGGAAAAGACTGTAAAAAACAAAAACCACTTGGAGACTAAGCAATATACTTCTAAATAACCAAGAGATTACTGAAGAAATCCAAGAGGAAATCCAAAAGTACCTAGAAACAACAAAATCACAACAACTCAAAACATATGGGATGCAGTACGAGCAGTGTTAACAGGAAAATTTATGGAATACAAGCTTAACTCAGGAAATGAGAAAAATATCAAGTAAACAACCTAACCTTACACCCAAGGCAACTAGAAAAAGAAAGAAGGGAAAAAGAAAACCACCAAAGGTAGTGAAGGAAAGAAATTATGAAGATCAGTGTACAGTGTTTTAATCACTCAGTCATGTGACTGACTCTTTGTGAGTCAATGTCCAACTCTTTGTGATGCCATGGACTATAGCTCTCCAGGCTCCTCTGTCCATGAAATTCTCCAGGCAAGAATACCAGAGTGGGTTGCCATTCCCTTCTCCAGGGGATTTTCCCAAACCAGGGATTGAACCTGGGACTCCTGCACTGCAGGCAGATTCTTTACCATCTTTTTATTTACTTCTGCTCAGATGAAGATCAGAGCAGAAGTAAATTTAAAATTAAAAAAATGAAGGAAACATTGCCAAATATTAATAAAAACAGAAGCTGCTTCTTTGAGAAGATAAACGAACTTGACAAACCATTAGCCAGACTCATCAAGAAAAAAAAGGGAGAAAATTCAAAACAAGAAAATTAGAAATGAAGAAGTTGTAACAGACAACACAAAAATAGAAAGGATCAAAAGAGAGTATTATGAGCAATTATATGTCAATAAAATGGACAACCTGGAAGAAATGGGCAAATTCTTGGAAAAGTACAACCTTCCAAGACTGAAACAGGAAGAAAAAGAAAATAAGAGCAGACCAATCACAAGCACTGAAATTAAAACTGTGATCAAAAATCTTCCAACAAACAACAGCCTAGGGCCAGATGGCTTAAAAGGCAAAAAGTAGCAAACTTTTAGAGAAGAGCTAACACCTATCCTGCTCAAACTCTTTCAGAAAATTGCAGAGGGAGGAAAATGATGAAAATAGATGCAAAATTCCTCACAGTAATATTAGCAACAACACATTAAAACTGGCATAGAAGGAACCTACCTCAACATAATAAAGGCCATATACATCAAACACAGCAAGCATTATTCTCAATTGTGAAAAAATGAGATCATTTTCTCTATGATCAGGAAAAAGACCAGGGTGCCCACTCTTGCCGTTATTATTTTGTATAGTTCTGAAAGCGCTAGCCATGGTGCTCAAAGAAGGAAAAAAAAATAAAAAGAATCCAGATTGGAAAACAAGTAAAACTCTCAATGATTGCAGATGACATGATGCTATAGCATCTAAACCCTAAAGATGCTACCCTAAAATTATTAGAACTAACCAATGAATTTAGTAATTTCCCAGGATACAAAATTAAAACACAGAAATCTTTTGTATTCCTATGCAATAATAATCAAAAATTGAAAAGAGAAATTAAGGAATCAATGCCATTCACCATTGCAACAGAAAGAATAAAATATCTAGGAATAAACCTACCTAAGGAGACAAAACACCTGTATTCAGAAAACTATAAGATACTCATGAAAGAAATCAAAGATGTTAAAAACAGATGGAGGGATAACCATGTTCTAGGATTGGAAGAATCAATATTGTGAAAATGAGTATACTACCCAAGGCAGTCTACAGATTCAATGCAATCCCCATCACATTCAGCTCAGTTCAGTTCAGTTGCTCTAGTCATGTCCAACTCTTGGCGACCCCATGGAATGCAGCACACCAGGCTTCCCTGTCCATCACCAACACACAGAGCTTACTCAAACTCATGTCCATCGACTTGGTGATGCCATCCGACCATTTTATCCTCTGTTGTTCCCATCTTCTTCCACCTTCAATCTTTCCCAGCATGAGGTTCTTTTCAAATGAGTCAGTTCTTCTCATCAGGTGGCCAAAGTATTGGAGTTTCAGCTTCAGCATCAGTTCTTCTAATGAATATTCAGCACTGATTTAATGGCATTTTCCACAAAACTAGAGCAAATAATTTTACTGTTTGTATGGAAACATGATGACCCCAAATAGCCAAAGCAATCTTGAGAAAGAAAAATGGAGTTGGAGAAATCAATCTTCCTGATGTTTGACTATTCTACAAAGCTACGGTAATCAAGACAGTACAGTACTGGCACAAAAACAAAAACATGTGTCAAAGGAACAAGATAGAAAGTCCTGAGATAAACCTACATGCCTATGGACACCTTCTCTTTGACAAGGAGGCAAAAATATACAATGGATAAATGATAATTTTGTCAGTAAGTGGTGCTGGGAAAACGGGACAGTTACATTCAAAAGAACGAAATTTGAACACTTCTCAACACCATACATGAAAATAAACTAAAAATGTATTAAAGACCTAAATACAAGGCTAGAAACTGTAAAATTCGGAGGAAAACATAGATACAACACTCTGATATAAATTGCAGCAAGATCCTCTTTTACCCACTTCCTAGAGTGATGGAAATAAAAAAAAAAAAGTAAACAATGGGACCTAATTAAACTTATAAGCTTTTGCACAGCAAAGGAAACTAAATAAGATGAAAAGAAAACCCTTAGAATGGGAAAAAGTAATAGCAAATTAAGCAACTGATAAAGGATTAATTTCCAAAATGTACCATCAGCTCATGGAACTCAGTATCAGGAAAACAAAAACCCCAATCAGTCAAACAAACAACAACAACAACAACAAAAAAACCGGGCAGAAGACCTAAAGAGAGATCTCTCCAAAGAAGACATACAGATGGCCAACAAACACAGGAAAAGATGCTCACCATCATACATTATTAAAGAAATGCACATCAAAACTACATTGAGATACCACCTCAGACTGGTCAGAGTGACCATCATCTAAAAATCTACAAGCAATAAATGCTGGCAAGGATGTGGAGAAAAGACAACCCTCTTGCACTGTTGATAGAAATGTAAATTGATAGAACCACTCTAAAATAGTATGGAGATTCCTTAACAAAAACACACACAAAAAACTAGAAGTAAAACTACCATATGACCCAGCACTCCCACTACTGGGCATATGCCCTGAGAAAATCATAATTCAAAAAGATACATATTTACCCCAGTGTTCACTTCAGCACTGTTTACAATAGCCAGGACATGGAAGCAACCTAGATGTCCATCAACAGATGAATGGATAAAGAAATTGTGGTACACATGTTCAATGGAATATTACTCAGCCATAAAAAGGAACACATTTGAGTCAGTTGAACTCAGGTGGATGAACCTAGAGCCATTATACAGAGTGAAATAAGTCAAAAAGGGGAAAACAAATATATATTAATGCATATATATGGAATCTAGAAAATGGTGCTGATGAACCTATTTGCAAGGCAGCAATGAGACATAGATATAGAGAATGAATTTGTAGACATAGCAGAGGAAGGAGAAGTTGGGATGAATTGAGAGAGTAACTTTTAAATATTTACTCTACTAGTGTAAAATAGGTAACTAGTAGGAAGTTATATAATACAGGGAGCTCAACCTGGTGCTCTTGGATGACCTAGTTTGGATGAGATGGGAATGGGAGGGAGGCTTAGGAGGGAGGGAATATATGAATACTTATAGCTGATACATGATGTTGCACAGCAGAAACAAACATGACTAAATTTAAAGCAGTTATCCTCCAATTAAAAAAAAATAATAAAAAAATAAGGAAAGAAGGAGAAAAGTCCCTTCCCTGGGCAAATGGCAGGATGTGGTCTCTCATAACATAGATGAGACCTGAAACCCTTCCTGGTCTCTGAAATAATGCCCAGTGCAGTAAGGCACTTTGCTCCATTCTGTATTGGGTCCCTACAATCCTGGTTGCAAAAAATAAAACAGTTTTATCTCTTTAAAACTGAAGTCTTCATTTTTCAGATGGAACACTTAATTTTGCCAATTCGAGGGAAACTCAGAAACTTCTGGGCTTCCCTGGTGGCTCAGATGGTAAAGAATCAGCCTGCAATGTGGGAGACCCTGGTTTGAGTCCTGTGTTGGGAAGATCCCCTGGAGGAGGGCATGGCAACCCACTCCAGTATTCTTTCCTGGAGAATCTCCATGGACAGAGGAGCCTGGCGGGCTACCATCCATGAAGTCGCAAAGAGTCAGACACGACTGACTAAGGATGTGCACACACAGACACCTCCATAATTGTTTCCTTTTTATTTTTTTAATTCAAAGTCAATAAGGAATGTACTCCCTTTCTTATTTCCACTTATTCTCTCCCCCAATACCCCAAATATGCAGCAGCATCTTGAGGATTAGCCCATGTCTGTTACTCAGCTTCCCTCAGCCGCCCATTAGCTTCTGCTGTGTGGAACTTGATTCTCCTCACCTCGGCTGTTTCCTCCCCAGTGGTTCTCTTACTCTGGGCTCAAACAGTCTCCTGCTGTGTGAGACTTTGTATTCTGTCAAAAACTTAATCATAGCCTTTGATAATTTCTGGGGCTCTTTCCCTACCTATTTCCCTCCTTTCCATTATTCTTGCTCATCAGTGTACCCACTTGATCCTTCCTGAATGCCAATTCTGTCTTCTCAGCTCTGTGAAGTGGCTGCATTTTGCATGGGTCCCCTATCATGTAGTGGCCCACAAACTGCAGCAGAAAGCTGAGATGATCTGAGAGCTGGCCTCTTTTGTTTTCTTTCTCTCAGAGAACTCAATCCCTTGCTGCCTGTCCCCATTGCTGGAAAGCAGTTTATATATTTTGTCCAGTTGTCTACTTACTTAGGGAGGATAGGATAGTCTTTATATTGGTTACTCAGCATGGCCAGAAGTCAAAATTGAACATTGACTTTTAAAGAATTAAGACCAGGGCAGTCTTTAGAAGAACTTTTGTAGATTTTGATTATTTCCTCATGGTGTTGCATAACTATGTCTCCACTCATATTTTAAATTTGAAATGTCCAAACTTTGAAACTCAAAATAGTGCAAAGGTCAGCTTTAGTCTGGCTTTCCTGTGAAGATAGACTGGGGCTATGTGAAGGGAAGGACCTTAAATATGTGACAGTTAGAATATAGTCTCAGATCTAGCACACTTACTGGGAGGTGTTAAGGAAATTGTCTAACCTGTCTGGATCTCAGTTTATTCATTTTGTGAAAATGAGGGAATGACTTTGTTTCATATTTTAAAAAAATTATGCAAAAGAACTGGGTTGACGTTTCCTAGGCCTTAAATCCAGTGGCTATTTTTGGTAAGTTATCCTTTTCCTCATGTAATATGCTTTCATATTCTTGTTGCTCACTACAAAAACTTCTCATAATTTGACATACAGTTCAACTTTGGTTCTTTTCTTGCATCTAAATCTAGACTGGAAACAGATAGTCCCTCATCACTGGAGGGCTTCTATGTTCCACACTTTTACTTACTGTGTTGCCAAGGTCTGGAAGAGCACTGTTAAACCAGTTTTTATAAGGATCACATGGGGAGCTTATTTAAGATGTAGTCTTCTGATGGTAACCTATAGTGATCATTTTGAAAAGTATTTGTTGTTTTTTCCAGTTGCTAAGTCATGTCCAACTCTTTGCAACCGTGTGGACTGCAGTAGACCAGACTCCTCTGCCTTCCTCTATCGCCCAAAGTTTGTTCAAATTCATATCCATTGAGTTGGTGATGCTATGAAACCATCCCATCCTCTGTCATACCCTTTTCCTCTTGCCTTTAATCTTTTCCTTCATCAGAGTCTTTTCCAATGAGTCAGCTCTTCACATCAGGTGGCTAAAGTATTGGAGCTTCAACAAAAATCCTTCCAGTGAATATTCAGTGTTGATTTCTGTAGGATTGACTGATTTGATCACCTTGCTGTCCAAGGGACTCTCAATAGTCTTTGAAAATATCACAATTCAAAAGCATCAGTTCTTTGGTTCTCAGCCTTCTTTATGGTCCAACTCTCACATCTTTACTTGACTTCTGGAAAAACCATACCTTTGGCTATCCAGACCTTTGCTGGCAAAGTGATGTCTCTGCTTTGAATACCTCATGTAGATTTGTCATAAATTTCCTTCCAAGGAGCAAGTGTCTTTTAATTTCATGGCTACAGTCACCATCTATAGGGATTTTGGAATCCAAGAAAAAATGCCATTGCTTCTACTTTTTCCCCTTCTATTTGCCATGAAGTGATTAGACCAGATGTCATGATCTTAGTTTTTTAAATGCTGAATTTCAAGCCATGTAGATCTGTACATGACTACTGGAAAGACCATAGCTTTGACTATATGGACCTCTAGTCTTTCCCATTCTATTGTTTTTCTCTCTTTCCATTGTTCATTGAAAAAAGCCTTCTTCTCTCTTCTTGGTATTCTCTGGAATAGCATTCAGTTGGTTATATCTTTCCCTTTCTCCCTTGCTTTTCACTTCTTTTTCTTCAGCTATCTGTAAAGCCTCCTCAGACACCCACTTTGCTTTCTTGCAATTCTTTTTCTTTGGGATGGGTTTGGTCATTACTTCCTGTACAATGTTATGGACCTTTGTCCATATTTCTTCAGGTACTCTGTCTATCATATCTAATCCCTTGAATGTATTCATTACCTCCACTGTATAGTCGTAAGGGATTTGGTTTAGATCATTCCTGAGTGGCCTGTAGGTTTCCTCCATTTTCTTTAGTTTAAGCCTGAATTTTGCTATAAGGAGCTGATGACCTAAGCCACAGTCTTGTTTTTTTCTGACTCTGTAGTTTCTCCATCTTCAGCTTCAAAGAATGTAATCAATCTGATTTTAGTATTGACCATTTGGTGATGTCCACGTGTAGAGTTATCTATGACCAATATGTTCTGTCGGCAAAATTCTGTTAGCCTTTCCCTGCTTCAACTTGTACTCCAAGGCCAAACTTGCTATCTCTTGACACCCTGCTTTTGCATTTCAATCCCCTATGATGAAAACGACATCTTTTTTTGGTGTTAGTTCTAGAAGATCTTGTAGGTCTTCGTAGAATCAGTCAGCTCCAGCTTCTTCAGCATTGGTGGTTGGGCACAGACTTGGATTATTGTGATGTTGAATGGTTTGCTTTGGAAACAAACTGAGATCATTCTATCATTTTTGAGATTGCACCCAAGTACTGCATTTCAAACTCTTTTATTGATTATGAGGGGTACTTCATTTCTTCTATGGGAATCTTGCCAACAGTAGTAGATATATTGGTCATCTGAATTAAATTCACCCATTCCCGTCCATTTTAGTTCACTGGTTCCTAAGATATCAGTGTTCATTCTTGTCATTTCCTGCTTGACCATGTCCAGTTTACCTTGATTCATGGACCTAACATTCCCGTTTCCTGTGGAGTATTGTCCTTTATAGCATCGGATTTTGTTTTCACTACCAGGCACACCCACAGCTCAGTGTCGTTTCTGCTTTTGCCCTTCTTGTATTTCTTTTTCTTTGGGATTGTTTTGGTCATGCCTTCTGTACAATGTAACGAGCTTCCATCCATAGTTCTTCAGGCATTCCATCTACCAGATCTTATCCCTTGAATCTATTAGTCACTTCCTCTATATAACAGTAAGGAATTTGACTTAGGTCATTCCTGAATGGCCTAGCGATTTTCCCTACTTTTTTTCAATTTAAGCCTGAATTTTGCAATAAGGAGCTCATGATCTGAGCCACAGTCGCCTCAACTGCCGGTCTTGTTTTTGCTTACTATACAGAGCTTCTCCAACTTGGACTGCAAAGAACATAATCAATCTTATTTCAGTATCGACCATCTGGTGATGTCCATATGTAGAGTCGTTTCTTTAGTTTTTGGAAAAGGGTGTTTGCTATGACCAGAGTGTTCTCTTAATAAAACTCTGTTAGCCTTTGCCCTACTTCATTTTGTACTCCAAGGCCAAACTTGCCTGTTATTCCAAGTATATCTTGTCTTCCTACTTTTGCATTCCAATCCCCTATGGTGAAAAGGATATCGTGTGTGTGTGTGTGTGTGTGTGTGTGTGTTAGTCTTGAAGGTATTGTAGATCTTCATAGAACCAGCCAACTTCAGCTTCTTTAGCGTCAGTGGTTGGGATATAGACTTGGATTACTGTAATGTTGCATGGTTTGCCTTGGAAATGAACTGAGATCATTCTGTCATTCTTGAGATTCACTCAGGTGCTGAATTCTGGATTCTTCTTTACTATAAGAGCTACACCTAAGGAATTCTTGCCCACAGTAGTGGATATAATGGTCATTTGAATTAAATTGTCCCATTCCCATACATTTTAGTTCACTGATTCCTAAAATGTCGATGTTTACTCTTGCCATCTGCTTGACCACATCCAATTTACCTTTGTCCACTAAAAAACTAGTCGCAACCTGAAAGTAGAGAGTTATTTGGTGGGAATGTGGCCGAGGAGCCAGCAGGTCTGAGCCTTGAGAAAACTGCTCCAGAAAGGTGGGAGGGGGAGTCAGGCTATATGCTAGTTTGAAACAAAGGGGGCAGGCAGTCTGAACATCAAAGATTATTGTGATATAAGGAAAATTAGATAGCAAGTAAAGGAATGTAGCATTCTTCTGTGTTTGGGAAGATGCAAGCCTCCGGGCTCACTGAATTTATTCCTTTCGTATATACTTCTGCTATCTGGAGCCAAATCCTGTTCCCTGATTGTTTGCATCCTTAATTCCCTGTTCACCCTACGGGGTGGCAGACATGGTGGATGGCTGCTTCCTGTATTCCCCCAGGCTCCTCAGCAGTCACCATGGAGTGTGGTGGCATCTGCGGGATCACAGGCACAGTGTTCCCTTTTGGGAGCCCTCATCCACATTTGGAAACTGGAAATTGCTGGTGGCTGTGACATTTCTTGCCCACCAATATGGCAGGAAATATTTCATTTCACACCTTAATTCATGGACCTAATATTTCAGGTTCCTATGCAAAATCGTTCTTTATAGCATTTACTTTCACCGCCAAAGTCATCCACAACTGAGTGTCATTTCTGCTTTGGCCCAGTGGCTTCCTTCTTTCTGGAGCTATTCGTAATTTCCCTCCACTCTTCTCCGGTAGCATGTTGGATACCTTCTGACTCAGGCAGCTCATCTTCCAGCATCATATCTTTTTTGCTTTTCATACTGTTCATGGAGTTCTTGTGGTGAGAGTACTGGAGTGGGATGCCATTTCCTCCTCCAGGGAGGCATTTTGTTAGAACTCTTCACTATGACCCATTCATCTTGCGTCGCCCTGCACAGCATGGCTCACAGCTTCATTGAGCTACACAAGCCCCTTCACCACAGCAAGGCTGTGATCCAGCATGGGGTTGAAATGTTTAGAAATATTGAAACACTATGTTGTGTAACAGGAACTAACAGTATTGTAAGCCAGTTATACGCCAACAACAAAGAAACAAAAACTCATAGAAAAAGAGATCAGATTTGTGGTAATCACAGGCAAGGGCTGAGGAGAGGAAGGAACTGGATGAATGCAGTTAGAAGTACAAGCTTCTGTTATAAGATAAATAAGTACTTGGGATGTAGGTATAAATATAATTAACATGGTTTTATGCTGCATATGAAAGTTGTTGAGAGAATAAATTCTGAGAGTTCTCATGACAAAGAAAAATATCTTTTTGTCTATTTCTTTAATTTTGTATCTATATGAGATGATCAATGTTCACTAAACTTCTCATGGTCATCATTTCAGATTGTATGCAAGTCAAATCCTTATGCTGTACACCTTAAACTTATACAGTGCTGTATGCCAGTTATAACTCAATAAAAATGGAAGGAAAAAAAATACGGACTTCCGAATCCTAGTCCTGGCCCAGTAATCTTCAGTTTAAACAGTGTAGGTTGTTTATGGATGATAAACAACATAGGTTGTTTATTGTCCAAGGTTCGTGTTTTGAGAAACACTACACCAGCATTGTACTTTTACTGAGAAAAGCCACTATGTATATTTGTTATCCAATTGTATTTAAACTTTGTTTTTGAATATACCCCAGTATTTATTAGCTACCTCTCTAGATACTGCAAATCGAGACTTAGAGTTAGTAACTATGAGGCAGTGATTAACTATTCCCACTGAGTTTAAGATCTAAGGTTGAAAGTTCAGAGGAATTCAAATAATCTAAGTACTGGCAATGCTAAGAAAAAAATTTTTTAATTTGTCTTATTTAAAAATGCTACACAATAGAATGAAGGAATAAATCAACTGATGCATAAATTTGAAGAAAATGACGTTTGTGCTTCTGTATACACACAACCAGCTGTTTTTACTAGTTTGCTACTTTTAGTTTCCTTATCACTGTTTATTTCATTATGATTACAGTAAATTATGATATGTGTTAAGAACATAGACTTTAAAGATAGACAAATTCTGGGTCCACATCTTAGCTGGATAACTAGTTCTAGAATCTGGATTTTAAGTATTTGTTTGCTCACGTTGCTACTACTTGAGAATTTCAAGGACTTAAAAAAGGCAGGATGCTGCAGTATGCCAATAAAATCAGTTAGGATCTCTCATCTTGATGGACCATAAAAATGGAAGGTAGGCATCAAATTTGACTTTGATTGCAGTGAGGTTTTCAATTTACCATCCATGGATGGAGTTTAGAGACACCATGAATATATATAAATAACAAAACATTAAAGTAAGCAGATTTCATCGTTTTCACAAATGGGTCCTTGACTTCCAATAAGACAGTTGAAAACAATTTTATATTATTCTTACAGGGAGGGAAAGGTGGGGTGTTTATCTTTATTAAATAAACTGGAGAACACAAGCAGCAAAACTGAGTTATATAAACGGCAAATGTTCGCTGGCATCCGTCTTCCTTCCCGAAGACACAGTGCCACCCCCTGGTGGTACAGCATCAGTTTTTAAAAAATTTAAATTTATTTATTTTAATTAAGCAATGGCACCCCACTCCAGTACTCTTGCCTGGAAAATCCCATGGACGGAGGAGCCTGGTAGGCTGCAGTCCATGGGGTTGCGAAGAGTCAGACACGACTGAGCAACTTCACTTTCACTTTTCACTTTCATGCATTGGAAAAGGAAATGGTAACCCACTCCAGTATTCTTGCGGAGAAGGCAATGGCACCCCACTCCAGTACTCTTGCCTGGAAAATCCCATGGACGGAGGAGCCTGGTAGGCTGCAGTCCAAGGGGTCGCTGAGAGTTGAACACAGCCAAGTGACTTCCTACTGTCACTTTCCACTTTCATGCATTGGAGAAGGACATGGCAACCCACTCCAGTGTTCTTGCCTGGAGAATCCCAGGGACGGGGGAGCCTGGTGGGCTGCCGTCTATGGGGTCACACAGAGTTGGACACGACTGAAGCAACTTAGCAGCAGCAGCATTTTAGTTAGAGGCTAATTACAATATTATATTGGTTTTGCCATACATCAACATGAATCCGCCACGGGTGTACACATGTTCCCAATCCTGAACCCCCGTCCCAAAATTCTCCTTTCTGAGCTTCTTATTTCTTCCTGTCAGCTATCCTGAATTAACTATGGGTGTATTATTTTAATTCTTCCAGGTTTACATGGACTGTAAGAACAAGAGTGTGGATGTGTCTTTGGTCCATTGCACAGGTAAGGGAGTATCCTTGACTAACACTGGACCTGATCCTTCTGCTGCTCCATGAATCCTTATATCACTTGTGCTTTCTTATAGCTTCCTTGATAAAAGCAATGAAATACTGTGGAAACCTAGATTCAGAGAAGCCGATTTTTTTTGAATCAGTATCTGCTGCGATAAGTAACATACATTTAAATAAGGTGAGTTGAACAAGTTGGTGTGCCAAAATCATAAGAAAATTGGAATGCAGAATCAAGGGTTTTGTGATTTTTATATTAGACTATTATTCCATTTGCATCTGAAAACCTATTAAAATGTGTCCCCTCCTCAGAGTCCTCTGCTCCAAGCAAAGAAATTTTTTCATTCCCTTTTTGGACAACGTATGAACATTGTTTAAAAATTTGGAGTTTCCAGCAATATCACTGTTTAAAGGATCTGGTGATCACCTATTAAGTGCAAACTGCTTGATTATAAAATAAATGCATCTTCCAGGATCCACTATCCTGGAAGTTGGAATCTACCTCTGTCAAATAAAAAAACCCAAAATGTAACCAAATAGCTCTTAACTGCTCTGATACCCTTTACTCTAAGCTCATATATATTGCCATTTTTGGAAACAGTATTTGCAGAAGCCAGCACTCACGTGGTCTGAAGTGTCAAAGTTATCTTCTAATACTGGGCTGTATGGTTAATTTTCCACACAGTCAAAGGCTTTGGCATAGTCAATAAAGCAGAAATAGATGTTTTTCTGGAACTCTCTTGCTTTTTCAATGATCCAGCAGATGTTGGCAATTTGATCTCTGGTTCCTCTACCTTTTCTAAAACCAGCTTGAACATCAGGAAGTTCACGGTTCACATATTGCTGAAGCCTGGCTTGGAGAATTTTGAGCATTACTTTACTAGCGTGTGAGATGAGTGCAATTGTGCGGTAGTTTGAGCATTCTTTGGCATTGCCTTTCTTTGGAATTGGAATGAAAACTGACCTTTTCCAGTCTTGTGGCCACTGCTGAGTTTTCCAAATTTGCTGGCATATTGAGTGTAGCACTTTCACAGCATCATCTTTCAGGATTTGGAATAGTTCAACTGGAATTCCATCACCTCCACTAGCTTTGTTTGTAGTGATGCTTTCTAAGGCCCACTTGACTTCACATTCCAGGATGTCTGGCTCTAGGTCAGTGATCACACCATTGTGATTATCTGGGTCATGAAGATCTTTTTTGTACAGTTCTCCTGTGTATTCTTGCCATCTCTTAATATCTTCTGCTTCTGTTAGGTCCATAAACTCCAGTACTTTGGCCATCTCATGCGAAGAGTTGACTCATTGGAAAAGACATCTGATCTGATCTGATCTGATGGTTAATTTTAGAACTGTCCCTAGAAATTTGATTTCCCACATTTTTTTTTTATCTTGAATTGTTTTCAGTTCAGTTCAGTTCAGTCGCTCAGTCGTGTCTGACTCTTTGCAACCCCATGAGTTGTAGCACGCCAGGCCTCCCTGTCCATCATCAACTCCTGGAGTTCACTCAAACTCACGTCCATTGAGTCGGTGATGCCATCCAGCCATCTCATCCTCTGTCGTCCCCTTCTCCTCCTGCCCCCAATCCCTCCCAGCATCAGAGTCTTTTCCAATGAGTCAACTCTTCGCATGAGGTGGCCAAAGTACTGGAGTTTCAGCTTTAGCATCATTCCTTCCAAAGAACACCCAAGACTGATCTCCTTTAGAAAGGACTGGCTGGATCTCCTTGTAGTCCTAGGGACTCTCAAGAGTCTTCTCCAACACCACAGTTCAAAAGCATCAATTCTTCGGTGCTCAGCTTTCTTCACAGTCCAACTCTCACATCCATACATGACCACTGGAAAAACCATAGCCTTGACTAGATGGGCCTTTGTTGGCAAAGTAATGTCTCTGCTTTTGAATATGCTATCTAGGTTGGTCATAACTTTTGCCTTTGCTTATTCCTGGAACAGCATTTATTGTCTCCCTGGGTCATCCTCATTACATGCAACCAGAACAGTATGCATTTACAAAGTAATAAAAATTTAAAAATAATAATGCTATTATTATTATTTCTACTGCTACTACTACTAAATATTACATATTATGAACATTCATTGAGTGCTCATTATGTTCCAAGACTATGCTAAGAGCTTTACCTATATTTCTTCACTAAACTCACCACAAGCTTATGAAGTAGATACTATTATTTAACCTATTGTTAGAAATGAGGAAACTGAGGTTCAGGGAAGTTTACCATTTGTAAATGGTAGAGCCAGTTTCAAAGTCAGCAGTCTGACCTGGCACTTAGGGCTATAAACTTCTATACTGTGATGCCTCAGAGAATTTCCATTTTCTTAGCTTAACGAGACAGCTGGCTTCAGTTTCTAATGTTCTTTTACCTACGGTTATCAACTTAAAGTTAAGTAGCAAGTGGGGCTTCCCAGGTGGCTCAGTGGTAAAGAATCCGCCTGCCAATGCAAGAGCCACAGGAGACGCAGATTTGATCCATGGGTCAGGAAGAGCCCGTGGAGGAGGAAATGGCAACCCACTCCAATATTCTTGATTAGAGAATTTCATGGACAGAGGAGCCTGGCAGGTTACACTCTGTGCGGTCGCCAAGAGTCAGACGTGACTGAGTGACTGAGCGCACGCACACACACACACACAATAAACCCAGTATTCTTGCCTGGAAAATTCTATAGACAGTGGAGCCTGGCTGGCTGCAGTCCATGGGGTCATCCATGGGGTCAAGAAAACAACAAGTAGCAAGTGCTAATTTCTTTCTCTTCTGTTTCAGAATTTGAGCATACTCAGTGACCACAGTGAAATCTGAGACTCTTTTGCTGCAGTACCGTTCTTTTAACAACTTCCCTGAAAAGACCATACTCAAGTGTTTTGCACAAACTTTTTTGTTGTGTAGAACCTACAAATGACCCTTATGACAAGTGTGTGACTTTGTAACTGCATAACTGCTCAAGGTTTGCCAACAATTTTATCTAATCTTTGTCAGTAAGTAAATTCATTTTGTAGGTTGCTGTATAGTTATCTTATGAAAATCAGTATGCATTTAGTTTTAGTGTACTGAAAGATAAACGTGAATTTATTTCCTTTTTTTTAATACCACAATATTTTGTGTTAATTTAGTTTTGTTGTAAGTTGATTTGTAAAAGTGAGAAGTACTTTGTCCTATTATAGGAGATTTAGAACATTTGCAAGTCATCTGTAAAAATGCAGGATCATATGTAACTAATACAAAGAAACAACTTATCAAGTGTGGCATTTTCCCCTACCAAAAAAGCCATTAAATATCAATAAGCCATGAAATATTCATGTAATATGATACAAAATTCACAGAAAGTAAGTCAAGCAAAAACAAATGACAAATTGGAAACCATTCTTCTTCATATCTTTCCATGCATGGAAGTCTTCAGGAATGTTTTCACGTCACTTTTATCCCAGTGAAATCAGGTTCTTGACTTTGGTTTTGTTGTGACTGTTAAAAATATTTAGGATCTTCAGACCTTAGGCCTCGTTTGCACATCCCCACCCATAAAAGTCTCTATTTTCAGCTTAAGTTTTGTTGGAACTAGAAAATATGGAAGTTGCACATTTTATGTTTTTTCACAAATATGATTTATAGATGAGAAAGTATCAACAGCAGAATAACTTTGTGCTATTCCAATATAGGATTAGCTATAGTAGTTTGAGACTTTCCTATTTCAGAGATAGTCGATATACTATAATACATTTATCTGTCTAAGATAGATAGATCTCTATAGAATGCTTGATTTTTTTCTTTTGTTAGAGAAGAGCTTAGATAAATGCTTATCTGTAAACCCACTAAACCAACAGAGTAATTGACAAGTAAAACCACAGGCTAGGCTGACTTGTATATATGTTTCTACATATATTTTAAATCACATATAGTTTTATATGTTTATCTACCAATTTGATTTACCTATGAAGAAATATCACTTTCAAAAATAGGTATAGACACATGCATTAATCTTAAGGCATTTTAGCTGTTCTAGAAATTACCAATTAACATAAAGCCAAGTACTTTGAAGTGAATTTGAGAAAGAGTTTGCAAACAAAATTAAAAGGCTTTAATTTTAGGTCACTTAGGTGTTTTTCTGGACATCTGTAAGAGAAAATGCTAATATTTGCCAAGTGATTTAATGGTCCCTAGCAAATGTATAACAAACATTCATATGGCCCTTGTTTTTACCATTAAATCCTAAGCAGACAGTGTAAAAGAGGAATAATAAACATTTCAAATTTTCATAACTTATTTAGCTATGTTAATTTTGATTGACATGAAATACAAAGATAGTTTTTGTCCCACAGGAAGCCTCAATCCCTTCATCACTAATTTGGACTGAAATGAGTGAAGCCAATTTTCCTTCCCATCAAATACTGTTCCAAGAAAAGGTGGAAGTAATAGCTGAAAGTAAACTTTCCTTAAAAAGAGGAATTTCACTCTGCTTTGTCTGATTAAATTATTCCAGTTGTGGATGGTGGCAACACTCACTGTCTCTAATCCATTGGTCAGGGGCACATAAATGGATGTATTTCTATGCAACTTTGGCCTATTATTAAATTTATGCACTGTAGACATTTTCTAATTTGTTAGAGATTATGGACTGTAGATGGAATTAAAATCATTACAGTTAATCGACAGATAGTTTCTTCTATTTTTTTATTGAAGCTAGCACACAATTCCTTGAGAAGATGTATTTGAATGCATTTCAGGGTTTATAGTAGATATTTAATGGATAAAGCTTAAAAGTCATAACTTTCATCAAATATTATTGTTTTCAAAGTAAAAGAAGATCAAAACAAAGGTACCATAAACCCTTTGCTCTAAGGTTTATCCTGCATGCTAAGGTCACAGTGACTATAGACCTGGAGGAGCTCCCTGGAATTAAGTTTTGAGAGCCCAGAGACTCAGTATGAGTTTCACACACACAAGATCCTAAAATATAAATGTTTATTTCAAAACAGATATTGACAATAGAAAAACTACAATAAGGTCCTGATGCTAGAATGTTCCTAATCATGTTGAACTATTTTTATGAGATTACTTATTTTTGTATATGGTAAGTTACTTACATATTACTTATTATGGTAAAATAAAATAGGGAAAAATTAAAACTGACCTATAAGAGTGTTAAGGATTTAACGGAGTGATATACAATATACAAATTAACCATAAAGCAAATAACCAGGAAAAGACTGTTAATATTACATTTATACAGATTAAATGTCCTTAATTTACCATTTGTCTTTCATTTTAAAGATTATTTGCCCCCAATTGTATGATTCCAGTGTTAAAAGTCTAACTTGAATTACTTTGCAGTAATTTATTTGACAGATCTCTATTGTGTAAATGCGTAATGTAATGAGAAAAGAGATCTCTCTTTTTTAATGAAAATGTAAATGTGTTGATACCCTGTATGGATGATGTTTGACATTTAGTGTTTACCCAAATATGTTTTTGAATAGGCATATGACTGGAGGTACTTGTTCTGCATTCTGCAATAGGGATGATCATCTAATTCAACATAGACAGTCCTTCTGGTATTGATTTTGTTGCCAGTTTTTCAATAGGGAGTTTAGTAAGGCTTGCACAATCTAGAGATTTCTAGTTACAAATCATATTATCTAATATGTCACACTTATATTTTTATGTTTTTCAATATATTTAATTACTTTTTAAATAATCCTTTGCACTGACTCAGCATATAACAACCAATTTACATGGAAAATAAACTGAAATATGATTACTGTGTTAAATGGATTTCTGACTATTATTTCAAAGTACTTACTGAAGAGCAAATAGTACATTTTTCCTTGCTTAGACTGACCTACAGAGTATTATGTGTTGAAAATTACTGGATTCAATATTCTTTGTAATTTATTCCTACAAAATTTCAGCCTAAAATTGTGAAGTGTTGTATGTCAATTTACAGAAGTTTAATAAAACTACTTTTTGCTGCAACACTACTTTTATGCAGTCCTTTAAACACCAAGTTTAAATCCTTTCTTGTTCTAATTTTAATTAATATGTAATTTAATTTGTTAATTTGTTTGGCTCTTTGTTTATATACTGTTGTTTGTCTTTTCTGAGTTTCTAGGCTGAGTTCAATATTCTCCAGCATTTTAAAGGTTATTGTTCAAAGAACAAGAACATAAGGCTCTCTTCCAGGTGTTGGAGATATGGCAGTGAATTAAGCAGAAAAAAAATTAAAAAAATCCCTGCCTTTATGGAGCTTACATCCTTACTGGGGAAGACAAAATAAATGGAATAAATTTTACATACCTTTATTTAAGTTAAATGAAAATGTGTGCTAAGAATAGGAATAAATTAAGGAAAGAGGATAAAATGTGTGGCAGAAGGTGGGCGCTGTGTCCCAAGGTAGACTGGTAGGCATGGCGACTAATGAGAATGTCTTAGGAAGCTCAGGCTGCTGTAATCAAATAGCACAGACTGGAGAACTAAACAATAGACATTTATCTCTCAAAATTCAGTAGGCTGGGGAGTCAAAGAGCAAAGTAGCACCTGACTCAGCTTCTGGTGAAAGCTTATTTTATGTCTTGTAGACAGCTACCTTCTTGCTGTCCTCACATGCCCTCACATGTTAGAAAGAGAGTGCTCTCTTGTTTCTCCTCTAAAGGATCCTATAATTCTGTAAGCTTAGGATTTCACCCTTATGACCTTATTTAACCTTTATTACTTCCCTGTATGCTCACCCTTCACATACAGTTACACTGAGGGTTAGGGAAACACAAGTCCATAGCAGGGAGTTATAAATATCTTCTATATTAAAACATTCCTTTTTATGTCTGAAAATTAGGCTTGCTGGAATTTTATGTTAGGTTGGCTAAAACATTCATTTGGGTTTTTCTGTAAGATGTTACAAAAAACCCATGTGAACTTTTTGGCTGACCCAATAGTGGAGGTGATGGAATTCCAGTTAAGCTCTTTCAAATCCTGAAAGATGATGCTGTGAAAGTACTACACTCAATATGCCAGCAAATTTAGAAAACTCAGCAGTGGCCACAAGACTGGAAAAGGTCAGTTTTCATTCCAATCCCAAAGAAAGGCAATGCCAAAGAATGCTCAAACTACCGCGCAATTGCACTCATCTCACATGCTAGTAAAGTAATGCTCAAAATTCTCCAAGCCAGGCTTCAGCAATATGTGAACCGTGAACTTCCTGATGTTCAAGCTGGTTTTAGAAAAGGCAGAGGAACCAGAGATCAAATTGCCAACATCTGCTGGATCATAGAAAAAGCAAGAGAGTTCCAGAAAAACATCTATTTTTGCTTTATTGACTATGCCAAAGCCTTTGACTGTGTGGATCACAATAAACTGTGGACAATTCTGAAAGAGATGGGAATACCAGACCACCTGATCTGCCTCTTGAGAAATTTGTATGCAGGTCAGGAAGCAACAGTTAGAACTGGACATGGAACAATAGGCTGGTTCCAAATAGGAAAAGGAGTTCGTAAAGGCTGTATATTGTCACCCTGCTTATTTAACTTATATGCAGAGTACATCATGAGAAACGCTGGACTGGAAGAAACACAAGCTGGAATCAAGATTGCCGGGAGAAATATCAATAACCTCAGATATGCAGATGACCCACCCTTATGGCAGAAAGTGAAGAGGAACTAAAAAGCCTCTTGATGAAAGTGAAAGAGGAGAGTGAAAAAGTTGGCTTAAAGCTCAACATTGAGAAAATGAAGATCATGGCATCTGGTCCCACCACTTCATGGGAAATAGATGGGGAAACAGTGGAAACAGTGTCAGACTTTATTTTGGGGGGCTCCAAAATCACTGCAGATGGTGACTGCAGCCATGAAATTAAAAGACGCTTACTCCTTGGAAGGAAAGTTAGGACCAACCTAGATAGCATATTCAAAAGCAGAGACATTACTTTGCCAACAAAGGTTCATCTAGTCAAGGCTATGGTTTTTCCTGTGGTCATGTATGGATGTGAGAGTTGGACTGTGAAGAAGGCTGAGCACCGAAGAATTGATGCTTTTGAACTGTGGTGTTGGAGAAGACTCTCGAGAGTCCCTTGGACTGCAAGGAGATCCGACCAGTCCATTCTGAAGGAGATCAGCCCTGGGATTTCTTTGGAAGGAATGCTGCTAAAGCTGAAACTCCAGTACTTTGGCCACCTCATGCGAAGAGTTGACTCATTGGAAAAGACTCTGATGCTGGGAGGGATTGGGGGCAGGAGGAGAAGGGGACGACAGAGGATGAGATGGCTGGATGGCATCACTGACTCGATGGACGTGAGTCTGGGTGAACTCCGGGAGTTGGTGATGGACAGGGAGGCCTGGCGTGCTGCGATTCATGGGGTCACAAAGAGTCAGACACGACTGAGCGACTGAACTGAACTGAACTGAGTGTTTAACATAATCCTTTTGCATCAAAAACATGATAAGTAATTGTGAACTGTCTTGCTAAAGTATTTTAATTCTAGAGACTGTAGGTTAGCATAAATATTACCAGCCATATCAGGCTACTGAGATGAGATCCTGGCTATGAAACATAGTGAAGTGGTCAGGAACAGGTTTGCAATATACCAATGGCTATTCGAAAGCTGAGACATTATATTCTGGTGATGGTTTCTAAGGATTAGCCATCCTGTTATAAAGACAGAACTGAATTAGTTAGCTTTCCTTTAACTGTCATATTGTTTTAAAGAAAATAACAACAGAGATGTGCTTAATTCTACCAGCTGTCACAGAGACAGACGAAGAACAGAGTCCTGATGCTAACCGCACTGAGAGCTTTCCACGTTTTTGTTTGTTTTTTGTTTACTAAAAAGAAAAGAATAGTAGGTTCCTGCACAAATGAGCTAAGTGCTGTGAAATGATGGCTTTCAGGGTGCTCATTATGTAAAAATCCTCACTCATTTTCCACTGATTCCACACTAGGAAGGTCATTTTGGTCAAACTTACTTCCTTTCTGTCCTTAATAATAAAGTCCATTCTCTCCACCAAGTATAGAAGGCTTTTTAGTACTTTTTTTTTTTTCCTATTTGGAACCTTGTATTTTTATGGCCACATTTAGAAATTGGCTAATAAATAAGTCTAGTGAGAATTTATACTTAACAAGAACAATTGTTGCATTAAAAAATAAAATGATTCAATTAAAAAAAGCTAGAACTGTGTCTTTATCTCTTTTGCTACTAGAGCTGCCGTTTTCCCCTTCTTGGTTTTGAAGCGGTTTATGGCCTTGTGAGGGCAGAAAAGTAAGGAAAGGCAGATTCTTCTAGACTAGAGTCTGTTTGCCTCAACTTCCATATTTAACACCCCTATCTCCACACTTCCTTTCACCTTGATTTATGTCCTACAGAGTTCTCAAGCTTACTTGCTCCCTGTTTTCTTAAATTTGTATTAATAGTAAGAGATCTATTGCTTAAATAAAGGTGCCTTTCCTCAGGCTAATGAAGCCTGAGAGAGTGTGAGGAAGGGAGGGCAGTGAACGCAGTGCCTGGCCAACGGATGGCTTTGGGGGAGAAGGAAAACAGGGTAAAGGCAGGTAGTGAGAAGATGAGGAGAAAGTCGGGTAGGAAGACTAACCCTATGATTTTAGGAATTTCTAGCTATCTTCTGAGTCCAAATATATGCTTCATTATTCGTTTATTAAATTAATTTATTTGTTTTAATTGGAGGCTAATTATTTTACAATATTATTCTTTTACGAGGCCTGAGACTCTCAGCATTAACACTTGTTGCTGTTGTTCAGTCGCTCAGTCATGTCTGACTCTTTGCAGCCTCATGGACTGCAGCACTTATTTAGGGTGAAGTAAATACTTTAAGAAAGGAAGAATACATGTAAGCCCTGCAAGGCACTGTGTTAGTCTTGGAAAAAGCTAATTCATTCAATAAGCTTATGACATTGTTGGGCTTCTCTGGTGGCTCAGACGGTGAAGCATCTGTCTGCAGTGCAGGAGACCTGTGTTCAGTCCCTGGGTCTGGAGATCCCCTGGAGAAGGGAATGGCAGCTCACTGCGGTATTTTTGCCTGGAGAATTCCCTGGACAGAGGAGACTGGCAGGCTACAGTCCATGGGGTCGCAAAGAGTCGGACACGACTGAGCGACTGACGCACGCACATGATGTTGTCATCGAGGGCCAGAGAAAACAAAGCACAGGATAAATTGTGATGAAGATTGGTTGCTAGCACCACCTGGAAGATTGGTTAGAACTCTCTTTTGGAGTTCAGGGTGCTGCTGAGGGCAGGATGAGAATGGTGATGTGGTTTGGGGATACAGGCTGAGCAATGTGCCTTAAGCATGCATGGATGACCAGGGCCCTCCCCTCATCACCCACTCCAAAGACACAGACATGGTGGAACTAACTGGTGTTCATGAAGTCAAACACAATTCTTCCCATATACCAGCTTTTCTTGGCGCTTGGACCCATGCCTTTTGCTTTGGCTCTGGAATTAAAATTTAACAGAAGCAGTGTAACTGCCAAAAACAGAATCGACATACAACTTTCATCTTGCGTGAACCTAGTTTTTCAATCCTTCCTTTCCACTCTGCCAATGGAAAGACTAAAGTAGTGTGAGTCTCACCAGAGTAGGGGTTTAATCAGTTAAAACCAAGCAAATGATGGTGCCAGGTCTCTCCTAAATCTTGGTTGAAATGTGATCCTTACAATATCTGCACAAGAATCACTGTGGATATTTTCCACGTACGTAGATTTACGCACTCCACCCCAAACCTAGAGGATCAGAATTTCTTTGGGGTGAACTTAGAATAAGAATTTTAAAACAATCATTCACTTTCATTTTATATACTACAGTTTGGAATCACAGTCACAAGGCTTTCTTTAGTGTTTGAAAAAAGCCCTGTACTCTGAGCCTTTGGCACACATGTGTTCATCATTTGCTTTATTTGGGCTTGTGCGACGGTCACAGGGTGTTGTGGGTGTATACTGGATCTACAGTGCTATTCTTCAGTAGCCGGAACTGAGTGTAACATGGCAAAGCACCACGTCAAGTTCACCATAACTTTTGATCAACATGGGTTTGTCAGAGTCCGAAAGTATCTGAAACACACTGTCCCTATTCATTTACTCTTGGGTGGATTTCCTAAGACTGGAAATTTGTATTTAGTCTCTTTCATCATGGAAAATTTAAGTTTCTTCCTTGTTTCACAAATTTATACTGTTTCTGAAAGATATTTACATAGTCATAGAAGAAAACAGTCTCATCCTCCAAGTTGCTCCTCACACATTTCCTTTAGAAACACTTCATAAAGAGAGATTTCTCTTCAAGCCTAAGCTTCCTTGGGTAATTATTTTCTTTCAGCCCCTTCATTGAAATTTCCTGTGAAATGCTACCAGAGTGAACTGTAGTTAAAATCTTTCATTCTGCACGTACGGAGCTGGGATACAGTGATGGTGGCAGTAGTTATATTACTCAGCTATTTTTAGTTTGGGAATGGGGCTGATATAAACCACCATAAATACAGAGAAAATGATGTTCAATTATGAATCACTACCACCTGTGTGAATTTATATCTTCAGGTTTAATTTTTCTAGAATATTCTTACTGCAGTATATTCTTTATCCACTTTTTAAGTTGATTTTCTTTCTATGGGTAATGGATTTAATTGCATTAAATGTTCAGGAGATCCAAAAATTAATAAAGTATGTATTTGTACTCACAAATTTCACAATCCTTTTTTAATTTCTTTTTTTTTAAAGAAATCATTCATGTGTTCAAAAAGTATTTGAATATGTATTGCATTCCACACACCATGCTGGTTGATATGGATACAAGAATGAGTAGTTTTTTACCTTTAAGGTATTAGAAGGGCTTGCCAGGTGGCGCTAGTGGTAAAGAACCCGCCTACCAATGCAGGAGACATAAGAGACATGGGTTTGATCCTGGGTCAGGAAGATCCACTGGAGAAGGGCATGGTAACCCACTTCAGTATTCTTGCCTGGAGAATCCCATGGACAGAAGAGCCTGGCGGGCTACAGCCCATAGGATCGTGAGTCCAACATGACTGAAGTGACTAAGTGCACACATGCACACACACACATACACACACACACATGATATTAGATAACTCTGGGCAAGACATAAACAAGTAAAAGAAAGAATTATAATCCCACATGCTTAGTACACACAGTTTAAAATGCCATTCAAATATCACCCAGGCTATCTTTTATGATCACCTGTTTGTGGTCACAAGATAGCTACACTTACTCAAAATTTGGTTTGAGACTGATGGTGAGACATAGACACCAGGACGTTTTGAAAATGTTTGTTACTTACATAATCAGCTTTCTGTGGGTAGCAGGGCAAGCCTCTTACTCTGGTTAAAAAAATGATTTGAGAGGTCAAGGGAAGGAGGTGAGTTTGAGATTTTTATGGAATTTAGGGGGGTATGGTCAGGGTGGTGCTAGTGGTAAAGAACTTGCCTGCCAATGCAGGAGACATAAGTGATGCAGGTTCCATCCCTGGGTTGGGAAGATCCCCTGGAGAAGGAAATGGCAACCCACTCCAGTATTCCTGCCTGGAGAACTCCATGGACAGAAGAGCCTGGTGGGCTACAGTCCATGGGGTCTTAGGAATCGGACATGACTGAGCAACTTTCACTTTCACTTTTTCAGGGAAAATGTTCTTGAACTATCCATAACAAAGGAGGAAGCACTCAAGCCTCCTTGTAAGTTTGCCCAGATGTGGGGCAAAAGGGCGAGAGGTGTTTGGCTTAAAAACTGTCAGCAGTAGTCACATGATGGAGTCTTAAGTCTTTTTTATAATTCACCCAGTTTACATTAGATGACTACCCATTCCTTCCTCTATGGTTACACTGACATAATTTCATCATAATTGTTCATTTATATGCTTTAAAGGTGAGGCATCAGCTGTATAGTAATCACTGTGTTCCTGGTTCACTGAATGTTATGTTTAATGTGTTTGTTGAAGGGATGAATGAAGTGATGTCAATCAAAATTAACACTATATAAAGATATTTAAAACCTAGGAATCAACTAAGGAAAAGAAGTCCCTTCAAGGGACTCAGAAGACCAGTGTGTTTAGCAAAGAATAAAAATGTCAGTGATTTGAAATAATTCTGGGGATATAAATAGAAATTTCTTCATGAAAAAGTTACTCTCTCTATTGAAAAATGTAAGCCCGCCAGTTTCCAGTAACAATTACACTGCAGCGTACTAATCTTGACTCCAGAGAACTAATTTCTAGTTTCAGGTGGAGTAAGCAGGTATCTGTAAGATGCCATCTGAGGGGGGATCAGAGGTTTCAGTTCTCCAAATACTTTGCCAATTTGTGACAGTTCTCAAAATTTTTACTGATAAAACTCTCTTTCCCAATAAAGCATTAATTCCATATGTCATCAATAAAATACTATAATATGAAGAGAAAATTAAGATATTAACTTACTATTACAATTTACTATGTTTTATTGCCTACCAAAACCTGGGACTAGGGTAAGTGGAACTTACAGGTAGGACATATTGGATCAATAGAAATATCTTTTTGTCAGTCAGTTGTACTGTTAATTATCCATTTCTTCCTAACAAACTCACTCCAAAACATAGTGGTTTATCTTCTCATGATTCTGTTTGTCGGCTGGATTCTGCTGGGCTCCCCTGGGTTCACTTATGTTGTGTTCAGTTGGTGAGTTAGCTGAGGGCTGGGCTTCTTCACAAACCTAGAAGTCTTAAGATCCGAGAGAATGAAGGCAGCAGTTGCAAGGTCTCTTAAGGCTCATGATCAGAAACTTAAACATGTCACTTCCACCACATTTTTAACACCACAAGGCTAGCTCCATTTTAAGAGAAGAGAAACAAACTCCATCTCTGTATGGGACAAGCTGCGGAGCCGCTTTGCAAAGGAATGTACACAACTTTTTAGCCATCAAACAACGTATCAGAGTCCACTTCTGATTACACAAATTATTCTTCAACATGCAAAACGTGCTTACCCACAACCAAGGCTTCCAAATTCTCACCCCTATTATAGCGTTAGTCCAGGATCTCATAATTAGTCTCTGGTTCGGTTTGGGTGAGTTTCTCAGGTTCAGTTCCTCAGGTCAGCTCCTTTTGATAAGAGCTGGGAGCCAGAAACAAGGTTGTCTTCCAGTCTCACATTCATTATACAATGGTAAGAGAGGGGCAGAGTAACCGTAATAGACACTCCAGTTCAAAACTTACGAGTGGAGCCATAGGCATATTCAACACCTAGATCTTGCTTTCTAATTCCATTAAGCAGTAGAAGGAACCAGAGCTCCTTGGAAAATCACTGATTCTAAGCCATTAAAAAGACAAAGAAACTTCAATTTGAGGGTCAAATGCCCTAGTTTGTCTTCAATATACCCGGCCAGTACACCTCACAACTGTCAAGGCTGTCAAATAAAAGACTAAGATACCTTCATACCAGAGGAAACTTAAGAGTTGTAATGACTGAATGCACCATGATTATCTTGCAACATATCCTGAAACAGAATATTAGGATGGTGGGAGAAATAGTAAAATCAAAATACACTGTAGAGTTTCATTATTAGTAATGTAACTACTATATTGAAAGTGAAAAAGTGAAGAAAGTGAAAGTCACTCAGTTGTGTCCAACTGTTTGTGACCCCATGGACTATATATTCCATGGGATTCTCCAGGCCAGAATACTGGAGAGGGTAGCTGTTCCCTTCTCCAGGGGATCTTCCCAACCCAGTGATGGAACCCAGGTCTCCTGCATTGCAGGCGGATTCTTTACCAGCTGAGCCACCAGGAAGTCCAACTACTATATTACTATATTGTCAATGCAATATTCTTTCCTTAGTTGTGACAAATGCTTCATGGTTATACAAGCCATTCATGGTTTGGGAGAGTGGATGAGGAGTATATGAGGATTCTCTGTATTATTCTTCCAGCTTTCCAATAAATACATAAAAGTACTCTAAAATGAAAAGAACTATATATTTAAGAAAAAGAGACTGAGTGGAACACATATGTCAGTTATGATTTTCTAGTAATTTTGAAAGGCAGTTGGGTACATATCACCAGCTTTCCCTTCTCTGGGGCCAAAGCAGGTTCCCTAATTAGGTTCAAGTTCTGCAGCCTGGGTTGTTGTTCAGTTGTCCATTCTGACTCCTTGTGACCAATGGACTGCAGCGTGCCAGGATTCCCTGTCCTTCACGATCTCCCGGAGTTTGCTCAAACTCATGTCCATTGAGTCAGTGATGCCATCCAACCATCCTCTGTTGTCCCCTTCTCCTTCTGCTTTCTATTTTCCCCAGCATCAGGGTCTTTTCCAAGGAGTCAACTCTTTGCATCAAGTGGCCAAAGTATTGGAGCCTGGGAGTAATTCTCAAATCCTTTGTTCTTGGATCTTGACTTAGCTTTTGCTCTCTAAGAAGTCTTCTGTTTTTATAGCAATAACTGGTTTTCAGCTGACTGGCTGCCTCAGCCTGCTCTCCATTTCATAGAAAGTTAAAGTCCTTTTGGTCTGAGGAGTAGTGTTTGCATCAGTATCATTCTCTTCAAATTATTATGAATCTTATTGGGGTTGATCAGATCAGATCAGATCAGATCATTCGCTCAGTCGTGTCTGACTCTTTGCGACCCCGTGAATTGCAGCACGCCAGGCCTCCCTGTCCATCACCAACTCCCGGAGTTCACTCAGACTCATGTCCATCGAGTCAGTGATGCCATCCAGCCATCTCATCCTCTGTCATCCCCTTCTCCTCCTGCCCCCAATCCCTCTCAGCATCAGAGTCTTTTCCAATGAGTCAACTCTTCACATCAGGTAGCCAAAGTATTGGAGTTTCAGCTTTAGCATCATTCCTTCCAAAGAAATCCCAGGGCTGATCTCCTTCCGAATGGACTGGTTGGATCTCCTTGCAGTCCAAGGGACTCTCAAGAGTCTTCTCCAACATCACAGTTCAAAAGCATCAATTCTTCAGAGCTCAGCCTTCTTCACAGTCCAACTCTCACATCCATACATGACCACAGGAAAAACCATAGCCTTGACTAGACGAACCTTTGTTGGCAAAGTAATGCCATGCCCCAAAAGTGATATACATAATTCTTTTCAGAACAGATCTCTATCTACTTTGAACACATAAATATGTTTTTGGAAGACACTTAATTTTTAGAAACCTTTTTGACTGATTAGGGGTGTTGACTGAAAAATATAGTTGTAACCTGGAAGTACAGAGTGTTTTATTTGGTGGAAATGTTTAGGACTTCAGTCCTGGGAGGCAGCATCTCAGGTAGCTCTGAGAAAGTACTCCAAGGAGGCAGGGCAAGGAGTCAGGACAGATAGAGGTTTGTAACAAAAGGGGAGGCAGGCAGTCTGAGCATCAAAGATTATGTTAATGAAGGAAAACCAGATATATTATGGAATTTAGTGGCTCTTCTATGTACGGGAAGATGCAAGCATCTGGGCTCACTGAAATAATTTCTTTTATACGCATCTCAGCTCTCTGGGGCCAGCATCTTGTTTTTTCATGTCTCACGTCCCCTGCAGCTCCTCAGCACTCACTGTAGTGGGGGAGAAGTGAGGTATCAGACAGTTGCTGGATGGCAGGCATTGTTTTCCCTTTGGGGGCCCTTCATGCTCAGAAGTTCACAAAATTGAAACTGCGGATGGCTGTGACATTCTTGTTTACTGACATGACAGGAGATATTCCACTTTCACAGGGGTCAACTAACCACCATCTTAAGTCTTTCTGAGATCTTAACAAAGGATTTTATAACACATATTTAAGTAGATAATTGTCTTAAGATCATTTCTTACCTTGAGAATCTTCTACAGCATGGCAATGCGAATCAGTTTCATATTTCAACCAAGCAATTCTTTCCTATATTTCCTTTACATTCTGTTTTCAAACTGAAACTTTGTTGCTAAGTTCAACTTGCCCTTTCCTTAAGAGAAAGACACCAATGAAGGGCCATTGGGATAATTTTATAGTTAATCTCGGGTGTGGGTGTAGGTGCTTCAAAACAGAACGTGCATCCCTGTGTCGAAGTTTCTGAATGGATAACTAGTCTTGGTGCACTGGGAATGCATCAGCAAAGTTTTTATCACTGTTTGGGGACTAATAGAACATAGAGGCTACTTGACCCTAATGATTAATAAACAATATATATTAACTGCAAAGCCCGTGATGACAGAGTGATTTACTCATACTGCCGTCCTGGGTAGAGTCAGTGAAAATACAGGAGAAACTGTAAGGACCCAAGATGGCATCGTTTATGCTAACAGCCATACATGGCCTGTTTCATGAACTTATTAGCAAAATTCTTTGGTTAGGATATTCATATTGCATCCTCTTTCTTTCCATGAGTAGGGGTGGAAAGTCAAATTAAGGAGAAGCAAATTGAAAAAAAAGGAAAAAACTTATTCAAGCCACTGTTTTAAAAACAATATAACATGTCCAGAGGTTATTCTTTTCTTCATCTTGAAAATATTGAAGATAAAGAAGAGACAAAATCAATATTTAAAGTGATAAGGCGATAAACTGAGGATGTAAAGAACTAAATATATTTCTAGGTTATAAGGTACACTGGATTGATTCATCTTATAGGAGTGTTGGAAGGTGAAGATATTGAAGAATACCCTCTGAACTGAGAAGAAAATTTGAGGCCAAAAAAACAAATAAGGCAGCTCTATAAAATGCAATTGTAAAGATTATTGTGGGCAATTAAATGTGGGCAGGATTGGGATGATGATGGCCCATAGGCGCTTGCAGCTGCACTCTGTGCTGAAAGGGGTACAGGAGGATTTAAAGGGGTCAAAGCTAAAAGTAGAGTCTGACCATGAGGGAGAAACACATCTGTACCTGCCAGGGATCTCATGGCCACTATCTGCATCAGCAAAAGGCATTCTTCCAGTTTTCATATCAGATGAAGGCAGGGTAAAGGTCGAAGGAAACATAGGTCTTGGACACATTTCTTATGAGGCTGAGGCTCAGTCATCTAGAAGGGAGTGGGGCCTAAGATGGAGCTGACAAAATGGAGAAAGGTTAAGCCATAGAGTGTCTAAAATGTTTAGGGGTAAAATATAAATGATCAGTTTTGGCTTGCCTCCTTCAAATTATTATAGTAATTTGAAGCCTAAAGCAACTCTATGATATAGAAGGTTTTCCTCAAAGTTCTTCTTAAATTCTGGTTAAGATAACCAAGGATATGAACATTCTTTGAAAACTCTAGGAATATCCACATTTTCTTCTCTGTATTTATCTTTATATGTATCTATTTATTCTAAGGGAAAATAGGTGGATTCATACACAATTTTGCTTTAGTTTGTGCTTTTTCCCCTTTAGTGTAGTTTATGCTTGGGGATACTTTCTTTAAGTTAAGAAGTTACACAGCTTAAAATCATTAGTTTTCAAACCACAATGACATTCAGAGATAAAAGTTTTAGACTATCATAATCTCTTCTGATTTTTCATATAAATATAAAGATGAGATTGTAAGAAAAATATGACATAATATTACAAAGCTTCCCTTGTAGCTCAGTCGGTAAAGAATCTTCCTGCAGTGCAGGAGACCAGGGTTCTATTCCTGGGTCGGGAAGAGCCCCTTGAGAAGGGAATGACAACCCACTCCAGTATTTTTGCCTGGAAAATCCCATGGACAGAGGAGCCTGGCAGGCTACAGTCCATGGGGTCACAAGAGTCAGACATGACTTAGCAACTAAACCACCAACCATCAAAGGTTTTGTGAAAACTTTTTATATAATTTTTGCCTATCATATAAAATGCTCAGATCCAGTAATATGGGAAGTGCTATGTCACCAAATATTTAGAAGCCAATATGCAAGTGGTCTCTATTTTTTAAAATTTCCCCAGTATCCCAAAGGTCAAGGACTATTCAAGATCACTGCAGATGGTGACTGCAGCCATGAAATTAAAAGATGGTCGCTCCTTGGGAGAAAAGCTATGACAAACCTAGACAGCATATTTAAAAGCAGAGACATTGCTTTGCCAGCAAAGGTCCATCTAGTCAAAGCTCTGGTTTTTCCAGTAGTCATGTATGGATGTGAGAGTTGGACCATAAAGAAAACTGAGCACTGAGGAATTGATGCTCTTGAATGGTGGTGTTTGTGAAGATTCTTGAATGTCCCTTGGACTGCAAGGAAATCAGATCAGTCAATCTTAAAGGAAATCAGTTCTGAATATTCATTAGAAGGACTGATGCTGAAAGTGAAGCTCCAATACTTTGGCCATCTGATGCGAAGAGCTGACTCATTGGAAAAAACCCTGATGCTGGGAAAGATTGAAGGCAGGAGGAGAAGGGGACGACAGAGGATGAGATGTTGGATGGCATCACTGACTTGATGGACATGAGTTTGAGCAAACTCCGGGAGTTAGTGATGGACAGGGAAGCCTTCTGTCCATGGGGTCATAAAGAGTTGGACACGACTGAATGACTGAACTGAATTGAATGACCATGAGAAGATAGCAACATAAGGACATGACCTAAAATCACAAAGAGGTGATGTATGAGAAGCGATAGTAGTATTCACACTTATATAGGGTTTTGCTTTTGGCAGAGCAAACTGTCCCAGGCAACTTGGGCTACCATTAACAAAGCACCACAGTTGGAGTAGCTTAAACAATAGGTATTTGTTTCTCAGAGTTGTGGAGACTGAAAGTTTGAAGTCAAAGTGACAGAGGATCAGTATCAGGTGAGAGCTCTCTCCTTGGATGTGTTAAAAAAAAAAAAAAAAAAAGGCTCAATGTGAGAGTTGTTTTATTTGGGGCAAAACCAGGGCTGTAGCCTGGGTAACAGCAACTCAAATAGCTCTCAGAGACTGCTCCAAGGAGGTGAAGAGAGGAGCTAGGACACATGGGAATTTTGTAACAAAGGGGAAGTGGTCAGGAATGTCATAAGATTATTGTTAAAGAAAACCAGATATCTCAAGTTAGGAAATTCAGGGCTTTTCTATGTATGGGAAGATGCAAGAGTCTGGGCCCACTGAAATCTTTTTTTTTTTATATTCATCTCAGCTATCTGGGGCCAGTATCTTTATTATCACATCCTGAGTTTCCTCAGGGTTCACAGTAGGGGGTGACATCAGATATTCTTTTTCTCCCTGCCTTTCCTCAGAGTTCACCAGCTCATGTAGGAGGGCTGCAAACTTTGATGACTGTGGCATCCTTTGTTTACTGTTAATGGCAGGAAACTTTCCATTTTTTAGGCTTTTGGTATCTGCCTTCTTGCTGTGTCCTCACGTGGCCTTTCCTTGGTGCCTTCCGTTGGAGACAGAGAGGAAGCAAGCCCTGTGAGGTCTCTTTTTATAAAGGCACAAATTCCATCCTGAGGTCTCCACTCTAATGAGGGATCCACATCTAAACTTAATTTGAGGGCAAGAGGAGAAGGGGGAGACAGAGGATGAGATGGTTGGATGGCATCATCAACTCAATGGACATGAGTTTGAGCAAACTCCAGAAGATAGTGAAGGATAGAGAAGCCTGACGTGCTGCAGTCCATAGGGTTGCAGAGAGTCAGACACAACTGAGGGACCGAACAATAACAACAACAAAGCTTAATTAACTCCTAAACACCTTATCATCCCGTTGGAAGTTAGAGCTTCAATATATAAATCAAAGGGTGGGGGGGCCCAATTCAACTCATAGCAGAAACTTCGTTGCTTTCTCTTTTAAAAACAATCCATATATCTTTATTAGCTTAAGTTAGAAGCCTCAGTAAAATACAGCAATGATTCCTTTTAAATTCTAACCAAAGCTCCATCTAACCAACTGCTATCATTCATGCAGCTTTAACTCATACTGAGGTGTTAAAACAGAGTGAGAGTTTTATGCCCTGGGTTTGTATATAGCAGGAGCTATATATATGGTGGAAGCATGTGTCTTGCCTTTTCCTTTCTTGATCTACTTTACTCCAAGTTGCTGGAGAGCTACTAAGCTGAATATAGATGATGAACACTTGAGAGAAGTAGCTCTAAAGAGACACTGAAAAGGATTGCATATTGGTCAAAATTGTGAAAGATCCTTTTAAAAATCACAAACAATTCTAAGTATCTATACCAAACTGATGTTATGAATCTGTGAGTTTGTCAAATGAGCATATAGTGGATAAGACGGTCTGAAGTCCTACAGAATTGGTTGGCTTTGGATTTTACCATAGGCATTTATTAGCTGTGTGATCATGGGCACATTGTCCTCAGTAAACTCACAGGAAGATTATTCATTAAATGAGAGAATTAATACAAGGCATTTAGAACATTGTTTCATCTAATGAGTGGTTATTAAGCACACCAGTCATGGGCCAGGTTCCTTGTTATGTGTTGTGTATTTACTGGGGACTGAAAAGGAGCTGGAATCTGACCTTTATTATAGTAAAGAAGAGACAAAAATAACCAACGCTTGAAAGTGCCTTAGGAACTAAACAAGTTATCACCATGGTAGAGAAGAACACAGCTGGGAAGGAGGAGGAGAGAGGAGCAACTGATTGAGACAGTTGCGAACCTAACACTTCTCAGAAGAGATGATTTTTAAGTGAAAATTTATGGAGAAGCAGGAGTTACCCCAAAAAAAAGTCCAGGGTGGGTGAAGCTGACACAAGATGACTCTAAAACAGGAAAACTCAGCGGCATGAAAGAACACAAGTGTTAAAATGCTGAAAGGACCATAACATGGCTTGAGGGTGATAGTATGGGGGTGAGGACAGAACCTGGCATGAAGGAAGTATTTACAAATGCTTTTAGCTTTTATTCTTGACATTTTTATGAGAAAGAGACAAGATAATGCATGAAAACCATCTAGGAGAGTGCTTGAAACATAATGGGTGCTCAATCAACAGAATTAATTGTAGCTGTTATTTTTAGCAGTCCTAGTAGCTTTGCAATTTTCTGAAAACAGTTTCTCTTGATTTTGGTCATACGCAGAAGTGAGCAGAGGCTAGAAGCAAGATCTTAGTTCCCAGACCGGAAGCCCTAATAACTGGCCCACAGAGACCAGCTCTGAGGGCCCCTCATTTATCCCTGCTTTGTCAAGAAAGAGTTCAGGTGAGGAGGTAGAAGGTAAAGAGAAAAGTAAAGATTATTGAAAAAGAAAAGTACATGCGGAAAGATGCATGGAACTCAGAGAGAGAATGGCACCTTTAGGAAGTTTAAATCCTTTAAAAGTGTTATAGGTAGTTAGAATAGGAAAAAGGAATCCAGAATGGCAGTGGCTAAAAGACAAGGGAGGGAAAAGCCCATGAAAATAGAACAAAGGGAGGTCTGAGGACTGGAATGAGGACCTCAGGTAAAACAAACAGCCCTCCTGGCTACCCCAAATTACAGAGGGCAGACCCAGGGGGAGGAGGAAAAACATATAGAAAGAGGAGCCAAAATTGGGCCAGGGGCCTTTCTTCTCTTTGTGTCTTTTGGGTCAGCATGCCCTCATGCCTCGAGGGTGTATTTTCCTTTACTTTCTAAATAAAACTGAGCTCTAACACGGAGCTGTAACACTGGTCCCCCGAGGGCTGTACCACTGATCCGGCCATCGCTTCAAATTTTTGTCGCCATGAGACAGAACCAAGGAAACTACACATTCCCCCAACAAAAAGGAGCAGTCTTCCGGATCTTTGTCTTCTTTCTGACCAGTCATTTTGTTTTGACTCCTATGGCTAATTTGCCTCTGGACCCTCCCCAGGGTGTGATGCACCACTCAGTTAAGATCAGTCCCACTGTGGAGACTTATTCCAGGGGATAGCAAAACTTATATGTCTGGCATCCCCTGCCTTTTTGACCCCATGAAGGATTTTGTGCATGCATAGTGTCCCCTGTTTTAGAAAAGGCAGAGGAACCAGAGATCAAATTGCCAACATCTGCTGATCATGGAAAAAGCAAGAGAGTTCCAGAAAAACATCTATTTCTGCTTTATTGACTATGCCAAAGCCTTTGACCGTGTGGATCACAATAAACTGTGGAAAATTCTGAAAGAGATGGGAATACCAGACCACCTGACCTGCCTCTTGAGAAACCTATATGCAGGTCAGGAAGCAACAGTTAGAACTGGACATGGAACAACAGACTGGTTCCAAATAGGAAAAGGAGTACATCAAGGCTGTATATTGTCACCCTGCTTATTTAACTTATATGCAGAGTACATCATGAGAAACACTGGGCTGGAAGAAGCACAAGCTGGAATCAAGATTGCCAGGAGAAATATCAATAACCTCAGATATGCAGATGACACCACCCTTATGGCAGAAAGTGAAGAGGAACTAAAAAGCCTCTTGATGAAAGTGAAAGTGGAGAGTGAAAAAGTTGGCTTAAAGCTCAACATTCAGAAAACGAAGATCATGGTATCTGGCCCCATCACCTCATGGGAAATAGATACGGAAACAGTGGAAACAGCATCAGACTTTATTTTTGGGGGCTCCAAAATCACTGTTGATGGTGATTTCAGCCATGAAATTAAAAGATGCTTACTCCTTGGAAGAAAGTTATGACCAACCTAGATAGCATATTCAAAAGCAGAGACATTACTTTGCCAACAAAGGTTCGTCTAGTCAAGGCTATGGTTTTTCCAGTGGTCATGTATGGATGTGAGTTGGACTGTGAAGAAAGCTGATCACCAAAGAATTGATGCTTTTGAACTGTGGTGTTGGAGAAGACCCTTGAGATTCCCTTGGACTGGAAGGAGATCCAACCAGTCCATTCTGAAGGAGATCAGCCCTGGGATTTCTTTGGAAGGAATGATGCTAAAGCTGAAACTCCAATACTTTGGCCACCTCATGCGAAGAGTTGACTCACTGGAAAAGACTCTGATGCTGGGAGGGATTGGGGGCAGGAGGAGAAGGGGACGGCAGAGGATGAGATGGCTGGATGGCATCACCGACTCAATGGACATGAGTCTGAGTGAACTCCGGGAGTTGGTGATGGACAAGGAGGCCTGGCGTGCTGCGATTCATGGGGTCGCAGAGTCAGACACGACTGAGCGACTGAACTGAACTGAACTGAAGTGTCCTTTTTGCTCTAAAGGTGAGGAGTGTGTGACTTCTTGATCTTTCAACAGGGTTTAGTCCCACTCTGTCCTTGCCATAAAAATGCCCAGTGTCTGGTTATTCACCCCATTGCTATTGCTGGTTTTTATATTGGAGTGGGTTTGCTTGGAGAATCTCCATGGACAGAGGAGCCTGGCGGGCTACAGTCCATGAGATCTCAAAGAACTGGACATGACTGAGCGACTAAACACAAGCACAGATCTCAAAATATAGGCAGGATTTCAGTGCTAAATATGAAGTCCTGGAGTCCTTTGTCTCTTGCCTCAGGAAATGTAAGCAGAGGGTTGGTGATAAACGTCCTGCCTGGAGCTCATCTTCTCACCCCAGGAGACTTGAACAGGAGGCCAGTTGTAAGTACCTAGCCTGGAGCCCATCTATCTCCTGCGTCAATCTCACTTTGAATGTCTCCTTTTGATAATGCTCTCATCTGTCTGTCTTTCTGTCAGTCTCCATGACCCTCTTGCTTTTTGTGCTTACCTTTAGATATCTATATGAAGCTATCATACCCTCCAGATCTTCTACACAGAGCTGGTAGTCTCTTTGGAATATTTGTTTCTCAAAAACATTTACGCTTGTACTTTAACCAAAGAGTTCTGCTTTATTTATTTATTAAGACCTATTTTTAAAGGGAAATGACTAAACAACAATTTTAAAATCGAGTTAGTTTGATAAGATACCCTATATTTGGTATTGAGAGGAATGATCATAACTCTGATTATCTGACAAAAATTAGGAGACTTGGTCTTGTGAGTGGGATTTGGGAACGCACCAAAATTTGTCCCTCTTCAAGCAGAGGGAGGCCTGCTCCTCTCTGCAAACTGTCTTGAATGATTGATTTGAGATTCTGGATTCTTCAGAGCTTCTTCCAAATGAACAAAAGACAGTCATGCTTAGAGTCTTGATGGCATTTAGTCAGCCCTTTAATGTGATTCTAATGGTTTGTGTGTGTGTGAAAATTAACAGTAAATTCATTATGAAAACCCATTTACCACAGGGTTGACACCAGCAAAAGCCTGAGGCAGCTCAGGGAATTCTGGGACACGCCATCTGTTTCGCTGAACATAAGTCAGACCGTCCACATACATGCTCACTCACTGGGGCTTAATAGCTTCTTGCATAGCTCCTTCTCTCCTTGGGACATGCACATTCAGACACAGAAAACCATAAAGGCCAACTGTCTTCTTTTACCCTCCAAGGCTTAGTTAGATAAAGGGGAACTGTCAAGAGCCATAGCAACTAGCTATGTGAAAATAAAACAATAAGAAAAAGAAGAAAGAAAGAAAAGAAGTCAGTTTGATGATTTAATTCAAGATGCTATTTTTCCCTGTGTTGATGCTTTTGCATTAAATTTTTATGTATATTTAAAATAGAAGGTATAATTTGATTATACATACTCTTATTTTTTACTGTTAATAAGTTTGTTGAAGTGTAAATGGCCTCATATACTAATTGGGTGTTCTTCCTGTGACATATGCAAACTGACTTAGAAACTAACATATGCTGTTATTACTCATAATACATCAGCTTTGTCTGAAATATTTGTACCCAAAATTACCATTTGGCATGTCTCCAAATTCAAATCCACCTTCTGCCCTGAGATGAAATTCAAGGATTTGTTTTCTGTTTTATATATTTTGGAGAGGCTGCTTTCACTGCTATAATAAGGCGTGTTCAGTGTTTACATTATAATGACTATTTATGGAGGTTTAATATGTTGCTTGTTGCAAATCACATCCGACGGAAGCTTGGCAAAGCAGCGCAGAGATGTGGGACCACATTCAACTATATTTAACATCATATCATGCAGTTGATCTTTTGAAAATCTATGGTGCTAAATGATATTTATCATAATCTTACTCTTTCATCTTTTGCTTTGTAGAAGTTAAAAACGGTTCTGAGTCTTATGGCATCTTTGCCAACAATTTACTAAGGTGAAAAGACAATGAGAGAATCTAAAATCAACGGCTTGATTTTTTTCCATTTTTTATTGGAATATAACTGCTTCACAATTTTATAATGTAATTTGTTTCTGCTATACAATGGAGTGAATCAGCCATATGTATACATCTATTCCCCTCTTCTTGGACCTCACTCCCACTCCTACCCTCATCCCACCCAGCTAGGTCATCACAGAGGACAGAGCTTTCTGTGCTTTATAGCAGGTTTCCACTAATTATTTGACACATTGTAGTGTATATATGTCAATACTATTCTCCCAGTCTGTCCCACCCTCTTCTTTCCAATCCTAATCTGATTCGGCCTCCCCAATTTGAGCCCATGTATCCACATGCCTCTTCTCTAAATTCGCCTCTCTTCCTGCCCTGGACATAGATTCATCTGTACCATTTTCTGGATTCCACATATATGGATTCATATATGATATTTGTTTTCCTCTTTCTGACTTACTTCACTTGATATGACAGACACTGCGTGCACACATGTCTGTACAAATGACCCTACTTGGTTCCTTTTAGTGACTAGCATTCCACTGGATATATGCACCACAGCTTCTTCATCCTCTCACCTGTCAGTGGACATTTGGGTCATTTCCTTGTCCTGACTATTGTAAATATGCTGCAATGAACACTGGGATAGTGTTGGGGAAATAAAATAGAAGTGGTCTGGTTGAGGCTTCAGAGGCAAAGGAGCAGAGCGGGCCTCTGATTTTGCTTCTGACCTACCTGGACACTGCCCTGCCTACTGCTGTGCATGTGTCAGCCACACCCGCTGTGAGTTTGGGAAGAGAGACACAGTAGATAGATAGGAGGCACAACAGATAGGAAGTGGACCTTGGAATCTGTTACACCCCTGGAGGAGGTCTTCCCTTGTGGCTCAGCTGGTAAAGAATCCACCTGCAATGTGGGAGACCTGGGTTCGATCTCTGGGTGGGGAAAATCCCCTGGAGAAGGGAAAGGCTACCCACTCTAGTATTCTGGCCTGGAGGATATAGTCCAAGGGGTTGCAAAGAGTCAGACATGACTGAGCCGCTTTCACTCACTGGAGGAGGTCTGGCCAGCCACTCCTTGGACTTAGCAACATTCCAAGATTTGCAAAACAAAGCAAACAGCATTATAAAAGTTAACATGATACCAGAGCTGCAGTTTTGCTCGCAAACTAATAAGATATTGGTTTGTGGCCTGGGGATTATAAGCAGGGGCTCGAGAGACAGCAGTCCGATCTCACCCGTGGAGTGGACGCACTGCCTGGGACCTTCTCCCAATTGGAACTCCGGACTGCTGTCACATGGGACTTCCCAGCATTATTTAAGTCTGGATGTCGGCAAATCCAATTTGGTGACGTGTATTATTGCTCTCTTCTGCTGTTTCTATTTCTTGTTTTCTTTTAATGTTAGTACATTGAAGGTAGACTAGGTAGTTCTCTAGTAAATATTTGTATTATTTATTTGCATATAGCAAGTGGCTTATCTTGTTAACAAATCCTTTGAACCTGAGACGGAAGTAAACACTTTTGGCAAAACAAATACATGTATCTTTTTGAGTTATTGTTTTCTCAGAGTATATGTGGAATAGTGAGATTGCTCAGTCATGGTAATTACATTTTTAGTTTTCCAAGGAACCTCCATGCTCTTCTCCACAGTGGCTGCATCAATTTGCATTGCCACCAAGAGTACAAGAGGGTTCCCTTTTCTCCACATCCTCTCCAGCATTTGTTTGTAGACTTTTTGGTGATAGTCATTCTCACTGGGGAGAAGGCAATGGCACCCCGCTCCAGTACTCTTGCCTGGAAAATCCCATGGACTGAGGAGCCTGGTAAGTTGCAGACCATGGGGTCGCGAAGAGTCGGACACGACTGAGTGACTTCACTTTCACTTTTCACTTTCATGTATTGGAGAAGGAAATGGCACCCCACTCCAGTGTTCTTGCCTGGAGAATCCCAGGGATGGGGAAGCCTGGTGGGCTGCCATCTATGGGGTCGCACAGAGTCGGACACGACTGAAGCAACTTAGCAGCAGCAGCAGCAGTCTCACTGGTGTGAGGTGGTACCTCATTGTAGGTTTGATTTGTATTTCTCTAATAATTAGTGATGTTGAGCATCTTTTCATGTGTTTGTTGGCCATCTGTGTGTCTTCTTTGGAGAGATGTCTTTTTAGGTCTTCTGCCCTTTTTTCTTTGATTGGGTTGTTTGTTTATGTGATACTGAGCTGTATGAGTTGCTTATTTATTTTGGAGATTAACCCTTTGTCAGTTGCCTCATTTGCAGTTTTTTTCTCCCATTCTGAGGGTTCTCCTTTCATCTGGTTTATAGTTTTCTTTGCTGTGCAAAAGCTTTAAAATTTAATTAGGTCTCATTGTTTACTTTTGTTTTTATTTTCATTACTCTAGGAGGTGGGTCAGAAAAGATTTTGCTGTGGTTTATGTCAAAGAATGACCTTCCTATGTTTTTCTCTAAGAGTTTTACTGTGTCATCTTACATATAGATCTTTAATACATTTTGAGTCTATTTTATGTGTGATGTTAGGGAGTGTCCTAATTTCATTCTTTCACATATACCTGTGCAGTTTTCCCAGCACCACTTATTGAAGAGGCTCTATTTTTCCCTTTGTGTATCTTTGCCTGCTTTGTCATAGGTGCCCACAGGTGCCCAGGCTTATCTCTGGACTTTCTGTCTTGTTCCATTGGTCTATATTTCTGTTTTTGTGCCAGTGCCATACAATCTCAATTACTGTAGTTTGTAGTATTCTCTGAAGTCAGAGAGCCTGATTGCTCCAACCACGTATTTCTTTCTCAAGATTGCATCGGCTATACTGGGCTGTTGTATTTTCATACAAATTGTAAAATTTTCTTGTCCTAATTCTGTGAAAAAATGTCATTGGTAATTTTATAGCAAGTGCATTGAGTCTGTAGATTGCTTTGGGTAGTATAGTCATTTTCACAATATTGAACCTTCCAATCCAAGAGCATGATATATCTCTCCATCTGTTTTGTCATATTTGATTTCTTTCATCAACGTCTTATAGTTTTACAAGAACAGATCTTTTGTCCCATTAGGTAGGTTTATCCTAGGCATTTTATTCATTTCGTTGCAATGGTAAATGTGATTGTTTCCTTAATTTCTCTCTCTGATCTTTCCTTATTAATGTATAAGAATGTGAGAGATTTTTGTGCATTAATTTTGTTTTCTTCAGCTTTACCAGGCTTCCCTGGTGGCTCATATGGTAAAGAATCCTCCTGCAATGTGGGAGACATGGGTTTCATTCCTGGGTGAGGAAGATTCCCTGGAGGAGGTCATGGCAACCCACTCCAGTATTCTTGCCTAGAGAATCCCTATGGACAGAGGAGCCTGGTGGGCTACAGTCCACAGGGTGGCAGAGAGTCGGACACGACTGAGTAACTAACACTTTCACTTCCTTTCATTTTCAACTTTACCAAATCCATTGATTAGCTATAGAAGTTTTCTGGTGGCATCTTTAGGACTTTCTATGTATGTCACCTGCAAAAAGTTTTGCTTCTTTACCAATTTGGATTCCATATACTTCCTTTTTTAAACAAAAAATTAATTTATTTATTTTAATTGGAAGGTGATTACTTCATAATATTGTGATTTTTTTTGCTGTGTATGAACATGAATCAACCATAGGTATACATGTGTCTCCCCCATTTTGAACCCCCCTCCCACCTCCCTGTCCACCCTATACCTCTGGGCTGTCCCAGAGCACTGGCTTTGGGTGCCCTGCTTCATGCATCAAACTTGCACTGGTCATTTATTCTACATACGGTAATGTACATGTTTCAATGCTGTTCTTTCAAAGCATCCCATCCTCTCCTTCTACTGATTCCAAAAGTCTGTTCTTTATATCTGTGTCTCCTTTGCTGCCCTTAATGTAGGAATTCAGTACCATTTTTCTAGATTCCATATATATATGCGTTCATATACAGTATTTGTCTTTCTCTTTCTGAGTTACTTCACTCTGTATTATAGGCTCCAGGTTTATCCACCTTATTAGAACTGACTCATGTGTTCCTTTTTAAAACAGAGTAATTAATATTCCATTGTGTATATGTACCACAACTTCCTTATCTACCAATGGGCATCTAGGTTGCTTCCATGTCCTAGCTACTGTAAGCAGTGCTGCAATGAACTTTGGGGTACATTTGTCTTTCATTTCTGGTTTCCTTGGGATGTATGCCTAGCAGTGTGGCTGCTGGGTCATAATCAGTTCTATTCCCAGTTTTTTAAGGAATCTCTACAATGTTCTCCATAGTGGCTGTACCAGTTTTCATTCCCATCAACAGATGTAAGAGGGTTCCCTTTTCTCCTCACCCTCTCTAGCATTTATCATTTGTAGACTTTTTTATGATGGCCATTCTGATCAGAATGAGATGATACCTTATTGTGGTTTTGATTTGCATTTCTCTAATAATGAGTGATGTTGAGCACTTTTTCATGTGTTTATTAACCACCTGTATGTCTTTGGAGAAATGTCTGTTTAGGTCTTTTGCCCACTTTTTGACTGGGTTGTTCATTTTTTTGGTATTGAGCACATGAGATGCTTATATATTTTGGAGATTATTTGTCAGTTGTTTCATTTGCTATTATTTTCTCTCATTCTGAAGGCTGTCTTTTTCACCTCGCTTATAGTTTCCTTAGTTGTGCTAAATCTTTTAAATTTAATTAGGTCATATTTTTTTATTTTTGTTTTTATTTCCACTTCTCTGGGAGGTGGACCATATAGGATCTTCCTGTGAGGATGTCAGAGAGTGTTTTGCCTAAGTGTTCCCCTACGAGTTTTGTAGTTTATGGCCTTAAAATTTAGGTCTTTAATCCATTTTGAATTCATTTTTGTGTATACAAAAGGCAAAGGAGAAAAGGAAAGATATACCCATTTGAATGCAGAGTTCCAAAGAATAGCAAGGAAAGATAAGAAAATCTTCTTAAGTAAATAGTTCAAAGAAACAGAGGAAAAGAAAACTACAGGCCAATATCACTGATGAACATAGATGCAAAAATCCTTAACAAAATTCTAGCAATCAGAATCCAACAACACATTAAAAAGATCATACATCATGACCAAGTGGGGTTTATCCCAGGGATTCAAGGATTCTTCAATATCCCCAAATCAATCAATGTAATACACCACATTAACAAATGGAAAAATAAAAACCATATGATTATCTCAATAGATGCAGAGAAAGACTTTGACAAAATTCAACATCCATTTACAATAAAAACTCTCCAGAAAGCAGGAATAGAAGGAACATACTTCAACATAATAAAAGCTATATATGACAAACCCACAGCAAACATTATTCTCAATGGTGAAAAATTGAAAGCATTTCCTCTAAAGTCAGGAACAAGACAAGGGTGCCCACTTTCTACAAGGGTGCCACTACTATTCAATAGTTTTGGAAGAGTTTTGGCCACAGCAATCAGAGCAGAAAAAGAAATAAAAGGAATCCAAATTGGAAAAGAAGAAGTAAAACTCTCACTGTTTGCAGATGACATGATCCTCTACATAGAAAACCCTAAAGACTCCACCAGAAAATTACTAGAGCTAATCAATGAATATGGTAAAGTTGCAGGATATAAAATCAACATGCAGAAATCCCTTGCATTTCTATACACTAATAATGAGAAAATAGAAAGAGAAATTAAGGAAACAATTCATTCACCATTGCAACGAAAAGAATAAAATACTTACGAATATATCTACCTAAAGAAACTAAAGACCTATATATACAAAACTATAAAACACTGGTGAAAGAAATCAAAGAGGACACTAATAGATGGAGAAATATACTGTGTTCATGGATCTGAAGAATCAATATAGTGAAAATGAGTATACTACCCAAAGCAATCTATAGATTCAATGCAATCCCTATCAAGCTACCAATGGTAGCTTTCACAGAGCTAGAACAAATAATTTCACAATTTGTATGGAAATACAAAAAACCTTGAATAGACAAAGCAGTCTTGAGAAAGAAGAATGGAACTGGAGGAATCAACCTTCCTGACTTCAGGCTCTACTACAAAGCCACAGTCATCAAGACAGTATGGTACTGGCACAAAGACAGAAATATAGATCAATGGAACAAAATAGGAAGCCTAGAGATAAATCCATGCACCTATGGACACCTTATCTTTGACAAAGGAGGCAAGAATATACAATGGGTTAAAGACAATCTCTTTAACAAGTGGTGCTGGGAAAACTGGTCAACCACTTGTAAAAGAATGAAACTAGAACACTTTCTAACACCACACACCAAAATAAACTCAAAATGGATTAAAGATCTAAATGTAAGACCAGAAACTATAAAACTGCTAGAGGAGAACATAGGCAAAACACTCTCTGACATACATCACAGCAGGATCCTCTATGACCCACCTCCCAGAATATTGGAAATAAAAGCAAAAATAAACAAATGGGACCTAATTAAAATTAAAAGCTTCTGCACAACAAAGGAAACTATAAGTAAGGTGAAAAGACAGCCTTCAGAATGGGAGAAAATAATAGCAAATGAAGCAACTGACAAAGAATTAATCTCAAAAATATACAAGCAACTTCTACAGCTCAATTCCAGAAAAATAAATGACCCAATCAAAAAATGGGCCAAAGACCTAAACAGACATTTCTCCAAAGAAGACGTACAGATGGCTAACAGACACATGAAAAGATGCTCAAAATCACTCATTATCAGAGAAATGCAAATCAAAATCACAATGAGATACCATTTCATGCCAGTCAGAATGGCTGCTATCCAAAAGTCTACAAGCAATAAATGCTGGAGAGGGTGTGGAGAAAAGGGAACCCTCTTACACTGTTGGTGGGAATGCAAACTAGTATAGCCACTATGGAGAACAGTGTGGAGATTCCTTAAAAAACTGGAAATAGACCTGCCTTATGACCCAGCAATCCCATTACTGGGCATACACACCAAGGAAACCAGAATTGAAAGAGACATGTGTACCCCAATGTTCATCGCAGCACTGTTTACAATAGGCAAGACATGGAAGCAACCTAGATGTCCATAAGCAGTGAATGGATAAGAAAGCTGTGGTACATATACACAATGGAGTATTACTCAGCCATTAAAAAGAATACATTTGAATCAGTTCTAATGAGGTGGATGAAACTGGAGCCTATTATACAGAGTGAAGTAAGCCAGAAAGAAAAACACCAATACAGTATACTAACGCATATATATGGAATTTAGAAAGATGGTAATGATAACCCTGTATGCGAGACAGCAAAAGAGACCCAGATGTATAGAACAGTCTTTTGGACTCTGTGGGAGAGGGTGAGGATGGGATAATTTGGGAGAATGGCATTGAAACATGTATAATATCATGTGTGAAACGAATCTCCAGTCCAAGTTCAATGCTTGATACAGGATGCTCGGGGCTGGTGCACAGGGATGACCCAGAGGGATGGTATGGGGAGGAAAGTGGGAGGGGGGTTCAGGATGGGGGACACGTGTATACCTGTGGCGGATTCATGTTGATATATGGCAAAACCAATACAATATTGTAAAGTAATTAGTTTCAATTAAAATAAATAAATTTATATCAAAAAAATTCTGAGGAATAGAGCCATGATAAAAAGAAAGAAAGAAAGAAAGAAATAGAGGAAAACAATAGAATGGGAAAGACTAGAGATCTCTTCAAGAAAATTAGAGATGCCAAGGGAACATTTCATGGAAAATGGGCCCAAGAAAGGACAGAAATGGTACAGACCTAGCAAAAGCAGAAGATATTAAGAAAAGGTGGAAAGAATACATGGAAGAACTGTACAAAAAAGATCGTAATGACCCAGAATAACTACGATGGTGTGGTCACTCATCTAAAGCCAGACATCTTGGAATGTGAAGTCAAGTGGGCCTTAGGAAGCATCACTACAAAGCTAGTGGGTGTGATAGAATTCCAGCTGATTTCAAATCCTAAAATATGATGCTGTTAAAGTGTTGCACTCAATATGCCAACAAACATGGAAAACTCAGTAGTGGCCACAGGACTGGAGAAGGTCAGTTTTCATTTCAATCCCAAAGAAAGGCAATGCCAAAGAATGTTCAAACTACTGCACAATTATACTCATTAAACATGCTATCAAAGTAGTGCTCAAAATTCTCCAAGCTAGGCTTCAACAGTATGTGAACTGAGGACTTCTGGATGGTCAAGCTGGATTTAGAAAAGACAGAGGAAGCAGAGATCAAATTGCCAACATCTGTTGGATCATTGAAAAAGCAAGAGAATTCCAGAGAAACAACTACTTTTGCTTCATTGACTATGCTAAAGTCTTTTACTATGTGGATCACAACAAACTGTGGAAAATTCTTAAAGATATGGAAATATCAGACCACTTTACCTTCCTTCTGAGAAACTTGTATGCAGGCCAAGAAGAAACAGTTAGAATTGGATATGGAACAGCAGACTCTATCAAAATTGAGAAAGGATTATGTCAAGATTGTATATTGTCATCCTGCTTATTTTACTTGTATGCAGAGTACATCCTGAGAAATGCCAGGCTGGATGAAACACAAGCTGGAATCAAGATGGAGGGGAAACCTCAGATGTGCAGATGACACCACTCTTATGGGAGAAAGTGAAGAGGAACTGAAGAGCCTCTTCATGAAGGTGAAAGAGGAGAGTGAAAAACTGGCTTAAAACTCAGCATTCAACAAACTAAGTTCATGGCATTCAGTCCCATCACTTAATGACAAATAGATGGGAAAACAACAGAAACAGAGACAGATTTTATCTTCTTGGGCTCAAAAATCGCTGCAGATGGTGATTGCAGCCATGAAATTAAAAGATGCTTGCTCCTTGGAAGAAAAGCTAGGACAAACCCAGACAGCTGATTAAAAAACAGAGATGTTACTTTGCCAACAAAGGTCCATCTAGTCAAAGCTATGGTTTTTCCAGTAGTCATGTATGAATGTGAGAGTTGGACCATAAAGAAAGCTGAGCACCAAAGAATTGATGCTTTTGACTGTGGTTTTGGAGAAGACTCTTGAGAGTCCCTTGGACTGCAAGGAGATCAAACCAGTCTATCCTAAAGGAGATCTGTCCTAAATATTTATTGGAAGGACTGATGCTGAAGCTGAAGTTCCAATAGTCTGGCCACCTGACTCGAACAGCTGACTCATTGGAAAAGACCCTGATGCTGGGAAAGATTGAAGCCGAGAGGAGAAGGGGATGACAGAGAATGAGATGGTTGGATGGCATCACCGACTCAAGGGACATGAGTTTGGAAGCCAGTCATACTGCAGTCCACGGGGTCACAAAAATTCAGACACAACTGAGTGACTGAAGAACAACAATATATGATGTTGGAAAGCATTCTAGTTTCATTCTTTTCCACATAACTGACCAGTTTCCCCAGCACCACTGTTGAATAGACTATTTTTTATCCACTGAATAGTTTTGCCTCTTTGTCAAAGAAAAGTTATCCATAGGTGCATGGATTTATCTCTAAACTTACTATTTTGTTCTGTGGATCTATATTTCTACCTTTTTTTGATTTCTTTCATCAGTGTTTTATAGTTTTATCTATACAGGTCTTCTGTTTCTTGAGATAAATTTGTTCTTAAGTATTTTATACACAAGATGATTAATATAGCAAATTTCAAGTTAGAAGAGGGTGGCAGACAATGAGATGATTGTATAGCATCACTGATTTAATGGACATGAACTTGGGCAAGCTCTGCGAGATAGTGAGGGACAGAAAGGTCTCACATGCTGCAGTTCATGGAGTTGCAAAGAGTCAGACACAGCTTAGTGACTGAATAACAACAACTCTGCCTATAAAGTAAATAAACAGGTTGACAATATACAGCCTTGATGTACTCCTTTCCCAATTTTGAACCAATCCATTGTTCCATGTCTGGTTCTGTTGTTACTTGACCTGCATACAGGTTTTGCAGGAGGCAGGTAAGGCGGTTTGGTATTCCCATCTCTTTAAGAATCTTCCACAGTCTGTTGTGATCCATGCAGTCAAAGACTTTAGTAGTAGTCAAAGAAGCAGTAGTAGACGTTTTTCTGAAATTCCCTTGCTTTTTCTATGATCCAACGAATGTTGACAATTTGATCTCTGGTTCCTCTGCCTTTTCTAAACCGAGCTTGTACTTCTGGAATTTCTGTACCATGGAAACCTAGCTTGAAGGATTTTGACCACTACCTTACTAGCAAGTGAAATGAGTGTAATTGTGCGGTAGTTTGAACATTCTTTGGCATTGTCCTTCTTGGAACTGGAATGAAAACTGACATTTTCAAGTCCTGTGGCCACTGCTGAGTTTTCCATATTTGCTGGCATATTGAATGCAGCACTTTAACAGCATCTTCATTTAGGATTTGAACTCGCTCAGCTGGAAATTGATCACCTCCGTTAGCTTTGTCCTTAGTAATGCTTGACTTCACGCTCCAGGCTGTCTGACTCTAGGTTAATGACTGCACCATGGTGGTTATCCAGGTCATTAAGGTCTTTTTTGTATAGTTCTTTTGTGTATTCTTACCCCCTCATCTTAATCTCTTCTCCTTCTATTAGGTCCTTACCATTTCTGTCATTTGTTTTCCCCATCTTTGCATGAATTATTCCCCTTTGCATGAATTATTCATCTTTGCATGATATCTCTAATTTGGTTTGCCATATATGGCCTTTATTATGTTGTGATAGTTTCCATCCATGCTCACTCTGGAGAGTTTTTTTTATTATTATCATAAATGGGTGTTGAATTTTATGAAAAGTTTTTTTCTGCATCTACTTAGATGATCATTTTTATTTTTTAATCTGTTAATATGCTGTATCTTACTGATTGATTTGTGTTATATTGGAGAATCCTTGCATTCCTATGATACATCTCACTTGACCATGGTATATGATCCTCTAAATGTGTTGTTGGCTTCTGTTTGCTAGTATTTTGTTGAGATTTTTTATGCCTATTGTTCATCAGTTATATTGATCTGTAATTTGATTTCTTTGTAATAGTTTTGTCCGATTTTGGACTTTACTTTTTTAAAAACTGTTAATGCTTTGGTAAGAATATTCAGGGACACTCTTGACTCCTGCCAATTGCTTTCCCTGACAATTATTTTCAAGAATCATCAATATTCCTTTGAGGTTAAACACTAGCTGGATATACTATTGTTTACATGATCTGATTCTGATTCAGTGATCTTAACTCTTCCAAAATCTAGAACATTTAACCTGTTTACACAAATTACAGCTTATGAAATGATGAAGAATCTACTTCTTTTCCTACATGTCTAAAAGTTTAGATTTTACAATTTAGTGTAATATTTCAAACTGTTTTAGTATAATATAAACTGCTCTTGTACAAACCAACCATTTAATTTTGGCTATTGTGTTATTCTTTCCCATATACACATTTCCCCCCTGCCCCCAGTTCAGTTTCTGCCTCCATCTTTTACTCAGCCACAGGGGGATGTGCTAACAGATAAGACAAAAACACAGAAGTCCAATAACAATCCACAAAGCAAGTGTCCCTGAATACTCTTGCAATGTGTATAAGCTGCAGGGTTTATCCACGTTCTGACCCTGAGCACTCGTCTTAGTTAGCTACATGGGCCCCTAAGGAGGTCCAGATGACCACATGATGGCCTCCTTCCCTAGTGGAAGGGAACTGGCTTGCTTGCTGCTTGGTCAGGGATTGCTGTAGACCTCCATGTGGGCCCATGGGGTTGCCCACAGGACGTGGGGGCCCAGGATCCGGCACCACTGTGCTGATGTCCCTACTGTGCGCTCTGCTGTGAGTGATCAACTGTCTCATCTGCATTTGACATCTATGGAATGGTAGCACGTTCGTTCCCTCCCTTTCTCTTTTTGAGATTCCTCCTTGACAAATATATTTTGAAAGATCCTTCCTGCCTCCCAAATTTTGCGCCTAATTATATAAGAATTGTACATTGGCAAACAAAGTATAATAAACAATAGAAGACATTTTACAAAGAATATAGACATCACTCATTTTTAAAAGTCATTGAATAACATTTATTAGAGCAGAGTTAATGAATGAATAATAAATTTCCCATTTATTGGCGTCTATGATGTACATTTTTCTCAATAGCCTATAAGATCAGTATTATTATGCTGTTGTTACATACCAGTTTGTATTATTTGTTTTTCCTGCTACAAATTTTGTGTGCTAAAACATTTATTTTCAGGGATTCAGTCTGTCACCTCCAGGTGTGGCTGTTGTACACTTTTCATTCTACTGCTCTGCCATTCTGAAATCATAAGCTATATTTTTGAGATAAAATCAGGATTATGAATCATAATTTGAGCAAACATCACTGTCATGGGATCTGGACTGTTTCTAATAAATAAGGTAAGATGTTTCAGATAAACTTGATTGTTCACATTAGTAAGTAACTAAATAGTCCCCTAAAGGTTGATGTTATTTTAAATAAACTGATTTATGGTGAATTCAATTCACCTCAAATTTTTATATAATAGGATTTAGTTTTGCCAGACTCCTCAGTGCAATAGATAAACGATAAAATCTGGGTTAAGTGAAGGGACCAGATGGTCTGGGGTGGATAGGATAGCATAGTCCCCTTAGGTATATTTGATATACCATGTTTAGGATTTTCCAGTTCTGATGCTGCTGGCTGGCTCTACTATAATAATGTAGTGACAATAAACAAAGTAAGCCAGTTGGTTCTGCTGTCACTGTGATTAAATTGATAAAACACTACTTGCTGCAGGCAAATAAATTAATACGTGATTGAACATCTACCAGGGCTCTGTAGCATTTAGCCAAAAACTATAAGAGCGGATTCTAAGATGTCCTGGGGAAATAGGGGTTGTGGACCCTTTTGTATCCTAACAGGGATACTTCTAAAATGTGCTTTGGAAAATCACCATCTTCTGTGCTTAAAATGGGAACATTTTGAGCAGTTTCAATTCTCAGGAAGTTCTATTTATACAAGATGGAGTCTGACTCTGTATACAGAAATAACCTAGGCTGGCCTGGTTGATTGAATCTACTGCCCTTAGGCATTGTAAATAATAAGAAAGTAGGTCTAGGCTCTGTGGGAACTGGAGTTTAAACTATCGGAAGTGACCTCGCAAATCCAGAAAAAAGATTATGATATTAGATACAAAAATAAGTATTTAATCCTATTAGGTAAAAAGTTAAACAGTTTAAAAATGTCATAAAACTGACAAATATCATAAACACTCCCAAGCTTAGAAAAATAACACTGTTTTAAATCAATTAACCTCTGTATTTACTTCCATAATTTTTTTTTTTTTTTGGCCATGTATCATGACATATGGGATCTTAGTTTTCCCCAGCCAAGGACTGACCCTATGCCCCCTGCATTGGAAGCACCTCAGGACCACCAGAGAAATCCCACTTTTAAAATGTTTTTAAAACATTTTTCCCTGCATACTCTTTAATCACCAATTCAAATGACAGCAATTATGTAAATTTTTAAACATTGAAAACTTATTATTTCTTTTAACATGGTTGAGTAGGATTTGTATTCTTGCATTGGTAATTTTGAAAATATTTTAAATTTGTAATTTGGATTAATAATGTCATATGGACATTTGGAATCTTGTCAAAGTTGTGAAAATCCATATCAAAAAATTTTTATTCATATATTAGCTATCTCATTTCAGATCATTTCAGGTTTTCTTGTGCCATGACCACTTTCTTTTTATTTATTTATTTATTTTTGTTTGCCCTAGCCCCACCCCCCCAACCCAGCAACAATGACTACATTCAAGTGGTCTTTGGATTGACAACTGGCATTAACTGGTTTGTCATTGGTATTTTTGTTGTACTGTAGAATTTTGGGTATTTTATTATCTTTCTCCTTGTTCATCTTGGTTAAATCAGAAGGTAGTTTAAATCTTCTCTTCAAATGTATTAATATGATTTACTTCTTTTCATTAATTGAATTCTTAAATAAACCAAGTACCTAGTCATTATTTCTATTTGGAAATGATCCTGTCATATTAAGAGCTACTGACTTCAGTATTATGTGAGTTTTTTGTTGTGCTGAAATTTGTTTCTTATTATGGAAATATTGTACTAATTTCCTTGTACATATTTTTGATTCTGTTTCCTACTCCATTAATTTTTAATCTGAGTTTAAAAAGCATGTTTAATAGGTAAATTTAAAACAGACAAAATATAAAGTCAAATCAATTATCTGCAATTTCCGTGTGTTTTATTGAAACCTTCTAAAACATCTTTCTCTATTTCATTCAATATAGCATATCCCCAGCTTACCTCTTCCTTAGCCAAATCCTAAAATATGGCCAGTGTATAGTCCTAGCCATGCTAAAGCCACAGTCAAAGATAAAATGTATGGAGGGGTCCTAGGAATGGAAAGAGACACCTGTCTTAATCAAGTCAGGTTAAAAGGTCTGACTTTTGAAAAATGTTATTAAAAAGCATTCCATCATGTGAATACATTAATGAAACCTTTCTCAGGGACTTTGAAAGGACTCATGCACGTGCAGGGTCTTGAAACTTTACGCTTCAGCAGCTCATAGTAAACGGGCCTCTGCTGCCCACCTGAGGAGGAATCCAGCCATAAACCATCCCAAGAGGACGTGGGCTCTGAAGTTGCAGGTGGCTCCCCTGCTAGCCTAGTGACAACTTGGGCGCAGTTGAAGATTGTAGCAATCTGAGAAGCACATCAACAGGACAAAGTTAAAAATATGTGATTTAGGGACATTTTTACCTATGCTCCCCTAGTTCCTTATCAAGACAGCTCAAAATAGTCTCAGAATTGGGTAACTCTTGAGGTCAGGGTGCTGGGAGCCTCTGACCTTTCCTAGGTTACACCAGCAGAGAGTCACTTTGGCCTTCCCATGTCTACTGCTACCTCAAGTTTACTGCAGGCCTGGCCACGTTGTACTACAAAGAGAAGAGGAGCCAGGATTAAGGTTTCTAACAGGCTAGGGGTCAACAGTACTGACTTTTCCAAGACTGAGGTGTTTCCTTGGAGAAAAGAGGAACATCTCAGTTAAAACCAGGATAGTCCCAGGAGAATCAGGGTGCTGGGTCCTCTAAATCAGAAAGGCTGATCCTTTAAATGGAACCCTATATCATAATATTTCCTAAACGGCAGGATGTGGATTTTGGAGTAAGCTACAGAGAGTTTGAATCTAGTTTCTAGTTACAGAACTTGGGCAAGTGGCTTAAACTTTCTGGGCCTCATTCATAAGCCAAAGATGACAATGTCCATTTCATAGAATTTTTGTGATTAATAAATTCCCTACTAAATGCAAAGGTTTTAGTATAGTACCTGATAATTTGAAAGCTGGTGATTCCCATATCACTCATACCATCATCATCCAAGGAGTTAGACCTGGTGAGTGAAGTCGGCCGCAGTTTCCAGGTGATGAAGACATTTTCAACCAGGTAAACTGCAGTATCAGGACTCACAGAGTCTGTCCAAATGAAAGCTACTAAATATAAGGGTCTCTGAGAATGTCTTGGGGTACTGGTGAACAGGCTTCTGTCTTGGAGAAAGGAATTGGCAAGAATCAGGCAAATGACACAAGTCAGCTGAATGGACTGGTTTCAAGGGAGCGCATCAATCCCGCTGGGGAATTAGTACCACAAGCAGAAAGTTGAAAAGGTTATAATTTTGGGTTTGTGCCCTTGGGTAATAAAAACTTCTCTGTACCTATGCTGTAGAAGAATTTGTTAGTGGAGATTGGTACTGCTGCTGCTAAGCCGCTTCAGTCATGTCCAACTCTGTGCAACCCAATAGACGGCAACCCACCAGGCTCCCCCGTCCCTAGGATTCTCCAGGCAAGAACACTGGAGTGGGTTGCCATTTCCTTCTCCAATGCATGAAAGTGAAAAGTGAAAGTGAAGTCACACAGTCGTGTCCGACTCTTCGCGACCCCATGGACTACAGCCTACCAGGCTCCTCCGTCCATGGGATTTTCCAGGCAAGAGTACTGGAGTGGGGTGCCATTGCCTTCTCCAGAGATTGGTACTAATGAATGCTAAGTTCCTGAGACTGAGTCTGAGTCCTGGTAGGCACCAAATAAGTGGAAAAGAAAGGCAATGCAGGTGACCCATCCTCAGCCTACTAGGCTTAGGAGTTAGGTACCACCTCTAGAGCCCATGACAAATGAGCTAGTTACCCAGGTGCTGAGTGTCGGGCATGCAGGGGTGTCCCTTGGCTGATACCACATTGGTCCATCTATTCTGTATTGCCAATCGGGGTGCCAAAGTGTCTGAGATCAGCTCTGCTACCCAAACAGAACTTTGGGATAAAGTGTCCAAATTCTAGTGAGCAGTTGAGCTAAAGAGACCCAAGAGGGAGTGCCAGTCAGAGCCTTAGCAAGCTCTCGACCTAGATATTTGAGAGAGTGTAATAAAGGGATAATGGTAGGTAACACAACAGTGACTGAGCTAATTTGTTTGTTATCTCAACAATGGCAGTTCCACCCCAGGAGGGCAGTATTTGTTTGTTGGTTTTGTTTCTGGTGTAAGCTGGAGTGTTAGTAAAGTCTTTTAGAAGTTGGGGAAGGGAGAGGATTGAACTTCTGTTGGACACTTTCTTGGCTTCATGGGATAACTGGGGACAGTGAGTACATAGAACTTCACAGGTTTCTTTAGATTGAGGCTTGTCCTTTGGTTCAATTGTGGGTTCTGTTCTGGGATCTGGAAGGGCAATTAGGTAAGCAATATATCATTAGTGATAAGAGAGTCCAATACCACTGGAGAGCAGCAAATGTCCTTATATCTTTCTATTCTTGTGCTTACTGGTGTTGAGAATGCCAGAGAAGCATGCTTTGGGCAAAACTGAGGGAACCATTTGTGTTAGAGGGAGCTGAGACCTCCCAGGAAGAGCACCCCGAGGCCTTTGGGAAAAAGTATGTTCCCTGGTACAGTGACAAGCTTGAAGAAGGGTCCAATAAACATTTTTTCAATGGTTGAACAAAAAATGAACAAATAAGTACTCTGGTTTTCAAATACCCTAGGTGATTTTAGGCACAGTTTCTCCATTCAATGATTGGCTAAAAACCCAGAACATCAGAAAACTGAACAAAAACATAAAGTTGTAGAAAACAGAAGGGAATCACATTCTGGCATTTCTTAGTTGTTTAGTTGCTATGTTGTGTCCGACTCTTTGCGACCCCATGGACTACAGCCCACCACGTTCCTCTGTCCATGGGACTTCCCAGGCAAGAATACTAGAGTGGGTTGACGTTTCCTTCTCCAGGGGATCCTTCTGACTCATGGATCAAGCCTGCATCTCCTGTATTGGCAAGAGGATCCTTTACCAGCAGCCACCAGGAAAGCCCATTTCTTAGTTGCCACACAATTATTTGACTGAGTGAAGTAGGCTGTCTACCGTTGTTGTACAGATTTGGAGCTGAAGAGTATCTTCACTTGAAATTATTTTGACTGATCTTATGAAACCTTATAGTCACCGTAGAATAAATCTCTGGTTCTGATGCATCTAAGGGAGCAAGACTGGGTTTCTCAGGTGGTGTGGTGGTGTAGAGTCCAGCTTCTAATGCAGGAGACTCTGGTTTGATCCCTGGGTTGGGAAGATCCCCTGGAGCAGGAAATGACAACCTCCTCCAGTATTCTTGCCTCAAGGAAAACTCCTTGAACAGGGGAGATTGGCGACTATATAGTGCATAGCATCTCTAAGAGTCAGACATGACTGAGCAACTGAGCCGCAAGAGAGCAAAATGGGTTTGTGGTATATAGGGGTTGGGGTTAGCACAAAATAAAAGTGCAAAGTGCAAAAGTTCACCCATTATTTTACAATTTTTAAGAAAATGATTGCATTCTAAAACTTTCAAGAGTGAAGAATGTTGCTTTATTTAATCTTCCCACTGCTGTCCTTTATAAGGGCTTATAAAGTAATGTAATTTTCTCCATGAGAGAAAAACGCAAACTTTCTAAATTAATTTAAGCTCTCTGCTTTGTTGTCCATCACCTTTGGCATATCATGTAGCAAACCTCATACTAAATCAGCATGTGGAGCATTATCACAATTTATAAAGTCCTCTGGAGCAGAACATGCAAAACCCACTTTTCACTAATCAAAGAATCATTGTGGAGTTGGCTGATGATCCTATGATAAATGACCTTCATTGTTGCTCAGAAAGTATATGCTTTGTAAATACAGTACATTTCACATTATCTGAAACTCAGTATTGAGGAAAGAGGCTCTTTTTAGTCCAGCAAGAGAATGAAGGATGACTTTTTACTTAATTTCCGTGCCTTGGAACATGCCTCTAGCAAAACTGTTGGACTTTCCGTGTTTACATTCATAGAAGACAAATCCGAACCCGATTAGTAAGAGTGCAAAAAGCATGAATTTTGCACTTGTGATTAATTCAGAAACTTTCTTTGCAGAAACTAATTAAACCATAGAAATTTAGATAGACTGACCTACAAATTTCATTTAATCCAAACAGACCAAGATTCCTAAATATACACTATTTTTTCCCCTAGAGTTGGGAAATCCATTCATAATTCTAGCTAATAATGGTTTTGTATTGAAGATTATTAATATTAAGTAGATTAAATCATCAATAAACCACTGTTTCTATTATTAGTTTTAAAAGCTAAATAAGAAACTTTCTTGTCTTTGGTCATGATACCTAAAGAAATTTACTTATTAAGTGGGTAATTTTATCTACTTAAAGACAAATATTACTGATATTACTTTGAAATATATTAAAGAACCAAGATAAGCACCTTGGAGGACATATATTGGACAAATAGTTGGCAACCAATATTATTTGTGTAGGATAAAAATGGGGAAAATGGATTAAAAAAATAGAAATCATTCAACACCCACATGAAAATTTAGGGGAGCATCTGCACCTTGTAGACCTAACTTCTAAGTCCATGACTCTACCAAACGAGCCAGGGGAGGCCGGACCGCACAGAACTCTGACACAGTGCCATCATACCCTAGAATAGCTAAAGCCGTATTCTGAGTCAGCATCTCCTTTTGAGAATAATATATCAGGGCAACAGTATTATAAAATTCTGAATAATTTTTCTGAGAATTGTATTCATAAAGAAAATAAAACATTATAAAAATGTTTCTAAGACACTAGAGATGAATATTTATGCTGTTTTATTACATTCTTTTTGTTTCAAATGATTCATCTTTCAGAAAAAGAAAAACTCACAATCCTCTAAATATGATCCATATTGCTGAGTTGGACTATAGAACAATCATTTAAACATGCTGGCTTGCCATTTACTCTTTCAATTATTTAACAAATTATGACTGAGCAGTAACTAGGTCAGCTAAAAAGGAAGAAAGACACTCCTAAGGAGCTCTCAGGTTGCAGTTAAGAGAGGGCTTCCTGGGAAATAAACTTCTTAGGAAGCTATGGTTTTGCTCTTGGGTTTGTAAGTCCAGGAATTTCATTTTTCAGTTTACCCATGGGGCTTCCTAGGTGGCCCAGTGGTAAAGAATCCATCTGTCAATGCAAGGGATACAAAATACATGGGTTCGATCTCTGGCTCTGGAAGGCCCCCTGGAGTATTTTTGCCTGGGAAATATGGACAGAGGAGCCTGGCGGGCTATTATACATAGGGTTGCAAAGAGTTGGACACAACTGAGCAACAGGCATGATATAGCATAGGTAAGCTGACTCAGGAGGATAAATGCACGAGATGCACAAATAAAGAATCTTAAAAGCATCACAATAAAAAAAAATGTCTTGGTATAGATCATGGCATCTGGCCCCATCACTTCATGGGAAATAGATGGGGAAACAGTGGAAACAGTGTCAGACTATTTTGGGGGGCTCCAAAATCACTGTAGATCGTGACTGCAGCCATGAAATTAAAAGATGCTTACTCCTTGGAAGAAAAGTTATGACCAACCTAGATAGCATATTGAAAAGCAGAGACATTACTTTACCAATAAAGGTCCATCTAGTCATGGCTATGGTTTTTCCAGTGGTCATGTATGGATGTGAGAGTTGCACTGTGAAGAAAGCTGATCACCAAAGAATTGATGCTTTTGAACTGTGGTGTTGGAGAAGACTCTTGAGAGTCCCTTGGACTGCAAGGAGATCCAATCAGTCCATTCTAAAGGAGATCAGCCCTGGGTGTCCTTTGGAAGGAATGATGCTAAAGCTGAAACTCCAGTACTTTGGCCACCTCATGCGAAGAGTTGACTCATTGGCAAAGACTCTGATGCTGGGAGGGATTAGGGGCAGGAGGAGAAGGGGACGACAGACGATGAGATGGCTAGATGACATCACCAACTCGATGGATGTGAGTTTGAGTGAACTCTGGGAGATGGTGATGGACAGGGAGGCCTGGCGTGCTGGAATTCATGGGGTTGCGGAGAGTCAGACACGACTGAGCGACTGAACTGAACTGAACTGAACTGATACAGGGGTTCTTTCATAAAATTATTAGAGGATTTTGCAGCAGAAACATTACAAGCCAGAAGGGAATAGGATGATACAGTCAAGACCTGAAAGAAAAAAAAAAAAGCAATGCTTGCCAACCAAGAATACTAAATGGAGCAAAGAAAATGAAAAGTGAAATTGAAGTCGCTCAGTCGTCTCCAACTCTTTGCGACCCCACTGTAGCCTACCAGGCTCCTCTATCCATGGGATTCTCCATGCAAAAATACTGGGAATGGGTTGCCATTTCCTTCTCCAGGGCATTTTCCCGACCCAGGGATCGAACCCAGGTCTCTCGCAAAACTGTCCTTCAAAAATGAAGGAAAAATAACGAACTTCCCAGATAAAATCTGAGGGAACTCATCGCTGCTAGGCTTGCCTTAACAAGAGTTGCTAAAGGAAGTCTTTCAAGTTAAAATAAAAGACCCTAGGCAGTAGCAGCAGCAGGCAGGAACACAAAAGGATATGAAAATCTCCCTGGTAAGGGAAATATATAGATAAATACAGAATCCTTTTCAATTCAGATATAGAGCTTAAATTATAAAAATATACTTATAAAATATATTAATGGATTAAAAATATTAAAAAGATGAATTTTTGACATTGATAACATAAAGGAGTGGTGAAGATTTAAAGAAGTGGGGTTGTTATGTCACTATAGTTAATTTGTCATCAGTTTAAAATTGATTATTTTAGTTATAATACATTTTATATAATCCATATGGTAACTGTAAAGAAAATACCTGTAGAATATGCACAAAAGAAAATGAGAAAGGACTCAAAGTCCGTCATTGCATAAAAATAAAACACAGAGAAAGGCAGTGAGAGGAAAAGAGGGACGATGTAATTATACGACATACAGAAAACAATAAACAAAATGACAATATAAAGTTCTTTTCTATCACCAATTACTTCAAATATAAATTATTTAACCTCTCCAGTCAAAGGACATAGAGTGTATGAATGGATGAAAAACAAGGTCAAATTATATGCTATTTAAAAAGACAGCATATATATTCTTTAGATATAAGGATATGACTAGGCTTAAAGTAAAAGAACGGAGAAATACACATGAAGCAAATGGTAACCAAATGAGAATAGGGATGGATATACTTTATATCAGATACAATAAATTTTAAGTAAAAACTGTTATAAGATACAAAGACATTTTGTAATCATCTATAATCAATTCACCAGGAAGACATAATGCTTGTAAATACTTATGTTCATGGTAGCAGAGGATCCAACTACATGAAATAAACACTGACACAATTGAAGGGGGAAATAGTGAAAAGTAAGAGTAGATTTCAACACTCTACTTTTAATGAATAGATTAATCCAATCAGTAAGTGAACAGAGGACTTTAACAATGCTGTAGACTGTTGAACCTAATAGATATATACAGAATATTTCAACCAACAAGAGCAGACTAGATATTCTCATGGACACCTTGAACATTCTCCACATATTATACAACAAAACAAAATAGCTGTCCTTTCTGCCTCCTTATATCTAGGCATATAAGGCATCTAGATATATGCCTTAGATCTAGAAAGGCAGCTCCTTTCTGCCTCCTTATATCTAGTAAGAGAATCACTAGCCCACTTCACTGGAAATGTACCAAAAAAAAAAAGGAGGGGGGGGGAATATAATTTAGTCAAGTAGGCAGTTTACAAAGTCACCAGTCATCTGTTAAGTGTAGAGTTCTGTGCAATATGCTCTTTATATTCTCATTTTCACAACTGCATATTCAACCATAGATCAAAAATATATTTTAAAAAATCAAGAAAATTTCTGAAAGCAAAACTTGAATTTGCCCTGCACCAGGAATTATTTATTTTTATTTCAGAATTTACTATTTACTATTTATTTCAGAATTTACCTTGTGTTTACAACTATTTACATAGTGTCTGCATTGTATTAGGCATTATATTAATAGGTAATCTAGAGATAAGTTAAAGTATACGGGAGGAAAAGTGTAGGTTATATGCAAATACCACATGATTTTGTATAAGGAGTTTGAGCATCTGTATGGGGTCCTGGAATGAGTCCCCGGAATTTCAAAAGACAATTGCATTTTGTTCTCTTCTTTTCTCACCTTACATATTCTCCTGGCCACCTCAGTCTTCTCTATGACTTTGACTACCATTTCTATATGCTGCTGCTGCTGCTGCTAAGTCGCTTCAGTCATGTCCAACTCTGTGCGACCCCATAGAGGGCAGCCCACCAGGCTCCCCGTCCCTGGGATTCTCCAGGCAAGAATACTGGAGTGAGTTGCTATTCCCTCCTCCAATGCATGAAGGTGAAAAGTGAAAGTGTAGTCGTTCTGTTGTGTCCAACTCCTAGAGACCCCATGGACTGCAGCCCACCAGGCTCCTCCATCCATGGGATTTTCCAGGCATGAGTACTGGAGTGGGGTGCCATTCTCTATATGAATATTCCCCAACTTTATATTCCCAGTTTAGATGACTATAGTCTTAGATAACCAAGATGCTGATAGACATCACCTCAATATCTCACATAATCTTCAACTTGTTCAGGCTGGATTTGTCTCTTTCCTCTTTGTCTCATTTTGGTTAACAGTACCATTATGTACCTAGCACTCAAACCAGAAATCTTGTAGTCACTCCATATAGTTTTCCTTCTCACATACGTATGACTAGTGAATACTAGTTCCTATTTACTCAATTTCTCCTAAATTACTACTGCTGTTATTCTGATTCAAACCATTATCATCTCACATATAGATCAAGGCAACCACCTCTGGCCACCCTACCCTCTCCATTTACTCCATCATCCTTTGTGCTTTAAGAATAGAAACCTGATCTATTACTTTTCTATTGAAAGCCCTTCACTGATCCCCTTTAAGATAATGGGTGAAATCCAAATGTTGCATAGCATAAAGAATTCTCAATAATCTGACTATGACCTACCTTATCTGTAATCATGTTTGTAGCCATTATATTTGCTTCCTTTTTTAAGACTCAAACTGGACCTATTTTATTATTACTCCTTCCATGGAGGTTCTCATTCTGCAGCTGGAAGAAAAAAATCTTTCTTTTCTCTTGATGGAATCATTAGCATGTGAGACTCTAACTCCCTGTGCTTATGTTCTTTACCCTGTAGACAGATCTCTGCATAGTGAAAAGGAACAAATGATAAGATGCAAAACAAAGAAGAGATTAGAGACAAAAATGGAGAAACAGTACTAACAGAAGTTGTGTCTCTGGACCCCATTGTCCTAGACATTATTGTTGACTTTTTGTAGTTCAGATTTTTCTTATATGTTTAAGTTCACTTGAGCTGTATTTCTCTTGCATCAAAGGAGTACTGATTTATATACATAATTGAAACTCATACATTCAATGTGTAGCCATAAAGTACCACATTAACACATTCCCATTATATGCCACTGTGTCTGATACAGCATTTCCCTTCATTTTTTAAGTGAATGAGCTTGAAGAGTTGGACCATAAAGAAAGCTGAGCACTGAAGAATTGATGCTTTTGAACTGTGGTGTTGGAGAAGACTCTTGAGAGTCCCTTGGACTGCAGAGAGATCCCACCAGTCAATTCTAAAGGAAATCAGTCCTGAATATTCATTGGAAGGACTGATGTTGAAGCTGAAGCTCCAATACTTTGACCACCTGATACAAAGAATTGACTCATTGGGAAAGACCCTGATGCTGGGAAAATTGAAGGCAAGAAGAGAAGGGGATGACAGAATGAGATGGTTGGATGGCATCACTGGCTCAATGGACATGAATTTGAGCAAGCTCTGGGAGTTGGTGATGGACAGGGAAGCCTGACATACTGCAGTCCATGGGGTTGCAAAGGGTCGGACAAGACTGAGCAACTGAACTGAACTGAACTGACTATTAGACACTATGAAATAAGAATTTTAGGTGTCTTGTTAGTAGCTATGTTACAATGACAATATAACTAACTCCTTCCCACAGAGCTCAGTGCCACAGAGAATATCTAAGAACTGCTTAGATAACATGACATACTTAAGCGTATTGGTAAACCAGAAAGGAGAAAGCCATTTGGACTCTTAAATGGTGCCAAAGGATGTCAGCTTCCTGAGGGCAGGGACAGGGTCCACTGTCCCCAGCACAGTGGCTAACACATACTTGATACTCATGAAATTGCTCATCATACACATTTTCTCATCCATGCAAAATAACAGCTCAATTAACTATAGCAGATAACTATGAATACAACTCACTGGCTACCTGTGCCTTTGAAATCTTTAAGTGCTGGCACATATGAAGAGAGGTGTGTTAGTTGGCATTTATGGAGAAAGGGATGATGCAATATGAGACCTGGAGTTTCTCCTGGAGACTCCCCCCTTTCTGATGCTGTGAAGTGATTGTTGTACAAATGGCACTGAAACGATAACTTCACCTCACTAACATCAAACAAAAGCAGTCCCTGGATTTTCTGACAGACCAGAAATAATTTGCCAGGTGTAGGCAGTAGTCTCGTGGTGGCATTTGTAAGTTCTTACATGTGGTAATAAATATTAGAAAGCAGCCATGCCAGTTGTCTTGGGGGTGGTGGAACCATAGTTATTGGATTTATGGTGTTCCAGGTCCAAGCAGAAACTACCTCCTTGCCTTAAGTACATGCAGGGATTCTTGGTAATATGTAGAGTCAGAATGGAGCTTACATAAACCTGCTTTCATTGGCTTTTACTCTTGCATTTGGTTCTGCAAAGAAACTGAAAATGACTAAAAGCAGTAAATAAAACCTGTGGCTAGATCACAGCTATGCAGTTGTTTGGCAAAGATTAGGCACACTGAAAACTAGGTAAGTTTTCATCCCAATCCCAAAGAAAGGCAATGCCTAAGAATGCTCAAACTACCGCACGTTTGCACTCATCTCACACGCTAGTAAAGTAATGCTCAAAATTCTCCAAGCCAGGCTTCAGCAATATGTGAACCGTGAACTTCCAGATGTTCAAGCTGGTTTTAGAAAAGGCAGAGGAACCAGAGATCAAATTGCCAACATCCGCTGGATCATGGAAAAAGCAAGAGAGTTCCAGAAAAACATCTATTTCTGCTTTATTGACTATGCCAAAGCCTTTGACTGTGTGGACTACAACAAACTGTGGAAAATTCTGAAAGAGATGGGAATACCAGACTTCCTTACCTGCCTCTTGAGAAATCTGCAGGCAGGTCATGAAACAACAGTTAGCACTGGACGTGGGACAACAGACTGATTCCAAATAGAGAAAGGAATACATCAAGGCTGTATATTGTTACCCTGCTTATGTAACTTATATGCAGAGTACATCATGAGAAATGCCAGGCTGGATGAAGCATAAGCTGGAATCAAGATTGCTGGGAGAAATATCAATAACCTCAGATATGCAGATGACACCACCCTTACAGCAGAAGGTGAAGAGGAACTAAAGAGGCTCTTGATGAAAGTGAAAGGGGAGAGTGAAAAAGTTGGCTTAAAGCTCAACATTCAGAAAACTAAGATCATGGCATTTGGGAAAACAATGAAAATAGTGACAGACTTTATTTTTTTGGGTTTCTAAATCACTGCAGATGGTGACTGCAGCCATGAAATTAAAGGACGCTTACTCCTTGGAAGAAAAATTATGACCAACCTATACAGCATATTAAAAAGCTGAGACATTACTTTACCAACAAAGGTCCATCTAGTCAGGCTATGGTTTTTCCCATGGTCATGTATGGATGTGAGAGTTGGACCATAAAGAAAGCTGAGCACTGAAGAATTGATGCTTTTGAACTATGGTGTTGGAGAAGACTCTTGAGAGTCCCTTGGACTGCAAGGAGATCCGACCAGCCAATCCTAAAGGAAATCAGTCCTGAATATTCATCAGAAGGACTGATGTTGAAGCTGAAATTCCAATACTTTGGCCGCCTGATGTGAAAAGAACTGACTCCCTGGAAAAGACCTTGATGCTGGGAAAGATTGAAGGCGGGAGGAGAAGGGGATGACAGAGGATGAGATGGTTGGATGGCATCACTGACTCAGTAGACATGAATTAGAGCAAGCTCTGGGAGTTGGTGATAGACAGGGAGGCCTGGTATGCTGTAGTCTGTGGGGTCTCAAAAAGTTGGACACAACTGAGTGACTGAACTGAACTGAACTGAACTGAGGCACACTTCGTGAATAGCAAAAGGAAAACCACCTAGGAATCTATAGATTGAAAAGATTCAAATGCACTTGTTCTAGCATGTACCCTCATATAGCTTCTTTTAATAGTAGGATAGCTGGTGTGCAGGGTCGCATGTTATGGGGATATTTGGTATAGATGACAATTAAGAGAAACGTCACTAAATCCTACTTGGAGTAAAGCCCAATACTCATTCTCTTTATTTAACAGATTCTCAGCGAGCATAGCAGAGTTGAGATATCTCAAGAACTGAACTGAACTGAACTGAACCATCACTTAGGGTTTGGAACAAAATGGAGAGTGGGATTATTAGATATCAACAGGGTGTAAGGAAAACAGAGATGCCCAGGTTTAAGTGGTTTACTACTCATCTCTTGACCTATATTTAAACCACAACATCCTGCTGATCAGGCCAAAACGGGAATGCCTGGAGTAACCCTGAACAGGACAAGAAGGGAATATGTGAATGATATTAACGCATAATGTCTGAAGTCTACAAAGTTAATTTCCCCCCAAGGCTTATGGTCATGAGGTAGAGTGAAGGAAACAGAAGATAAAAGTGGAAGTTACTTTGGCAGGTAATGGATCATGGGGAGAAAAGCCATCATGCCTCTTCTGTAGGAATGCTGCTTCCTGAAGGAACTCCTAAAGACCTCTGATGGACACTGGGGTCCCTGTGGCTTTGGCCATACAGAGGATGCTAATGCAATGACAGCCAAGCAGACAGAGGAAAAAGTGAGAAAATGAGTACACTCAGCCTCAAGTCCTCCATGAGCTGTCCTGCTTTGTTCAGAATCACTCTATCATCTCCTTTGAGAGGGTCCCATCTTGGAAAGTCTCGGTGGTTCCCTAATAGTTCAGTTCAGATCAGATCAGTCGCTCAGTCATGTCCGACTCTTTGTGACCCCATGAATCACAGCATGCCAGGCCTCCCTGTCCATCACCAACTCCTGGAGTTCACCCAATCTCATGTCCATCGAGTCGGTGATGCCATCCAGCCATCTCATCCTCTGTTGTCCCCTTCTCCTCCTGCCTCCAATCCCTCCCAGCATCAGAGTCTTTTCCAATGAGTCAACTCTTCGCATGAGGTGGCCAAAGTACTGGAGTTTCAGCTTTAGCATCAGTCCTTCTAAAGAACACCTTTAGAATGGACTTGTTGGATCTCCTTGCAGTCCAAGGTACTCTCAAGAGTCTTCTCCAACACCATAGTTCAAAAGCATCAATTCTTCGGTGCTCAGCCTTCTTCACAGTCCAACTCTCACATCCATACATGAACACTAGAAAAACCATAACCTTAACTAGATGGACCTTTGTTGGCAAAGTAATGTCTCTGCTTTTGAATATGCTATCTAGGTTGGTCATAACTTTCCTTCCAAGGACTAAACGTCTTTTAATTTCAGGGCTGCAATCACCATCTGCAGTGATGTTGGAACCCCCCAAAAATAAAGTCTGACACTGCTTCCACTGTCTCCCCATCTATTTCCCATGAAGTGATGGGACCAGATGTCATGATCTTTGTTTTCTGAATGTTGAGCTTTAAGGCAACTTTTTCACTCTCCTCTTTCACTTTCATCAAGAGGCTTTTTAGTTCCTCTTCACTTTCTGCCATAAGGGTGGTGTCATCTGCATATCTGAGGTTATTGATATTTCTCCCAGAAATCTTGGTTCCAGCTTGTGCTTCTTCCAGCCCAGCGTTTCTCATGATGTGCTCTGCATAGAAGTTAAATAACTGGACTTCTTCTGGGCCCTTCCCTGAAGATTTGGTTAAAAAGTTCTGTAGTGGGACTTAAAAATTTGTGTTTTTAAGTTGCTGGTTGATAATAGTCTTGGTGGTTCTGGCAGCAAACTTTGAGACCCACTGCCTTACAGGATGCTAGGAGGTGTTTGTAGGTGGCTTTGATTTGGTAGAGATTTGTTTTTGCCTCAGCTTCCCTGATACCATGAAAAGGCTAGGAAGAAAAAGTAAGTAAAAAGTAAACATGTAAATGTTCAATAATTCCCTGGAGTATGACAACTGGCAGTTTTGCCTGTGATATATTTTGTTGTGTTTCATTTGTCCATTGGGAATTTGCAGATGATATCACTCTAATGGTAGAAAGTGAAGAGGAAGAGCCTCTTGATGAGGGTGAAAGAGGACAGTGAAAAAGCTGGCTTAAAACTCAGCATTCAAAAAGCTAAGATCACAATATCCTGTCCCATCACTTCATGGTAAATAGAAGGGGAAAAAATGGAAGCAGTGACAGATTTTATTTTCTTGGGCTCCAATATCACAGTGGATGGTAACTGCATCCATGAAATTAAGATATACTAGCTCCTTGGAAGAAAAGCTATGACAAACCTAGTGAAAGGGAAAGTCAGTTGTGTCTGACTCTTTGTGACCCTACGGACTGTAGTCAGCCAGGCTCCTCTGTCCGTGGAATTCTAAAGGCAAGAATACTGGAGTTGGTTGCTATTCCTTTTTCCAGGGAATTGTCCCAATTTAGGGATTGAACAGGAATCTCCTGTGTTGCATGCAGATTCTTTACTGCATGAGCTACCAGGGAAACTCTAGACAGCATATTAAAAACAGAGACATCACTTTGCCAACAAAGGTCCATGTAGTCAAAGCTATGGTTTTTCCAGTACTCATGTATGGATGTGTGAGTTGGACCATAAAGAAAGCTGAGGTCTGAAGAACTGATGCTTTCTAATTGTGGTGCTGGAGAAGACTCTTGAGATTCCCTTGGACAACAAAGAGATCAAATCAGTCAATCCTAAAGAAATCAAGCCTGAATATTCATTGGAAAGACTAATGCTGAAGTTGAAACTCTAATACTTTGGCCAACTGATGCAAAGAACTGATTCACTGGAATAGCCCATGATGCTGGGCAAGGTTGAAGGCAAAAAAAAAAGGGGGCTGAAGAGGATGAGATGGTTAGATAGCATCACTGACTCAGTGGATGTGAATTTGAGCAAACTCCGAGAAATAGTGGAGGACAGGGGAGTCTGGTGTGCTACAGTCTATGTGGTCGCAAAGAATTGGACTCGACTTAGCGGCTGAACAACAACAAATTCTGCTGTCTCGCCCCTCTATCATGACAGTTTTTCTAGCTTCCCATCTCAAATGGCAGGACCAGATTACTGGAGGCTTGTAATGTCAAACCTCCAACCTTCCCTGTAACACTATTGCTATGCCACCAGAGCAGCAAAGAAAATTCAATGTGAGTGACTGGCAAAGATTATACATTTCTCAAGAGACTCTGATGCATTTTTTGCACAACCAGCTTAATTAAGAATCCTTGGCAGTATATTAACCACAAGCTTATGGATCTCAATATGCCAATCAAACATAATGAGATAAATGCAAATGTCAAAGTACAGATTCTTTGCCTAGGAAGTTCCAAAGGCTTAAAGCTGTGTCTTCAGTCAGTTGTCAGAAAGCAATGGAAATAGCTGGGCCTGGTGAGGCTGGGGTTTGCCCATTAAAATTTAAATATATATGAGAAGGAAATGGCAACCCACTCCAGTGTTCTTGCCTTGAGAATCCCAGGGACAGGGGAGCCTGGTGGGCTGCTGTCTATGGGGTGGCACAGAGTACGACACGGCTGAAGGGACTTAGTGGCAGTAGCAGCAGGCATGACCTCCAGGACTGAGGTATGCTGTTCCACGTGGGATTTCAGGATATGGAATGAAGATAAAAGTCTTTGGCTTACAAACTCACATTACGCTAACAACAGCAACAACAGTAGTAACATACCCCAAGATACTTCTGGAGAATAGGCCTATCAGTCAGGAGCCAAAATCAAACCTGCATCCAGGTTTGTCTCTATAACAGACAGATCAAGTGACAGCTCTGTGTCTGCATATCTAATAAAATAGAAATGATAGTAGCTGCCTGTATTTGTTTTATAATAATTCATATCAGAAAAAAGAGCAGTACATTTAATCATATTAATTTGTCTTTTTAATGACTGCACTAACAAATGGCTACACTATAGAACTGTTATCTACTTGGTGTATCTGGTTCTTGGCTAGATTTGATAATCTATTAACAATTGAACAACTTGAAACTTAAAACAGGCTAACAGATGTTGTTAACCCAGTGGTGTCTACCCTCCTTACTCAAGACCTGAATGGAAAGTACAGCGATCACATTTATGTGTGATACAAGTTTGAAAGAGATGGGTAATAGTTTCTATGAATGAATCAAGAGCCAAATATATTTTCTTTTTAATTTGGCTTTAAGGTGAATTTAATCAGTTGCACTTTAATAGAGGAAATAAAAGGATCTTCACGAAGATACAGAAAAAGAAATTCAAACAACAATTTCCACCTTATGGATAGGTGACTTAAGAATATTTTAGGTGGAAGAGACTTTAAAATTTCACTATGAAGCATTAGTGTGTTTCAGATTCTAAGACAGTTAATGTGATCTTTGTTGTCTTTAATGGATTATAATGTACAGAATGAAAGAAGTGATGATGTTGCTGTAAATTAGCTGGACGATCTCTGGAGTATCATTCTTAGCTCTGGATACCACGCTGTTGGGTAAAGAGACAAGCAATCAGGTCAAGCAGAGAATGGTTTCACATAAGGTGAAGTTGAATGAAAAGGGACTTTGCTCTTAAATGCAAATTGAAGGAAGAACAAGATCTCTGGTTTAAAGTACTTGAAAGATAGTCATGATAATGAGAAACTGTCAATATTTTTATATGTTGAGTCATGAAGAGGATAATTAGGACCAGAAGGTAGAGAGGCAGATAATAGGTCAGAATAAAAAAAAGAAATTTTCTTTCAACTGCTTATTGTTTTTTTTAAAAATGTTCATTAAAATAATTCATGCACACAGTTTACAGAGACAAATAACAGTGCAAAGCATGTAATTTAAAACAACAGCTATCTTCTTTTTCTTCATCCTAATCCTTGCTTCCCAGAGCAAACTTTATGGACTGTTTCACTTATTCTTCTAATATTTCCCTCTATTTTCTAAATATTATGCATATTCTGCTCTAAAAACATTAAATCTAAACACTTTTACTATCAGATCAGATCAGTCGCTCAGTTGTGTCTGACTCTTTGCGACCCCATGAATCGCAGCACGCCAGGCCTCCCTGTCCATCACCAACTCCCGGAGTTCACCCAGACTCACGTCCATCGAGTCAGTGATGCCATCCAGCCATCTCATCCTCTGTCGTCCCCTTCTCCTCCTGCCCCCAATCCCTCCCAGCATCAGAGTCTTTTCCAATGAGTCAACTCTTCACATGAGGTGGCCAAAGTACTGGAGTTTCAGCTTTAGCATCATTCCTTCCAAAGAAATCCCAGGGCTGATCTCCTTCAGAATGGACTGGTCGCATCTCCTTGCAGTCCAAAGGACTCTCAAGAGTCTTCTCCAACACCACAGTTCAAAAGCATCAATTCTTTGACGCTCAGCCTTCTTCACAGTCCAACTCTCACATCCATACATGACCACAGGAAAAACCATAGCCTTGACTAGACGAACCTTTGTTGGCAAAGTAATGTCTCTGCTTTTGAATATGCTATCTAGGTTGGTCAAAACTTTCCTTCCAAGGAGTAAGCGTCTTTTAATTTCATGGCTGCAGTCACCATCTGTAGTGATTTTGGAGCCCAGAAAAATAAAGTCTGACACTGTTTCCACTGTTTCCCCATCTATTGCCCATGAAGTGATGGGACCGGATGCCATGATCTTCATTTTCTGAATGTTGAGCTTTAAGCCAACTTTTTCACTCTCCACTTTCACTTTCATCAAGAGGCTTTTTAGTTCCTCTTCACTTTCTGCCATAAGGGTGGTGTCATCTGCATATCTGAGGTTGTTGATATTTCTCTTGGCAATCTTGATTCCAGCTTGTGTTTCTTCCAGTCCAGCGTTTCTCATGATGTACTCTGCATAGAAGTTAAATAAACAGGGTGACAATATACAGCCTTGACATACTCCTTTTCCTATTTGGAACCAGTTTGTTGTTCCAGGTCCAGTTCTAACTGTTGCTTCCTGACCTGCATACAAATTTCTCAAGAGGCAGATCAGATGGTCTGGTATTCCCATCTCTTTCAGAATTTTCCACAGTTTATTGTGATCCACACAGTCAAAGGCTTTGGCATAGTCAATAAAGCAGAAATAGATGTTTTTCTGGAACTCTCTTGCTTTTTCTATGATCCAGCGGATGTTGGCAATTTGGTCTCTGGTTCCTCTGCCTTTTCTAAAACCAGCTTGAACATCAGGAAGTTCACGGTTCACATAGTGCTGAGGCCTGGCTTGGAGAATTTTGAGCATTACTTTACTAACGTGTGAGATGAGTGCAATTGTGCGGTAGTTTGAGCATTCTTAGGCATTGCCTTTCTTTGGGATTAGAAAGAAAACTGACCTTTTCCAGTCCTGTGGCCACTGCTGAGTTTTCCAAATTTGCTGGCATATTGAGTGTAGCACTTTCACAGCATCATCTTTCAGGATTTGGAATAGCTCAACTGGAATTCCATCACCTCCACTTGCTTTGTTCATAGTGTTGCTTTCAAAGGCCGACTTGACTTCACATTCCAGGATGTCTGGCTCTAGGTGAGTGATCACACCATCGTGATTATCTGGGTCGTGAAGATCTTTTTGTACAGTTCTTCTGTGTATTCTTGCCATCTCTTTTTAATATCTTCTGCTTCTGTTAGGTCCATACCATTTCTGTCCTTTATCGAGCTCATCTTTGCATGAAATGTTCCTTTGGTATCTCTGATTTTCTTGAAGAGATCCCTAGTCTTTCCCATTCTGTTGTTTTCCTCTTTTTCTTTGCATTGATTGCTGAAGAAGGCTTTCTTATCTCTTCTTGCTATTCTTTGAAACTCTGCATTCAGATGCTTATATCTTTCCTTTTCTCCTTTGCTTTTCGCTTCTCTTCTTTTCACAGCTATTTGTAAGGCCTCCCCAGACAGCCATTTAGCTTTTTTGCATTTCTTTTCTATGGGAATGATCTTGATCCCTGTCTCCTGTACAATGTCACGAACCTCATTCCATAGTTCATCAGGCACTCTATCTATCAGATCTAGGCCCTTAAATCTATTTCTCACTTCCACTGTATAATTATAAGGGATTTGATTTAGGTCATACTTGAATGGTGTAGTGGTTTTCCCTACTTTCTTCAATTTACGTCTGAATTTGGCAATAAGGAGTTCATGGTCTGAGCCACAGTCAGCTCCTGGTCTTATTTTTGCTGACTGTATAGAGCTTCTCCATCTTTGGCTGCAAAGAATATAATCAATCTGATTTCGGTGTTGACCATCTGGTGATGTCCATGTATAGAGTCTTCTCTTGTGTTGTTGGAAGAGGGTGTTTGTTATGACCAGTGCATTCTCTTGGCAAAACTCTATTAGTCTTTGCCCTGCTTCATTCCGTGTTCCAAGGCCAAATTTGCCTGTTACTCCAGGTGTTTCTTGACTTCCTGCTTTTGCATTCCAGTCCCCTATAACGAAAAGGACATATTTTTGGGGTGTTAGTTCTAAAAGGTCTTGTAGGTCTTCATAGAACCGTTTAACTTCAGCTTCTTCAGCGTTACTGGTTGCGGCATAGACTTGGATTACTGTGATATTGAATGGTTTGCCTTGGAAACGAACAGAGATCATTCTGTCGTTTTTGAGATTGCATCCAAGTACTGCATTTCGGACTCTTTTGTTGACCATGATGGCTACTCCATTTCTTCTGAGGGATTCCTGCCCGCAGTAGTAGGTTTAATGGTCATCTGAGTTAAATTCACCCATTCCAGTCCATTTCAGTTCGCTGATTCCTAGAATGTCGACGTTCACTCTTGCCATCTCTTGTTTGACCACTTCCAATTTGCCTTGATTCATGGACCTGACATTCCAGGTTCCTATGCAATATTGCTCTTTACAGCATCGGACCTTGCTTCTATCACCAGTCACATCCACAGCTGGGTATTGTTTTTGCTTTGGCTCCATCCCTTCATTCTTTCTGGAGTTATTTCTCCACTGATCTCCAGTAGCATATTGGGCACCTACTGACCTGGGGAGTTCCTCTTTCAGTATCCTGTCATTTTGCCTTTTCATACTGTTAACATGGGAATTTGGGTGTCTGTCATTTCCCCTCTTTTCTTTTCTCCCAGCAAGTTAAATAACTGTTTCTGGTTAAATCAATATTTAGAGTGTCTTTTATATAAATAGCTCATGATTGAGTCACATAAAGTATTGAGGATATTTTCTGTTTTACACAATGTTTTGTTTTTCTTAGAATTAATGATTATCGTATTTTTGCTATTTCCCCTGGGTACTTTTGTTAATTCATCCTCCAGATTCTCCATCAGAGCTGTAGGGCTTCAGTCAATGCAGTAATCGTGCTGGTCAGTCTTTCAATGCCATTTTTTTTCTTAGGAAAATCGTCTTTGGAGTCTTGAGCTCACTGGCTCCTATCTGGCAGCTGTGGGTCTTTCCAACACTCCTTACTTCTTTCTGAAATAGTAACAGTATCCTATGTCTTGGTCTATTTCCCTATTTCAAAGGAAGATTTTTCCCAGTAAGCTTCCTCAGAAAGGACGTATGATAAATAAAAAATTTGAAACCTGACAAACCTGTTTATGTTCTTTTCTAAAGTTGATTAAGAGTGTTCCTGGGACTAGAATTCTGGATTGGAAATTACTCTCAAATTTTTAAGGCATGGGTTGCATTATTGTTTTCTAACTTTCAAGATTGTTGTTAAGAACCTGAGAATACCGTTTGCATATATGTTACATTTATTTTTTTATTCTCGTGGAAAATTTTCAGTAAATGCTCTTTCTACTTTGTTATTGTTCAGTCGCTCAGTTCTGTCTGACTTTTTGTGACCCAATGACTGTAGCATGCCAGGCTTCCCTTACCTTCACCTCTCCTGGAACTTGCTCAAACTGATGTCCACTGAGTCAGTGATGCTATCCAACCATTTTGCTCTCTGACGTCCCCTTCTCCTCTTGCCTTCAAATCCTTCCCAGCATCAGGGTCTTTTATAATGAGTCAGCTCTTCAGCAGGTGGCCAAAGTACTGGAGTTTCAGCGTCAGCATCAGTCCTTCCAATGAATATTTGAGATTGATTTTATTTAGGATAGACATGTTTGATCTCCTAGTTGTCCAAGGGACTTTCAAGAGTCTTCTCCAGCATCACAGTTAAAAAGTATCAATTCTTCAGCATTCAGCCTTCTTTATGGTCTGACTCTTACATCAATACATGACTACTGGAAAAACCATAGCTTTGACTATATAGACATTTGTCGACAAATTAATGTTTCTGCTTTTTAATATGTTATCTCAGTTGGTCATAGCTTTTCTTGCAAGGAGCAAGTGCCTTATAATTTCATGGCTACAGTCACCATTTGCAGTGATTTTGGAGACCAAGAAAATAAAGCCTGTCACTGTTTCCACTGTTTCCCCATCCATTTGCCATGAAGTAATCATGCAAAGAGTTGACTCATTGGAAAAGACTCTGATGCTGGGAGGGAGTGGGGGCAGGAGGAAAAGGGGACGACAGAGGATGAGATGGCTGGATGGCATCACTGACTCGATGGACATGAATCTGAGTGAACTCTGGGAGTTGGTGATGGACAGGGAGGCCTGGCTTGCTGCGATTCATGGAGTCGCAAAGAGTCGGACACGACTGAGCGACTGAACTGAACTGAATGGGACTGGATGCCATGATCTTCATTTTTTTGAATGTTGAGTTTTAAGCCAGCTTTTACACTCTCCTCTTTTCACCTTCATCAAGAGGCTCTTCAGTTCCTCTTCACTTTCTACCATAAGGGTGGTGTCATCTGCATATCTGAGGTTATTGATATTTCTCCTGGCAATCTTGATTCCATCTTATGCTTCATTCAGCCTGGCATTTTGCATGATGTATTCAGCATATAAATTAAATAAGCAGGGTGACAATATATAGACTTGATGTACTCTTTCCCCAATTTTGAACCAGCCCATTGTTCCATGTCTGGTTCTCACTGTTGTTTCTTGACCTACATACAGATTTCTCAGCAGGCAGGTAAGGGGGTCTGGTATTCCCTTCTCTTTAAGAATTTTCCACAGTTTGTTGTGATCCACACAATCAAAGGTTTTAGCATAGTCAGTGAAGCAGAAATAGATGTTTCTCCAGAATTCTCTTGCTTTTTCTATGATCCAATGGATATTAGCAACACTTTGATCTCTGGTTCCTCTGCCTTTTCTAAATCCAGCTTGAGCATCTAAAAGTTCTTCGTTCATGTACTGTTGAAGAATTGCTTGGAAAATTTTGAGCATTTCTTTGCTAGCAAGTGAGATATGCAGATGATACCACCCTTATGGAAGAAAGTGCAGAGGAACTAAAAAGCCTCTTGATGAAAGTGAAAATGGAGAGTGAAAAAGTTGGCTTAAAACTCAACATTCAGAAAACTAAAATCATGGCATCTGGTCCCATCACTTAATGGCAAATAGATGGGGAAACAATGGAAACAGTGACAGACTTTATATTCTGGGGCTCCAAAATCACTGCAGACGGTGACTGCAGCCATGAAATTAGGAGACCCTTGCTCCTTGGAAAAAAAGTTATAATCAACCTAGACAGCATATTAAAAAGCAGAGGCATTACTTTGCCAACAAAGGTCCGTTTAGTCAAGGCTATGGTTTTTCCAGTAGTCATGTATGAACGTGAGAGTTGGACTCTAAAGAAAGCTGAGCGCTGAAGAACTGATGCTTTTGAACTGGGATGCTGGAGAAGACTCTTGAGAGCACCTTGGACTGCAAGGAGATCCAACCAGTCCATTCTAAAGGGAATCAGTTCTGAATATTCATTGGATGGACTGATTCTGTTGCTGAAATTCCAATCCTTTGGCTACCTGATGCAAAGAGCTGACTCATTTGAAAAGACCCTGATTCTGAGAAAGATTGAAGGCAGGAGGAGAAGGGGATGACAGAGGACAAGATGGTTGGATGGCATGACCGACTCAATGGACGTGAGTTTGAGTAAACTCCGGAAGTTGGTAATGGACAGGGAGGCCTGACATGTTGCAGTCCATGGTTTCGCAGAGAGTTGGACATAACTGAGCCACTGAACTGAGCTGAACTGAGATGAGTGCAATTGTGTGGTAATTTGAGCATTCTTTGGCACTGCCCATTTTTGGGATTAGAATGAAAACTGACCTTTTCCAGCTCTGTGGCCACTGCTGAGTTTTCCAGATTTGCTGGCATATTGAATATAGCATTTCAACAGCATCATCTTTTAAGATTTGAAGTAACTCAGCTGAAATCCCACCACCTCCAGTAACCTTGTTCGTAGTGATGCTTCCTAAGGCCCACTTGACTTCGCACTCCAGGATGTTTGGCTCTAGGTTAGTGATCAGACCATCATGATTATCTGGGTCATTAAGATATTTTTTGTATAGTTCTTCTGTGTATTCTTGCCACCTCTTCTTAATATCTTCTGTTTCTGCTAGGCCCATACCATTTCTGTCCTTAATTGTGCCCATCTTTGCATGAAATGCTCCCTTGTGTCTCTAATTTTCTTGAATAGGTCTCTAGGTTTTTCCATTTTATTGTTTTCCTCTATTTCTTTGCATTAATCACTTAGGACAATTTTCTTCTTATTTTTTATTATATTTTATATAATATTTCTTATTATTTTTTCTTTTTATTATTTCTCTCCTTATTATTCTTTGGAACTCTGCATTCAAATGGGTATATCTTTCCTTTTCTCCTTTCACTTCCCTTATTTTCTCAGCTATTTGTAAGGGCTCTTCAGACAACCATTTTACCTTTTTGCCTTTCTTTTTCTTGGGGATGGTCTAGATCCCTGCCTCCTGTACAATGTCATGAACCTCCATCCATAGTTCTCTAGGCTCTCTGCCTATCAGATCTAATCCCTTGAATCTATTTGCTACTTCCACTGTATAATCGTAAGATATTTGATTTTGGTCATACCTGAATCATCTAGTGTTTTCTCTACTTTCTTCAATTTAAGTCTGAATTTGGCAATAAGGAGTTCATGATCTGAGCCACAGTCAGCTCCTGGTCTTGTTTTTGCTGATTGTATAGAACTTCTCCATTTTTGGCTGCAAAAGAATATAATCCATCTGATTTCAGTGTTGACCATCTGGTGATGTCCATGTGTAGAATCTTTTATTGTGCTGTTGGAAGAGGATGTTTGCTATGACTAGTGCATTCTCTTGCAAAGCTCTGTTAACCTTTGCCCTGCTTCATTTTGTACTCTAATAACAAACTTGCTTCTTACTCCAGGTATCTCTTGACTTCCTACTTTTGCATTGCAGTCTCCTATGAAAAGGACATCTGTTTTGGTGTTAGACTAGAAGATCCTGTATTTCTTCATAGAATCATTCAACTTCAGCTTCTTCAGCATTAGTGGTTGGGGCATACACTTGAGTTACTGTGATACTGAATTGTTTGACTTATAAATCAATAGAGATCATTCTGTCTTTTTTTGAGATTGCACCCAAGTACTGCATTTCAGACTCTTTACTAGTCTGAAACTTCTCACTGATTTGTATTAATGTGGAGCTTTTTTGTTCATTGTGTGGGATACTTCAGAAACACTTGGCCTGCAGTTTTGAGACATTTTCTCATGTTCTCTATTAGTTTTTTTTTTTATTTGTATTTTAAAAATTCCTTTTCTAGTAAAATGCTGTGCCTCCTGGATCTAATTTTCTCATGCTCTTTCTTAATCTCCATCTTTTTTGTATTTTGCTTTATATTCCGAAGAGTTACACAATTTTATCTCTCAATCTATCAGAATTTTTATTTCTATTAATGTATTTTTAATTCTCAAGAGTTCTTCTTTGTTTTCTGAAAGTTCTGTCTTAGAGCATCTTGTTTTTCATTTTATGAATAAAATTTATCTCTTTGAGAAAAATTTAGCTTAATATTCTCTGCACTATCTTTCTCCTCTAAGTTCTTTTTTGTATCCTCACTTTGAATTGATCTGGACTCATTCTTTCATGTTAGAGTCTTTCCTAAAAATAAAGG